>NC_084795.1:213455619-214080619 GCF_963169125.1 Humulus lupulus
ATGGCTTTCCTAGGATTACTCTATACAAGACAACACTCGACAAGGTATCATATCGAGGCAGGGGCAACTTTGCCTCTGCACGATTTTTTTCGAGGGGTGTCAAACTATTTCGACACCTCTCCATTCCAAATAACCTCGAATGAGTATAGAGTGTAATATGCACTATATATTCTCTACCATCATAAAATAAATGTCATGTCATGTTGACGAGGTTTTTCGCCAACACTGAATTATATGAATAACTAGGATGGATTAGTGCTTAATGATAAACCGTACTAAGAAAGTGATAATACTCAAGGATGTTGGAAGTCAAATGCAAAGAAAATGATCACTCCTTTTTACGTGGTTCGGAGGTTAAAATCCCCCTAGTCCACGAGTCTGTGTTATTACTGTATCTCTTTCTATAATTTTACAACCCTTGCATTATAGAGAAAATCCAACCCTCAACATTACCCAGGGTCTTGGTATTTATAGGAGAATGATCCCTAGGCAGGTATTGGGGTCATCCCGTGATCCCTCGCATCATCTCTGTCACATCAATGATTAATATTTACATCTTATATTAAAGTGTGGTCTAATCATTAGGTAAAATGGATCATGGGTCGCATGGTCTAATTTAGGCATGTGATATCTGATCACGCACGTTTATATTGCGGATTCGGGAATTCGGGATAAAACAGACACATGATGTCTGTTCACGAATGTTTACATTGCGTAGTCAAAGTTATAAAGACCCTGGGGTACGTCAGACCTTTGGTGTACCACGAGCTAGCGTACTGAAGCTCGTGCCAATGGGTGCTGTATTCCACAAGTGATTCCAGACAGTATGTTGCCACAAACTCATCAGCTTGTACCATTCTATCTAGGGAATCGCTGCTAGACTTCCCCGGACAAAAGGTGGACACATGGAACATCAATTATATCCTTTTGCTTGCCAGCTGCACCCGAGCTGCTTAAAAAGGTACGTGCTGATTTTCAGGGCGTACATGTACCTACTCCCCACGATATTAACTATCTGCTCGATCTCAAATCCAACCCCAACCAAAATAATATGGGGTTCTTCCATTTCTGCCATCAAGAATCTGCATGTTCATTTCTAAACGATATAACCTACAATTCCAATGTGGGTAAATGCTTCTAAGAGTATTTCCTCACCACCGATCTCACATCGGATAACTTGTCCTTCCCCTGGCGAGGTAATTTTTTCTTTCTGAATTTGTTGAAAGTTATGGTCATTTCATTCTTCTTTGTCTTAGTTTGTTTTTTCGAATATAGGCCCATGGTTCCAACTAGAGCCTGCCCAAGACATAGTAGGGAGGGTTGTGGCCCTGGCCAACATGATCTCTATTGAGAAGAGTGTCAATGAGCTAGTAACCGAACGTAATTTAAGGTTTGTTGGACTTTTGGAGCCTTACCAGGATGTGAATGAACCGACTGCTTGTAGTGCCATAGGAGAAGGCACTATGAAGAAAATTTCTTCTGACCAGCCATAAGATGTCTCCCAAGGAGCCAAGCTCTAAGCCCCGACCAGAACCTATTCCCCCTTCCCACGAGAAGGGGAAACAAAATCTACCCGAGCACCCTGGTCGGGTATGTGACTTGCCTGAGGACGGAATTTTTTTGGATTTCCCAACTCTTTTGAATATGTTTCCCATTTCTAATAGTCTATTCAATAGGAATGGCAGCTTTATTTTTCTGACCAGTTGCTTTAATATAGATTTCTTCGAGGAGGATAATGTTTGTAGAAGTAGTAACTTAGATAACGCAGCGATCAGTAACTATAGTTTGGGTATAATACATATTGTTGACGCAGTTTTTTGCCAACAGTAGATTTATAAATCTAATAAGGATAAAAGTGCTTATATGTAAACCGTAATGAACTTATAAGAACCCTTCCGTACACATACAATTTTACGTGGTTCAGTGCTTAAAATCCACCTAGTCCACGAGACAATATTATTGCTATTCTCTCATAATTTTTGTAGAGTTTCAGTAATACAAAAATGTCATCCTCTTCCCTGTCCATTCTCCCTAATATTTATATCAGAATTTCCAAGACAGGTTTGGGTAACCATGTGCCTAAATATGGTACACATTTAATATAGATAATTCCCATTTACATTGGGGTATTATTGCATAACAGAATATACTCCTGCTTTCTCAGATAATAAATTATAAATGTGCAATACAGCTTGGGCATTAATGAGCGTATAAAGAGCCTCCAAGTCTCTCGAAATCCTTCAGTATGCATTCTGACCAAGTTTTCACGAGCTGAATATCTTCATCAAGCTGGTGATCAAAGATAATCTGAACCTTAGCTCGGATTATCTTCAGAGCGCCCAAAGAGGGATTTGACCACACTATGTCTCGAATTGGATCATTATCCTAAGAGCTGGCCTGACAATCATCTAAATGTTGTATTTCCAAGTTCCAACTCGAGCTGCTCACATCATCATTAGCTAGATGATCTACTTGTCTTGTTTTCCATATATTCATCTGCCAACTATACCCTTAGCTGAGTGACTAAACTCGTACGAATTTTTAGGGTACAACACATAATTTTTCCTTGTTAATATTCATCAGTTGCTGTGGACACTTTAACTAATTTGTTCGCCCCTTTTTCAATCACGCAGGCCAACAATGCCTTTGACATCTATGCTTCGAGGGGTAAAACCACTAGCTCAAGGAAATTGAGAAGGAGAGAAATCGGACGCACTAGTGGGGCACCTCTGAGTAAGAAGTCTCGTTCAACAAAGACTCCTCTTCCTTCAAAAACAACTACTCCTCCTCCTTCTCCTTAATTTGAATCTTCCACCAAGCAGGTGGGAGGTCCCTCTGTAATGAGATGCTGACCAATGCCTCCAGCTCCACAATAGAAAAGTTGCAAAAAGTGGCCAAGCATTGACTTAGAAAAGAGGCTTTTGCCTCTCTTCCTTCATTGAAAACCGACCATGTTATTGGTCGTAGCTTCAACGAGATGCTCATCGTAAGTCTTTTTTAACTTTGTTGTTTTTCTAGTCAGTACTATTAGTTTTCCTTTTACTAATCACTTTAATTTTTATATTGTTTGTAGGCTATCCTAACCTTGAATAACAGATGGCATCGTGTTGAGGAAAATAGCTCCAAATTTTCCTAAGGAGAAAAAAGCAGTAGAGGACCAGATCAAGGCCCTCAAGAAGGATTTGGACAAGGCCATAACTTTAAAAGAAAAATACAAGGTCGCATCCAAGGCTAACCATGATGAGGTGATCAAGCTTCAAGATGATCTGGTCGTGAGTTAGAAGGAGGCCAATGAGCTAGAGGACAAGGTGAAACAGCTCAAGGAGATTAATGCGAGCAACCTTGAGAGGTTCAATGACGCAACCTTCAATTTCTTCTACATGTTCTAGAAGAAAAATCATGGTGTAAACTTGTATAAAATCATTAGCAAATAAGGGAGTACAAGTTTGCTCGATGCGTTGCTCGATTGGAGGAGGAAAAAAATGCCCCTGCATCTCCTGAGATTTTGTTGGCCACAGGGATCGATCGAAAGAAGGAGGTTGAAGCGACTATTGACCAGCAACCCCATCAAGACCCTCCCGTTCAATGAATTTATTTCTTTCCTTTTAATTTGTAAGTATAACTCCCGAGCAAACTTGTTTGTGGTGTTGAAACAATTTACTGGCCAAGGAAATTTTACTTTTATGCTAGCTTTTTAATTACATCCGAGCGGTACTGCTCATGGTGTAAAGAAATCTCTTTGATATTATAATTTTTATTATAACATCTGCCTGCATGATCGAACTCAGCATAACACTTTATATTTTTGTGCAAAATCTAAAAATTTTGAAAAATAATCTAAGTGTTGTTACATGCTTTTCCTTATTTTACTCGCGTGTTCATATTTTCATATGATTTGCTTGTCTTAGTATCCTATATGCCCCTCAAGTGATTGAGTAGCTCAAGGTGCTCAGTCACTTGCCATAGACCAATACATGTTCAAACATTACTGCTCACATACTTATAAATTATTATAAAAATATAGCAAAACAACACACGTACTGAGCAAATGCTTGTAAGAAAATACAATAATTGGGAAGAATAACTGGCTACACACAGTTTCTTTTATTTCTCATAAAAATTTGACAAATTCATGTTTGTACAAATGATAAAGTGATCTTATACTTGTAATCAACCAGCCAAAGAACTGACCAACCCTTGTTCAAAAACTTGTAAAAATAAAAAAAATTAAGACAAGCCATTCTTTAAAAAGAAATGTTCATTGATAATACTTGTGCAGGTGTTCTCCATTCCAATAGCGAGGAACGATATCTCCGTTTAAGAGAGCAAGTTTAAACCTTCCTGGTTGTAGAATTTCTTCAATTTGATATGGACCGTCCCAGTTTGGCCGAATGACTCCAACAGACTGGTCGTGAGTATTAAGGAAAACTCTTCTAAATACCAAGTCTCCTAAAGCAAAATTTCTCTCACGTACTTTAGAGTTAAAATATCGAGCGACCTTTTGTTGATGAGCTGCTACTCGTACTGAGCCTTTTCACTTCATTCTTCTATCAAGTCTAATGACTCCATCAGCAACTGGTGATTATTATTCTGGTCGCATGTTAGCCTTCGATGTAAGGGTAGATCTAACTCAATTGGTATCTGGCTTCATACCCATATGCTAAAGAAAATTGTGTATGACACATTGTTGTCCGGTGTGTTGTTTTGTACGACCAGAGGAATTCGGGTAATTCTTCTGGCCAAGCTCCCTTCGCTTGCTGGAGTCTTTTCTTCAAGGTGTCCTTTATCATTTTATTCACAACTTTGACTTGTCCATTTTCTTGCGGATGGGTTACCGATGAGAAGCTTTTAGTTATGCCATGTCATTCATAGAGATCGGTCAATTGGTCGCTATAGAATTGCGTGCCATTGTCTGATATTATTTTCTTTGGTAGTTCATATCTACACATTATGTTTTTACAACAAAATCTAAAACTTTCTTGGTTGTGATTTTTGCGAGCGATTCAGCTTCCACCTATTTGGTGAAGTAGTCATCAGCTACTACTGCGTATTTTACACCCCCCCCCCCCCCCCCCCAATTTTTTGCTGGCAATGATTCGATCAGGTCAATTACCCAAACTACAAATGGCCAAGGGCTTTGCATCTGTTTCATCTCGTTTGGGGCTTCTCGAGGTATCTTGGAAAATCATTGGCACTTGTCGCATTTCTTCACAAATTATGTTGCATCCTCGTTCATTGTACCATAAGTACCCTTGTCGTAGAATCTTCTTTGATAAACTTTGCCCCCCAGCATGCTCCATGCAAAACCCTTCGTGTATTTCTCGTAATAGTTACTTAGATTTTTCTTTGGAGATACATCGCAGTAAAGGCATAGAATATCCTGGTCAATACAAAATTCCATCTACTAAAATAAATCGGGCAGACTGTTTCTGTAGTTTCTTCGATTCATTCTTTTTTGCTGGCAATGTTTCTTGTTTGAGGTATTGGATGATGGGAGTCATCCATGTATCAACTGCATGTATAACCAAAGCGGAGTCATTGACTTGTATGTTGGGGGTTGATAAATATTCGACTGGTACTATGTTTAGCAAATCTGCATCTTTGGAACTTGCTAACTTAGCCAATGCATCAATGTTGAAATTTTGGTTGTGGGATACTTGTTGCAATGTATACTTTGAATTGTGCTAACAATTCCTTTCTTTTGTTTAGATATGCGGCCATTTTCAACCATCTGGCCTGATATTCTCCTAGTATCTAATTAATGACCAGTTATGAATCACTGTATATCTCTAGTGATTTCAAGTTTACATCCTTGGCTAGTCTTAATCCTCCAAGCATTGCTTCATATTCAACTTCATTTTTGGAGGCAATAAAGCCAAATCTAAGTGCAAAGTGAAACCGATGCCCTTCCGGTGTTATAAGAATCAATCCTGCCCCAGAGCTGTGCTCGTTGGAAGACTCGTCAACAAACAACTTCCAAGTGGGAATTTCCACTTTCATTTGTGTTCACAAGGTCTACTCGCATGCTGGGAGATCAGTGAGTTCAGCTACAAAATATGCCAATCCTTGGCCCTTCATTGATGTTCGTGGTGAGTAAGAAATTTCAAACTGCCTTAACTCTACGACCCATTTTAATAGTAGACCAACGACTTCTAGTTTTTGCAAGACTTGCTGTAATGGCTGGTAGGTGAAAACTATTATGGGGTGAGCTTGACATAGGGTCGCAACTTTCTTGATGCTAGTACCAAGTAGTATGCTAACTTTTCAATAGTTGGATACCATGATTCTTCTCCTACTAGCCTCTTACTTATGTAATATACTACCTTTTGAATGTTATTCTCTTTCATGATCAAAAAAACACTAGCAACATATTCTATTATTGCTAGGGAGATTTACAAAGTTTCTCCTTCGACTGGCTTGGATAGAACAAGAGGTTGAGCCATATGATTCTTGAGTGCTTGAAAGGTCTTCTCACACCTTGAACCAAACTAAAAGGAAACCATCGTTTCACTTCTTCATCAGAAGCTATAGATGTTCATATCTATGATTAACACCCCCACTCAATTTTACTACCGAGTTCCCAAGATATAAGTATGGGCTAGTCTGTAGGGTAAGCTGGTAACGAACAAGTCAAAGAACTCAAATAATACAATCAGTTAGAATACTAAGCACTCAGAATTGAGATTGAATTGACCTATGTCAACAATATGAGATGACTAGAATAGATAATAACGGTATGTTTACTTATCCTATCAACAGTCAATATCGGTCCAGTCCGATGTAACAAATACATCCAATCTTATCTACTTTGCTAATGTTCTGGAAAGAACATAACACTACAATGTGTAAGTAGATCATATCGTAGATTGGAAGATCAGTGTAAATCCTGTGCACTGGCTAATCTTAGGACTAACTTATTTTGAACATATAATCATATTTATATTCCATTGTGATTATGCCACTATAAATACAATTAGCTATATGCTCAGGATTTAATAGAAGTTTATATTAAACAAATAATCATGAAAATAAAACATGTGAACAAAGTGATTGACCTAGTCAAAAAAACATTTCTATTCCTTTATTGATAATAAAATAAGATTACAAAGAAATTGGGTTTTAATTAGGGCATAAAACCCCAACGGTTTCAACATCCAATTATTAGCTTTCTTCCTCCAGTTCTACCTGAGGGACCTCTTCAGTCACTCCCGGAGGAGGAGGTGGGTTCTGAGGATTCTGAGACATCTAACCAGTTTGGTGACCCTGCGTTTTCTTAGTAGACTTAGCTATGTCTTCTTAAATTTGATCTTCTTGAGTTCAGCTCTTAATGAAAGCACCTAAATGTTGACCCAAGAATTCACCAACGGCACTAAGTCAAATAAGTGATATAAAGTAAGAATTGAACTTAAGAATAATAAACGACACACATAGTTATAGTGGTTTGCCCTCGCTGATTAGTAATGACCTACATCCAGTTAGTACTCTTATTTATTTATATTCCCAAAACCTACGATCAGATGACTAGAGTCAACCAAGTTTCACAAGCTCAGGGAAAGAATACAAGAACATGCACAACAACACTAGATTCTTAGAATTCTCTAAAAGTAAAGAATTACAGCGGAAGGAATAATGAATTCTTGGATCTCTATTTATAGACTCAAGGAGTACAAAGATGGGCCATGGGCCTTGCGTAACTTGTGCCACAAATAATAATAAAATAATATGTAAATAATACACGTTACATTTGAAATAACAGATATCTCGCAAATATCTATACATTAAACTAATTTTGAGCTTCAACTACGTTCCACCGAGCAGCTCAAGTCGCAAGTCTTTTTACCAATTTTTTTTCCTGCTGCTCCGCATAACTCCTGAATATGTCTGATAGCATGTTTTCTTCTCTTATCTGGTCGTGGGTCGACCAATCTTCTATAAATGTCTTTTAATGTGCCTTTCACATGCCTTATGTTTATGCCACATCATCATGCTAAATTTTGCGAAAACAAACTCAATTTAACATCTTTTTTTGCCACAAAGTGTATCATACAATATAAATCATGTGTTGAACGCCCACAACAAAATTATGTTGTGGAGCGAAAACATCAACATATTTTTAATGTTGCTAGAGCCTTATGTTTCCAATCAAATATATGTTATCTTATTCAAACCGTTGTATATTTGATAAATAGAACACCATCTAAATTGTTTCAATTCAAAACTCCTTTTGAATTATTATATAACAAACCACGAAACTATAATCACTTGCGAAACAAAGGATGCTTAGCTTATGCATCTACTGTTGATAGCAAAAGACATAAATTCTATCCTCGCTCAAGAATTTGCATATTCATTGGATATCCTCATGTAATGAAAGCTTACACATTACTTGATATTGAAACTAACCAAATATTTCATTCACGTGATGTTATTTTCTATGAAACAATTTATCCTCTTAGGCATCTAACTACAAATCCATAAATAAATAACTTTTTTTCTCAATCTTTTTTGCAAAGTACAAATTTACATGCAGGTAATCTCCAAGAACTATACCTGCTCTTACTGCATCATCTCCTCGCCGAAATGCAAGTTCTTCTTCCACTCCTGTTGGTTTTGCTCCTTGGTGAGACTCCATTCAACACCAAGATGCTTCAACAGCACCTCCTACAACTTCTAAATATGGCAGACAACTCAACAAATTGTTTCACTTGATAGACTATATCTGTCAATATACAACCACGATACCCTCTACATCACATCCTATTTCCAATTACTTATCTTATGACAAGTTATCACCATCTTTCAAGGTTGCTAGCCTAGCTGCCAACTGCACTTCAGAACCTAAAAATTATGCTATAGTTGCTACCAAAACAGAATGGCAGCACACTATGCCAGAAGAACTTCATGCCTTAGATGCAAAAAAAACTTGGCAAATAGTCTCTCTCCCACAAGGTCAATACACCATTGGCTGTAAATGAGTGTGCAAAATCAAATATAACTTCCAAAGAGAGATCGAACGCTACAAAGCTCGTCTTGTTGCCAAATGATACACTCAACAAGAATGTATCGACTATTTTGAAACATTTGCACTCGTTCCTAAATTTACTACACTAAAAATGTTACTTGCAATAGCTGCTTCCAAAAATTTAATGACAATGATTTTCTTTATGGTGATTTAAATGAGCAAGTGTACATGACCATTCCTCAAGGATATACTATTAAGGGGGTGATACCTCCTAACAGGGTTTGTAAACTAACCAAGAGTCTTTATTGCCTCAAACAATCCTCTCGTCAATGGTATGCAAAACTTAGCTCTACTTTAAACATGCTCGGATTCAATCAATCTCCATTTGATCATTCTCTTTTCAGCCACAAAAAAATCAGATGTTTTCCTTGCCTTACTTATCTATGTTGATGATATTATACTTGCTAGTAACAATGATGAGGATGTTTCTAACTTTAAATCTCAATTAAAGAAATATTTAAGATTTAAAGACTTAGGTCATCTTCGATTTTTTCGTGGCCTTGAAATATGGAGAGTCTCTAATGGGATTTCCATTTCTCAAAGACCTTTTATTTTGCAATTACTTGATGATGCAGATTATCTTGGAGTTAAACCTGCATCCATACCAATGGAGCCCAATATCAAGCTATCTAAAGATGAAGGAGAAGAGTTCAAAGACCCCACTCCATATAGAAGCTCGATCGGTAAACTAATCTACCTTACAATCACTCGGCCATATATCACTTTTGTTGTCAACCACGTTAATCAATTCCTCTCTACTCCAAGAGTTCCTCATCAACAAGTTGCCAATCAGGTTCTCCAATATCTCAAAGGCTTACTTGCTCAAGGTTTATTCTACCCTTCTCAACCAAATTCCACTATCATGGCTTATGGAAAAACTAATCTCAACAAATCTGACCTATCTCTGAAAATATATGCTGATGCCGATTGGGGAAGCTACATCGACACAAGGAGATCAAACTCTCGTTTCTGCAAATTTCTTGGACAGTCCCTTATATCATGGAAATCCAAGAAACAGTTCACAGTCTCCCGCTCTTTTGTTGAATCCGAGTACCGGGCAATGGCCAACGCCACTTGTGAAATTGTTTGGTTGTTTTCTCTTCTTCGTGATTTTGGCATTAACAAACCACAACTAGCCATCCTTTTCTGTGATAACACAACTACTATTCACATATCCGAGAACCTTGTTTTCCTTGAACGAACAAAACATGTTGACACTGATTGCCACATTGTCTGCGAAAAAATTCAGAATGGCACTCTCAAACTCAATCATGTTTCAACTCAACATAACCTTGCTGATACCCTTACCAAAGCTCTCTTTCTAGCTCAATTCAAAGAGTTCATTTCCAAGATGAATGTTCAAAACTTCTACACTTCATCTTGGGGGCGTATTAGAACTTATAAGTTGTTATTCATTTTTTGTTAGTTTGTTAGATTAGTTTAACTACTTTATTAATTCTGTTATGTTCTTGTATAGCTCTGTATTTTTCAGTCAAGGTTGTAAGGTTACAAAACATATCAAATTAATAAAAAGGCCTTTTCTTCTAATAATGGTCGAGGAAAGGAGGAACTCTACGAACAATTAGTAAAAATGAAAAATAAATGGTCACCGTAAAATTGAAAGCTTTTGCTTAAAAACCGCAATAGGTGTAAATTCCCTCAAATAATTATCTTTTTTTTTTTTTAGCAAATTCAAATAATTATCTTTACTACAAGAGAAGTGTGATGAAAGATACTGTAATTACTCTATTACTAAAAATAATTTACTTTTAGGAGAAGAAACCTAAGAGCAAATAGGAGAATGACACATAAATTAGAAGTAATAATAAGTGAGAGTCATTTTTTGCCAATAAAAGAGGGTCACATTAAATCTAGAAGGCTAGAAATAGAGTTTGGATAATCTTCCACGTAATATTTTGTAAGAGCGATTCTGAGTCGGTGTTATTATTATTATTATTCTTTGAAAATCTTCAACTAGTTTTAATCAGATTTTATATCCATATTATTCATATTTGACATAAGATTGGCCACTATCATTTGAAAAAAAAAATGCTAGAGTACCCAGCTGATCTCATATGCTTGCCAGTGCAACTCAATAATAGGCAACTTGATCACATACCTCTTTGTACTTATCACAAACCCTATAATTAGAGATCAAGAACTGGACAATGGGTATGCCTTTTAAAGTGAAATTGTACATAATAGGGAAACTTAGATGTCATCCTAAAGATTGAAATCCACAACTTTAAACTATAAAGTAACATTAGTAAAGGAAAAAAAAATCAAGAAAGTTCTTTTAATTCTCTTCTACTAGTTACTTGATATATAGTCTCAAACTTTAAAGAAGTTGTTGGGGTAGCTTAGCTCAAATCATAGTGTGAATATTGATGATGTAATTACATGACAACCTCTATTAACACTTTCATGTGCAAAAGAAATCTATCAAATCCACATATGAAAACGATGTGGGGATTTGCCTTATATCATTGAAGAGTGTTTTTCATAACTTTACCATGTGCTAATGATTGTTGGAAGTGAAGTCATTTCTAGGCTGTATAATAATGGACTTCATTCCAGTATCAGTAATTGTATCTATGAGCCTTTTATAATTATCATTCATCTATAATTACGTATATACTTCATTCATATATGTATCTGTGTACCAAAAGAAAAAAGTTGTTCAATGGATCTGACCTCTCCATATAACCCAAAATTGCATTATTATGACCTCATCTCTATCTCAGCTTGTTATGCAAGTACGCACACACACACGTATATATATATATATATGTATTTATTGTAACTCATCTTTCGTGTATGTTGGAAAATTCGATGAATATACAATTTGGTTTTAAAGCTATGTTCTTTTGGGTAGTTTTGGCCTTTGGGGAAACCCGGGTTTGAAGATATGCATACAATTAATTTATTGAGTCATATGTGATCTTTGGGGTGTGTTTGGTAGGAAGGAGAAAATGGGAGGAAAGAGAGAGGTGAGAATTATTGGATGGATTTGTTGTAGGATGACCTTTATTTAGTACGAATAATTTTCAAAGGAAAGAATGAAAAAAAATCTCAGTTCTAACAATTTTTTTTTTATCTGTTTCGTCTTTATCTTAAAAATATTTTATCATTCTTACCAAACATGGCTTTAATAATGCTTTGTGAGATGGTCCTTTTTTTTTACTTCTTCCATGTATATATTGATTACAAGATTTATTATCTACTTTGTGAGTGTGAATAACTTGGTTTATCTTTAGAAAAAGAAGTGGAATATATCAGAAAGATTAAAAAAGAAAAGTAAAAGAAGTATAGAGTACACCACATATATTTATTATATATATAGGAAACTTTTTAGGTAATGCTCTATGGTAGCGGAGTTTTTAATTTTCGGTACTTAAATATATTATCTAGCTGGGATGTTCTTCAATTGTCATGTTAAGCAGAAAAGAAGCAAAACCCTCATGTAGAGCGAGTACTACTTGAGATGGAATCACTTTGAATTGATGATGAGGATCCATTATTTTTCACAGTTAATGCTAATATAAATTGATTTTCTATTTTCAAAATATATATGAATGTGGATATATTGAAAATTTTCAAATGAACAATTTTTGGAGTACTGTGCACCATTCTAACAAGTACTTGTACTAGAAAAGTTCTGTTCCAAATGTTCAGCATAGTAAAATTAAAAATTGTACATTTATATGTGATGACTGCTTTTAAAGATTCTTACCATCTTTATTTTTCTCATTCTTCTTCTTCCTCCTTTTGGTTTTGAATTCAAGGGGTTAATAAAACTTCCATAACAGAAAGTGATTGATGACTGAAAAAAATGTACATTTTACATACTTTAAAAGATTCTCATATGACAGTTTTTTTTTCTTTTTGTGCTTTGTTTTCAATTCAAGAGAGGTGTATACACACTTGTTGTTTTAGTGTAATTTGGTATAAGAAAGTGATTGATGTGTTATGACAAGTGAGGGCTATGGTAAGTAAGTACCAAGTCCAACAAAGAGCCTTACAAGCTAGAAGATTTCTCCTCAGCACTGAAAACTTAGAAGAAAGAGAAAATTCCAAAAATAATAATAATAACCTAAAAAAGTTGTAATGCAAATTTTACATGGGACTTTCTCTGACAGTGACAAGCGATTCCCAAGGAATAAATTAAAGGAAAGATGTTGCATTTCCAATCTTTCAAGTGTGATTGAATGCATCTTTTTGTACAGATTAAAGCTGGTTTGAGTGAATTTTTTTAATTGTTTTTTATTTTCTCTTCTATCATTTGCTTTATTTCTTTCTGTGGATGTTTGCTTTGATTCTTCCCACACTTGCTATTGTCAGAAAAAAAAACATATTAACAATAGTATTCTTTTGTACTTGTAATGATTCATTGGCAGGATTTAATTTTAGCAAAATATCTTGTTGTGGGAGGAGAATGTAGTTTGTCCTCAATGTCGTTATGATAATTATGCTTTTAAAGAATATTATTGTGTAATAGAAGTAAAACAAAATTAGTAATAACATAAATATAATAGAACAAGAAGAATCATGAACATGAAGTTATCAATATTATTCCATTCTAATATAGTTTAATGTGATAATTAAGGTATTTGGTTCTTATTTCTTAGACGATTATCTATAATCTATTTGTTGTGTCTAAGATAACCTTGTGAATTATATATTATATAATTGAGAGAACTATGAAGTGCAAAAAAAGAAGTTTTTAGCTCTCTCGATTTTAGTAAACTAGAGTATAACTCTTTATTGTTGTGTCTAAAATAAATAAATCTATAGTATTTTAAAAAAAGAATAATAACCATTTTGTTTTACGAAAATGGACACCCTTAAACTTGTTTCCCCCTTGAAATGGCGATATTAAAGTGCTGAAATGATGATAAAATTTAATTGAATATTAAAAAAATTGAATTTATGATTACTTTGGGTTGATTTTTGTAAAAATAAAGAATTATTATTATAATTTCTTAGAGTAGAAATTTAAGTTGGGTATTTAATTAAATAAAATTGAATGAACAAATATGATATATTTCTGAAAATTAATGTAATAGATAATAGAAGTAAAACAAAAGTAGTGCCTTATTAATATATATTCAATTTTCATTCTGTAAATAGCATTTGGGGTCCCCAAACTTTAGTACTTGTATCACTTAGGTCCTTAATATTTTTTTGTAGCAATTAGATCCTCAACATTTACTTTTAGGCTCACATAGGTCCTCATTGTTATATTTTATTAAATAAATTCTAATTTATAAGGGTAAGATAGGATTTTAACAAAAATAAAAAATAAAACATAGGGACTTTATATTTACACCCGAAAAATATATATAGACACCCCATTAATTATAAAAATTATTCTTAATACTTTTTCTCAATATTTTTTTTGACATTCTTTAAATTCTTTTTTTTTAATTTCAATAATTTTATTTTATCTTGTTTTCAAAAAATTCTAAAATAATGTATAATTTTTTAGAAAAATACTATTTAGTTAACAAGTTTTTATATTTTGTTGTTTTAATTTTTATTTTATTTAAATATTTAAAATATAGATTATTTATATGTATTTTTTAGAATATGAAAAACAAAAAAAATAGAAAAATGTGAGCATAAATTGATAAAAATATATATTATATATTAATATTTAATAAAAATGTGGTGTCTTAATCAAATTTTAGGATGCAAATATAATGTCTCAAAAATATAGTTTCCTTTTTTTTTCTCTGTAAACCATTCTTAATTAATTAATTAATTGTTACCAAATATATTATTTTGGTAATTGACTTAAATATATTCTTTAAATATTAAGAAATAATAATAATAAAAAATTCGTACTTTAAATTTTAGAAGCATTATTTTTATTAGGGGTACTTCTATCAACATCATTTTTTTCTCGCTACACACATTTCTATTTAAACTCCCTATATATTGAAAAAACAAATCCACTTTAAAAAGAAATGTGTATAGTGAGAAAAAATCGATGTTACTGACAGAAAAACCATTAATAAATTTCATGCTTCTAAAATTTAAAGTAATTAATAAATAAATTATATTAAATATTTTAGAGGTATAATAAAAAATAAAATTGTAATATTTGATAAGAATATTTAGGTTAATTTACCAAAATAATATATTTGGTATTAATTAACTAATTAATTAATTTAGTTTAAAAGAAAAAATAGATAGGTGTTATATTTTATTTTTGGTTAAAAATCTCAATTTACCCTTAAAAATTAGGTTTTATTTAATAAAATATAGCATTGGGAACCTATGTGAGCCAAAATATAAAGGTTGAGATCTAATTACTGCAAAAAAAAATATTGGAACCTAAGTGATACAAGTGGTAAAGCTTGGAGACCAAATACTATTTCCTCATTTTGATTTAATACGTAAATTATGGTGCTCGGTTCTTAGTTTCTTAGGATACCTAATCCAAATTTTTTGTCTAAGATAACTTTGTAAATTATATTCATATGTGTAATATTATACTATGTGGTAAACTCGGTTGAAACTTGTTTATAGATAGTGAGCAAAATAATCAAGTTCGCCCTGAGATGACTACTGTTGAAGGTTTCTGTCTTTTATGAGAGTGAATATCTTTCTCCAGCTATGTAACCAAAATCCAGAACAGAAAAATATAAAATATTATATATATATATATAGGTAGCTTCTGGAGTCCCTCACTTTGTTTACCAGGAATAAGTCCTGTGGTCATTTTTGGTCGTTGGGTGGGGTGATTGAATGGTAGAATTTGAGTTGAAGCTTAAGTGGTGTAAAATACAAAAATACCCCTAACTTCTTCCCTATAACCGACAACCGTTCCTCTCCATCTTTTCTTTGGTTTGGTTATTATATTCTAAAATATATTTACATTACACTGTACCCTGGCAATGATTTGCTAAATTTGTCCTCACACTTTTTTCTGAATTTTTTTAAAAAAATATAGTGCAAATGCCTTGGTATATTCCCACTCAATTACTTTTTTGTATCGGGTCCACTACAATGGGTTCGGGTCCCACGTTTGAAAAACCATTTCGGGCTTCTAAATCGTAATAAAACAAATTATCCAATTCATGTGAATTTAGATTTGAGTCTTCCATTTCTAATACACCACAAATAAGAAGATTTAAGGAAAATTATGCATAACAAGGAAAATTTTTGCTCATAGGAAAACCAATAAAGTATATATTAAAAGGGCGGTGACAATTGAATTTTTTTTTATAGCAAATTACCCCACATCTTTAAATGTATAACAGAAAATTGTGCTAATCGGTTAATTATCGTAAATATGAGTGTTGTTATATATTCATATAAAAATTTCCTATTTACTGCAACTAAAACAAAGGTTTAGGCATAGAAACTTTTATTTTTCCATATATGCTTAAAACAAATTAAAGATTTACATTATTTTTCATTAATTTCAAAATCAGCCACTAATTTCGTAATATGTATACTAAAGATCATGAAATTGATGAATTTCATTTTCGAAAATAATCAATGGGAGAGAGTGAACCCCTATAATTGTGATAACATATTGCGTAATATACTCAGACTAAATTGAGAGAATCAAAACACCGTTATTTTCCAGTTTCTGTCATCGATCGTGTGTGTTTATGATTTTCATATGTACCGTAGTTCTTTCGTTCTTTGAAAATGTAAACACATCAGACTTCAACTATGTGTGTAACGACGCAGTAAATCCAACAGTGTTACTGTAATGCGTAATTTTTGTTCCACCAATGAAGATTTTTGACTGACCAGTAAAATTTTATGGCCGACCAGTGGAGTATTTTGACCGAGCAGTCATTTGTTTTGCCCGACCAATAAAATGTTTCGCTACACCAGAGATATGTCATGCTAGACTAGAGATGTGTCATTTACTGACCAAAGATGTGTCATGGTAGAGCAGAGGTGTGCTAGAAGAGTGCTTTGCCTATACCGACCAGAGGTGTGCTAGAGGTGTGCTTTGCCTATGCCGATGAGAGGTGCTTGCCTATGTCGACCGGTGAGTTGTCTTGGCCAATACATATACCAATATGCCCAATATTCATACAAAATAAAAAGCCCATGCAAAAATTAACTACTAAATGGTAATGCGGTGTGTCATTCAATAATTAATACATTTAAAAAAAATATATTTATATTAAAAATTTGCCACCACATTATATTCATTTCTTATACTGCATAAAAAAAATATAACAACTTCAGTTTTTGTTACGTTATTTTATTATACATTTGTTTAAGTCAATTATAATAGTTACTTAGTAGCAGTCAAATAGTTACGTGTCCACAATCGTAAATAAGTCTCAACTCTTACTTATATTTACTATAAAACCCTCAATTGTACTATTTATTGGACCTAAAATTATCTTTCTACCCCCACTTACTAAAACAGTGCCAACTAAAAAATCGCAACCGGTTATACCAAGTCATAATACTCAAAAGTCAATATTTTTATACCAATGTAACTTTGACACAAATTTCTTGAGCCCACATAAAGGACTTAGTCCTGTGAGAGATGCAATCCTCCATATATATATATATATATAAAGTAGGGAAATTTTATAAAGTTAGCTTGATAAGAAGTTTGGCATAAAGCTTTTTACCTGCTAGCACAATAAAATAATGCTAACGAGACTAATGGAATCAACAACCAACATTAATAAGAACAACCAACAAAATCAAAGCCAAGTATACAAAAACTAACTGTTAGCCTTGCAAGGAGAAAAAGTTTCTTATCAACTTCAAAAACTAAAAAATAAAAGAATAAATCACTATCTGAGTGAGAAAGTAAAGCAAATCCAAAAGATTGTTGCATAATTTAAATAATATTTTTATAAATATCCTATTTGTTGTGGCATAACTTATCCTAAAGACCAAAGTCCAAATTCAACACTTTCCATGAAACTATCTATAATATTTATCTATTTTCGTTGCCCAACTGGCAAAAAAGTCAGAAATGTTTTTAATTTAGTTGATGCAATTTAAGAAGAATAAGTTATATAGTAGTGCCTTGTCAAAGCACAATCGCCTGGAAAGTGAGCCCTATTAAGATAGTATGCATTAAAATCTGACCCTTAGATCTTATTATAAATAGGACTCCAACTATGTCTACCCAATAAAAATCTGCTACATCATTTAAAGTTTTAATACTAACTTAACAGAGTTAACTTCACTGTTATGCCAATTATTTATATTAGTCTCTCTATATTAATACCTACGGTAATTTTTAAATAAGAACCAGACATTAACATTCAAAAAATTTGAAGAAGAAAAAGCTATTCAAATCCAACAATCACGGACAAAAATATAGACAACCAGAAGGAAAGAAAACAAACACCCATATACCAGAAAGAGACTCACTCTAAAAAGACAAAGAGGAGTGGGAAGGAAATCTCAAGTAAGAAGACTCAATGAAATAGCCATGGTAGTCAGTCTTAAAAACAAGAGAAAATCATAAAGCACACCTTAATTCACCATTTTATACCATAAAATAATTGTAGCCTTTTTTCTTTGAACTGAAAAAAATATATAGATTTTATTTAAATATGAGTTATACCAAATCTAAGAGAAATTTGGGGTAAAACTTAATTATTATTATTTTTTTCATATGAAAAATATATATAGATAATGATGAAAAAAGAATTTAAACCATTAAGTGTATGTTGTGTTCTTGTGAAAAACTTTCTTGGAGACACTAGGTGAAAAAAATAACAAATGAGAGAGAAGGGAAAATAGAAGCACACAGCTCATCGTTCAAATAAAGAGTAAGTAAATTCAAATACTTTAGACATACTTTACTAAAGAAAAAAAAATTACGAAACAAAAACACCGTTAAACTAGTAATAAAATTTTAAATGATGTGGCGGATTACTATTGGGTAGACAGGGTTTGGGACAGGAAAATTAGACAGGTGATTAGAATTTTTTTTATTAAATTAATTAAAATATCATTTAATTGTAATAAAAAAGAGTTGCATTTTTTTATACATATAAAATTAAAGAAAACTTAAATAACTAAAAAAATACATTATTTTCTAAAAACAAAATCAGATAATAAGGTTGAGAAAGTAATTAAATTAAATAAATATCTATCAATATTAAAAGTAAAATTAAAAAATTTCAAAAATATTTATTGTTTACCGAGTTTTTCGGAAACTAAAATTATAAAAGATAAGACAACTTAATAAGAAAGGATTTAGAATTTGTAAGCAAGGTTTTTACGTGGTTGGGGCGTTAATGAGCCTTAGTCCACGAGTCAGTTGTATTAGAGCTTAGAGAGCTTTTGACAATGGAGTTTTTTGCAAGTTTTAGCACGATGAGGAGCAAAAAGGAAATTTCGTTCACTAATAAAGTTACGATGATCATAAAATTGCATATTTTTCTCATTACCATTAAAACAGAAAGTAAAAGAATGAGCTTTGAAAGAACCTGAAGTACGGATAGTGGCACCGTTTTTTTTAGTGAGTTTGGTAGTCAATTCGAGAAATGACAATGGTGTTGAGCCCTTTGGGTCCGATGCAACAGGCGTGGTTTCTGATGGGTCTTCTTCAAATTCAGTCTCCTCCTCTAGGGCTTCATGAGGAACTTCAGGAATTGGCTCGGTCAAGGAAGGGTCCAACTCGGGTAGTGAGTCTTCCGTTTCAGTAGAAACATCCCCCGACGAGGTGCAAGGCGATGGGTTGATTTTGGCCTTCAGTTTGAATCTGGATAAAGGAGATGAATCAGAGATGGAGCTAGTACCTTTTGTTGGAGCCACTTTGGCCTTCTTGGTTCTCTTTGCTCCAGCGACTTTGGATTTGCGTTTGCCCTTTGCCTTGGGGGTCAACACATCAGGGGATAATGAAGATTGAGAGTCATGTTTAGATGAATCAGACATAGCTTCAGTGGAGACTGATTAAGAACGACTTGTATTCAAGGTAGGATTGGATTTTACTTGACCTTCGGATGAGGGAAGTGGAACCGCTGAGGCTAGGTTTTGCTGAGCAACAAGGTTGGGAATGGTAACTCCTTTACTCGTATCCCCAATCAAAGTAGCTCCTTGAGGACCCGGAAGAGCAAGAACCTTCTTTCTTGTTGTGGTCTTGGGTCGACGGCTTGTAGGAGGTGAGACAGCCGGGATAGATGTTGGAGCAGTCGGAGTGGCAGTGGGAGCTATCTTAGTAACTGTCTCCTTCTGAGACTTCACAGATTTGGAGGTAGAACCACGACCTCGGGTCTTCATGGCTGCTAAGAGAGAAACAAGTGAAACACACAAAGAACAAAACCCTAAACACTTTAGTTACAAGTGGAGAAAGACAAGAAAACACTTAGAATGAAACAACCAAAGTGAATCCGAATATATAGAGTATTCGGTGTACAAAAGAGGCAAGTTTGAAAATGGGTAACTGAATTTAATGTGATTTATGTCAAAATATCTCCTTTTTAAAGCAAATTCTTTCACACCTCAAAATTGGAAACTTTTGCATGATTTTGAATATAATGAGATAAAACAAATAAATTGCATCAATTAGTTTTTCAAACTTGTTTTTTTTAAGACACGGTCAAAAACAGATTTTATTTTATTATTATTTTTCTTTATTTTTTATTTTAAAAAAATTGCCAAAAATAAAATGTAAATTTCCATACCATATGTGTCCATGTAAATGCCAAGCCCTGTTCAAGAGAAACAAGATAACCATTTTTTTTTCACAAATTAGAAAAATGAGTTATAATTAAAATACTAAGTCACCATAATTCGAAAAAAATATACCAATCACAAAATACATTTTAATCAATTCATTATATGCATGAGTCTTACAACAATCTTACACAGTCTAGTCAACATGCATATGTGTGTGCATGTGTAATCAATTTAGTGTTTCTTTTTGGCTTTTTAAAGCTAGGGTCATTGTCCATATTTGGAAATTGTAGCATTTTTCAAATTGTAACCATAATGGAGGTTGTTATCCACATTTCCTACCTTAGGCCCGGGACGGTGGTCCAGGCCCACTAACTAGGCAATTGGGGTTGGGCCCGGCCCAAGCCCATTTGGGCA
This sequence comes from Humulus lupulus, assembly GCF_963169125.1. NCBI lineage: Eukaryota > Viridiplantae > Streptophyta > Magnoliopsida > Rosales > Cannabaceae > Humulus > Humulus lupulus. Next base: position 213,476,690 of record NC_084795.1, read on the forward strand.
GGAAGTGATTGACATCGACGGCCCAAGTGTGGGTCCAAACCCGGACAGTGTCCAGGAAGAGTGATCCGGGACGTTCGTCCGGGAGACGTACAGTTGTTTGGGGTTACGGTCGAGATGTATGTAAACGGTCCCGGAGCCTGGTAAAACGATCCGGGCTCTAGGTAGATGATCCGAGCTTGCGGTAAATGAAGAGGGACAGAGGTAAAAGAACCCGGGTCAAGTCCTCAGGGTTGGCAGGATAAAGCATCCGTGACCCTGACTCCGCCCCATGAAGCGTGGGAGTTGTCCCCACGTTTCACCTGCGGAAAAGGTCACATCAGGATTGTACGTCGCTGGTTCAGACATGTGCTGCCACTACTCTGACTGATCTTGTCCCCTGAATCTACCTCGTAACTCGAAATGCCCAGACCCAAAAGCCCAATTTTGTCGAGTGATAGATAGGCTTTGGGCTGCCTCAGTGGGCTCTGATCATTGTTTATCTTTTATGTTTTTATCCTTTGTATTGGGCTTCCGATAGAGAAGCCAGTAATATTTATACCTTTGTTGGGCCGGGTCAGCCCGGCCCAAGCCCAGTGCTCATGTGAGCCTATAAATACATGTGACAGAGCACTGGAGAAGGGGTCTCTCTTTGTCTTGTATAGAGTTACTCTGCTAAAACAAAGAGAAAAACTCCATTGTTATAGACTTTCCAAGCTCTAATACAACTGTCTCGTGGACTAAGGCTCATTAACACCCCAACCACGTATAAATCTCGTTTATATCTTCTAAATCCCTTATCATTAATCTCACTTAATTTTTATTAATTTAGTTTCCGAAAATCTCGGTAAACATTTTGGTGCTTTCATTGAGAGCCTAAGAAAGCTAGTGTTGACATCAAACCTCTACAACAATGGTGAATACAAGACACACCACAGGGCAATGGAGAGCTGCTGCCCTCCCAACCTCTTCCTCAAAGTCCGCCTGAGGACGCTCCTCATCAGACGTCCCACCCTGACGAGTCACAAGACTATGAAGGTGGAACAGAGTACGAGGAGGACTATTACGAAGAAGAGGAGGGGAATGAGGGGGAATACCACGACGAAGCTGCGGATCGCGAGATCCCAGGAGTGGACCCCAACCAGGAGGATCTGGAGGTGACTAGACTGAGGCTGCAAGTCTTGGACCAGGAGGCCAGGATCGTTGAGCAGGTCGAGGCATCTCGGCGGATGCAAGAGTCCCTCTAAGCCCTGCAGGCATTCATAGCCGCGCAGGGTCCGGCGACCAATCTCACAGCTGGCCCGCCTCCAGGAGCGCAACAGCCCGCTTCGCAGGCCATAACCGGAGCCCTCGATGATGTGAGGCCGGCCCCTCCCCCGGAGTAGTATCCTGAGCTAGGCCCAGGAAACCCGGACCGGGAGAAAAAAAAGGCCGGGGGAAAGACCCGAGAGAAAAATACACCCGTCCTGAAAGCCGGGACCCGTCCCCGACAATTCCCTAGGAAAGAGAAGGTCCGCCCCATCCTAGGATAGGGCCACTTGACCAATCCGCAGGGGACGCGGCCGCGGGATGATAGGCCCCGGCATGCCCCAGGGAAAGCTTGACGGGAAAGGTCTTTGCACCCCAGTGCTTCGGTGAACAAAAATCGCCGGGAACGCCCACATAGCGAGGAGCATCATGCCCTTAGTTCTGGGGACGACACGTCCCGGGTAGACCTGCGCGATGGACTGAACGCTCAAAAAGAGCAGGCCTGTAAGGAGAAGATCCTCCCCCGGGGTGGTGACCTTAGGAACAACATCAACGACAGGAGGGACGAAAGAATCCCCCTGGAGGATGGCATGGCCAGGCAACTCATGGAGCAGCTGGTCGCTTTGAAAAAGGTCACGGACCGTTTGGTCCGCAAGCAGGAAGGAGCGGATACTGACTCCGATGAAGAGGACAAAGAGCCATGTGCAAGGCACATCCTAGACGCTGTGCTCCCCAAGGGGTTCAAGATGCCGAGCCTCACTGCCTACACTTGGAACACCAACCCCAGGGATCATCTGTCCCGGTACAACCGGCTTATGATCGTGGCCCACGTTAGTGATGACAGCAAGTGCCTCTATTTTTTGATCACTGTAGGCGGTCCCGCCGAGGAATGGTGGAAAAGAGATAAGCCCGGATCCATCCAATCCTGGTTAGGGCTACAGTCGGCGTTTCGCAAACAGTTTGTGGCCGCCATGAGGATGGACATGCAGATCAGTGCCCTCGCCAACCTTAAGCAAGTCCCTGCGGAGACATTGAAGGCCTACATCCAACGTTTTACCGAGGAGGCCTCCAAAACCAAGGTGGACGATGGGCAGTGCTTGGTGGCATTGCAATCCGGGATCCGGACCGGGTCCCCCCTCTAGGATGACATACAGCGTAGCAAGGCGGCTACTTTAGAGGAATTCATAAGGAGGGCCCAGGGTTTTATCAACTGGGAGGAGGCACAGATCCAGGCGTTCGGATGGCCTCCGGCGTCTCAGCCTAGTACCCACGCGTTCCCGGGGTACGGGGTGGGTGCAATTCCCAGCACAGCCCTACGTCACTCCCCCGATTGTCCCAGGTTCGGCGGTTATGTCCGGGGTTACCTACACCCCTATGGTGTACGGTCCTGCCTCTTCAGGGTATGCTCCGGTCCAGTCCGCCCCCTTTTCTGGATATGGAGCCGTGCCAGCGGGACATAGCACCGACCTCGTCGGGGCCCAGCAGTCCCAGGCGGGGGGAACGGAGGCAAGTGTAAACCCCTCCAGGGGGAAGAGATCCGGCAAAGGCCAAAATCGGTCCGAGTCGACTAAGAAAGGCAAAAGGGGCTACGAGCCCTAATATTCAAAATACACCAATTTGGTGGACACCAGGGAGAACATCTTCCTGGCCACAGAAAGGGTGGTTCACTACCGGAAGCCTGCCCCCATGTTCAGAGGAGAGAGGAACCCGAGAGATACCAACAAATGATGCACTTACCACAACACACGACTGAAGAGTGCCGGCAGCTCAAGGATGAGATCGAGAATCTGATCAAGCTGGAGCATCTCCACCAGTGGTTCAGGATGCCCGTGGGAGTCTCGGGCCTGTCAGCAGGTTACGGACAACCCACGGTCCCGGGTGCCCCCAAAGCATATACGCCTCAGGGAGGATATGCACAGGGCCCGACGGCACAAACCCCTTAGGGGGTCCCCATCGCGCAAACATCTGGCCCCGGAATGCCCCATCCACCCGGGATGACACCCCCTCGCATGGACGGACATGTGGTCACCATTTCGGGCGGGCCTCACCTAGGAGGGCCATCCTGGAATGATCAGAAGCGCTACCTAAGTGAGCTCGACCACGACCAGGAGGTATGCGCTCTAGTCCAGGCCCCAACTCAGCGCTCGAAACTGATGAACCTCCCTATCACCTTCACGGAGGACGATGCTTGCAACGTCCATTTCCCACACCATGACCCACTGGTCATAGATGCCCAGATCACCAACAAGCAGGTGTCTCGGGTGCTGGTGGACGACGGAAGCTCCGTCAACATCTGGTTCAAACCCGCTTTTACAGCGATTGGCTTGACCGAAGTAGATCTGGCATCCTGTCCAACCCAGATCTACGGCTTCAATGGAGACGCGTTACTCCCCATGGGAAAGATCCAGTTTCCCGTAATATTGGGGAGCTTGTTGTAGCACTCATTCAAGTTCTGCACGTTCGTAGTGGTGGATTGCCCCACTACTTACAATGTCATTTCCGGCCAGCCCGCACTAGTCGAGTTCGGGGCGATCACCTCCATCCGTCATCTTTGCATGAAGTTCCCTTGCAACAACGGAGGGGTGGGGATAGTCCAGGGAGATTAGAAGAGCGCCCGGAAGTGCTATCACGTGTCTGCCCGACCAATATACATGGTCCAGGAAGAACCCTTCGAGGAAGTCATGGGCCCGGTTTCTCCTCCCCCCGATGGAAGAGTGATCCGGGAAGAAGATGAGCTGGACCTGAGGATAGGAGACGATCGCGTCCTGGAGCCCATGGACGAGATTGAGGAGGTGTGCATTAGTGACACTGATCTGACCAGGGTAATCCAAGTCGAGAAAAATCTGTCGGCCGAGGTCCGAGCCGCCATAATCACCCAAGTTAAGGAGAACCAGGATATTCTGCCCTGGTCTCATTCAGATATGACGGGGATCGACCGCAACATCATCTGCCATGCGTTGAACATCGACCCGAACGCGACCCCGGTCCGTCAAAAACGAAGGCCCTTGGGGACAGAGAGATCCGAGGCCCTCAAGCTAGAGGTAGAGAAGCTATCATCAATCAACTTCATTCGCGAGGCTGTATACCCCATGTGGCTGGCCAACCCCGTTCTGGTGCCGAAGCCGAATGGGATGTGGAGGACATGCATCGATTTCACGGATCTCAACAAGGCTTGCCCGAAGGATTGCTTCTCGCTTCCCCAGATCGACCAGATGGTGGATGTGACATCCAGGTACGAGATCTTAAGCTTCATGGATGCCTACTCCGGCTACAATTAGCTTCCCATGCATGTGGCAGATCAGGAACACATCAGTTTCCAAACCGACAAGGGAATATACTGCTACATTGTCATGCCCTTCGGGCTCAAGAACGCCGTTGCCACCTACCAGAGGCTCGTCAACCGAATGTTTCGGGCCCAGCTGGGGCGAAACATGGAAGTCTACATCGATGACATGCTAGTCAAGTCCAAGACATCTAGGAAGCATTCCGACAACCTGGCTGAGGCCTTCGCGGTCATTCGGAAGTATGGGATGAAGCTGAATCCCAAGATATGTACTTTCAGTGTGGCCTTCGGGAAGTTCCTAGGGTTCATAGTGAGCTTCCGGGGAATAGAAGCCAATCCGGACAAGATCAAGGCACTCATTGATATGCCCTCTCCCCGGAAGCATAAAGACGTGCAAAGTCTGACCGGGCGAATAGCCACCCTAAGCCGTTTCGTCTCCAAGGCTACGAACAAGTGCATCCCGTTCTTCAATGTTCTTCGGGGAAGCCAACGTTTCGAGTGGTCGGCCGAGTGCGAAGAAGATTTTCAAAAGCTGAAAGAGCACCTGGCCAGAGCACCGATCTTGGTGAAACCGGTGGACGGGGGAGCCTTTGTACCTCTATTTGGCAGTGACCGAGCACGCGATCAGCGCCGCATTAGTACAGGAGGAGGAAAAGACCCAACTCCCGATATACTACGTAAGTAAAATAATATTGGGGACTGAGTCTCGATATCCGCTAATCGAAAAACTGACTTTTTGCCTGCTAATGGCATCCCGAAAACTCCAGCCTTACTTCCAGGCCCACGCCATAAAAGTCTTGACCAACCATCCCTTGCGGCAAGTGTTGCAGAAGCCCGAGTCGTCAGGAAGACTCTTAAAGTGGGCCATGGAGATAAGTCAGTTCGATATAGCCTACATTCCTAGGGTCTCTATCAAGGGGCAAGCCCCGGCCGACTTCATCGTGGAATGTTCCGGGATCACCCAGGCGGACGACTCCACCGATCTCGCGGTGCCCATATGGAAGGTGTTCGTGGATGGGGCCTCGAATGAGAATGGATCCGGGGCCGGGATCATCCTAGTGTCGCCGCAGGGACACCAGTTGCAAAACGCCTTGCGTTTCCAGTTCAAGGCATTGAACAACGAGGCCGAGCACAAGGCCATGCTGGCTGGGTTGCGTCTGGCCCGGGAGGTAGGGGCCACGAACCTGGAGGTCTACACCGATTCCCAGCTAGTTGTAAGGAAAGTCTCGGGGGAATATCAAACCAAAGGGGAGGCAATGGCAGCTTATGTGACTCAGAAGAGAGAGATGCTGCAGGCGTTCAAGAAGCACTCCATCCACCAGATCCCCAGAGAGAAAAATGTGTTCGCGGACACACTAGCAAAGCTGTCCACCAATGTCGAAGCAGAGCTGTCCAGACTGGTCCCCGTTAACCATCTCCCCATCCCAAGCATTCGAGTCTCCGCGATCAACTCCATTGACCACTCCACGTCTTGGACGGGACCCCTTATCCACTATCTGACAACCGGTGAGGTGTCAGCAGACAGGGCCGCGCTCAGGAAGCTTCAATACCAGGTCCACAGATATGTTATGATGGACAGAAAAATCTATCGCTAGGGGTTGTCCATGCCATACCTCAGGTGCGTGTCCGGGACAGAACTAAGCGCCATTATGCACGAAGGTTTCTGCGAAGACCATACAGCCAGACTCAGTCTATCCAAAAAGATCCTGCGCCAAGGATATTTCTGGTCAACCATGAAGAAAGACTGTATTGACTACGTTCGCAAGTGCGAGCAGTGCCAAAGATACGCGAAGGTCCCCTGGGCCCCGCCAACAAAGATAACCTTGATGATCATCCCCTGGCCTTTCGCGGTGTAGGGGATTGATCTGGTAAGATCGCTCCCAACCGGGAAAGGAGGAATGAAGTACGCCATCGTGGCCGTCGACTGCTATACCAAGTAGGTTGAGGCAGAGCCCATGAGCACGATCACTTCGAAGAAGGCCCTGGATTTCTTCATCAACAATATAGTGTGTCGGTACGGCCTCACCCACAAGATTGTATCCGATAATAGGAAGCAGTTCGACAGCATCCACTTCACAGATTTTTGTGAAAGACATGGTATCGTCAAAAGCTTCTCTGCGGTCGCCAGGCCCCAAGGAAACGGGCAGGCAGAAGCCGTCAACAAAATCTCGAAAGGGGCATTAAAGAAAAAACTCCGAGCCTGCAAGAGCAAGTGGCCCGAAGAGCTGTCCCACATGTTATGGGCTTACCGGACCACCGAGAGGACATCCACCGGGCACACTCCTTACTCCATGGTCTATGGATGCGAAGCCGTTATCCCCATCGAAACAACCATCCCATCTCACCGAAGAGACACGTATGATCCCACCCAAAACCACACTTTACTCCAGGAATCACTAGATCTCATTGAGGAGATCCGGGAGGAGTCACAAGTGCAGCTGAAGATGTACCAGGGAAAGATCGCTCAGCATTTCAACTCAAAAGTAACAAGCCGAAGGTTCGAAACCAGCGACCTAGTTCTGCGAAGAGTCTTCCCTGCTACCCAAGATCTGGGACTAGGGGTTCTGGGCCCGAATTGGGAAGGGTCGTACGAGATCCTACACGAAGTATGCCCCAGGACGTACCGTTTAAAGCGGCTCGACGGCACAGAAGTCCCAAGAGCCTGGAACGCGGAACATCTCTGTAAATACTATCAGTAGTCAGGAGAGCGTGTTCCAATTTTGTATTTTCGTTGTAAATAATGTACGCCTCAGGGCGATTCCTTGTATAATGAAAATGGCGTGTGCAAAATGCCATAAAGAAATGTTATCAGACAATGAAAATTCTACTCAAGTGACCCTAGACCAGTCTCCACTCACTTGTGGGGGGTATCCCCAGTATGAACAAATACCAGGCGGGGCGCAAGGCTCAGGCCTAGTCCCGACCCAGACCGACAAGGCCTGGGGGGTACAAATCCTGCAGGACCAAGCCTCAGGCTGGTCTCGCCCCGGACGAACGATGTCCGGGGGTATAAATTAAAAGAGGACCAAGCCTCAAGCTGGTCCCGCCCCGGACGAACGATATCCGGGGGTATAAATTAAAAGAGGACAATGCCTCACGCTGGTCCCGCCCAGGACAAATGATGTCCGGGGGTATAAATTAAAAGAGGACCAAGCCTTAGGCTGGTCCCGCCCCGGACGAACGGTGTCCGGGGTATAAATTAAAAGAGGACAAAGCCTCAGGCTGGTCCCACCCCGAACGAATGATGTCCGGGAGAGAAGAGCATCCAGTAAGCCTCAGGGCAAGGTCGTAGCTCGCGACTGATAGAGTGAGGGAACTAGGTTTTACAGTAAACTATTAGAACCTCGATGGCCCAAGCAATCAGGTTTTTGAAGTTGTAGATTGGACGGGTAGATTCGGTAATGACTGCCAACTCCCTAATGGCCCAGGCCGTTGGGCCCTGGATGACAGGATTAAAACAATTTGACAAGCTAAAGTTAGGAATAGTCTAATCCAGGCTGTAATGCCTCGAATTCTCCGATGTGGTTTAATGGCGGGATTAGTAGGCCGAGAGGGCCATAACTGTTTAATTATGCCATTAAATGATAATATGCATGTTTATGTGGATTATGTTATAATATGATGTTATATGCATGCATGTTGGTCCACATTTGAATAATATGATATTTTGGTAATTTGGCCCGTTAAGGGTATATTTGTGTATTTGGGTGCATATTGTGATTTGTGAATGAGATCCCATTATTATGGAGATATATTCGAGCTATTCGGCATGAGACGGTCCTATATAATGGATTACCGGTTTTGTCATAACGGGGTCAATTATTGGGTAATAGGAATGTTATTTGATGAAAAATTGGGAGTATTTGAGATCAGGGTGAAATTCTGGAAGTTTTGACTATAATGTCCCCGGGGGTGTTTTTGGGACCCCGAGCACTAGGTTTTATTTGAGGTTACTTAAGCTTGAAGTAGCTTGTCAGATAATACGTACGTTAGAAAAAACCTCTCATTCTCTTCCCGTAGTTCATTTTCATCGTTCGAAGTGTTTTCGAAGAAATCTCGAGTTCTAGGAGTCAGAATCAAGCGAGGATCGATGCATAGCGATCCTATGAAAGATTAGAAGCTTCTTGACTGAAGGATTTGACGAGAAACAACCTAATCGAAGGTAATCTAAGTTTAAAGTTTTGAGTTTTTAGAGTTTCTAAGCTTTGAATTGGACTTTATGAATTATTGAGTTTTTGGTTTGATTGAACCTTGGGTTTTGATGGTTTTGGACCATTGGGAAGCTTGGGAACTTTGATTTGATGATTGGGGAATGTTTAGGTATGATTGTGGGGGCTTTGGAGTGTTGAAAACGTGTTTGGGAATGGCCCAAGGTTGGGGGCCGCGACCCTTGCTTGAAGAAGCAGGTGGGGATGTTGTGCCTGCTGGGTGCCGCGGCCCTTGATGTAGGGCGTCGTGGCCCTTGCTTCAGTGGTGGCTGGGGGCTGCGGCCCAAGTTGCCAGGGCCACGGCTCTTGAGCAGGGTTGAGCCCGTTTGAGTGTTTTGGCCCTTGGAACATGGTTTTAGGCCTCGGGATCATTCCTACTACTTGGATTAGTTTATATTGATGTCCCAGAGGCTAGATATTGGTTTGGGAACCTATGTTGATCATTTTTATTGATGGTATCCTCTATTTGGTTATGACTAGGTGACCGCAAAAGGACTAAAGGTTGATCGTTCTCAAGGGTCGTTCTTTTAATCACTCTAGCTCGAATCCGAGGTAAGAAAACTGCACCCTATGTATATATGACATGCATGATTGTTATTGAGTCATGTTGATTGATAAATGTGGACATGGATTGCATTTAAATGCTAGTGAATGTTGTTTATCTGTATATGGCACTGACTAGTCAGGGACGATGACCTAAGAGTTAGAAATGGCGAAAGCGTCCTGAACGCAGGGCCGAATGAAGATTAGATCTAATCGATATCAGTGTTGAATGACTCTAAAGCATTAACACCGGACCGACCCTAAGGTTGATGAATTTATAAGCGCTTGGCTATTCTAAGACTAGTAACTCAGAGCGAGGGCCTAAGGCTTAGGTGACCGCTTGTCACATGGCTAGGGAACGATGTTCCAGGGTTATGACTCTATGGTCATGAGGAAGGTTATGTTGGTGACCAATCACCATGCACCTATCCTGTTTAAGCTAGTGAAAGGTTCACTTATCTGTTAAGCCTCGGTGACCCTATCGTCACAAGGCTGAAGGGAGCTATTCCCTATTTAGTGACTTTTGCGACTGTCACCTATCTGTTTTGGACTGTTAGTCCTGAATGATTATTATGATCATTTTTGATATTATATCATGCTATATTGTGTTTTCTTGCTGGGCATCGGCTCATGGGTGCTATGTGGTGCAGGTAAAGGGAAAGAAAAGCTCACCCAGCCTTGAGTGGAGAGCTTAGGTGGTGATGTGTACATATGCAGCTGCTTGACCACCATGGCCAAGGAGTTCTTAGAGGAACTAGGGGGTTTACCCTATTTTGCCGTTTAGGTCGGCGTGTTTGTAAATTTGAAACATTAGTGACCATTTTGGGTTGTAAATAACTTGTAAATGTTTTGAATAGCTCATGAGCAGCTTATGTACTTAATGAAATATATCCTTTCCTTTTTATTGTTTTCAACCTTAACCTGTTAATAACACTTAGAACACGTTTTTAACCAAAGGACTCGGGTAGCGGGTCAAATTTCTGGTTCACTGTTCACCGTAACTATTCTGGGGTAACCAGGGCGTTACATAGGCCGTTGGAACCGGGACGAAACACTCAGGTCAGTCATACACGGTGATATAAAAAAATGAAATAACATAAATAACATAAACCGGATAAGGCACTACAAATTGTCTTGGACGCGTACGCGTCCGTAAAATTTATTACAAAATAATAAATAAAAAGAGGCGAGGTGAAGATCCGGGTCTAGGCTTCATCCTCTAGGAGCTCCGCATCTTCTTTCTCCTTGGCCTCGAATTTGGCTCTCTTTGAGTCCGGGTCGGGAAAGATCAGGAGGTTCATGCTTTTGTGTTTGGGCCAGGCCATGTAGATGGCCTCCTCGAAAGTGACGCACAGCATGTCGTCCGCCCGCTCCTTTCCGCGGCGGGTCTCATCATGCACCACCTTCTCCTCGCGAAGAGAGCCATCTAGCTCATGGACCCAGGCCTCCAAGCCTTGGACACTCTCCCGGTCCCGGACAGATTGAGTCACAGCCGCCTCCTATGCAGCCTTTGCTCTGAGAAGCTCCGCCTCCTGAAGGGCTACCTTCTCATTAGCCTCGGTTTCTTTCTGGGACATGGCCTCTTCAAGCCTAGCCTTGACTCGGTCAAACTCCATGCGGTCTGCGTCGGCTAAGCAACTGCTTGTTCAAGGACTCCTTTGCCTGGGCTGTCTCCCTGTCCAGGGCCTCCTTGGCGGCCTCCCTTTGATTCACGGCCGCCTCCAGCTCAAGCTGGAGCGTCTCCATCTTCATGGCCGCCTCGGCCACCAGGTCAGCATTCCGATGGGACAGCAGAGCGTCCTGGAACAAAGCAAAGTTAGAAGAATCCTTACTAAAAATAAAAAAGGAGGAAAGAAAAAGACACGAAGCAAACTTACAGCGGTGGCCTGATGGCGGACAGCCTAGGAGATGAACAACATGTGCGGGTTGGCGATGGTGGCATACCGTTTTAGTTGAAGGTTGGATATGGTGTTCCCCACCTGGTCCAGCAGGTCTGCCGTGAATGGGGCCGTGTCCTGCCCCAGCTTAGGGCGAAAGCCCGTCTCGGCGACTGGTCGATCCACGATTGGCTGTGGGACACTGAACGCCACCGGCCGCTCAGCGAACTCAATCTGACGACGAATTGTCAGGGCCTTGTATGTCTCGTCCCTCCTTTCCCGGCCACTCTCCCAGGTCTGGGAAATGAGCTTGGACTGCTCGTCCCGCAAGACAGCTTCCCCCTCCTCAGGTAGGGCCAGATGGATGGGAAGGGCCGGTGTTGCCGGAATCTCCTTCGCGGCGAGGTAACTTTCCCCGAATGACTCTCCAGCCGAGCTAGCCCGCCTCGTCCGGGGCCTCTTGTTCCCGGTTTCGGTCTCCGCCGCGTCCAACTCCGCGGCCCTCTTCCCAGAACTTTGGCTTACCGTAGGTTTCAGCTCCAGATCGATCATCGAGGGTTGAGCGAGGCCGGGGATGGTGGCCGAGTCCACGACCGTAACAGGAACCATAGCGATTGCGACCTCACCGGGTCTAGGATCAGCCTCTGGCATCTCCTTGTTGCAGGCGAGGTCCGGGCTCGACGCCTCGGATGTTTTCTTGGCAACCTTTTTTTCCGCTACCCTGGCCGCCTTGGTGGCTCGGACCTCAAGAAGCTGCCTCATCTCATCCATGGGATCAGACATGTTGAAGTCTCCTGCAACAAGCGCAAATGAAAAGGAGTCAGTACAATTAACAAGAGAATAGAGAAGTCAAAACTAAGAGTGGCTCGGGACGAACCCTTATCTAAGCCCCGGACATGACTCAACTCATCTAATGCGAAGGAGTAGACTCAATCCCCCATGTCGTCCAAGTCCAATAAATTCCCGTATTGAAGGAACCCGGACAAGTACATGAGAGTTTCTGAGCCTACGGGTTCAGGTGACGAAGGTCTCGTATCCCCGTCGACCCCGAACGTGGGGCCTCGGAGTGCTAGCCTATCCCTTGGTAAGTCCCCAACTTGGGGAGCATAAGTTAAAACCAAAGGTGAGTTACGTCGCCCTGATACGCTAGCCCCGGGGGTCCCCGTGTTCGGCAGTGCCTCCTGGAAGAGGGCTTCCAGCTTCTCAGAAGTGGCCACCTCCGACTGGGCCAAGTCCTTCTTCCGCTTAGTCGTGTCCGTGAGTGCCGCAGCCTCTACTATCCTGATGTGCTGCAGGGCCAGTTGCTCCCTTATGGTGGGATTCTTCTCACACTGTATTCCCCCAAGGCTCGGGGCATCGATAGTCTGGTGGGTTGCGAGCAGTCTAACCAGTCGGAGGTTGTTGGTATTGACGTAGCCTCCTACGTCCAGGTCCTCCGCGCTCAGCCCGGAGTAAAGCCTCTTCCGGTCCAAGATGAACTGGGTGAGAGGAGTCTGAGAAAAAGGTCCTGCCACCCGAGGTAATACAGTGAGAAATAGAAAAGGAAAAGAAAAAGAGAAACCGGCAAAGTAGGGTCGGGAAAACACTTACCCACTCGCTGGAAGTCCAGCATCAGCGTGGGGTTCTTCTCCACGAGGAACTCGGACGTCATGAACCAGTAATGTCGGACATCTGGGGGGTGCTTCCAGACACTTGTAGGAGCGTGGTAGTTGCCCCGCGGCTTCAGCCTGTAGAAGCCATCCAAGATCTTGTCCTTGGTGTTGACCTGCGGTTCCATCTTGTAGAAGTACAAGATTTTCGCGAGGGTTGGCTCCGCGATCTCCTTCGCGGCGCAGAATACGCGCCATCCCGCAAGACGTCGGTAGGCTTGGGGAAGAAGCTGGAAGGGTGCGATCCCCACGTATGTTAGGAGCCACACGAAGTAATTGTGAAGCGGGAGAGTAGCTCCTACACTGATGTGGCCTGCGCTCTAGGCCCCTAACCCGTTCATGGAGGTGTGCGCCTGCTCCTCTTTCCTGGCCAGGCGGTTGTGGAAGCGTCCGGGAGTGGACTCTATGCCCAGGCATTTCTCCAGGACGTACATCATCTGGTAGTTCTGGAACAGATTCAGTACCGTGTCCATCTCCCATCTGTTGCCTTTAGGGGTCCAAGACCCGAGAAGGAGGACGGGGGCCCTATTGACTTCCTCCTCTGAATGAAGGGTGACGCCCGACATCATGGCTGATGATCTGGGAGCAAAGAAAATACAAACCAAGCAGTCAATACCGATACCTAAGAAAGTCGGTTAAGGTATGGGGGGCCTCCTACGGACTGCTTGGAGTCCCCTCCGGATCAGGTCCGGGTTCACCAGAGAACCACGAGACCCAGATCAGGAATGAAAAGTGGGCTACTAAATAGGTTCCACCGCCTGTCCACGAAGCATCCAGATCCGGAGCGACCCGGACCAGGCAGCCTTCCTAGCACTAGTCCTAAGCATAAACAAGTTATAGTAGCCTAAACAAATGAGCAAAATGATAGAACCTACGTTCATGTATCTATTAAGGCAGAGGTCAGGACTTACTGTGAATGGCTGGTCGTGAAAAATGGTGGTTGTCCGGCGATAAGGATGGCAGAGTCTCGGTCTTGAACTGGCGAAGGCAGTTCAGCAGCTCGTCGATAGGATAGGCTGAGGACGTGCGCTCAGGCGGAGGTGCAGATGCTGGAACTGTTGGAAAAAGGCGACGGCGGTGCAGAATAATCAGATGGTGGAAGATGTCATCGGCAAGATCGGGCATAAAAAAATCCTCAAAGTTCTTAGAATGGCTCGAGAGTGTAAAAGTTTCAAATGGATGCCTGAGGAGTATTTATAGAGACCCAAATCTTGGTCTCTGATCCAGTGGATAGGAAATCCCCCATCGGATGGTCCAAGATCGTGCAGGGGAATTAATGAATCCACTCGAGTGCTGGATTCATTCCATTTCGATCCAATGTCCCAAGAGAAGGGAATTTCAAAGGTCACCCCATCCTATGGTCCACCTCAGCGCAGAAACATTAATGAAGGACCCCATGCGGATGGGACGCTTCGAAATCTGTGCTGATGCACTAGCCTAGGCCTAGCAACCCTTGAGGTGGTTGGTGACCTTTCGAGGTCAAGTGCCATCGTTGCAGCAGTCCCTGGGCGACATGTGTGTCCTTCGTCACGAAACGGGACTTCGATAAACGGACCTGGACATTGGTAAATGGTTCGGCCTCTGGATGCACCCAGCGCGCACTGCCCCTTGCCACGAACCCACGATTCTAAGCAGGAACTGGGAAGATAACCATGGAGTATCCGGGAGCAAGGCAAGCCTCCACCTCGCAGACCCATGTGAAGGCTTGGGGGGTAAATGTTATCCCCATTTCCTGCCTTGGGCCCGGGACGGTGGTCCAGGCCCACTAACCGGGCAATTTGGGTTGGGCCCGGCCCAAGCCCGTTTGGAAGGAAGTAATTGACATCGACGGCCCAAGTGTGGGTCCAGACCTGGACAGTGTCCAGGAAGAGTGATCCGGGACGATCGTCCGAGAGACGTACAACTGTTTGGGGTTACGGTCGAGCTGTATGCAAACGATCCCAGAGCCTGGTGAAACAATCTAGGTTCTAGGTAGATGTTCAAGGATTGTGGTAAATGAAGATGGAGAGAGGTAAAGGAACCCGGGTCAAGTCCTCAGGGTTGGCAAGATAAAGCATCCGTGACCCTGACTTCGCCCCATGAAGCGTGGGAGTTGTCCCCACGTTTCACCTGCGGAAAAGGCCACCTCGGGATTGTACGCCACTGGTTTAGACCTGTGCCGTCACTACTCTGACTAATCTTGTCCCCTGAATCTTCCTTGTAACTCGGAATGCCCACACCCAAAAGCCCCATTTTGTCGGGTGATAGATAGGCTTTGGGCTGCCCCAGTGGGCTCTGATCATTGTTTATCTTTTAAGTTTTTATCCTTTGTATTGGGCTTCCGATAGAGAAGCCAGTAATATTTATACCTTTGTTGGGCCTGGGTCAGCCCGACCCAAGCCCAGTGCTCCTGTGAGCCTATAAATACATGTGACAGAGCACTGGAGAAGGGGTCTCTCTTTGGCTTGTATACAGTTACTCTGCTAAAACAAAGAGAAAAACTCCATTGTTATAGACTTTCCAAGCTCTAATACAACTGTCTCATGGACTAAGGCTCATTAACGCCCCAACCACATAAAAATCTCGTTTATATCTTCTAAATCCCTTATCATTAATCTCGCTTAATTATTATTAATATAGTTTCCGAAAATCTCGGTAAACAGAGGCTATAACTCTTATACTAAAGCTAGCCCTTTACACTGGTAGAGTATCCTCTAATATAATTGCGAATTACCTGGTACCAACTTACTCAGTGTCGGCTTTCACACATCAGTATAGGTAGCTCTTTTCCAAAATGGAGCTTGAAAAGAAACTGGATTCAGGAATGGTCATACTAAAACAGACATAATGATTTGATCAAATATAAATTGGATGGTCTATAATTTTTCAGATATATTGTTTTTATTTCTCACAAAATATAATAATTATAACGATCATTTTCTAAAATTAAAAAAAAATGCTCATCAAATTTCTTCCAAACAGGACAAGAGATTTACACAATCACATATGCAAGGCAAGACAATCAATTTATTGGCAATTTCAAATAAAACAAACTCCAAAGGATTTCCTAAGGGAATCAAATATGACCATGTCTAAAGCTTTAGTAAAAATATCTGCAATTTGTTTGTTAGTCTCAACATATTCTAAAATCAATATTTTGTTTTCAACAAGTTTCCTAATAAAATGATGACAAATGTCAATATGTTTGGTGCGAGAGTGCTGAACAAGATTTTTAGAGATATTAATAGCACTTGTATTATCACAAAAAATGGTTAAAGTTTTAATATCAAACCCATAGTCTGCCAACATTTGTTTCATCCACAAAAGTTGAGTACAACAGCTTCTAGCAGCTATGTACTCAGCTTCGGCTGTTTACAAGGAGATGGAGTTTTGTTTCTTACTATGCCAGGAGACCAAATTGTTTCCTAAGTAAAAACAACCACCACTTGTACTTTTTTGGTCATCAGTGTTTCCTGCCCAATTTGCATCACTATAACACACATTCTCATCTTTAGATAGTTTGATGGTAGTTCCCATGGGAGTTTTAGCAGGTTTAGATGCATCGAGTCCAAATCTCTTCACCAAATTTATGGCATGCTTCCTTTGTGAAATGAAAATTCCCTCCTCTTGCTGCTTTACTTGGAGTCCTAAGTAAAAATTGAGCTCTCTTACCATGCTCATCTCAAACTCTTCCTGCATTTGTTACACAAATTCCTACACTAGAGAATCATTAGTAGAACTAAACACTATATCATCAACATATATTTGTGCTATCATAATATTTGTGTCAACATTTTTGATAAAAAGTGTTTTGTTTACTCCCCCTCTCTTGTATCCCTTTGAGAACAAAAAATGAGTTAGTCTCTCATACCAAGCCGTGGGGCTTGTTTCAACCCTTACAAAGCTT
Source organism: Humulus lupulus (assembly GCF_963169125.1). Taxonomy (NCBI): domain Eukaryota; kingdom Viridiplantae; phylum Streptophyta; class Magnoliopsida; order Rosales; family Cannabaceae; genus Humulus; species Humulus lupulus. Next base: position 213,493,360 of record NC_084795.1, read on the forward strand.
TTTGCAATTTAAAAACATGATTAGGATAGTAAGGATCCTCAAACCCTTTGGGTTGCTCCACATAAGCTTCTTCATTCAAAAATTCATTTAGAAAAGCGGATTTAACATCCATTTGGAACAATTTAAAACCAATAACACATGAAATAGCTAGTAATAATCTTATGGATTCAAGTCTTGCAATAGGGGCAAATGTCTCATCAAAATCAATTCCTTCAACTTGAGTGTACCCTTGTGCAATTAGTCTAGCTTTATTTCTTATTATGGTCCCAAATTCATCAATTTTATTTTTAAATATCCACTTTGTACCAATAACATTAGTATGACTTGGTCTAGGGACAAAGATCCATACCTCATTCATTGATCTAGCTCTTCTTGCATAGCATTGATCCATGACTCATCATTGAAGGATTCCTTCACAGTTTTTGGTTCCAATGTATAAGTAAAACAAACAAATTGAACCAAGTTTACATACCTCTTTCGAGTGACCATACTCTCTTCAAGATTTCCCAAAATGAGATCAGAAGGGTGATTATTTTTTACTCTGGTTGATGGTTCTTTTTTAACGGAGTTAGAAAAAATAACTGGATTTTCCTTCTCTGTTTGTCCAGTAGTTGTTTCGACAGAATCAGCGTCAGATACATCATTAGTAGCTGTTGTCGCCTCTGAGGATTGTGCTGTCCGACCTGCCATTTCTATATGATGTCGAACATCAATGAACCTGTCAATTTCCTCTTCATGGGAGTACTCAGAAAAATATTTTAAATCATCAACAACCACATTAGCAGATTCCATAATATTTTGGGTTCTCATGTTATAAACACGATAAGCCCTACTATTGGTGGAATATCCAAGAAAAACTCCCAAATCACTTTTGGCATCAAATTTGCCTAGATTCTCACGATCTCTAAGAATATAACACAAACACTCAAATACATGAAAATAATTGACAGTAGGTTTTCTACCTTTCCAGATCTCATACGGAGTTTTATTTGTACCTGAACGCAGAAAAACACGATTAATTGTGTAACAAGCAGTGTTAATTGCTTCAACCCACAATTTCTTTGTGAGTTTTTTGCTATTTAGAATAACTGTGGCCATTTCCTACAAAGTACGATTTTTCTGTTCCACTACCCCATTTTGTTCTAGGGTTTTTGGTGCAGATAATTCATGCAAAATTCCAAAAGATTTACAATATTCATCATAAACATAATTTTCAAACTCCTTACCATGATCACTTCGTATTCTTACAATCTTGCCAATGTTACAATTTTTTTCAACTCTTAGTCTTGTACATAGAGTTTGAAAAGCTTCAAATGTATCTGATTTTTCTCTTAAGAAATCTACCAAAGTAAATCTAGAAAAATCATCCATACATACAAAAGTGTATCTCTTACCATTAATATTTTCAACCTGTATAGGACCCATGAGATCCATATGTAATGCCCTGAAATCCCTAATGCGGTTTAATGGCTGGATTAGTAGGCCGGGAGGGCCATAATTGTTTAATTATGCCATTAAATGATTATATGCATGTTTATGTGAATTATATTATAATATGATGTTAAATGCATGCATGTGGGTCCGCATTTGATTGTTAGGGTGTTTTGGTAATTTGGCCCGTTGAGGGCATATTTGTGTATTTTGGTGCATATTGTGATTTATGGATGAGATTCCATTATTATGGAGATATATTCGAGCTATTCGGCATGAAACGGTCTTATATTTCAAATTAGCGATTTTGTCATAACGGGGTCATTTATTGGGATATTGAGTAATGAGAATGTTTATTTGATGATAAATTGGTAGTTATTGAGATCAGGAGGAAATTCTGGAAGTTTTGACTATTATGTCCCCGGGAGTGTTTTCGGGACCCCGAGCATTAGGTTTTATTTGAGGTTACTTAAGCTTGAAGTAGCTCGTCAGATAGAACCGTATGTTAGAAAACACCTTTCTCTCTTCCCGTTAGTTCCTTTTACCGTTCGAGGCAATTTCGAAGGAATCTCAAGTTCTAGGAGTCGGAATCAAGCGAGGATCGAGGCATAGTGATCCTAGGAAAGATTAGAAGCTTCTTGACCGAAGGATTTAACGAGAAACAACCCAATCAAAGGTAATCTAAGCTTTAAGCTTTGAGTTTTAGAGTTTCTAAGCTTTGAATTTGATTTTGTGAATCGTTGAGTTTTTGATTCGTTTGAGCCTCGGGATTTGATGATTTTGGATCATTGGGATGTTTGGGAACTTTGATTTTTGGATTTGGAAGTGTTTAGGTATGTTTTTGGAAGGTTTAGAATGAAGAAAATCGAGTTTATGGCTGGTTTCTGGGTGGGGGCCACGACCCTGTTCTTGGGCGCTGCGGTCCAAGCTCGAAGAAGCTGGTGGAGGATTTTGGGCGCTGCGACCCTAGGTAGTGGGCGCCGCAGCCCTTGCTCCTGGTATGGCTGGGGGCCGCGGATCTAGGTGCTAGGGTCGTGGCTCAAGCAGGGTTTTGAGGCTGTTTGTGTGTTTTGATCTCAGAAACTTGGTTTTAGGCCTCAGGATTGTTCCTACTACCCGGATTAGTGGGGTTTGATGTCTTGGAGGCTAGATCTTGGTTCGGGAACCTTTGTTATTCATTTTATTGATGGTGTCCCGTGTTTGGTTATGACTAGGTGGCCGCTAAAGGTTTAAAGGTTGATCGTTCTTAAGGGTCGTTCTTATACCAATTCTCGCTCGAATCTGAGGTAAGAAAACTACACCCTGTGTATATGACATGCATGATTGCTGAGGTATGTTGGTTATTAAATGTGGACATTGATTGCATATTAAATGCTTAGTAGATCTTGCTTACTTGTGTATGGCACTGATTAGTCAGGGACGACACTGGTCACATATTACTGACCTGAGAGTCAGAAACGGCATAAGCGTCCTGAATGCAGGGCCGACAAAAGATTAGATCTAATCGATATCAGAGTGAATGACTCTAGGGACATTAATGTTGGACCAACCCTAAGGTCGATGAAACTTATAAGCACTTGACTAGTTACTCAGAGCTAGGGCCTAAGGCCTAGGTGACTACATATCACACGGCTAGGGAGCGGAATCCCACGGTTGTGACTCTATGCTCATGCGATAGGTTATATTGGTGACTAGTTCATCGAGCACCTATCTTGATAAGCTAGTGAGAGGATCACTTATTTATAAAGCCCAGGTGACCCTATCGTCACATGGCTAGAGGGAACGGAACCCACCTTAGTGACTTTTGCGACTGTCACTCATCTGTTTTGGACTGAAAGTCCTGAATGATTATTATGATCATTGTTGACATTATATTCATTCTATGTTGTGTGTTTCTTGCTAGGCTTTGGCTCATGGGTGCTATGTGGTGAAGGTAAAGGGAAAGAAAAGCTCACCCAGCCTTGAGTGGAGAGCATAGGTGGTGCTGTGTACATATGCGGCCGCTTGACCACCACGGCCAAGGAGTTCTCAGAGGAACTAGGGGGTTTACCCTATTTTTGCCGCTTAGGTTTGCGGGTTGTAAATTTAAACAGTAATGACCATTTTGAGTTGTAAATAACTTGTAAATGCTTTCTTATGGGCCCATGAACAGTTTTATGTTCTAAATAAAATATATCATTTCCTTTTGATTGGTTTTTCACCTTAGCCTGTAATAATACCTAGAAGCACGTTTTTAACCAAAGAACTTGGGTAGCGAGTTAAATTTTAGGTTCACCGTAACTGTTCTGAGTTAACCAGGGCGTTACACCATATGCAATAATTCCAACACATTTGAAGTATTAATATCATATAATGCTTTATGGGAAATTTTCAACTGTTTTCCCAATTGGCATGATTCACACTTACCAAGTGATTCTTTCCCAACTTGGGTATACCACGGATGAGACCTACCTTAGCAATCTTTTTTAAGTTTTTGAAATTTATATGTCCAAGTTTTTCTGGCCACAAATCAGTATTATTAAAACTTGATGATGACCCATGACATGTCAATTTTTGTGTGAGTGTGTAACAATTATCCAAAGAACGAGAAACTTTAAGAACAATGTCACCACTTTGATTTACAACATTACACTCATCATGCAAAAAATTAACAAAAAATTCTTGGTCACAAATTTGTCTTATGCTAATTAAGTTGGCTTTCAGCCCATCAACAAGAAGCACATTTTTCAGTTTTGGTAACCCTTCAATGTTTAGAGTACCTTTACCTAAAATATTTCCTGTCATTCCATCCCTGAATGTTACTACTCCACACTTCAAGGATTTGAAGTTGGTGAGTATGTTGGCATTACCTGTCATATGTCTTGAACAACTGCATCAAAGTACCATGAACTAGATGCATGTATTTTATGACAGGTAAAGGTAGCCAAGAAAACAGAGTTATCTTTCTTGACCCATATTGTTTTTCATTTTGAATTTCTTTCGGTCAAGAATTGATTCATGCTACCAAAGTGTTTAACATAATTCTTTTTAAACAAATTTAACAAAGAAAAACACTTAGGTCTTATGTGTCCTTTCATCCCACAAAAATGACAAAATGGTACAAATTGTCCAATGTTTCTCTTCGGAGAAATTTTCTTTATTTGTAGATCTATTGGAACATATGACAACTGTGAGGTCTCTGAAGAGTTCCTTGTTCCTGCAAAAGGGTTAGTTGTCACAACAATTGGATAATTCATGGATTTAACAAAAACTGTTTTTCTTGAGGATTCAGATCCATTAGATCCTATTCCACTGTAATCACCAGCCTTTTTCCTGTAGAGAAAATATCATCCAAAATTCCAGATCATGGATTAAGCATTTTGACACCTTTTTACATAAGATCAATTTCTTTACTCAAAGAATTAATTTCATCATTTTTGGAAGCAAAAATCATCTCAAGTTCTTCAATTTTTTTCAACAGATTTTTTATTATTTTTAGCCATTAATCGATTCTTAGAGCAAACTTTCAGCCATTGATCATACATTATTTTATAAGACTCTTTCCATGACTCCTAATCTAAGTCAAAATTATCAGAGTCAATGTCAGAATTCTCATTATTCTGAACAAGATTATTAAGGCAGAATAAATCCTTGTAATCAACTGAAGTAAAAAACCATACCTTTGTGAACAGAGGTTAAGGCAACACTGTTTTCTTCCTCATCACTCTGTTCAGAGTCTTGATCACTCCAAGTGGCTGCCATGACTTTCTTTTTCTTTAAGCTATTTGCACACTCAGATTGAATGTGTCCAAATCATTCACATTCCCTGCACTGAATACCCTTTTTATTAGTCTCAAAGGGTTTAGAAAAATTACCTTTTTGGTTTTTGGATATGGCCTTTTTGTTTCCCAATTTCTTTATGTACTTTTGAAAAGTTTTTGTTAACTAAGCCATCTCATCATCCTCATCGTCCGAACTTTCCTTCTTTTCTCTGGAAGATTTCAAGGCAATATATTTCTCCTTGATTTCTTCTGTTTTACCTTTTTGTCTAATTTGTTGGTTTAGTTCAAAAGTTCAGAGTGAGCCCATCAATTCTTCTACTTTTATTTTGTCGAGATCTTTTATTTCTTCAATTGCAGTTAGCTTAGTCTGAAACCTGTCAGGGAGAACTCTAACAATTTTTTGAACCAAAATGTTCTCTTCAAGTTTCTCACCAAGAGCAAAATATTCCTTAGCAATATCTGACAATTTCTCATAAAATTCAGTGAGAGTTTCATTTTCATTCATTTTCAAATTTTGTTGTGAGCATAACAAGCCTTGAACACTTAACATCAGCAATTCCTTGAAATTGATTTTGAAGGATTTGCCAAGCATCTTTTGATGAAGGCTCTCATTCTGACTTTCCAATATGGATAGTTTGAATCATTGAGTAAAGGGGGTGAGTTATGGAGCCTCCTTCTGTGAAAAAAGACATTGCCAGAACAAGAACAACAAACGGAATAAACTAAGATCACACTAAAAAATGAGTGATCCGCTCTGATATCAATTGAAATTCCATTTTTAGTAATTACCAAATTAATGACTTAATTAAAGTGTGGTATGGTAATTAAATGTGTAAACAGATTTCAGTTCTATCGGGACAGAATCCGAACTTGGCACGACAGAAACTGAACACAGTAAAAAGACAGTGCAAAAACAATAAAGAACACAACAAATTTTTACAAGGTTCAGAAACTCTTTCGGATAACCTACTCCTTGGGGCCACGCCCAGAGAATAAAACCAATTAATAAAGAATCATAAGTACAAAATATTGACTTAAATAAAACAAGACTCCCTCTTGAGCTTTGCTGCAACATTGTTGTACTTCTCTTCACTAATCTGATCTTGATTGAAACACTCAACCACTTGAACTCCCTTCAATGACCAGCGAGTGCTTGTATCCTCCCGATGCAAGGCTTGTAAAAATCCTCTCCCGAAGACTATAAAAGTTGTGTTCAAATTACAATGTGTATTCACTCATGAACGTGGTATAAACTCACCACAAAAACTAAACACTCATTTTTTCACAAGATCACGTGAATACTATGATCTTGAATACAAAGAAGGAACTTTCACAAATATTACAAAACGCTCACAAATTATGCATCTAAGAGTTCACTCTTTTTCAATGCCTTTAGAGACCTATTTATAGAGTCCATTTCATGCTCATAAAGGCTAAGAAACAATCTACTAATAAAAACAAGAATATTTTAATATATTCTTGATTGATGAAGAATTGCCATTTTTAGAAGATTGCTGATCCGACAGATACGATTTTGGTGGGGACAACTAATACCTGTGTCGGATCAAAATGCTCAAGACAGAAATAATTATTAATGACATCAAAGATTCAGTTTCCTGAATTTTAATATCTTGAGCTGCATGAAAAATTAAAGTCAAATATTCCAGAAACGATTTTGAGTAAGTACATAATATTTTCTTTAAATAAACAAGATATATCTTCCCTTTATAAACATATTGTGATAAAATCATGCTAAATAAGGAATCTAAATAATCCGAAAATCACAAGAATGGGAAAGTGAATTCCGAAAATCACAATAAAGGGAAAGTAAAAATGATCTTTTAATTAAAAAGACATTTCTATAAAATATGCCAATTTTAGGATTTACAAAATAAATACCAAAAATAAAGAGCAATAGAGAAGTGAGAATTGATACATAGATATAAAGTATGAATGATATAATAGTAATAAGTGATGAAATAATTAATTAATTTTTTTTATCAAGTGTAATTAATAATATTAAAAGAAATTAAAAAAGAGATGTATATAGCTAAAGTATATTTTCCACTATAGTATAATATAATTTGATCAAATTTACTATACTAACTCCCCATTTAAATTTATTAAAAAAATCACTATATAAATCTTAGCCAAATAAAAAAACTAAAATATATTCTCACTAGAAAAATAATATAATTTGATGAAATTTATTAAACTAACTCAGTTAAATTTTTTTTTTAAAAAAACTCACTTTTTAAATCTTAACCAAAATAAAAAGAAATACACCTTTTTTAAATAAAAAAAAAATATTTACTCTTTTATAATAGTTATAGATATAGTAATAATTGATTAAATAATTATTTAATTTTTTTTATCAAGTGTAATTAATAATATTAAAAAATAATAAAAAGAGATATATAACTAAAATATATTCTCCACTATACTATAATATAATTTGATCAAATTTATTAAACTAACTCACCATTTAACCTTTTTTTTTTTTAAAAACCACTATTTAAATCTTAGCCAAAAAAATAAAAAAATTAAAATATATTCTCACTACAACATAATAGTTTGATGAAAGTTATTAAACTAACTCACTTTTAAATTTATTTCAAAAAAAGAAACTCAATTTTTAAATCTATACCAAAATAAAAAGAAACGCACTTTTTAAAAAAATAGAAAAAAAATACAAATAACTATATTAAAAAGAGATATATAAAGGGTTTATGTCTTTTTAGACCTTGTGTTTTGCCTCATTACGTATTTGGACCCTATGTTTTGATAAATTACTCTTTGGACCCTATATTTTCTAAAATAATTCAAATAGACCCCTAAACCCGGTTTTGATCAAAGTTTTTTGAACTAAAATCACAAAAAATTCATCAAATTAACAACTCAAAACAAAAATACAGTCATTCTGCCTAAGAAATGTGTTGTTATATTCAATTTTTTGTTCATCAAAATCAGGATTAGGGGCCTATTTGAACTATTTTACAAAATACAGGGTCTAAAAAATAATTTGTCAAAACACAGAGTCCAAATAGGTAATGAGCCAAAACACAGGGTATAAAAATGTATAAACTCATATATAAATACAATATATTCTCTACTAAAAGATTATATAATTTGATCAAATTACTAAACTAACTTACTATTTAAATTTATTAAAACAAACACTTTTTAAATCTTCACCAAAAAAAATTACTATTTTTTAAATAAAAAAAGAAAAGAAATTATATAAAAAAATATTTACAACAATACAAAATAAAAATATATTCTAAAAAAATTAACTTTTTAAATATTAATTAAAATAAATAGAAACACACATTTAAAAAAGATTAAAAATAAATATATAAAATAAAATTTCTATTTAAATTTATTTTTAAAAACAACTTTTTAATTCTTAATAAAAAATATCTATTTTTTAAATAAAAAAAGAAAAATATAAGTTAACTTTTTAAATCTTAATTAAAATAAAAGGAAATACACATTTTTTTTAATACAAATAAAAATAAATATATATAGGGAAATTTGACTATTGATGCATAAAAGGGGGTCCTATAGCAAAATTATTCCATGCTAATTAAACATCACCATTTTATGCTAGTACTCTCCTAGATTCTCAAAATGCCCCTAACATAAATTGCCATCTTTTTTTCTGATATTGTCTTCTCTCTCCATCTCTCAGTTTTTCTCTTCTCTCAAGCTCTCTGACTCAAAAAAACAAGGCAGTCACCATGTATTCTCTTGATCTATAATAATTTTGGAGCTCATCTAATCTGAGATTTGAAGTGGTTCTTTGGGCAAGTTTTGAATCCTATCAAGGAAAGAAACTCCATTTTGGGTTTGGGAACTAGTGATGCAAATCTAATGGGTAAGTATATTTTCGTTATATGTAGTGCGGAAACTTTTTTATTTACATTGCTTTAACTATTTCAAACAAATCTCTGTCTGCATTTTGGATTTTTTTTACTATTTAACGTTCGGATTAGTTCTGAGTATTTTTGGGTTTTTTTCTGGGTTCTTTGTCTGCCTCGATAAGTTTCGATGAAACTTGGCATGCCTCGATGGTCCTCGATGTACCTCGACATGCCTCAATGTAGATTAGGAACGGAACACCTCGATTAGCCTCGATTGTCCTCGGTGGACCTCGATAGGGACCTGTAGTGTCCTATAGATGACCACATCGATTAAAATTGATGGTCCTCGATGGACCTCAATGTGTAGACAAAATTTCTCATACTTGGCAACCTCGATTAGCCTTGAATGTCCTATAGATGACAACCTTGATTAACCTCGATATGTAGAGAAAATTTCCCATGCTTGGCCACCTTGATTAGGCTCGATTGTCCTCAATGGACCTCGATATGGACCGGTAGTGTCCTATAGACGACCACCTCGATGAAGCTCGATGGACCTCAATAATTAGACAAAATTTCCCAAACTTGGCCACCTCAATTAGACTCGACGATCCTCGATGGAACTTAATATTTTGTAGTTTTTTTATGTTATTAAATTTTTGACCTTTTTGTTTTGTTTTTTTTTGTCAATACAGATTTGACTGTTTCTATATTTTTTTTTGCATACAATGGTGTTTGTAAACTTGAATATAAGGATTGGATTTTTCGAGATGCTAAAAATAAAGTTCTCTCTTTGGAGAAGAACGTGACTTACGAGCAACTGGTTGAAATTTTGTATGATGAGCTTGAAGTAGATAAATGTGTGTACGACTTGAAACTTGAGGTCATGTACACATGCCTCCACTACAAGAAAAAATGCTTTTAATAACACCAAAAATGTGTTATCAAAACATACCATAACACTTTTTGATGTGTTAAGACCGACTATGTTATCGTAGGTCAGGGTACTATACATAACACTTTATCATTGTTATACAGGTGTGTTATTATACTGTCAACGATAACACAATTTCTATGTTATTTTAATAAATAGATAAGTGTTTAATTATGTTATTTACAGTCGATTATATAACATATTTCAATACTTATAAATTTGTGTTATACTACACTTTAGTATAACACATTTTTTGAGTTATACTACACTTTAGTATAACACATTTTTTGTGTTATACTATAGTTTAGTATAACACATTTTTTGTGTTATACTACACTTTAGTATAACACATTATTTGTGTTATACTGCACTTTAGTATAACACATGTGTTATATTAGCTTAGAGAAACATAATCCTTTTTTACTTACACAAAACTAGGAAAACAAATACGAAAGTTGAAGCCAAATAAGGTAACATAAATAGATTTTTATTAATTACTCAAATGTAATTACAATATTTAGTCTACTAGTTGAGGCTTAAGAAATCATATTACAACATAATTTATGCCCAATTCAGATTCCTTTATCACTAAATACAAAACAAGAAATGTATACAAAAATTAGTGAAATATATTCTTCCATTCTAAAGGCCTCAACTACAAATGTTGTCAAGAATTGCTCCAAAGAAATCATCTCAATATACCTGCACATTGTAAAAAAAAAAAGTCCTTTTATTATTAAGAACATAAGACTTAAGCTAGTTTCCACCTGTAAGCATATAAAGTTTAAATTAAATTTGTAATAACTCCAAAACTTGACGAAACAGCAGGGTATAGCAAGATGTACTACCATGCAAAACAACGACTAAAGAAACAAAACATGCAACTTAAAATAATAAGCTAAGAGATGAACGGAGAGAAAATTCCACTGCCAAACAGAGTACTCCATCAATACCTAAAACTTAATGAAAATGAAAAAAACATTCAGCAGCATAATTCTAAAGCACAACAGAAGACTTTCTTCTTTATACCTTGACAAGGGCTGATGAAAGTCATCTTTTTGTTGGTAGTTCGTCTTCTAACATGGTCATATCAGCCTATTAAGAAAGAAAAATCTAAGCATATGAATTTTCCACAAAACAAACAGTTAAATTCAGAAATGAAAGTGAATGAGAAAATCAGAGAGGATAGAGAATTTATGAACTGAACTGTATTGCAATATATAGAAGTGTTAAATAGAAAAAGAGAATACATCACTTATAATGAACTAAAAATTAGAGTAAGACTAACAGATTCATAGAAACCATAACAGATTTAGCAGCTACCACTTAATTGATAAAATTTGTAGTATTAAAAGTACTACAATCTTTCCATTAATCATTTATAGTGTGCACAAGGGAAATAAAAAGCCCACCTGTTCAGATGATGTTAGAATGCCCTGTATAAAGCCCTGACAGTATATCCATGGAGATCAGAAGCATTGTTTGTCTCAACAATAAGGGCAGGCCATACATTCATAGCACTACACCAGTTCCTAATAGTCCAAACTAAAGAATTCAAAGTATGCCACAAGTATCTATTATCGACAAAAAAAAATCCAATTTTAATTCAGTAGTTATCAAATGTTTTCACTGCCATAATCATAGCTGCCACTAAAGCAGAAGATCATATTGACATAAGTAAGTTCATACAGCAGAGTCAAAGCTTAGTCATCACTAGGATTACCTTGCTTTCTTGTGCACCTCTTGTATTTACTATATAAATGCAATATAATTACTTAGTCATCATTAGGATTACAATAACCACTGTCAAACATACTTAATAAATTAAACATGTTTACAATTAAAGTGTAAATAAAAAGCTGCTCAAACGAATGGTTTCTCTTCAATGATTTTAATTCCTAGTGCAGGATACTTGGGTTAAAGTTTCTGAACAACAAGCCTAAAATGAATAAACTGCTTAAGTTGCACTAGACAAAACATGAATGAAGAAACCTAACCTCAACAGAGCATTGTCTATCAAAGATAGTTAGAGCACATGTTTAGACTCTTCATAAGAAATATCATCAAAGAATTTCATTAAGTAACAAGGCACCAGCCAAATTGAAATCAGATTTAAACAACAATTTACTAGTAATACTTAAATTAATAAGATGCTCTGAGACTTGAGTACTCAACTCATAGATATTTAATTAGTGGATATGCCATTAGCGAAGTTGATGAACCAAAACAAGTAATACCACCATGTTATGTTGATGGCCAAAGCTTTAAACATAGGTCAGCTAACCCATCAATAAAAACAAAATGCACAACCAAGTTTCAGTTCAATCAAATAACACGCGAATAAGAAAAAGTACAAGGTTTTATTAGATCCAAACATGGGTGAAAAGTGAAAACAAAAATTGAAAATCAATGACACCTCAAGACAAGTCCCCAAACAGAGTCTGAAAGGAATATTTAAATCACAAAAAGTGGTTAGGGATTTTAAAATTAGACATTTTCAAATATTCTAAATAAATAACCAGCCTATACTAACCTTCAAAACTAAGACCCTAATACATGATACATGATACAAACTTACAAACATAACAAAGGAATACTTGTCCTCTTGATCATTACTTGCATACTATACAACAAGGAAGTTATACATATTTGAGATTTCGAATTAGGCATAATGTGTACCAGTAGGCTTGCAAGATTTTAAAGTGTGTATGCATATGTATAGATAATTTTTATAAGATATGAAAGTTCCTGAAGTAAATTGATAGGGAAATTTACACATAATCACACCAAGCCAACACACTTTTATCTTAACTATTGAACAGACTTCAAATGAAACATTAAAAAAAACAGCAAGTGCATCAGATGAGGTCTGGACTTAACAGAGCAGCAATGTGTACTACTAGGAAGGATGAAGCAATCTGTTAAAGAAAATACAAGTCATTCAGGAATTTAATCAAACAGATTCTATGCACACATTATCACATCAAGAGAATCAGAAAAAACTTCATAGATTATTATGCAAACATGTGTTTATGAAAAAACACACATAAATTTGTATAAAAATATGCAGTAAATTCAAAATAAAAGATTTAACATACTCAACCATAGATAAATCTTTAAAAATAATCAGTAAACTCAAAACATAAACAAATATGAAACACACAAGTTATTCTCAAAAGTAAAATAATCAAGTTTACAAACCCATTTTTAAATGAAAATAAAATCTTATCTCGGCATCACTCAACAACCCAGACATTGATATGAAGAAGACACCACCCTTTGCCCTTTGAGCCACTACCACGAACCCTCACCACCACCACCATCACGGCTACAAACCTGCATAACACACACAAAACATTTTCTCAAATCATGTATAAATATATAAACTTTAAATTAGCCAACATAGTATATTTTTTGAGAGCCAAAAGAAAACAATAAAAACCCTAATATATAGAACCTCAGTCTTGATAGTGTGAAGCATTCTGCCATTAACTTTTGTTTAAATACAGCTAACTTTGGTTTCCTGTCTTCTGATGTTTCAGAGCCATGTATACTCTCACAAGAAGGTAGCAAAGTTTCAGAATCAGAATCAGATTATATTAAAAAAATCTAAAGTCAGAAATACTGATTTATTGCTAGAGTCAATAACTTCTATTTCCCTACCAATCACTCTATATAGCCAAAACCAATATTAATATTAATCTAGAGAGCATAGAATATGTAACGACCCAAATTCACTAATAAGGCCTAAGGGCCTTGATTAGTGTGCCTGGAGGGCATAATGGGAATTATGTGTGACTTTAATGATTAAGATGCATGATTATGATTTAAAGCATGTTATATGACTATTTGAATATCTGAGATGCATGACTATGTGTATTAGTATGCATGTAGGCCCTGATTAGGTTAGAAGGGCATAATCGTAATTTTGGCCATTATGGGCATAACTGTATTGATATATGTGATAATTGTCGATACCACATTATTATGTGGATATATCTGTGATCTGTGACTCGAGACGATCCTAGTGAGCAGATTAGCAAAAAAGTCATGGCGGGGATTTATACTCGGCTCGGGGTGAGCCTAGGGGTATAAATGGGAATTTAGTGAGTATATTGGGGCCTATTTTGACATCAAGGAATATAATTGGTGATTAGTTGAGTATTGGGAATTAAGCGGTAAATATTGGCGACACTCGAGGAATTAGCGGGAATTGGGTAAAATGACTAAAATGCCCTTAAGTGGATTAAAGGGTTAGAAATAAAGGGGAGGGCATTAAGGTCATTTGGCTTTCTAAAAATGGGAATTACTGAGGCTTTATGTTAGTGGAAATAGTAGAAAAGTGTAGAAGTCTGAGAGAGAGAAAAGAAGGAAAAGAAAGAAAAGAGAAAAAGGAAGGGAAAACAGAGTTGTATTCTCTTGGGTCGGTTTGTGATCTCCTTCACCATTTCTGGGTGTTTTCTTGGAGCAAAATTCAGAGGGGAGCTAGGTCAATTAAGTCACAAGGTTTCTGAGCTAAGCTTGAGGATTTGATAAGGATTTAGCAAGGTTAGGCCATCACTTGAGGTAAAATTCTGTAATTCCTTCAATTCTGGTTTTGGTGTTTAGCAAAGATATCTAAGTTGTGTTGATGGGAAACTCTAGGGAAGTTGGAGCCAAGGGTTGAGGAAGAGGAAGCCAAGGAGGTCTAGAGATAGCTTGAGGTCAAAGTTCCATCAAAGGTATAAATTCTAAGCTTTAACTTTGATGTTTAACTGGTTTCTGTTGAGTTTTGATGTTTGGAAGTGGCTATGGTGAATTTTGAGTTTGGGGATGCATGTACTTGAGTTCTAGGTATTTGGGGTGCTTGGGATGAGTGGAGTATGTCCATAAGGTTTTTTTTTTGAGTTTGGTGAAAGTTTGGAGAAGTTTTGGTTGAGTTTGGTTCGAGGAAATCGTAGGAAGGAAAACTGAGGTGGTGTCTGTCTGTGACTAGCGCTACAACGCTAGCCTTTGGGCGCTGTAGCGCTAGGCCATGCATGCTGAAGGGATTTTGCTTCTGTTTGTAGCGCTGTAGTGCCCTCCCATGAGCGTTGTAGCGCTACCCTGTCTTCTAAAAGGGATTTTAGGGTTGTTTGCAAGGGTTTTTGACCAAGGGTTTGGGGTTTGGTTCCACCACCTTGTTTGGTGCAACTAGGACTTCCCGGGGGCTCGGGATTAGCCCCGAGGCTAGGTTTTGGACTTGAGGTTTGATGATGACTTTGGTCTATGGTTGTGTATTGGTGGGCGCTAGGGCTCGAAAGGGATCGTGCTCAAGGAGTCGAGTGATAAAAGCTAGCAAATCGAAAGGTAAGAAAACTGCACCCGGTTATATGATTGTGATGGCACTAAGTGCTCTCGATACTTGTATTATGTCAATGATGGTATTACGCCACGGGACATGTGATAGCGGCCTAAGGGTGCCGTACACAATATTTGCGCACAGGGCGCGGCTTGGCCACTGGTAGCCGAGGATAGCTTAATATTCACTGAGCTTGGTTTAAGCGGGCCGGAGTCAGTGGGATAACGGAGGGAGCGGCCTGAGGGCGCTAGCCCTAGTTATCATTTGTGAAATGTTATGTGATATGAGTTAATATGTTAGTATGTTGAATACTTGATTATACTAGATGTTTATATGGTTGAGAATATTTGATGCAATATGAGATATTGATTTGTCTGTTGGTTGCTTATGCTCTGTTGTTGTGTTTTCTTGCTGGGCCTTGGCTCACGGGTGCTACGTGGTGCAGGTAAAGGCAAAGGCAAGCTGGACCAATCCTGAGATGGAGAACTGCGGGGCTGAATGTACATAGCCAGCTGTTCGATTGCCATGGTCGAGGAGTGGATCAGGACAGGGATTGCCTAATTGTCTGTTTTGCCTTAATATGGCTTGATATTGCATTTAAACCTTATGTCTTTTGTAAACGGTCTTTAAACTTAATATTTTTGGGATCCCGTGTAAACAGGAAATGTTTCTTAATGAAAATGTAGCTTTTGAGACCAAAACATTTTAACCCTAGTTCCTTTATAGTTTCAATGACACTCTTTTAATTAAATGACTTGATTAGCAAGTCTAGCACTTTATAAACACACAGTGTAACGGTCTTGGCTATCCAGGGCATTACAGAATACAACTTAAAAAGCTACTTTCTTGGGTATATAATCTAGAGAGCATAGAATACAACTTAAAAAGCATACAAACCTTATAACAAACACAATTGTAACAATTATTGCCACATGGCAATAAATGGGCTCCAAAGACAAATCTTAGATATGTACATAAGTGGTAAGAGTGTTAAATGCAAACTAAAAATGGTGGTTTAGACTCTAGTATTGTGAATATGACACTTACTCTGAAACTCAAACCCATCTTGATGGGCTCCAAATACAAGAGCATGTGCAATATTCATATTTCTTAAATATATATACACATCTAAATCCCAGACCAGGCATAATCTATAACAACAAAAGAAAAAGAAATCCCAGACCATATGCAATATTCATATATTTCATAAAATTATGCATAAAACAATATGAATCTACTTTCTCTAGTATAAGTATAGCAGTAATATCACAAAGATATCTTTCAAGTATAGCTGTAACGAATGACTCTGTACATGAATATTAATGCTTTCTTTAATTTCTTCTTCTTTAGAATATAAGTATCTAACTTTAAAATGTTTCTATATCTTGGTTCCCATAGGTATCAAGTGTTTTCCTTTGTTACAGAATAAAGATTGTAGGGAAAGATAGAAGAATATCACAGGCAGAGGAAAAACACTTTATCTGAGATATAGTTGATTTCTAACCACTTTTTGGTCAAGATTGAAGGTGGCAAAATAGGTCAAACATGATAATACGACTTGAAACTTGCATTAAGTTTGTTGGTTTGGATTTTAATTATAAGGGGGTTGAATTAGTTTTAAGTTGAGGTTTCTAACTTGTATAATAAATGGGTCGTTTACAGGGTTGACTTGCCTAACTCAAAAATTACGTGTAGAAAATTAGACACATATTTGTTTATGACTTTGACTTTATGTATTTTATGTATTTGACTATGAGATTATATTTATAGTTAGATATAATTTTTTGTGAAGATTTTTTTGTTTTAATCCACCATGCTTTTCAAAGCTAGCAACTTTACTTAGAAGTTAGAATTTAATTGACTAAAGGAGTTTCAAAGCTTCAGTCTCAAACCTAAGATTCATGTCCAGCTAGTAGAGAGAAATGTTTGCTCTTCTAATGAGTTAGCCATTTACTTAAAGATTATCTAAGTTAATTCTGTTTGATCATCCAGAAATAGTCTTATACATTTTTGTGACAGTAGAGTATAAATGTTTTTTTGTTTTATTCAACCTTTTTCAGTTTGTTTAATGAGAAAGGACAATAGTTATTATTACAGCTTCTGGATAGTTAAAAGCCTCACCTTCTCTAGTACTAGTCAAGCACAAAATAATGACAGAGTAAAGAAATTTTTGAACTTTTCTATCCTAAAGTTTACAGTATATGAACTAGTTTATATAACTAACTAAACTACCATATAGCCAATTCACTTATCAGTGATTCATTGAGAATCATCACATACTTTAATTAACTTATGAAATATATGGAATGGATGCAACTTATAGTTTAGTCCCTTCATGTTGATTGCAACTTATAGTTTAGTCCCTAAGTGATGTGGCATAATTTTGATTAGTTTGTGTTTAGCATCTTTCACTTAAATAGTGCGTGAATGGATTCATTTCTCATAAATGGACTGGATTTATTGTGATATATTTTCTGTACAGCCCACTCAATAATCATCAGTCAAGTTAAAGATTTAATAGAAGCAAAAACACACCAGATTCTCAGCACCGGGAAGATTTCCTCTTTTGGCCAGATTGACAGCAAGCTCCAAATTGTTCAATTGCAAAAAGTCAAGATATAAAATTTAAATTCCAAATATTTATCATAATCTACTAACCATAAGGATAAACCAATTTGTGATACATGCATGCCCACTAACGAAAGGCACAATTGTTTGTTCATTAACAATAGCCAATAACACTTGGCCCCACCAGTTAATTGCGTAAAATCCCCCTAGTGACAAAGCCTCCAATGTTAGGAAAATTGGATCTGGACTGATTCTATTTCTGTAAACTGCAGTAGCCATCTCCAAGTCGTAAACGAATAGCAACCCAAGCTTGGTGATTACGTAGATCAAACTATACTGTGTGATATCTGGAATATTGAGCATTAAAATAATTAATATTCATGGTGCTGAATGATGGGGCATTCAAACAATTAGTTTTTGCAAAGAGGGTGGTTTATGTCAAGGCATGCAAAAAGTTGAGCGTATGTTAATAATAATGGTTTATGTTTATATGCAATACTAAAAAGATGAATAAATGTAAGCCACAAGTTACATTAGCTTCATCGTTATTCCACTTAAACTAAGCAAGCTAGTTAATTGAGGGTAGATAGAGATGAATAATAATAATAAAAAAGAAGAAGAAAGAGCTACATGAAAAAGCTGAAAAGTAATGGACATAAAATGAGCAATTGATTATGCACTCAGAATGTTACTTACTTAATTACCATTTTAATTAAATCTTTACACTTATATGTTTCAGTTGATACCAACTCAAAGACAGCTTTTGTTACCAACTCAAAGAAAGCTTTTGTTACAAAGACAAAATACTTATAAAAACAGAAGACAAGGCATCATCAAGAGAGGACCATGCAATAAAGTTTATACATCATGCTACAAGAAAAAATGCTTTTAATAACACCAATATGCTTGTGGTACACAAATTTCAAATCATGGTAATGAGACTGTTGACGCGGTTCTTCGCCAACAGGTAATTAAGAAAATAAGAGAATAGGATTGATGCTAAGTAATGAACCGAAACATATGAATGATCTTAAAATGAACTGATGATACGAATACTTTTTTAGGTTGTTCAAAGGTTAAAATCCTTCTACTCCACCAACCAATATTATTTCTATCTTTCTGGTATTCTTTATAGGGTATTTCTTTACACAATAGAATCCAACCCTTTGCAACTCCCAGGGTCTCCATATTTTTGACCCGGCTCCTTAGTAATCTTAATAAACTTTTGGCTACCTCGAGCTAAAGAGGTAGGACCTGATAACAGTAGCTCCGGCCATGTGTCATCCACGTGGCTGATATAATTATGCCATATCTCAGCTCACTAATAGCTCGTAGAAAATTATGGCGTACAGAGATGTATAGTAGCCAGAACCTGCATATGTATGGATTCAGTAGCTTATAACAGATAGAAAATCTACAATTATATCCAAATATATATATGTATGAATGCAGTAGCTTATAACATAAGGTCTAAAATTACGTATATATATCTATGTATGGATACGGCTAAACAATAATCTGGAAACCATGGACATGAACCATAACAATACAACCTGGCATGACTATCAATCCTTGTAAAGATGCACAGCATAAAAGGGCACACCAGGAAAACAGTAATATAAAATACAATGAGCAAATTATTCTTAATTAAATATCCTGACTGTATAGATGAAACTAACCCAGTTGAAGTGACCATCTACATCAGCTTTTTCTGGTTGGTGCGGCACCTATTAACAAGCTCAACTATCACTTCATCTCTTACAGCCTGAACAAAATGGCAAAAGAACCACATTAAGTTCCAGGGATAAGTAGCTCATAGAGATTAAAAAAAGGGGACAAGTAGCTCATATCATAGATCATAGAGATGAAAAAAATTCATTGCTCATACCGCAGAATCACCAAGATTTACTGCCTGTAACATGTCACTTAGGAGTTCCAGAACATTCTGCATAGCCTCCATGCTTGACAAGCTTTATGAAAAAAAAAAATCAGAAGACAAAAAAATTTCAAAACCTAATATCTAGATCATGAACTTCATTAAAATTGTCACCTCAAACTCTCAATTTTTGTAGCCATAGTTTCATCAAGCCTTCTTGAAGCTGAATACACATATGATATGGCGATCATAATCATACACTTTTATAATTGAAAATAATAATTTAGAGTGGTCTGTCTTACCCAATCATGACCTCCTCAAGCTTCGGCCAGTCCATAGGTGAGACCTGAATACACTCCACCAGCCAGTCCTGCCATATACATACATATATATATATATATGTATAAGCAAGAAAACAAACAGAGTGAGTTTTAAATGGTTTTCAAGTAATTAAGAACATTGAGCTAATGAAGCTGCTCTCACATTTACCTCATTGTAATGATTCTTTTCTTGTGCTCTTCACCTGGAAAAGTGCAGAATTATTAACACATATTAGTTTATATTAATAAGAACATTAATGGAATATTTATGAGTATAAATATACAAAGGACTCACCATGGCTTCAAGAGAATTTCTGTTGGTTTCACCTGAAAAGCTCAGAGTATCACCATCAAGAATAGTTGGTAATATTAGTAACTTATTTTTATTGTTATATCTATCAATATGCTGTTATGTATATATAACATACATCCAAAGCCCAAAATAACAGTTGTTGACCCACGATTTGGCCAACTGACACGGAGTCAGAATATGCTTGATATGAATGAAAGAGATGAGAAGAACGTAATGAATAAAGTAAATAAGACACAGTATTTTATAGTGGTTCGGCCCCAGGATCTGGTAATGACCTACGTCCACTTAGAATGATATTGATATAAAAACTGGAAGAGTGATCAAAGAACTAGGGTTCAATGAGTTTCACCACTTTCTGAAGAGCAATACAATATTCCTAGGATAATTACTATAATCTCTCACGATTCCAAAAGCCAAAAGTCCTCTCCCTTGAGCTATCTCTTGCTATTTATAGGCTCAAGGGGGATTACAAAAGATTGTTACAGATATTCTTTCCTGAATAATCGGATACTCAGGAGATTGTGTGAGATAAATTTTGGATTCATAAAGATCTTCCCATTAATGTCGCCTTGTACACGAAACTATCGACCAGACTGGTCGTAGGTAAGACAGGCTTGCACTGCTTCTAATGTGTCCTCTGGTCGATACTCTAGCAGAACGTTTCCAGGTGTCGGATCACTTGCCACGTCACCAATGCTAATTTTACGGATAACAGCAGTGCTCTGTAAGGCATCTCTTTTTGCAGCTAATGGGTTTGAAATTGAAAAATGATGAGAAACAATAGCCCCCAATAGTACAGAAGGTACAACTGCGCAACTAATTCAATGCCCCAAGTACCTAGCAAGAAAGAAAATCGAAAACAGGTTACAAAAACTAGATCAAATAAATAGATGTCTATAGCTTTTTTTTTCATTCAAACATTCAATCAAACATCATAACTACATTAATTATATAGTTAAATTGTATATTTTATAAACATTTCCATTCTCACAAATGAATCACTGATAATGGAACACCACTATCAAATACTCACATTTTCAACAAAATCAGCAATACTCAATCAAATTTATTGAAATATAAGTTATTTTGTAGAAAAAGAAAACTCATCACAGAAAAAAAAAAGAGAAAAATACCAAAATGCTGAAATGCTTGGCTGAAATTCTCGGCTTACATGGCTCTAGGCTGGAGAAGGTGGCTGGGCGACGAAGAATGCCCTAATTGAAGTCTAGATGGAGCTAGGTGGTCTCACGCCGGGAAGAAGGCTTGGCCGCACACAGGGAAGAGGAGAAGAAGAGCTGGCCTTCGGTATCGTCGTTCACCTCTGCTGTCGTGTGAGGGCTTGGGCCCGCGTGGGTCGAAGCTTCGACGCCCTCTGAAGATCCCTAGCCAGTGCATGTATGGGAAGGTCGGGCTCCATAAACACACAGGTGAGAGAGAAAGAGTGAAGGAGAGAGGTCTGGTGGGAGAAAGAGATCCGAGAGAGAGGAGAGAGAATGATGATGAAAAAGGAGAAGGAATTGAAGGAAAGGAATTGTGTCTCACGGTCTCCCAAATTTTCAGGTCTCAAAATGAAAAAAAAATGCTAAGTGGCGGGATGGTGAAAATTATTACCGCCTTTTTTCATAAACTGCCCCAACATAGTACTCTAGCATAGTACTTTTTTATTAGTGTTATATTCATGTGTTATTGAAATGGGTATTTGGTGTAGTGCTCTCACATCCCTTCAAACATACAGTTATTAAAATGATAGGCATGTTCGTGCATCCGTGGGCTTAGCATCGAAATCTGTTGAGAAGATGATTCCTTTGTGCATAACATTGGTTAAGAAGGATTGTTTAGGAAATTTTTTGGCCTCTCCCAACGTTAATAAAGAAGTTCGATTTGAAGAGAACATTTCTCCCCCATGTCATGGTTTCAGGGGAACTCAAAGTGCGGTTGGGACATTTGTTCTAGAGACAAATCCAGACGTTATTGTCCATGATGATATCCTTGTTAGAGCTCCACCACATATTCTTGAAATAGCAGAGTACGATACCTATGGCTACGATCCTTATGTCAATGATGATCTGGTTGCTGATGAAATAATAGTTGATGGGCCAGACATTGGGGCAGATTTTCCAATGCAGAGTTTAGATGTTATGGTAGTTGAGGAGCGCAGAAGAGGAGATCGGCAAACACCTTGGACCAGCAGTAGTCGTCCAGGTCCAGGTAGAACTGAAGATATCAATATATGGAGTTCTCTTTTGAACATAGGTGATGATAATGGAACTTGGAGTGCTCCCATGTTTACCAAAGAAAATATAGAGGCCTCACATCGATATCATCCTTCCTCAATAGGCACATCTTTAGGAGAATTGCACCTTGGCAAGTTCTTTCAGAACAAGCTCGAATTGAAATCCAAGTGGCAATCTTTGCGATGAAGAATAATTTTGAGTTTATGGTGAAGAAATATGGTACTGATGTGTGGTACATTACCTACAAGGATCCTGATTGTGGTTAGAGATTGAGGGAAAAGAAAGAAATTCGGTCTGAAATGTTTAAGATTACTGTCTACAATGATGTACATACTTTCTCACAAGAAATTCGAGAGAAAGACCACCATCAAGCAGCACCATGGGTTCTTGGCCACCTAATCAAGAGGAAATTTGCTACCGATGGTACTCGGTACATGGCAAACAACATAAGGGAGGACATGAAGCACCATTTTGGGGTCGAAATGAGCTATGAGAAGGCATGGAGATGCAGAGAAAATGCACTTATGTATGTTAGAGGCATATGTGAGAATTCATACTCCATGTTACCTGGATACCTGTGTTAGTTGGAGCAGAAGAATCCAGGTACAATTACTGATTTTGTAGCAAAAAATGATCGTTTCTTATATTGCTTCTTTTCCCTAGGTGTTTCTAGGAAGGGATTCAAATATTGTCATCCTTTCATTTGTGTGGATGGCACATTCTTGAAGAACAAGTATGGTGGCCACATGATTTGTGTTGTTGCATTGGATGCGAACAACCATTTGTTTCCAATTACGTTTGGACTGGTGGACCATAAGAACCATAACTCTTAGACTTATTTTATGAGAAAATTGAAGGAAGCCATAGAGGACGTTGAAAACCTAGCCTTTGTATCGAACAGGCATGCAAGCAAGCATTACTCATGCTTTGGAGGTTGTGTTCCTAGATGTGTACCACATTGCTTGTTACCACCACATCTGTATAAATGTGGTGGCAAAATTCAAAATCGACAGCTGTTAAGACATCATGGGGTGTGCAGCGTACGCATATCGAAAGACAGAATTTCACAAGTTCTTTGAAAAAATTATGGTAATTTATCCTTCCATTGCCCAATATTTTGAGGGAATTGGTTTTGAAAGGTGGACTCGCGCTTACTTTCTTAGAAATCAATACAATATCATGACGAGCAACTATGAAGAAAGATTTAACAATAAAACCAAGGAGGCAAGGAGTTTTCCAGTAGCCACTTTTCTTGAATTCATACGATTCACTCCACAGACCTAGTTTGCTAAGAGACATGAAAAAACAGCAAAAGCAACCAGTGTGTTAGCACCACTGATGGAGGAAAATTTGAAGCAAATGGGTTTGAAAGCAAATTTCCTAGATGTCCAAGTCCTTGGTCATCATGAATTTCTTGTGGTTGATGGTGATGGTGATGGTGAGGTGAACTTGGCCACAAAATCATTATCCTATTGCATGTTCCAACCCATTCGGATATCGTGTGTCCATGCATTTTCTGCAGCCAGAAAAAGGAGCATAAGAATCTACTTATTGTGTTCCCATTACTACAGAATCGAGTCATGGAGGAAAACTTATAAGGAAACTATTTACCCTGTTGGAAACGAGGATGAATGGGTGATCCCTGATCACATCAGAGATATGGTTGTCGAGGTCCTTGTTGAGAAAAAATATGTAGGAAGGCCTAAGAAGAAGAAATTGGGTAGGCCGAAGAGCAACCGCTATCCTTCTAGAGGGGAAATGGTCGTCCAGCCACGTAAGTGTAGCAGATGTGGTGGTAGTGGGTACAATAGGAAGTCATGTTGTAACGACCCAAATTTCCTAATAAGGCTTAGAGCCTTGATTAGGGGGTCAGGATGGCAAATTATGGAATTATATGATTATGTGATATTTATGTGTATCATTATGTGAATATGTGATTTATATCATAATATGACTTGATATGAATGTTTAGGTGTATTAAATATGCATGTGGGCCCATTTTTGTTAAATTGGGCAATTTTCATATTTTGGTCGTTTTGGGTATATTTGGCATATATGTGGTATATATGTGGTGCTTCATTTTTATTTGGCTATGTATGGGTTACTCAGCACGAGACGGTCCTAGCGAGCAAAGTAGCGATTTAGTCATAACGAGGTCAAATATTGGGCTCGGGGCGAGCCTAGGGGTAATTTGGTAATTTAGTACATTACTTGGAATGAGCATGTAATGGGATATGATTTAATTATTAATTGAGAATATTGGGAATAATGGGGATTGGAGGACGTTAATTTTAATTAGTGGGATAAGTGAGAAATGATTGTTTTGCCCTTGGTGGCTTAAAAAGGGATTAAATGGACATAGGGGCATTTTGGTCTTTTGACCAAGGGATATATGTTAAATTAGATGGCTGTAGAAGGGTCAAAGTTGAAGCAAAACAGAGACTCTCTTCCTCTACCTCCCGATCCTTTCTTCCTCACTTTTCCTTTGAATTTTTGGAGCTCAATTTGAGGATTCAAGCTAGTAGATCAAGGTTTGGAGCTTAGGACCTTAACTCAACCATTGAAGGGATTTAATTCTGTGTTTAAGGTAAGAATTTCAGTTTGATTTTCTGGTTTGCACTGTTTTTAAAGATAGTTTAAAGCTGTAATGACCCAAAACTTACTAATAAGGCTTAAGGGCCTTGATTAGTGTGTCGGGAGGGCATAATTGGTTTATGTGTGATTTAAATGAATTGATGCATGATTATGAGTATTAGTATGCATGTAGACCCTGTTTAGATTATAAGGGCGTATTTGTAATTTTGGCTCGTTGAGGGCATAAATGTAATTATTTGCGATAATTGTTGAGACCACATTATTATGTGGATATATTTGCCGCTTGTGGCTCGAGGCAATCCTAGTGAGCGGTTTAGCAAAATAGTCACAGCGGGGGTTTAAACCCGGCTCGGGGGAGCCTGTGGGTATTTTTGGGAATCTGGGAAATATATTGGAGATGTATAGACCTTGGGGGAAATAGTTAGTAATTAGTTAGATGATGGGAATTAAGTGGTAAATATTAGGGACACTTGAGGAACTAGTGGGAAATGGGAGAAATGACCAAAATGCCCTTAGAGTGATTAAAGACTTAGGTTTATTTTGGAGGGCAAAATGGTCTTTTGATGGTTAAATGGGGATAAGGGTTATTCTGCTTTTTAGACTTAGTGGAAGTTGTAGAAAGAGTTAGAAGCCGAAGGAAGAAAAGAAAGAAGAAAAAAAAATAGTGACCTCTCTCTCTCTCCCACACGATTTTCTCTCCTTACACCCTTTCTTCTGGATTTTGAAGCTTTAAGCTCAAAGGAGGTTTAGGCTAGAACTTGGGACTTTGGTTCTTGGTGAAACTAGTAGGTTCAGCTGGAATTAGTGTCCAATTAAGGTATCGTTTAAAAAGTTTGGTCTGAATTTTTTGACTTTGATGAAGTTGTTTCTGAATTTGAATTTTGGATGGGAATTAAGGGACTTGAGCTTGGGGATTTGAGGAACCAAAGTCTGGAAGGGCACTGAGGGCAACCTAGGGTTGTATTCTCCATTAAAGGTAACAATTTCTGGTCTTGATCAATTTAGTTTCTAGGTTTTCTGGTGAAGTTCTTGAGCTTTAATCTCAACTCTGGTTTTCTGTGTTTGATGATGCATGTGGCCAAATTTTTGATGTTTTTGGGTCATGTTGGATGAGATGTAGTGGATGGTAGGCTCAATTTGAAGTTTAGTTGAGATTTGGAGTGGGTTTGTGGAGCTTTGGCTCGGGGAAATTCTAAGGAAAAACCCAGAGGGTTGCATGTGCTGTTTGTAGCGCTATGCCTTGTTTTCTGGGGGTGTTTGTCTCTGTTTATAGCGCTGTAGCGCCCACCTAGTGGTGCTGTAGCGCTACCTTGCCTCCAGAAATGGATTTTGGGTATTTTTTTTAAGGTTTTCACTTGGGGGGGCTTGAGGGTCGATTCCACCACCTCGTTTGGTGGAATTGGGCTTCCTGAGAGCTTGGGATTGGTCCTGAAGTTGGGTTACGGAACTGAGATTTAATGATGGTTCTACTTTGAAGTTGTGACTAGGTGTATGCTAGGGCTCAGATAGGATCATGCTCGAGGGTCGTTTTCATTAACCAAAGCAATCGGAATCAAAGGTAAGAAACTGCACCCGGTTATGTAGGGACTAAGAGTTCCCTATACTTGTATGTGATGTCATAAAATTGTATTATGCCACGGGGACATGTGATAAACAGCCTAAGAGTGTCGAAGTCATTATTTGCGCACAGGACGCAGCTTGACCATTGGTAGCTGAGGTTAAGTATATAAATACTGAACTCGGCCTAAGCGAGCTGGAGTCAGTGGGATAATCAGAGGGTGCGTCCTAAGGGTGTCGACCCTGGATATTGTGTTGTATGTTTATTGTTATGAATTTGATGATTATGGCCTGTTTATTATCTAGATGATTAGGTATTGGTTCACAGATTGATATCGTTGATTATGTGAGCAATGTGACTTGCTGAGTATCTATTTGATGTTCTGTTAATTATCTGACTGTTGATTGTCGCTTATGCTATGCATTATGGTTTTCTTGTTGGGCCTTGGCTCACGGGTGCCACGTGGTGCAGGTAAAGGCAAGGGCAAGGTGGACTAGTCTTGAGTTGGAGAGCTCTGGGGCTGAATGTACATAGTCAGTTGATCGGCCACCACGGGTGAAGGATGGTACAGGGACAGGAGAACCTAAAATGATTATTTTGTCATTAGAGTGGCCTGTGGTTGTATATAAACTTTGAAATTTTGTAAACTGTCCTTTAAAACCTATTTTGGGATCCCATGTATTAAACGTTTATTTTAAATGAGAAATTTCTTAAATCTTTTAACCGTAATCTAATTACGACTTTAGGGTCACGATTTTTACTATACAACTTGATTAGCAGGTTTTGCACTTTTATAATCACGCAATGTAATGGCCTTGGTTATCCAGGGTGTTACAAAAGCTTTGAATTCTTGATTGTAGAGCTAGGTTTTTGGTGTGGTTTTACATGATTTGAAACTTTGGTTTTGGTGGTTTTGGGCCATTGAGATGATTGGGAACTTTGTTTATGTGATTTGGGTACGTTTGGATAGGTTTTTGGAAGGATTTGAAATGGGAAAATCGGAGTTTCATGGTTGTGTTCGTGGTTGGGCTGCGACCCTTTTGTTGTGTGCCACAGCCCAGGCTTGAACAAAATGTGGTTTTTGGCTGTTGGGGGCACTTTGGGCCGCTGCCCACGATGCAGACAGAGAGGGGTTTAGCCCCTGTTCTTGATCAGGTCGCGGCCGGGGTTTTTGGGGCAGCGACCCAAAAGGGCAGAAACTGCCAAAATGGGTTTTTAGTCATGGGAACTTAACTCTAAGGGCTTGGGATCGATCCTTTTTCCATGATGAGTAGGGTTTGATGTCTCAGAGGCTAGGTTTGGGTTTGGAAGTATTTTGATGAGGTTTTATATTATTGTTGTGACTAGGTTATCGCTAGGGGGTTTGAAACAGCATCGTGCTTAAGGATCATTTATTGGTAACTTGTGCTTGGACCAAAGGTAAGAAAACTGCACCCAGTATGTGATGCATGAGATGCATAAGATACATGTTATTAGGGCATGGCATGAATGTTGAATATGAGATTGATCAGAGCTTGAGTCTCTGTAAATGTGCATGATCATAATTATGCTAGTGATTGTTGAGTAAGCATGCTGAATGCCTTGTATTTTGATATTTGACATATGATATATGGCTGGTTGCATTGCTTACTTGTGAGTGGAACTGACCTATGAGTCAAGAATCGACAATGGTGTCAGTATTGACTGTGAAGCTATGACTTATTAGCCAAGTTCAGTAGTAGTACTGAGCACTGGTCGTATGATATTGGCATATGAGTCAAGAACGGTATTAGCTTGTTTAATGCAAGCCGAAGATATTAGATCTAATCGACATAAGCATTGTCATCATAAGCATGAAATGCTTGACCGACCCTAAGTTCGATGAAAACAAAAGCGCTTGTCTAGTCTAAAGGCCAGTTACATAGAGCTAGGGCTATAAGCTCATGTGACTGCCACGTCACATGGCTAGGAGGGCATGGGACCTTAGAGATAGACTCATTAGCCATCTACACAGAGATAGACTCATTAGTCATCTACACGGAGATAGACTCATTAGTCATCTACACAGAGATAGACTCATTAGTCATCTACACAGAGATAGACTCATTAGTCATCTATACAGAGTGTGACTTATTAGTCACCTATACAGAGTGTGACTCATTAGTCACCTATACAAGGTGTGACTCATTAGTCACCCACACAGAGATAGACTCATTAGTCATCTATTCTGGGAGCATATCCCCATAGA
Organism: Humulus lupulus; assembly: GCF_963169125.1. Lineage (NCBI taxonomy): Eukaryota > Viridiplantae > Streptophyta > Magnoliopsida > Rosales > Cannabaceae > Humulus > Humulus lupulus. The sequence continues at coordinate 213,522,360 of NC_084795.1, forward strand.
TTGACTCATTAGTCATCTATTCAAGAAGCAAGTCCCCAGAGATCGACTCATTAGTCATCTATTTAGACGCAGGACCCCATAATCATTTAGTTAGACTTACTTGCATGCATGGATATGGCTATTATTGCTAGGCATGCTATCATGATTCAGTGACATGTTATTACCTGTTCATAAGCATATTGAGTTTTCTTGTTGAGCCTCGGCTCATGGGTGCTATGTGGTGCAGGTAAAGGCAAAAGAAAGCTAGACCATCCTTCAGTTAGAGAGCTTAGGTTATGATGTGTACATATGTGGCTGCTCAACCACCACGGTCGAGGGTTTAAAGAGGAGCTAGGGTTAAACCCTAATTTGCTGCTTAGGTCGGCTAGTTGTAAATATTTTATTGTAATTAACCTTTAAAAATTATTTTTGGGATCCCAATGTAGATAGTAAACGTTTTAGTGAAATGTTGTATCTTAATAAAAAAATTTAACCCTAAACCATTAATCACACTTAGTTACACGATTATGGCCAAATGGCTCGGTTAGCGAGTTTAGCACTATTTAAAATTCACAACGTAACGGTCCCTGGGTAGTAGGGCGTTACACATGTAATCCTAGGCTTTAAACATTGTCCTATCAATGTGTTGTTATTTTGTTGTATGCAAACATTTGGTGTATGAATTGATGTCACTGGGATATTGCTGTTATTTCATTCAGGTTCTTCTGTTGTTATTTTCTTGGTTTTGATCTTAATGAAAAAAAACTAAGCAAATTTTTTCCCGTCTTCCTCGACACGCCTCAATGGGGACTCGAGGTTTGTCAAGGTACCATTGAGGCCCATAGAGGCTGCTATGTTCACGACTTGATTTGCCCCAATCGAGGTCTATCGAGGTACCATTGAGGTTGTTATGTTCATAGCCTTGTTTGGCCCCATTGAGGCTTCTATGTTCATAGCTTGGCTTGGTGTTCATGATAATAGTAGACTGCAAAAAATGTGGCATGATAAAATTGGCATCAAAGGCGTAGCATGTGCAGAGCGGCATCAATATGCTTAAAAAACATGCAATGTCGCTAGTACCATCAATATGTTTAAGGATTGAATATAAAACATAATTATAATTTACATACTGAATCATAAAGCCAAGTCTGAATGGTGTGCAACTACAAGAACTATGCCACGTCGTGCGTCCCAGTGTGGAAAAATCTATCCCTCTTGTTGTCAATCTTCCCGATCATCCACTTATGGAAACTCTTCTCTTGCTCCTACTCACACATCCTCAATGGGTCCATAACTAGTGCCTGTTTATCTGATCTTGGCCTCTTCGTAGGGTCGGTGAAGTCATCATAACGCTTAGGCTTGCATTTCTTCCTGATAAATTCAAGGCCAGCTGCCTCCTCAGGCTGTAACACTCGTACACTAGGACTATCGGCATCAATGACAACAATAGATGTCTGGGCCTGTGGAGTGGAAGGAGGATTATCGGGCTCGTAGTCATGAGGCATAACATCTGACTCTATATCTTAGTGTGGGATGGTGGGTTGACTCTATTCCTTGGATCGATCAGAGATCACTGAAATCAATTGGGTGAACTGATCCATGATCGTAGTCTCATTCTTAAGTAAAGTCGCCTGGCCCTCCTCAAATCTCTGGAGCCTCTACACCAACTACGCATAATCAGACTGGCCCTCCTCAATCCTCTAGAGCCTGTGCATCAACTGCTCATAATTAGGCTGGGAAACCTGACTGGAGGAAGGTTCAACGGCCTGTGTAGTGCCCTCCTCAACCCTCGGGACATCCTCGTAAAAAATAGAAGCTTCCTTTGCAACCTCCGCCAACTTCTTTGCTTCCTTCTCGGACTCTACTTCCTCCACTGCAGTCTTAGCCTCCACTTCAATTGATCCCAACTCAAGGAATAGCTGACCATCACTATCTGGGAGGCTATTATAGTAGTACACCTCACCAGGACGTGGCTTCAACATGGAAAATACCACCAACTACAATAACAAAAAAAATATGTCAGAAATACTTTAATAAAGTAAACCGTCAATAAATTAATTTGTCACATTTAAGATGGTAAAGTTGAACTTACTCGAGTCTTGCCGAAACCAACTGAGATGTGGAAGGAAAGATATCGGTCTTAGTAGACCAACTAAGCACTCTGGGAATCTGGTTCCCACTCTTTTCACTGAATTTCCTCCCAATATCTGGCATGGCCTCAAAAGCCCAATACTGAAGTGCAGGGGCAGGCCATAAAAACTATACTTGGACTCCTTCTGTTGTATCCCTCAACCCCCATTATTCATGTCCTCATAGAATTTCAATCGTTTCTTCATGTCTTTCTGAACTCCTCTAATCAACTTCTTAAATGACAACTTCCCCCACAGATACTTGAAAAAGTAATCAAGATTCTCAACCAGCTATAGTGAATCACTCCATATGCTGGTTGTCTTCTCAGGGGCATACAACACTTCTTCTATCAAGTAGCATAAACCCAGCTTAAATGCTTCTTCTGGGTTTGTCGAGGCCTTCGGAGCATCTTCCAACTAATTGAAACTAACCTTCGCCTAACCATTATAATATTCCTAGATGATCATATCACTTGATATATGCACTTTCAACTCATCTGGGGACAGAGTTTTTCCAAAATTCAGTCCGGTAACCAAGGAAAACTCCACAATACTGAATCTACATAGACTGTTGCCCACATAGAACTGACCCTCTTTAAGTTTCTTTCTTTCCACCTTATGCAACATCAACTAGTGCAGTAGAACCCCCAAAAAACTAAAGGCTTTGGCATTAAAGAACTATCCCAATGGGCATGCCTTTGCTCCTTCAATCAGCCCATGCCTCTGAAACTTCTCTATAAGCATATCCAAGTAGGCACTACCCCTATAAGTAACATGAATAGGAAAGTGCTTCTCCAACGGCACAATAAGGTCAGGCATCTGAAGAAAAAAAACTGTTAATAATAGATTTGTAAGTAATATGGTAACCATCGAGGCTTGTCGAGGCAATACATGTTCAAAGCAAAACTACATTTATCAAGGCACATCGAGGCTTCTTGAGGCATATTGAGGTACAGTTAAATAAAGCAATCATCGAGGTCTGTTGAGGCATATCGAAATTATACAACTATCGAGGTCTATTGAGACCTGCCGAAGCCTATTGAGGTGCCACTAACATTAAGTTTTTTTCTAGCTACTTCGAAACCTATCGAGGTCTATCGACGCTTGTCGAGGTGTATCGAGGCACTAGCTAAACCTATCGAGGTACTTAAATTTCTACAACACCCAATTTTCCCAATTTAAATTGAGGCCAATCGAGGCCTTTCGAGGTATCAATCGCCGATGCCTATCGATTTCTATCGAGGTGAATAAAAAAACTTGAAAAAACCCAGTTTCCTTCATTCCCCAGCCCGATCTATCCTATGAACAAAAAATTAACAAATAATCCAAGCCCGGACAATTTATTGCAGAATAAACAAGTAAATCCCTCACTTTTGCCTATTTCATGGTTGTTTCATTGATCTCTTGAGTTATCTCTCCTACCCGCCTACTCTGGTCAAGATTTCTTGCCACTAATGCGTGTTCGTGGTCGTGGAAGACAATGCCCACGGATTCCCTTGGGTTCCGACAGTGAATGCGAAAAGAAAGTGAGAGATTTTGGGGATTTTGGTTTCAGGACCGAGAGAGTGAGGGAGAGAACAGAGAGTTCGAGAGTAGAGAGAGAAAGCGGGAAACAAATATCAAGAGTATTTTTGGAACTAAGGAAGATACTAGGATCAAATTGACATATCTCTAGTGGGTAGGGTATTTTTGTTATGAGACCTCATTTAATGCATAAATACCCAAATTTCTCTCTCTATATATATACACACTCTACAAGACAAAATAACTTAACCAAATTTTGTAAAATTCTCTCACTGTTTTATAATAGTTATAGGCACTTGCCAAGAAATATCAAAAAAATGTCATTATATATTATCACTTTGCTCAAGTCATTCAATATTAATATGCTACTTTCCTCTTTATTCCTTACTATGATACATATATAATTATTTTTTTCTTTAATGTCCTGCTTGTCTTTAAAATAGTCAATGTTTCACACAATAAGTCCACAACAAACGCCAAATAAATTTAATACCAATGTTCTTTATATATGTATAATTGCATTCATCTATTGTTTTCTTCTTGGCCTCAAGTCACTATTGTCAAAGTCTTCTATGCATGCATGGCCAAGTCACTGGTTCACATGAAAATCCAAAACTTATTGGTTAATATGTCCTTTTGATGAAAACAATTTGTATGGAGTATAAATATTCAGATAAACTTTGAGTCTATCTCAGTTCAAAATCTTCATTGACATATCATAATTCCAAGGGGGGTCCATAGATACTTCTTTATCAACTCAAATAAGTATGTATGGTTTTGATTAAATTTTAAGTGTCTTTCTTTACTAACTTTTAGTAATATTATTAAATTGAGGCCAAAAATGGGAGTGTACATGACTTTCGAAACAATAATAATAAGAATCCAAAAAAAGTAGGATAAAAATTGTGGTTTAAAAAATGACAATTTTCATTTTTTTTTTATGTGACATTTAATCATATTTCTCTCATCGATCTTGCTGCAGATCTTCTTTGGGTTATCTAAAATCTCACTACTTTACAATAATAAAAATATCAAAACAAGAAGACAATTTTTAAGAAATTTCAATTAATATTTTTTTTTATTATTATTTAAAAAAAATAGCATTGAATGCTGATGAGGAAACTTACAAGATTATCAAGTTTAAGATTATGATAAATAATCGTTGAGTTCGTAATTTCAGCGAAGTTTAAGGCTGAGTTGCCGTTATGGAGTTGATTATCTGTATCACTATGAATAAATTAACACAAAATTTCATTGTCTTGGGATCCTGGCGCCAGCAGGAGACGTCACAGCTAGCTATACTATTCCATTACTACCCATCGCTTTCTCTCTCAATTTCAATAATGCCATCACTTTGAGTATTAGAAATACAGATCAGTACCTGGGAATTTACAATATGTACAGACTAAAATTTCTATAAATATTAAATATATAATATATATAAATAAATCAAATAAAAATTAAATTGTAACGTGTATTCAATATATATAAAATTCAGGCTCATCTTGTTATACTATATTATACTATACTATTCTATCTTTCTTTTCTTTTTTTTTTCATAAAAAACGACCACTTTGAATTTTTAATTATAATAATTAGAGTCAAAATATCAATTTATTATATTATTAAGTTTTAACTAAATATTATAATTAAAATTTCATAACAAATCATGAGATTTTAATAGATAAGAAATAACCGTTAACCACTATTACAAAAAAATGTTTTTACAAATAAAAAAAATATGAAACTTTTTATATCATGAGAAAATTGACATTAAAACTTACAAATTTGACTTATAAAAACAATTGCTTAGACCTCAATCAAAGTTTGACATAAAAAGTGCATATTTAATTTTATATAAAAAGAACAACCCTATACAATGAGCTTAAAACAAAAGAAAAAAAATACCTTAAATTATTTTATTCTCTATCTGACTCCCTTTTTCTTTGATTAACTTTTTACATTATTCTCTTTCAATGACAGAGAAGGAAGAGGGCAGCAGTTGAGGAAAAGTCTCATGCAGCGAGGGTCATGGGTAGGGATGGAAACGGAGCGGGTAATTGGTGGGGGATGCTTCCCCCGCCCCCATCCTCGCATAATCCCCGTCGGGGGTGGGGCGAGGAATCTCCACAGATATCTATTTATTTAAAAATAAAATAAATAAAAGTAGAATACTTAAAATTAATATATATTACACTATATTAATTGCTCAAAGTATTAAATATTGTCTAAAATAAAATTAAAAATATTTACAAAATTACTAATATGCTACAAAATTATATAAAGAAATATATAAAAAAAATAAAAAAAATTATAAAATAAATAAAAAATTAAATGGGGTTCCATTGGGCCCGGGAGTACTATCATTGGGCCCTAAGAAACTGCTCATCTTTTGAGCATAAACACCCAACCACTTGTGGGGAGATTATCTTCTACATTTGATATCCAACTTGCATTGGAATATCCTTCAAGTATTTTCAGGAACTTTGAATATTGGAGGCCTAGGTGCTTGGTCCTTTTAAGGCACCCTAGAACTCTCTCAATCACTTTTGAATGTTCCATACTTGAATTGCTAGTAAACCTACTTAGTTTACTACCCGCTCTACCATTGTTCTTTTCAAGCTTTATGCTTGAATCAAATGGTGTATTTGCTAATTTGATTTTGAGATTACTAAACTTGCCAAGCACTTTCTCAACAAAGTGAGCTTGACTTAAGGCATAACCCCCACTATTTCTTCTTACTTTTATACCAAAGAATGTATTGACCTCTCAAAGGTCTTTCATTTAGAAAGTGGAAGATAGAAACATCTTCGTTTCTATTACATCTTATATCTCATTACTCAAAATCAACAATCATTGATATTTAGACACACCAAGATGACATAGTCATCACAAGTCTTCGAGTATAAGCACTTGTCAACATTATTGTATCTAAACCCATCCAAAACAATAGCTTCATCAAACTTCTCATGTCATCGATTCGGTGCTTGTTTTAAACCATATAATGATTTAATCAAGCCTATACACTTTATGCTTATTTTTCCTTAGAACAATACCCTCTAGTTGTTCCATATAAATCTCCTCATTGAGATCTCCATTTAGGAATGTCGTTTTGACATCCATTTGATGAACATAAATGTAACGCTCTGGTTACCCCATAACAGTTACGGTGAACCGGAAATTTGACTCATTGCCTGAGTCCTTTGGTTAAAAACGTGTTCTAAGTGTTATTAACAGGTTAAGGTGAAAACCAATAAAAAGGAAAGGATATATTTTATTGATACATAAAACTGTTCATGGGCCCACAAGAACATTTACAAGTTATTTACAACTCAAAAAGGTCACTACTGTTCCAAAATAATAAACCCGCCGACCTAAGCGGCAAAAATAGGGTAAACCCCCTAGTTCCTCTGAGAACTCCTTGGCCGTGGTGGTCAAGCGGCCGCATAAGTACACATCACCACCTAAGCTCTCCACTCAAGGCTAGGTGAGCTTTTCTTTTCCTTTTCCTGCACCACATGACACCCATGAGCCAAAGCCTAGCAAGGAAACACAGTATTATATGTAAACATCATCAAATGATTATCATTATAATCACACAGAGCTCATAGATTTCAAACAAATGAGTGAATATCACTTGAGGTTCTGATAAACTATACTGAGTGACTGACAAGCAACTCACTAATACAAATGGAAGAGTGGCTGCTAGGTAAGCCACTAGCCTTCAACAGGTTCTGGTAAACCATACTGAGTGACCAACAAGTCACTTATTCAAATGGAAGAGTGGTTGATGGGTAAGCCACTAGCCTTCAAGCGCTTATAATGTTCCTCAAACTTGAGGTCAGTCCGGCATTAATGCCCTTTGAGTCATTCAATGCAGAAAGTCGATTAGATCTAATCTTTATTGGCTTGCATTGAACACGCTAAGGCCGTCCTGACTAATGAGTCAGCGCAATGTGACCAGTGCCCAGTACCACTGCCGAACTTGACTAATGAGTCACAACTTTACAGTTGATACTAGCACCTTTGCCAAATCTGACTAATGAGTCAGTACCATGCACAAGTGAGCAACATTTGCTAAGTATTCCACAATCAATTCATGTCCACAATTATACAACCAACATGCCTCATGAATAACCATGCATGTCACATTTGGGGTGCAGTTTTCTTACCTCTGGTTCGAGCTAGAATGAATAAAAGAACGACCCTTGAGAACGATCAACCGTTTTGGTCCTTTAGCGGTTACCTGGTCATAACCAATTATGGGATTCCATCAATAAAATAAATCATAAAAGGTTCCCAAACCAAAACCTAGCCGCCAAGACATCAAACACTACTTAACCGGGTAGTAGATCGACCCCGAGGCCTAAGGCTTGAATCCCCAAGCTAAAAACACATTTCTGGCCAAAATTGCCTTAAGGGCCGCGACCCTCTCTAGCTGCGCTGCGCCGCGCCCCTCAAACAGAGGCGGCCTTTTCCTGTCAAACACCATGGGTCGCGGCTCACCATAGCCATGCCGCGGCTCATTACGCAAATCAACGAAAAACCAGCACGCACCAGCTCGACTTCCCCTGCGTTTTCCCTCAAAACCAAACCTTCAAACCAGTTCCAAACATCGACCTAACACCCAATTTAACCCCTAAACTTCATCTACAACTCACCCTTAGTAAAACCCAAGTTAAACATCAACCTAACTTCCATTAATTCTAACTATCCACCAAAGAATTACAAGCTGAAATCTTAAACCAAAACAGAGATAAACCAGAAAGTTATGGCTAAAACTCACCTCAAATCCGAGATTAAACCCCCTTCAATGGCTGAACCAAGTCTACAAACTCAGCCCCTTGATTTCCTAGCTTAATTCCACACTTTGGGCTCAAAAGCTCCAAAAAGGAAATGGAAGAGAATGATGTACGGGAAGGAGAAGTAAAGCTCTGTTTTCTACAACCATCTAAAACCTCATATACAGCCAAACTAAATGACCTAAATGCCCCTAGGTCATTTAAGGCTTCTTAAGTCATTCCAAGGGCAAAATCAGTACTTTCCACCTTTCTCGTTAATCATAATTAACTCTCTCCAATTCCTGCTAATCTCGATATTCTCAAACACCAATAATTCATATCCCGTTACCCTTTAATTCCCAGTAGCGCTCTAATCATCAAAAACACCCCGAGACTCACCCCGAGCCCCGAGCTTAAACTTGTTATGACCAAACCGATAATTAACATACCATGATCGTCTCATGCCGAATGGCTTGAGCACACCCACATTATAATGTGGTCTCAAAATATATCACCAACATGCATACAAATAAACAATTTACCCTCAACGGGCCAAATTACCATCACACCCCTGTAATTAGAAATATGGACACACATGCATGCATTTAACATCATATTATAATATAATCCACATATACTTGCATTTTATCAATTAATAACGTAATTAAGCAAGTATGGCCCTCCCGCCCTACTATTCCCGCCATTAAACCATAACGGAGAATTTGGGGGATTACAACTATCCCATCCTTACTGAAATTTCATCCTCGAAATTTACTTGAACAGCTCGGGCTACTGACTCTGCATATCTGACTCCAGCTCCCAGGTCGTCTCCTCGACCTTGTTGTTCCTCCACAATACCTTAACCAAAGGTATTGTCTTATTCCTGAGGACTTTGTCTTTCCTGTCAAGTATCTGAACTGGCTGCTCCTCAAAGGAGAGATCTGGCTCAAGCTCCAGATCTTCATAACTCAAAATATGGCTCAGATCAGATACATACCGCCGAAGAGCTGATACATGGAATACATTATGCACGGCAGACAACGCCGGAGGCAAGGCCAATCTGTAAGCCACCTGACCAATCCTCTCCAGGATCTCAAATGGACCTACAAATCTAGGACTCAGCTTGCCTTTCTTCCCAAACCTTCTCACCCCTTTCCATGGTGAGACTCTGAGGAAAACATAGTCTCCTACTTGGAACTCCACGTTCCTGCGCTTGGGATCTGCATAGCTCTTCTGTCTACTCTGAGAAGCAAGCATTCTAGCTCTAATCTTCTCAATAAACTCACTGGTCCTCTGAACTGCCTCAGGACCTAAGTATCTCCTTTCACCTGTCTCATCCCAATGAATGGGAGATCTGCACTTCCTACCATACAGCATCTCATAAGGTGCAACTCCAATGGTAGACTGATAACTGTTGTTGCAGGAGAATTCTATCAAAGGTAGATACTTACTCCAAGATCCACCGAAGTCCAGCACACATGCTCTCAGCATGTCCTCCAAAATCTGGATCGTCCTCTCAAATTGCCCTTCTGTCTGAGGATGATAAGCTGTACTGAAATTCAATTGTGTCCCCATGGCTCTCTGCAAACTCCCCCAAAACTTGGAAGTAAAAGTGGGGTCCCGATCTGACACGATCGACCTAGGTGCACCATGGAGGCGCACGATCTCTCTCACATAGAGATCTACATACTGATCAACTGTATACGTAGTCCTCACTGGCAGAAAGTGAGTTGTTTTGGTGTAGCGATCCACTATCACCCAAATGGAATCATGCTGACCAGTAGTCCTAGGTAAGCCCACCACAAAATCCATTGTGATGTCTTCCCACTTCCACTTTGGGATATCCAGAGGCTGCAATAACCATGCCGGCCTCTAATGCTCAGCTTTGACCTGTTGACATGTCAAGCACTTAGCCACATACTCTACTACATCTCTCTTCATCCCTGGCCACCAATATAACGATCTCACATCCTGATACATCTTTGTGGTGCCTGGATGCAAAGAGTAAGGTGTAGTATGAGATTCGTCCAGAATCTCTCGCCTCAATGTAGTGTCCAACGGAACACATATCCGCCCTTTGTATCTCAACAAGCCTAACTCAGACACTGTATAATCCCTGGACACTGCAGCCAGAACATCCTCTCTAATCTTGATCATATGTGGATCACTCAACTGACCTTCTTTGATTCTCTCCAACAGCGTAGACTGTAGCGTAATGTTAGCCAACTGGCCCACCAGTAACTCTATACCAGCTCTGGTCATATCATCTGCTAACTCCCTGGCTATCAGCCTCATACCGTGAATCTTTCCCGGTCCCTTCCTGCTTAAAGCATTAGCTACCACGTTGGCTTTTCCTGGATGATACAAAATCTCACAATCATAATCTTTTACCAACTCCAGCCAACGCCTTTACCTCATATTCAGGTCTTTCTGGGTGAAGAAGTACTTCAGGCTCTTGTGGTCTATATAGATCTCGCACTTTTCTCCATAGAGATAATGCCTCCATATCTTCAAAGCAAAAACCATAGCTACCAACTCTAAATCATGAGTGGGATACCTTTTCTCATACTCCTTCAACTGACAAGAAGCATAAGCTATCACCTTCTCTGATTGCATCAAAACACAGCCCAAACCCTGATGAGAAGCATCACAGTAAATCACAAACTTCTCCTGATCTATCGGAAGACTCAGAATCAGAGCTGTAATCAACCTCTATTTCAGTTCCTGGAAGCTATTCTCACATTTATCTGACCACACAAACTTCTGATTCTTCCGTGTCAGCTCAGTCAAAGCAATAGCAATCTTCGAGAACCCTTCCACGAAACGCCTGTAATAACCTGCCAACCCAAGGAAACTTCTAACCTCAGAAGCATTCTTTGGCCTTGGCCAATCTCTGACCGCTTCGATCTTTGCTGGATCTACCTTAATCCCCTCCTTACTGACAATGTGTCCAAGAAAGGATACCTGAGACAACCAGAACTCACACTTCTTGAATTTAGCAAACAACCTGTGTTCTCTCAGTCTCTGTAGAACTAACCTCAGATGCTGCTCATGCTCTAACTCAGTCTGAGAATATACCAGAATATCATCAATGAAGACAATCACAAACTGGTCTAAATAATCCTTGAACACTCTGTTCATCAGATCCATATAAGCAGCAGGGGCATTAGTCAACCCAAATGACATAACTAGAAACTCATAATGCCCATACCTGGTACGAAAGGCAGTCTTTGGTATGTCTCCCTCCTTGACCCTCAACTGATGATAACCAGAACGAAGGTCGATCTTTGAGAATACCTTCTTACCTTGCAACTGATCGAACAGATCATCTATCCTTGGCAAAGGATACCGGTTCTTAATTGTCAACTTATTCAGTTCCCTGTAATAAATACACATTCTCAGAGAACCATCCTTCTTTTTCACAAACAGAACTAGCGCACCCCAAGGTGAGAAACTGGGTCTGATAAAATCCAAATCTAACAGCTCTTGCAACTGTACTTTTAATTCTTTCAGCTCAGCTGGGGCCATTCTGTATGGTGCTATAGACACTGGCTCCGTCCCTGGTGCCAGTTCTATAACGAACTCAATTTCCCTGTGTGGTGGTAATCCTAGCAAATCTTCTGGAAACACATCCAGAAACTCACATACAAGTCAAGTATCCTCTGGTCTCACTGGCATGACCTGAGTGGTATCAACCACACTGGCTAAGAATCCAATGCAACCTCTTTGCAGTAGATCCCTGGCCCTCAACACAGAAATCATAGGAATGCGGGCTCCATGCACAGCACCAACAAACACAAAAGGATCCTCACCTTCAGGCTCAAAGGTGACCATCTTCCTTCTGCAATCAATAGTTGCACCATATTTTTCCAACCAATCCATACCCAGTATCATATCAAAGCCAGTCATAACCAACTCTATTAAATCCACTGACAACTCTCTGCCTTCCACTGTCACTGGCAAAGATCTGACCCATCTCCTGGATACCACTAACTCTCCAGTGGGTAACAAGGTATCAAACCCCACAGCATAGAAATCACAAGGTCTACACAACCTATCAAGAATGCTACTAGCAACAAAGGAATGTGTAGCACCAGAATCAATCAACACATTATAAGGGATTCCAGCACTAAGAAGCTGACCTGTAACAACTGAGGGAGAAGCCTCAGCTTCTGCTTGTGTCAACGTGAACACTCGAGCTGGGGCCGAGCTGTCCACCTTTCTAGGTTCTTCTTTCCCTATCTGAGGGCAATCTTTCTTAAGATGACCCACTACTCCACACAAGTAGCAGGCCTTTGCCCTACACTCTCCCAAATGGCGCCTCTTGCATCTAGGGCATTCAGGACGAGTCTTCCAGGCTTCACTGCCCCCAGGACGACCCATTGTAGTACCACGGGGCCTCCTGTTAGGACCTGGAACTGGGAAGGTATCAGGAACCTTCCTCTTCTGATCACTTGGGCCAACACCTCTACCAGAACCCACAAATGGAGGAACAGTCCTCCTAAAATCCTTTCTGGCTGCACTGTCACGCCAGATCTTGGTCTCTGCACTCTCAGCTGTGAGTGCCTTCTCAACCACCTGTGCGTAGGTAGTAACCCCTGCCACAGTGGTGATATGTACATCACGGGCTAACCTGGGTTGTAGCCCCTGAAGGAATCTCTCCCTCCTGGCCCCATCAGTGGGCACCAGTTCCTTGGCAAACTTTGCCAAACGGTCAAACTTTAAGGCATACTCAGTAACTGATAAGCTTCCCTGAAGTAGCCTAATGAATTCCTCAGCTTTAGCTACCCTGATGGCATCATTGTAATACTTTTCATTGAACAATGTCTGAAACTCCTCCCAGCTCAGGGTATTAACATTCTTGGTCTGGGCAATCACTTCCCACCAAATCCGGGCATCATCCCAAAACACATAGGTAGCACAGGCTACCCTTTCACTACCAACAACCCTCATAAAGTCAAGAATAGTGGTAATCATGCTCATCCATTGTTCTGCCTTGGCAGGATCGGCACTGCCCTCAAATAGAGGAGGTTGTTGCTTCCTGAATCTTTCATAAAGAGGTTCCCATTTATTTCCTACCTCAGGCAGCTGCCCAGCTACTCGCACTGACACAGAAGGTGCCTCTGATACATTAACCACTGCAGGCACTTGTTGCTGTCTCAGGAGAGGAAGCTCCTCTCCTTGTTTCAACACTGTAGCCTGCAACTCATTAAACAACTGCTGCCAGTTTGCAGGAGCTGGCTGTGGAATCTAAGACTGGTCATTTTCCTTACCCTGGCTGTTGTTGTTATTCTGGCCCTGATCACTCTGGCCAGCTGTAGTGCCTGTCTGTTCTGGGTTCATTCTTATCTGATACCTTGCTGAAAAATTGATCAATACGGCCAGTCAAGTAGTAATAACTAAACCTCTTGCCGCCTCACGGTCCAAAAACAAGTAGACAATTATCATATTCCACAGTCATTCAATATTCACTAGCAGATACATGTTTATGGCACTCAGCACTCAGCATGTATCACATAACAATTCATAATATTTCAGGGGCACAGGTTCAACACAATGCCTCATGCATACGGGTAAAGCATATGCACCACATTTAGGCAGTTATGCACATAACTACATAAATATTTACCAAACCATGAGTTGAGCTTGACTTCAGTGATGTGTGTACATGCCCAGCCAGTCTACAGGAACCTTAACCTTGGCATTGCTCTGATACCAAGTTGCAACGCTCTGGTTACCCCAGAACAGTTACGGTGAGTGGTGAACCGGAAATTTGACTCATTTCCTGAGTCCTTTGGTTAAAAACGTGTTCTAAGTGTTATTAACAGGTTAAGGTGAAAACCAATAAAAAGGAAAGGATATATTTTATTGATACATAAAACTGTTCACGGGCCCACAAGAACATTTACAAGTTATTTAGAACTCAAAAAGGTCACTACTGTTCCAAAATTATAAACCCGCCGACCTAAGCGGCAAAAATAGGGTAAACCCCCTAGTTCCTCTGAGAACTCCTTGGCCGTGGTGGTCAAGCGGCCGCATATGTAAACATCACCACCTAAGCTCTCCACTCAAGGCTAGGTGAGCTTTTCTTTTCCTTTTCCTGCACCACATGACACCCATGAGCCAAAGCCCAGCAAGGAAACACAGTATTATATGTAAACATCATCAAATGATTATCATTATAATCACACAGAGCTCATAGATTTCAAACAAATGAGTGAATATCACTTGAGGTTCTGATAAACCATACTGAGTGACTGACAAGCAACTCATTAATTCAAATGGAAGAGTGGCTGCTAGGTAAGCCACTAGCCTTCAACAGGTTCTGGTAAACCATACTGAGTGACCAACAAGTCACTTATTCAAATGGAAGAGTGGCAGATGAGTAAGCCACTAGCCTTCAAGCACTTATAATGTTCCTCAAAATTGAGGTCAGTTCGGCATTAATGCTCTTTGAGTCATTCAATGCAGAAATTCGATTAGATCTAATCTTTATTGGCTTGCGTTGAACACGCTAAGGCCGTCCTGACTAATGAGTCAGCGCAATGTGACCAGTGCCCAGTACCACCGCCGAACCTGACTAATGAGTCACAGCTTCACAGTTGATACTAGCACCTTTGCCAAATCTGACTAATGAGTCAGTACCATGCACAAGTGAGCAACATTTGCTAAGTATTCCACAATCAATTCATGTCCACATTTATACAACCAACATGCCTCATGAATAACCATGCATGTCACATTTGGGGTGCAGTTTTCTTACCTCTGGTTCGAGCTAGAATGAATAAGAGAACGACCCTTAAGAACGATCAACCCTTTTGGTCCTTTAGCGGTTACCTGGTCATAACCAATTATGGGATTCCATCAATAAAATAAATCATAAAAGGTTCCCAAACCAAAACCTAGCCTCCAAGACATCAAACACTACTTAACCGGGTAGTAGGATCGACCCCGAGGCCTAAGGCTTGAATCCCCAAGCTAAAAACACATTTCTGGCCAAAATTTCCCTAAGGGCCGCGGCCCTCCCTAGCTGCGCCACGCCGCGCCCCTCAAACAGAGGTGGCCTTTTCCTGTCAAACACCATGGGCCGCAGCTCACCATAGCCATGTCGCGGCTCATTATGCAAATCAGCCAAAAACCAGCACGCACCAGCTCGACTTCCCCTGCGTTTTCCCTCAAAACCAAACCTTCAAACCAGTTCCAAACATCGACCTAACACCCAATTTAACCCCTAAACTTCATCTACAGCACACCCTTATCAAAACCCAAGTTAAACATCCACCTAACTTCCACTAATTCTAACTATCCACCAAAGAATTACAAGTTGAAATCTTAAACCAAAACAGAGATAAACCAGAAAGTTATGGCTAAAACTCTCCTCAAATCCGAGATTAAACCCCCTTCAATGGGTGAACCAAGTCTACAAACTCAGCCCCTTGATTTCCTAGCTTAATTCCACACTTTGGGCTCAAAAGCTCCAAAAAGGAAATGGAAGAGAATGATGTACGGGAAGGAGAAGTAAAGCTCTATTTTTGTTCTGTTTTCTACAGCCATCTAAAACCTCATATACATCCAAACTAAATGACCTAAATGCCCCTAGGTCATTTAAGGCTTCTTAAGTCATTCCAAGGGCAAAATCGGTACTTTCCACCTATCTCGTTAATCATAATTAGCGCTCTCCAATTCCCGCTAATCTCGATATTCTCAAACACCAATAATTCATATCCCGTTACCCTATAATTCCCGGTAACGCTCTAATCATCAAAAACATCCCGAGACTCACCCCGAGCCCCGAGCTTAAACCTGTTATGACCAAACCGATAATTAACATACCATGATCGTCTCATGCCGAATGGCTCGAACAAACCCACATTATAATGTGGTCTCAAAATATATCACCAACATGCATACAAATAAACAATTTACCCTCAACGGGCCACATTACCATCACACCCCTGTAATTAGAAATATGGACACACATGCATGCATTTAACATCATATTATAATATAATCCACATATGCATGCATTTTATCAATTAATAACATAATTAAGCAAGTATGGCCCTCCCGGCCTACTATTCCCGCCATTAAACCATAACGGAGAATTCGGGGCATTGCAATAAAGGTTATATATTAATGATAAGGCAAATAGTACTATTATTGTGGTTATCCTAGCAACCGGTGCATACGTGTCAAAGTAATCGATTCCTTCCTTTTGTTTAAACCATTTAGGTACTCATCTAGCTTTGAAGGTTTGTATGTGCCATCGGTGTGATATTTCCTCTGAAATACCCACTTGCACCCAATTAGTTTTTAACCTTGTTGAAGGTCTACCAATTCCCATGTCTGGTTTGCACATAATTGAATCCACCTCATCATTTATTGCCTCCTTCCAGAAAACATAGTCTTTCGAAGACATTGCTTCTTGGTAGGTTTTGGGATCATCCTTAACTTGAAGAATCATAGGAAATTTGTATGTGACTTCATCAAGTCTACCGTAGAGGATCTCTACTTCAGAAAATTTCTCAATTGACCCAAACTCTTTAAGCCATTGACTTCTTTGAGGCAATATTGATTGCTCATCAACTTTTGGATCTTTCTCTTTTAGATATTCTCCAACACCTGTTGGTTCTTGAGAGTTTCTATCACAATATAACATATTCTCAAAGAACTCCACTTCTCTTGATTCAATTATCACATTAAACGCAAAGCTTAATAGTCTATAGGCCATGCTATTTGAGACATAGCCAACAAATGCACACTTTATGGGCCTTGGAACCAACTTGGTCCTTTTAGGCTCTGTGCTATTGCAATAAGCAAGGCCCACCCACACTTTAAGATGGCCTATATTAGGCTTCTTTCCTCTTCGTAACTCATATGGAGACAAATTTTTCTTTTTCATAGGAATTTGATTCAATATATGGCATGCAAAAAGAAAGGCATCACCCCACAAATTATAACACAATTTAGCATGTAAAAGTATAGAGTTAATCATCTCAAGATAAGTCGTATTCTTTCTTCCAGCTATTCCATTTTTTTGTGGAGTGTATGGTGTAGTGCATTAATGTATAATGTCATGTTTTTCACAAAACACATTGAAATCTTTTGAAAAGTATTCACCACCTCTATCACTTTTAAGAGTGTTTATTTCCCTTTCCAATTGATTTTCTACTTCAACTTTATAGATTTTAAATGCATTAAATACCTCATACTTACTCTTAAGAAAATACACATAAGTATATCTAGAGCAATCATCTATAAAAGTCATGAAGTATCTATTTCCTCCTCTAGTTAAGATGCCATTTGTAATGCCCCGAATTCTCCGATGTGGTTTAGTGGCGGTTTAGTTGGCCGGGAGGGCCGTAATTCTTTAATTACGCCATTAAATGAATACATGCATGTTTATGTGAATTATATTATGATATGACGATATATGCATGCATGTGGGTCCACATTTGAAATATTATGCTGCTTTGATAATGTGACCCATTGAGGGTAAATTTTTGTATTTGGGTGCATGATGTGATTTGTGAATGAGATTCCATCATTATGGAGATATATTTGAGCTATTCGGCATGAGACGGTCATTTTTAGTGGATTAGCGGTTTTGTCATAACGGGGTCAATTTTGGGGTAATAGGAATGTTTATTTGATGATAAATTGGGAATATTTGAGATCAGGGTGAAATTCTGGAAGATTTGACTATAATGTCCCCGGGGGTGTTTTCGGGACCCCGAGCATTAGGTTTTATTTGAGGTTACTTAAGCTTGAAGTAGCTGTCAGATAGAACGTACGATTAGAAAACCTCTCGTTCTCCTTCGTTAGCTCATTTTTGCCACCCGAAGCATATTTGAAGAAATCTTGAGTTCTAGGAGTCAGAATCAGGTGAGGATCGAGGCATATAGATCCTAGGAAAGATTAGAAGCTTCTTGACCGAAGGATTTGACAGGAAACAATCTAATCGAAGGTAATCTAAGTTTAAAGTTTTGAGTTTTTAGAGTTTCTAAGCTTTGAATTGGACCTTGTAAATTGTTGAGTGTTCGATTCGTTTGAACCTTGGGTTTTGAGGGTTTTGGTGCATTGGGAAGCTTGGGAATCTTGTTTTTATGATTGAGGAATGTTTAGGCATGTTTTTGGAGTGTTAAAACACGTTTGGGAATGGCCCAGAGTTGAGGGTCGCGGCCCTGTTCTTGGGGTGCCGCGGCCCTGCTTTGAAGTAGCAGGTGGGGGAAGGTGTACCTGTTGGGCGCCGCGGCCCTTGCTTCAGAGAACTCTAGGGGCCGCGACCCAAGGTGCTAGGGCCGCAGCCCTTGCCCAGTTTTTGCCCCGTTTGCTCGTTTTGACCCCGGGAACCTAGTTTTAGGCCTCAGGAGTGTCCCTACTACTTGGATTAGTTTGGATTGATCTCTTGGAGGCTAGATATTGGTTTGAGTACCTTTGATTATCATGTTATTGATGGTATCCTATAATGTGTTATGATTAGGTAATCGCTAAAGGACTAAAAGCTAAACTGTTCTCAAGGGCCGTTCTTTTGTTCATTCTAGCTCGAATTAGAGGTAAAAAAACTGCACCCAAAATGTGACATGCATGGTTATTCATGAGGCATGTTGGTTTTATAAATGTGGACATGAATTTATTGTGGAATACTTAGCAAATGTTGCTCACTTGTGCATGGTATTGACTCATGAGTCAAATTTGGAAAAGGTGCTAGTATCAACTGTGAAGCTGTGACTCATTAGTCAGGTTCGGCAGTGGTACTGGGCACTGGTCACACTGCGCTGACTCATTAGTCAGGACGGCCTTAGCGTGTTCAATGCAAGCCAATAAAGATTAGATCTAATCGAATTTCTGCATTGGATGACTCAAAGAGCATTAATGCCAGACCGACCTCAAGTTCGATGAATATTATAAGCGCTTGAAGGCTAGTGGCTTACCCAGTAGCCACTCTTCCATTTGAGTTAGTGACATGCTTGTCAGTCACTCAGTATAGTTTAGCAGAACCTGTTGAAGGCTAGTGGCTTACCCAGCAGCCACCCTTCCATTTGAATTAATGACTTGCTTGTCAATCACTCAGTATGGTTTACCAGAACCTCAAGTGATATTCCCTCATTTGTTTGAAAGCTATGAGCTCTGTGTGATTATAATGATAATCATTTGATGATGTTTACATATAATACTATGTTTTCTTGCTGGGCTTTGGCTCATGGGTGCTATGCGATGCAGGTAAAGGGAAAGAAAAGCTCACCCAGCCTTAAGTGGAGAGCTTAGGTGGTGATGTGTACATATGCGGCCGCTTGACCACCACGAACAAGGAGTTCTCAGAGGAACTAGGGGGTTTACCCTATTTTTGCCGCTTAGGTCAGCGGGGTCTGAAATTTTGGAACAGTAATGACCTTTTTGAGTTGTAAATAACTTGTAAATGTTCTTGTGGGCCCGTGAATAGTTTTATGTATTAATAAAACATATCCTTTCCTTTTTACTGGTTTTCACCTTAACCTGTTAATAACACTTAGATCACATTTTTTAACCAAAGGACTCAGGCAATGAGTCAAATTTTCGGTTAATCGTTCACCGTAACTGTTCTGGGGTAACTAGGGCGCTACACCATTCAATTCACATAAATCACCATTTATTAAATCTAAAATTTTTGAACATCTATCAACACTTGGAAAATGTTTCTTTACCATTTCAAATTTGACACACAATTCATGTTTAACATGCTCATTCACATCACAATTATTCAATCGACATTTAACAACACTTTTAATTGTACTATAACCTATATGAGCAAGTCTATTATGTTACAAAGTAATAGAATTGGAATGAACGCCATTGCAATATTTAGATGTCATATCATTATTGTCACTATAAAGAGTATAAAGTTTGATCATTCCATCACATGTATAACCCTTTCCCAAAAAAGTGCCCAATTTAGTCAAATTGAGTTTATTGAATTCAAACTCCATTTTGATATAGGATTTACTAAATAGACTTCCAATCATAATGTTTCTAGTCATATCGGGAACATAGAAAATATTAATTAGGGTCACTTTCTTTCCATTAGTGAATAACACATCAATGCAGCACTTTCCCAGTACCTTGGATCATTTTTCATTTCTCATTTGGACTTCAAGTCCCATCTTTGCACTTTCAAAGGATTTGAAAAGCATTCTACCATAGGTTGCATGAATGGTGGCACAAGTATCATACCACTGTCCTTACACCTTTCCTTGCGTTGCATTAACTTCACTCAAAGTTGCAATGATCTCAACATCAAATGCATTGGCCTTGATATCTTTATATAGGTTTGCAATAATCTCAACATCAAATTCCTTGACCTTAATATCTTCACTTTCTTTTACAATGATCTCATCATCAATTGCTTTGACGTGTTCACATTCTCTTAAGGTTGCATTTGAAACATCTCAAATTCCCTAATAAGGCTTAGTATCTTGATTAGGGGGCCAAGAGGGCAATAATTGGATTAATTATGTATTTATGTGAATTATGTGAGTTATATTATGATATGACTATGTTTGTATACTTATGTGTATTAAATTTGCATGTGGGCCCGTTTCTTATTAGAAGGGTATTTTTGTAATTTTGGCAGGTTGAGGGTGTATTTGTAAATATATGTGTTTTGAGATTTAGACCACATTATTATGTGGATATATTTGATTTATTTCACAGGAGGCGAACCTAGTGAGAATATTAGTGGTTTAGTCACAATGAGGTAAATACCTGGTTCGAGGTGAGCCTAGGGGTATTTTGGGAATTTAGTACATTAGCGGGTATTTGTCGAGTAACGGGAGTTTATTTGGTAATTGTTTGGAGATATTGGGAATAATTATGAAAATATGTTGTTAAATGAGGATTAGTGGGAAATGATGGTAAAAGACCACTTTTCCCTTGAGGGCATTAAAGGACTAAGGTAAAGACTAGGGACGTTTTGGTTTTTTCTTGCCTATGGTTTGACTTAGGTTAGAGGAAGCCTTTAGAAAATTAGAAAACAAATAACCACTAAACCCTTAGCTTCCTTTCTCTCTATTCCTTATTTTCTCTCCCTCCCTCTTAGTTTGGTGAAGTTTTGAAGTTTTGAGAGGTTGGCTTGGTAATTGAAGGAGCTTGGAGCTAGGAATTGTATTAGAAACAACTTAGGGGTCCAATTACAAAGCCGAGGTAAGATTCTTTGCTCTGTTTTTGCTAAGAATTCTGGTGGTTTATGTTGTTTTATTGAGTTTTAAGCTTATGGTTGGATTTTGAATTGGAGTAAGGTTTTGGATTGGTTTTAGAGGTGTTTTATTGCCTATGTTGTATTATTGAGAGTCCTAGGCTCAATTAGGACTTTGGTAAAACTTTGGGATGAATTTTTAGGGATTTGGCTTGGAGAAAAATGTTGGAAATCTGGCTTCGTTGGGTTGCTCTGCGTCGCTATTCTTGAAGCGTCGCAACCCGTATAAACTCAGGGACGTTGGGGTTCTTCTGAACTGCCTTAGCGCCACCAGGCGTCGCAGCGCGTATCAAGTGAAAACTGGTCCAGGGCTCTCAGCTTTGGGGCTCGCCACGACCTTTTAGGGGTGTGACGTGGCGCTAATTGGGAAGAATAGCCAAGTGAGGTTTCGAGCTGTAGGGAATCAAACGTAAGGGCTTGGGAAGGATTCTTCTACCCGATTTAGTATAATTCGAGGTCACGGAGGCTAGGACTCTGTTCGAAAGCCTTTATTTACTTGATATTTATGGATATCGTCTATTATGGTTATGACTAGGGTACTGCTAGTGCTCAGAAGGGGGATCATGCTCGAGGTTTTTTTCTATTTATCCAGTGCTTGGACCATAGGTAAGAAAGCTTCACCCTAGGTTATGACTAGGGCTCGGGCCCCTGTGAATGAGCATGATTATGATTATGATTATGTCTGTGATTGTTTGATTAAGCATGCTTGAATGAATTGTACTTGTCTATTTTATCTGATTGAAAGGCTTGACTTATGAGTCAAGGGCGGCAATAGCGAATGAAGCGCAAGCTGAAAGGCTTAACATATAAGTCAATGGCGACAATAGTGCGCTGAGCGTAGGCCGGTATTGTTAGGCCTATCAAGGAGCATGGTATACGCTTGACTGACCCTATGGTCGCTTGTAAAATAAAGCGCCAGGTACGCTTGGCGAGCCCTAAGAATAATTATACAGAGAATAGGGCAATGCGCCCTGGGGTGACTCTACAGTCACCTGTCTAGGGCAACGGGCCCCTATGTGACTCTATAGTCACTTATCTGGATTGAATGCATGCATGAGTAAGGTTATTACTGGTAGGCATGATATCTATGATTCTACAATATGTTATTAATTGCATATGAGCATGTTATGCTTTCTTGCTAAGCCTTGGCTCAGGGGTGTTATGTGGTGCAGGTAAGGGAAAATGGAAGTTGGTCCAGCCATAAGTTGGAGAGCGTCGGTGGTGTCGTGTACATATGTAGCTTGCTCAACCACCATGACCAGGGATTCATAGAGGAACTAGGGTCGAACCCTAATTTTGTCGCTTAGGTCAGCCTGTTGTATTCTTTTGAATTGTAAATGAATTTTTAATGTTTATTTTTGGATCCCATGTAAGAACTTAAACTTTTTAATAAAATGATTACTTGTTTTGACCAAATTTTTTTAACCTTAACCTGTTAATTACCCTTAGTCACACATTTACAACCAAATGACTCGATTAGTGAGTCTAACATTATTTAAAGTACACAGTGTAACGGTCTTAGCTGTTTAGAGCGTTACAGAATTAATCTCATCACTACATGCATGAACTATGTCAATTCTCTTTAAGGTTATCTTACATTCCTCGTAGAATGCATTATTCTCAATTAGGGTTACAATGCATTCCTCGTTAAATGCATTAGATATAATCAATGTCACAAAGATCTCATCATCAGTTAAAGTGACCAAATTTATTTAGAAGTGAAATGATCTCAGCATCAATTGCCTTAACCCTAATCTCATTGTGGTTAATTTTACAATTACCATATCTCAAATGATGATCAATAACTTTACAAACAAAACAAGTATTACAATAACCTTTGAATTGTTTATTAACATTCACCATTGTACTCTTAACATAAACAATAATCTCAAACGCACAAAAACATGGCAGCAAACACATTTCATTCAATATTTGAAATCTACATATTTAGAAATAAGGAATTTGATGATACCGATCTTCTTAAGTGTAATGCCCTGGTTAACCAAGACCGTTACAATGTGTGTTTTAAATAGTGCTTAACTTGTTAAGCGAGCTGTTTGAACTTAAATGTGTAATTAAAGACTACGTCAAGGTCAGGTATTAAAAAGTTTGGTCAACAAGATGATTATTTTTCATTAAAATAATAAGTTTATACACGGGATCCAAAAATCAATTTACAGACTTGAAAAATAATATAGAATACAACTTAGCCATCCTAAGCAAAAAAATAGAGGTCAACCCTAGTTCCTTCCAAGCTATCCCGACCGTGGTTGCATATGTACACACCAACCCTGAAGCTCTCCAACTCATGGCTGGTCCGGCTATCCCTTACCCTTACCTACACCACGTAGCACCCATGAGCCAAGACTTAGCAAAAAAACATAAATCAGCATGCACAATTAGGCAACAGTATAAAAGCAGTAAACATAAATCATTAGATTCAATCACTAAAAGGATATATGTAACCATCCTAACAATACATTTAGCTCAATCCAATGCATAAACCAATCTCATCAATCAAAAGAAATAGTTAAGTGCATTCCACACTTCTGTTTATTATATAATGTTCATGCTCGACACCCTGTAGTGTCCCTGAATATTTACTTAGCTAGCTAGATAGTAGTAGTAGTTAGTATTAGTTAGTAGTATGTTAGTTACCGTGGATTTTGGTTCAAGACGAGATTTAGTTGGAAACTCATAGCACCAGTTATGGATTTTATAAGTTTAACCTATAGTTTAAGAATATTAATTATAACATAAGGTTTGATTAATATTGCTTGTCCTAGATATATTATTTATTATAACCTAAGGTTTAGATGGAACCATTAAGAGCATGACACTTGTCATAATCATGATTATTAAGGAATTGAGTATTTTGATGAATAGTTTTAATAAAAGAAAGATTTAGAAGCTCTAGAACCTTCCACCAGCTGTTAGGAACGTATTATGACTCAGTCAAAGCTGTTTATCCAATTCAAATTATGCTAAAAAAGTGCAAATACTTGTTTGATATATCAATGTATGCTGATATATCGCAGCATAGGGGCCGATATATCGCCTACGGAAGATACGAAAAACACGTCGACTTTGCACGAACGATCGAATACAGGGGGAGGCGATACATCACCTATAGGGGGGATATATCAGCTCCATGTATGTATTTTTGAAAGTTTGATTTTTGAATTTTAAAAATACCCTTAACCACTTAGACCTGCATTTGAATGATTTTGACCGAGTTCTGGGCGTCAGTTGAACGAAAATTGAAATCTTTTTCATGTTATAATCATTTATTTATTCAAATTAAAAGGGGTTAGTTTCACTCCTTGAACTCTATAAATAGGAGCTAGTGATCAGCCATTTTCTTCATTCTTCAAGCATTTGATCAGAGCCTCGAAGGTGCTAGTGTGACTATAGAGAGATACACTTGGATTTTGGGTTAAAGCTATATCATTCTAAGCTTTTCTAAACACTTGGGAAGTAAGAAATAGTTTGATTTCGGTATTGAGGTTTAGACCAATCCATAAGGTCATTCAAGGTATTCCTATTCCCAAGTTCAGTTCTATATGGTTCTTTAATTTTCTTTATTCAGATCCTAACTCTTGTTTATGATTCTTGATTAGGTAGTTAAGTTCTTGAAACTTAAGTTTCTTCTTAGATGGTTTAGTATTCTTTTTCATCTCTTTTTCTTT
This sequence comes from Humulus lupulus, assembly GCF_963169125.1. Lineage (NCBI taxonomy): Eukaryota > Viridiplantae > Streptophyta > Magnoliopsida > Rosales > Cannabaceae > Humulus > Humulus lupulus. The sequence continues at coordinate 213,547,693 of NC_084795.1, forward strand.
AGATTCTCACCATTTTACTATTGGTTTATAGGAGTGTTCTAATCCCGTTCTTGTTCCCAAATATCCCAAATTTTGGTAAGGAAAATATGATAGAATTTATGTGCTTATATGTTATGATATATTTACGTTATGATATGTTTATGCTATGGTATGTATATGTATGATATGTGTTTAGTCGCTTGGGCATATGACTTGCTTAGATAGCAAGCCCCAAGATTATTTATCATTTCATGGGTTAGAGTTATGATTTACCCTACCTCGACTAGTAGAGGACCTAGATGGGTTATCATATACTACCATGTGATCTACCTACCTCGATTAGTAGACGGATGACCTAGATGGTTTATCAAATGCCATGTTAATGAGTTAATGGCCATTAATATTGTAGTCCTATAAAATATGTCTTTTATAGTCATATGTTTTCTAGTATATGTTTATGATATAGTTTTATGCTTATATGTCTTAGTAGATTTTCCTTGATGGGCATTAGGCTCACTCCTTTATTTTTAGTGTGATGTAGGAAAATGATTATGGAGGCGGAAGGATTCTTGGTTGCCTAGCTTGTGTGTTAAGGATGAATGGACTGAATGGACTACATGTTGATCGAGGACGGCGTTATTTATTTTATGTCTTTTAAATTATGTTTTGATGTAATTTCGCTATTAGTATTTAAAGTTATGTTTTATGATTTATCAAACAATGGGTACCCATACCATATTTTACGTCTTATTTTGTAACTTGCACAATATTTATTTTGGGGTTTTAATAAAGTTATGATTATTTTCTTATGTATGTTTTCTAAAAAATAGTAGCTATGTCTTGTAGTTTTAATGGTCCAAGATCTTAGAAATATTTGGGTCATTACACACCCGTAGGCTGGGCTGTGTTCCTCACACTTTCTATCGGCCCCCAACACCCATAGGTCGGTCTATTAACAGATATAATAACAAAGCACAATACACAACAAGTATTCAATGACAGCGTATACAAGCATACCTATCCAAATATTCACAGTTACAGATATGTTCACATTCATAACATATTCATTAACAAGGGTTTAAGCCCCATTCAAAATTCGAGTGCAGTTTTCTTACCTCAAGTCCCGAGCAGCTATCATATGGTAGCCCCGAGCACGATCCCTAATCTTGAGCCCTTGTGGTAGAACCTAGTCACAATGCGATGATGGATAACCATTAAAATCCTAAACCAATTAAAAGATTTGGAATAAAATAATAGCCTCTGGGAATTCAAATTCTACTAAAGCATGTAGTAGAAATCGTCCTGAGCGCTTAGGTTTAAATCCTCGAGCCCAAAAACCTATTTTGGCTAAAGCTGCCTAGGCGGGCTGCGACCTAGCCCTAAGGGTCGCGGCGTGCCCCAAAGTCAGAGGTGCCAGCCCCAAGTCCCAGAGGTAAGTGGGCAATTAAATCTAACCTTGAAACCCATCCAAGACCTATCCTAACAACATAATTCACCAAAAAACTCAAGTCATGAAGCTTACCTTAGGAGTGATTTCGACCTTGAACTGTACCTCAACCAATCCCAGCTTCAAGTCTTCAGAAAGAAACTCAACACTTCCTCTTAAATTCACCAAAAGTTCAAATGCCTCCCGAAGCTCTAGAGGGAGAGAGAGAAACGAGAGTGATGGAGAGAGAGAGAGTAGCTCAATGTTTTGTTTTCCTTCTGATTGCTTCCCAAGACTACTCAAGTCTATCCTAAGCTTCTACTGAAGTCTAGAGCCCAAGACTAAGCCGCCTCTTGACACAAAAAGACCACAAGTGCCCCTACATCAAACCCTATCTTGACTGCTCCCAAGGACAAAACTGTCAATAGCCATCGTTCCCGCTTAACCTCAAATTGTCTTATAAATTCCCAATTAATCCCAACATTCCCAATTAATCACCAAATAATTGCACGTTAACCAACAAATCCTAAATACACACTAAGTCCCCAAAATACCCCTAGGCTAGCCCCGAGCCGAGTATTAGACCCTGTTGTGACTATTCCGCTAATTCGCTCATTAGGATCACCTCGAGCCGAATATCACAAATATATCCACATAATAATGTGGTCCTCATTTATTTAACACATATAATAACATTTATGCCCTTAGGGGGAAAAATTACATGCTTGTATTGACAAGAACAGACCCACATGCGTTTTTAGTACACATAAACATGCTCATATATTTACATTACCATATTAATCATGTATGACACGTAGTCACACATTTATTTGGTTAATTCTACATATAATTGTGATTATGACCTCCAGGCACAGTAATCTAGGTGCTCAGCCTTAATAACCAATTCGCGACGTTGAAACTATCCCTCCCTTATTGAAATTTCATCCACGAAATTTATTCAAACGTCTTGGGACTACAATCCCGCGAATCCGACTATATCCTCAGAATATAGTCGTTTACCTTTCTATCTCTATGTAACACTCTAACAAATTCTATTAGATTTTCCTTGCACAGTAAATCCCACTAAAATCCTAGGGTCTCCTCACCCTATCAACGGTAATACTAAACACTTATTTCCTTGACATTGGCACCAGTAACACCTTATGAGCCACCACCCATATTGGTGTAGGGCTAATCTGTAGGCCCCTGGCCTAGTCCTTAATAGGATCTCAAAGGTCTATTAAATCGGGAGTCAAAACTCTTCTTTCCTTCCCAAGATATCTTATCCTTTCTAGTCCATAGTACTCGGAGGAATACAAAGTTTCCCATCCTGGAACTCTGTGTTCCCATACTCAAAATTTGTGAACTCTTATGTCCTTTCAAATAGGCATATACATTTGCCCTAACAATCCTAATAACTTCATTGGTCCCTCAGACCAATTCTGAACCATAATACTTCATGTCTCTCACTTCATTACTTGGAACGAGTACTTCTTGCTCCCTATCTCACTGCATCTTATTTAGAGTCACCCTAGTCGTTGACTGGCTTCCATCACCGTGACTATACAATCAAGGGACCGTACTTATCCTAATACCTCAAAAACTTACACATTCAAGGTAAAATCCTTAAAGTCTGAGTCATTTCTTCAGATTGTCTGTCTATCTGAAGGTAACAGAAAATTCTAAGTTCCAATCTTATACTCATTGCCCTCTACAACCCTCTTCCAGAACTTGGAAAATAAAGGGTCTAAGTCTGACATCATCGACTTTGGTGTCCCACGGAGACATATGATCTCCCTCCACCCATATGCATTATTGTGATACCTGCTCACACGAACCGAAGTGTGCTAACTCAATCTGTTGAGTCACAACTTTTCGTATCCTATCATCTTACTTGCAGTCTAATGTAGTCCACCCTTACGGTCCACGACTATACCCTTTTTCCTTTCAATATACAAATTTTAGATCTTAACACCCATTCAAATTTCCTGGATACAACAATCATAAGGAGGTAGTACAAGACTCATCTAGAGTTTCTACCTCAATGCCAGCTTCCATCGGATCACTTATCTGATCCTCCCATTCATAGTAAAATAGTAGGATTCTGAATCATTCCTACAAGATATTCTCTCTGAATTTCATTTTTCATAGAAGTATATCTGCCAACTATCAACTGCAGATTCTATACCAATCTTGGTCGTTACCTCGTCTGACTTTACAGTAATCCATGGCGACTTATCCAACTGGCACAAACCTTTCCAACTCAAGATATCAGCCTCCATGTTAATTTTCTCTATGCAATAAAAGATTTCCAATGTGAGTCATCCATTAATTCCCACTAGGGCCTTAGTCTCATGGTTATTCCTCTATGGGTGACCAAACGCTTTACTCTTTACGCTAATACACACAATTTTATTCTGTAGGTGACATCACTGCACCCTAACCGTGGCTACTTGGCATTACCGTAAACCTAATGCTCCATTAATAACATTTCTATTCTTATTCCTTTACCTACCATGAAGCACGAGCAACCATCCATTTTATTCTATACTCGGGCGCATCCTAGTCTTCGATGCACCACACTACAGTTTCATGTTTCAAGCAAGGGTAGTGTCCATCATGTTGTCCTCCTGTATCAGTCCACCACGTACATATTCCAATATTAAGGCGTGCTAACCAATTTTTATTCTATCTTCTAAAAATTCGATACAAAACTATCCATTCAGACAAACTTTAGGTTCTTACATTACCTCAATCTAGGGTATGGCTATCTTCGAAGATGCTTCGAGTAGTAGCCGACGTGTCTTACCGATCTCACTGTGCTTCTCACCCCTTAGGCGTTCCTTTAGAAATTTCCTTGCAGTTTCTATCTGAATTACTTCATACATGATACCATTACCTCCCATAACATGACCTTGAATACTCTTGGAGAAATCGAAGCTTACCCCTTCTGGAACCTTACCTGTAACCCTACTTCCTTAGTCTTGATACTATCAATGACGTGGTCATTCACGTTCTGCTTCTAACTAGGAGAAGACCGAAACATCCCTAATCAATCTGAATATGGCTTATTCATGACATTCTTGTATTCTCTACTTGTTGAACTTACCTATGTCGTTGAAGCCTTGGTCAGTTTGGTGCAAGAAGTAATTCCTGAAATGTCTCTTTCCTTAATCCTCAGATGGTAATAACTAGATTGAGGGTCAATTCCTGAGAGCATTATCCTTCCTTGCAACCAAGAAATTAAATCCTTTATTCTTGGCAAACGGTGTTGACATGTCCCATAATGAGATACCCCATCCAATCAACCCTCAAATCACATATTTCTTCAACAAAACCTTAGTTCCTTCTGCTAAACTAATGTCGTTCTTCATGATGTCCTTGATACCGATTCTATCCCTTCCTTAACTTCGTAGCATTCTCAATTCCTCAATGTAATAGCGATCTCAACAATCCCTTGTTCACCCATCTGAAACCTTACTGGCCATTCCAATCTTCATCCGGTCTAACTGATATATTCCAAGTGGTGCCTACCACAATATCTAGGTATCCCGTAAATGCAACTTGGTCATTTCATTTTAAATCCATAAGTCACCATCATCTCTTACAGTCCATGGCTGTCCCTTATTTAGCAGACTAATCCTTACTTAGGATCATATCAGAATCCGCATATGAAAAACTCAATCAATTATATTGTCAACCTTCTACCAATATTACTCTAACCCTTCTCTTGGATGTTACCAATTTTCCCAACATGCACTAATATGTCATGCCCCATGGCATAGCAACCATGAAGCATGTGCCCCATATTTATCTCTTATAAGAGATACATAGCACTAAACTCATTCAAATCAATATATAACAAGGAACGCGAACTAGAGAGGCAACCGATCGCCTCCAAGGGACTAGCCTCGGGCGTTGACTGTATCAAGGTGGACCCTCGAACTGGGGTCGAGTAATCTATACTCCTTGGTTCTTCCAACTTTGATTTCGGGCAATCCTTCCTGACATGCCTAATCATTCCACATAGAAAACATGCCTTCAGTTGGCGTCATTCCAAATGGTGTCTCCCGCACCTAGCGCATGTTAGAGAATATATTTTTATACTCAATGGAAATATGGAAAACCCAAAATACAACTCTATGCAAAAAAAAATACAATAGACAAGATGATAGATAAATAGGTTTACAACTCAATGACCAACAATACAAGTAAATGTAGAAATGAGAGAAAGAAGATAATTATTAGAACTAAAACTCTAAAACAAAATATACCAATAAATATGTAAATAGAAATAGAAGAATAGGATTACAAACTCAATACAATAATAATACTAGAAGAACAACAGAAATGAAAAGATCAATGGAAAAACAAACTCTCACATAACCAAAGTGTAGAGTAGTGGGGATCACCAACTTGAATAAGGTTCAAAACCTTTGTCCAAAAGCTTATTTCCCCCCATTCTCTAAGCACTAAGGGATCTCTCTAGGAAATAGCTCTCTGAAATTATCAAGCCTCTATAAGTGCTTTGTGGATGGAAAATGGTGTGTCTAAGAAGTGAGCATTAGGCTCCTATTTATAGAGTTTGAGATTCCCCTTTAAATTTCAAATTCCACCAACCCCCATGGTTGTTACCAATGTTTAATTGGATGTTTATGGAATTAAAATGGAGATTTGGGAGTTATTTGGCATGTTAGAACCGTTCAATTTGGAAAAAAACTGAAAAACCATATAGGCTGTTAGCCTCACTGGTCACGGCCAGGACTTTTTAGTGGCCGCGGCCACTAGCTTCTGTCCCCCAGGCCGCGGCCACAGGCCATTTTCAACACAAAAAAGTCATTTTTCCAAAACGTCCCAAATCCTTTCCCACATGATTTTGTAACCTCCAAACACCGATTGGGAGTTAAAAACATGTCTCCAACAACCATATTTCATCATGGCTTTGTGAAATCCAATTTCAAATGTGTAACATATAATATACACATTATTGGGTAATATTTGGGAGTTACAAATTTGTAACTCCAAAATATGTCACATTTGGACACACACATGTGTCTAATTTTGTGACTCTCAATAATATGTTACAAGGTGTGACAAATCATATTTGTGTGACAAATCACATTTCGTCACATTATTTAATCTAACATTATATTATATGAAATAATATAACAATCCCCCACTAGATTAAATAATCACTTTTTGTAACACTTATTTAATCAATCAAACATTATATTAAAATTTAATATACCCCCACTTGATTAAATAATCACTCTGTATAGAAACTTTTACATTGGTGCATAAAGTAAAATGTCTTTCGACTTGAATTTTACCTTAGTGTAATTACCACAAAGTTTGTTGAAATTTTGGTTGCCGAAGCATTGAACCACTATCCCTTGATAACAAACTGGTGATAACACACACACCCTTGCTATGTTTACTTGAGACCTCAATGTCTTGCTTTTGCACCGTTAATGGCCATGTGCATATTCCATTCATAGACTTTTCTTGAGAATGACTCTCAATTCTCATGAGGGGCGGCACCACCCCAAGATCTATATAGGTAGAACTCTTACAGTATTTTGTTACCCTAAAATACTTGTCTTTTCAAGACTGAGTTCTATTAAAAAACCTTTCAGTTTTAACCCTCATTTTGGTAACACACTAATACTCATATCTCAGATGGGACAAAATTTGAGTACTACTACTATTCACTTGATTGACTTGTTATTGCCTATTAAACCTAATACTTGTTTGGTTACTAGTATTAAGATAGATTACCGTCAACTGTGAATCTCCTTAGGGAGTCTAAGTCACACCCCTTGAGATGTAGAAATGATTCTATTTGAGTCATTTCTTTTCTCATGCATGCATACTTTAAACACTCTCTTTATTTTATTCAAACTTTGTTGCTAGCCATAGTTTGATTAAAATAGTTACCTCTTTAAAATAGCGATTTTGACCATAGTCAACACCCCCACTATTTTATAGTTTAATATCCAAGATAAACATTTGAATATTAATTCTAGAAACCTATTTGTTTCTATAATTCTCCTTTATTTTTTAAATTGATTCCATCTTGAATCAAAATATTACAAAACAAAAACTTTAGACACCAAACATGTCTAGATTTGTTCATTCTATACACATATAGCCAATGTGATTTAGAATGTGGAATTCCAAATCACGTATTTGATAGGATGACCAAATTAATCAATTATTATCAACAAAATAAATTGATTAACTTTTGGAGAATCACCCCCACATTTCTCACATAGTGATAATCACTTGAAAATAAAAATCTCTTCATTTCTATTAAGTCCTTTATCCTCCAAGATAAATCTAGACTTATAATTCTCAAAGTTCATCATTAGTCCTCTAAGCCACATGATAAACTCTCAAGATAAAACCTCAATGTTTATCTTGATTTATTTACTTGCTAAAGCAAGCAACACTTATTTGAAAGTAACTTTCACTTGGTTGCTTTCTTTTGTATATTTCACATAATAAAATGTGAACACAAATGTAATGTGAGAATTTCTCAAACAAATAATCACAAATTTTCAATTTTAGTTGTCTAAATAATCTCAAAATAACTTAAACAATTTTTGTGTATTTCTTAATAGTTTCTTTTGAAAACATCAATTTGACATCCATTGATTTTCTCATCAAGTTCAAAATGAAAATGTCAATTTTTTAATCACTTTAAATAAAAGAAAATAAACCCTCATTGATTTATTTAAACACTTTGATTTCTTATGTTTTTGTTTAAAATTATCTCCTCATTGAGATTAATTTAAACATATCACCATCTTTAACCAAAACGAATAAAGTTCTCTTTTATTCACCATTGGTGTAAAGATTCAAAATTGCTTCTCCAATTTTGAAAATGTCTCCTCATTGAATACTTAAGAATTATTGTCACTAAATAATTCTCAAATATATTTCATTTGACCACACTCTATACTATAAGTCTATTGAGTCAACATGTCATCCCACAATTTTTGAATTCACTTTGATCCATTTTTCTTGTAATGGCAAGACATAACCATTAAAAGATGTAACCCCCTTAGGTTCATATTTTCTTATCTCATAAAATGAGATGCTCATCTTTTAAATGAGAAATTTTTTAATTCTCAAATAATTCTTTTATCACAAATCACATACTAACAATAATATTGGATAAAACCTATTAACATCTCACAAATGTTTGCATGATTATATTTCAATATAATTTCACATAGTTGTCAACATATATGACTTATATCATACTAACATGGCTCTTTATTAATATGTAAACATAAATTACAAGTATCATACACATGATTTCATATTTCTATTGATTCACAAAATCAATATATTTATACATGTCATATAGAACTCATAAAATTGTCATTCTAATAACTTATCATTATCACATAATAAGACAATTTTATAACATGCTAACATATTACCCAATAATCTACTAGATTATTTACATATTAATCACATATAACAAAACTCAAGATATTAGATTATCTTCTAATCTAACCACTAAAAAACAAAGAAGATTAGAAAACAATGAACCTCATTTATAAACTTTTCTTTTTCTCATTTCTATCACTATATGAAAACCATTAGATCTTCTAAGAAAACCAAAGAAGAACATTACCTTATCTTACAATCTTTTCAAAGTTGGATCCTCATATGATCTCTATGGTTTCTCCTTCCGCTGAAAAAGGAACATAAGTGTTTGATTGTTACAGAATATATTTTTATACTCAATGGAAATATGGAAAAACCAAAATACAACTCTATCCAAAAAATACAATAGACAAGATGATAGATAAATAGGTTTACAACTCAATGACCAACAATACATGTAAATGTAGAAAGAAGAGAATTATTAGAACTAAAACTCTAAAACAAAATATACCAATAAATATGTAAATATAAATAGAAGAATAGGATTACAAACTCAATACAATAATAATACAAGAAGAACAACATAAATGAAAAGATCAATGGAAAAACAAACTCTCACACAACCAAAGTGTAGAGTAGTGGGGATCACCAACTTGAATAAGGTTCAAAACCTTTGTCCAAAAGTTTATTTCCCTCTATTCTCGAAGCAATAAGGGATCTCTCTAGAAAATAGCTCTCTGGAATTATCAAGCCTTTATGGTGTATTTTCCAGCCAAGTGCTTTGTGGATGGAAAATGGTGTGTCTTACAAGTGAGCATTAGGCTCATATTTATAGAGTTTGAGATACCCCTTTGAATTTCAAATTCCACCAACCCCCATGGCTGTTACCAATGTTTAATTGGATGTTTATGGAATTAAAATGGAGATTTGGGAGTTATTTGGTATGTTAGAACAGTTCAATTTTGAAAAAATTGAAAAACCATATAGGTTGTCAGCCTCACTGGCCGCGTCCAGGACTTTTCAGTGGCCGCGGCCACTGGCTTCTGTCCCCCAGGCTGCGGCCACAGGCCATTTTTAGCACAAAAAAGTCATTTTTCCAAAATGTTCCAAAACGTCCCAAATCCTTTCCCACATGATTTTGTAATTTCCAAACACCTATTGGGAGTTAAAAACTTGTCTCCAACAGCCATATTTCATCATGGCTTTGTGAAATCCAATCTCAAATGTGTAACATATAATATACATATTATTGGGTAATATTTGGGAGTTATAAATTTGTAACTGATTTTGTAACTCCAAAATATGTCACATTTGGGCACACATATGTGTCTAATTTTGTGACTCTCAATAATATGTTACAAGGTGTGACAAATCACATTTCGTCACATTATTTAATCTAACATTATATTATATGAAATAATATAACAGTGCGTACTAGATAACTTCACCAGGCCTCATTGCTGACCTGGCGGCCATCCTGTAAACTATAACCCCTCCTGTCAGGACCAAGAGTAGTAGAACTATCAGGGGTCCTTCTTTTCTGGTTACTGGGCATCTGCCCCTACCTGATCCCGCAAATGGGGATACCATTTCCTGAGCTTCCTGCCCTACGACACTCGCACTCCATATCTCATCTCTTGTGCCTTCTATAACAAGGGCCATCTCCACTGCCTAAGCGTAGGTAGAAATATCATACACTGGAGCAAGCTTAACTCTCTGGGCCATCCTAGGTTTCAAACCTCAAATGAATTGTTCCTTCTGGACCACATCCGTTGGTACCAAATAAAAAGCGGATCTAACCAAACCATCAATTCACTGACATACCTTGTCACTTTCTTACCATCCTGAACCAAGTCCATAAACTCATTGGTCTTCGTAGTTCGAACTGCATCACAGTAGTGTCTTTCATCGCACAATTGTCTTAATTCCTCCCAACCCATCATGACAGCATTTTGGATCTGGGCTTACACTTCCCATCACATCTGGGCACTCCCCGCCCCGCAGCATACGCGTGGCACAACCACTCTATCATGGTTTACCACTCCAATATAGCTGGGGATGGAGCTAATTACGCCCATCCACTGATCAGCTCTGAACAGATCCAAACCTTCCTCGAAAACTGGAGGATAATTCTTCTGGAGTCTTTCATACGGAAACTCTTATCTGTTTCCACCTTCAGGATAAACTGCAACAGGTTCCATTGCCGTCAAAACATATGGAGTAGCATTCCCTAACAAAACCCGCTATCTCAACCACCTAATATCTTCCTCCTGATCTAGTAGTCTTGCTTGCATACCAACAAACATCTACTATCGATTCCCGGGGTAAATGAGGGGTTCTGTCCTTGACTATCATCTGCAACCCCCATACAAACAATACCAAGTCCAGTTGACTGCCTTGGATATATAATTTCCAAATCTGTCCCCAGTCAACAACTTAACCTATCAACCCTGACGTGGTAGCCACACACACAATATGCATATAAAAACACAAATATACAATGTTCATGTGTCAATTATCAAATCCTATTTCCACCAAATACACTCATACACATCATGCTCTCTCTATAATAGCATGCAGATAAGGCACAAGGTTCAATTTAAATAATTAACCACATAATCATGTCATTAAATACCTAACTGTGAGTCGAACTTATCTTTAGCAGCGAGTGTACACGCCCAGCCAGTCTTTAGGAACCCTTAAACCTAGACCGCTTTGATACCATTTGTAACCCCCAGGTTAACCAAGACTGTTGCACTGTGTGTTTAAAATAGTGCTTAACTCGCTAAGCGAGTCATTTGAACTTAAATGTGTAATTAAAGACTAAGTCATGGTCACGTATTAAAACGTTTGGTCAACAAGATGATTATTTTTCATTAAAAAATTAAGTTTATACACGGGATCCAAAAATCAGTATACAAACTTGAAAAAAAAAACAAATTGAATACAACTTACTCGTCCTAAGCGGCAAAACAGAGGTCAACCCTAGTTCCTCCAAAGTTATCATGACTGTGGCGATGGGGCAGGCTGCATATGTACACGTCGCCCCTGAAGCTCTCCAACTCATGGCTGGTTCGGCTATCCTTTACCCTTACCTGCGCCATGTAGCACCTGTGAGCCAAGGCTCAGTAAGTAAACTTAAATCAGCATGCACAATTAGACAACGATATAAAAGCAGTAAACAAAAATTATTAGATTCAATCACTAACAAGATATAGTAACCATCCTAACAATACATTTAGCAATCGAAAGAAGTAGTTAAGTGTAATCCACACTTATGTTTATAATATAATGTTCAGGCCCGACGCCCTTAGGACGAGTCCTTTGGTCTTATAGCCGACCTCGACACCCTTAGGTCGGGCTGTGTTCCGCACGCTTGCTATCAGTCCCCGACACCCTTAGGCCAATCTATTAACAGATATAATCAGAAAGCACAATGCACAACAAGTATTAAATGGCAGCGTATACAAGCATACCAATCCAAATATTCTCAGTTACAGATATGTTCACATTCATAACATATTCATTAACAAGGGTTTAAGCCCCATTCATAACTCGGGTGCATTTTTCTTACCTCAAGTCCTGAGCAGCTAGCATATGGCAGCCCCGAGCACAATCCCTATTCCTAAGCCTTTGCAATATAACCTAGTCACAATGCGATAATGGATAACCATTAAAATCCTAAACAAATTAAAAGCTTTGGAATAAAATACTAGCATCCGGGACATCGAATTCTACTAAACCGGGTAGTATAAATGATCCCGAGCTCTTAGGTTTAAATCCCTGAGCCCAAAAACCTATTTTGGCTAAGGCTGCCCAGACGGGCTGCGACCTAGCCCTAAAGGTTGCGGCGCGCCCCCAAGTCAGAGGCGCCAGCCCCAAGTCCCAGTGGTAGTTGGGCCGCGACTGGCCCCTTTAGGGTCGTGGCATGCCTGCAAGACAGCAAGCCCCCAGGGCTCCTGGGGTCACGCGGGCCGCGGCGCCCATGAACTGGGTCGTGGCACGCCCACGGGGCTTTTCACCATTTTCTCCAAACCAAATTGAGCATAACTCCTTGTAACATAGAACTAAAGCAAAAGTTGAGTCTAGGATTCTTAACAACACAACCTAGGCATTATAACCACCCAAAATTCTTCCACAAATCTCACCCCAATTAAGAAATTAAAGCTAACCTTGAAACCCAGGCAAGACCTATCCTATCAGCAAAATTCACTATAAAAAATCAGGTCATGAAGCATACCTCAAGAGTGATTTCGATTTAGAACTACAACTCAACCAATCCCACCTTCAATTCTTCAGAAAGAAACTCAACCCTTCCCCTTAAATTCACCAAAAATTCAAATGTCTCCCGAAGCTCTAGATGGAGAGAGAGAAACGAGAGTGATGGAGAGAGAGAGAGAGAGAGAGAGATATTGAAGTCTAGTGCCCAAGACTAAGCTGCCTCTTGGCACAAAAACACCACAAGTGCCCCTACATCAAACCTTATCCTAATTGCTCCCAAGGGTGAAACTGTCAATAGCCAACGTTCACGCTTAACCTCAAATTGTCTTATAATTCCCAATTAATCCCAACATGCCCAATTAATCACCAAATAATTCCACATTAACCAATAAATCATAAATACACACTATGTACCCAAAATACCCATAGGCTCGCCCCGAGCCGGGTATTGGACCCCGCTGTCACTATTCTGCTAATTCGCTCACTAGCATCGCCTCGAGCAGAATATCGCAAATATATCCACATAATAATGTGGTCCTCAATTATTTAACACATATAATCACATTTATGCCCTCAATGTGCCAAAATTACAAGTATGCCCATATTTACAAGAACGGGCCCACATGTGTATTTAGTACGCATAAACACGCTCATATATTTACATTACCGTATAAATCATGTATTCCACGTAGTCACACATTTATTTGGTTAATTCCACATATAATTCTGATTATGCTCTTCATGCACAGTAATCAAGGCACTCGGCCTTACTAACTAATTCGGGACGTTATATTAAGCATGTAATCCCATTGAATTATCTCATCCTTTGTTGATGAAGACCTTTAATACATATCCACATTCATGTAGAGAATTTCCAAATATAACTTTCTTTGATCTTTCATAGTTATGTGTTCAACACAAACCAAATATTGAAACAAGGATTTGAATTTTGTAGAAGATGAACCAATTTCTCTTATTGTTGATTATGCAAAGCACAAAAATGAAAGTAATTAGAAATAAAGATTTTGATTTTTGGGAATATATGGATTTACACTTTGCAAATCAACAATTAATAATGGGAATAATGCAATATTCCAAACCCTAGATGTTAATCAAGATCCAAATTCAAAGTATGAATGCAATTCTTAATAATTAAAGAAATATGTTCATGATATGAATGTTACTCTAGAATATAATAAACTAAATGATTAAATGATGATAAAATGAACTTAGAAACATTTAATCATCAATACTAACAATGAAAACACAATACAGTAACACAAAGGAAGTTAGAGTTAGATAGACACAACATTTGATTTAGAGAAACTTGAATCCTTAAACTTGGAAAACTTCTAAGGATTATAGACAATAAGAATATCGTTGTCTAAAATCTCTATTCCAAGCCTTCCCTTATTGCTTGAAGCTTCAATTAAGTAGAAAGAGATTTTGGATTTAACAAGCCTTAAAACTCATGCTAGTCAAGCAAAGCTTGATGAGTTTCTTGGAGAAAACTTTGGTCTTTGAGAGCAAGAGAGAGAGAGAGAGAGAGAGAGAGTTGGGAAGTGTGATAAGGCGTTACAACTATAATAACCCATATTTATAGTGTAGGCATCATCATTAGTCTAACCAATAGGATTAGAGCTTTTAAAACACATCATTTGGAGCATTTTACGTAAACTGTATGGACACTCGTGATAGCCTAGGCGACACGTCACCTGGCACCAGGCGATGCATCGCTTGGTCTGTCTCAGCTAGGGTTTTGAAGTCTTAGGAGACATGTCACCTCCTCATTGATGCCTCTGATTTGGCACTCTAAGACTTGTCTCAAAATACCTCCAAATGCTCCCAAACTTTTTGAGAATGTTTGGATACCTCATTGTATCACTTTAGGGTTGATTTGGTTAAATATAATGGTTAAGTTGTTTACACGTTGAGGTGAAAAACACTTAACAATTTTCACTTAAAGAGAAGTGAAAATATGAAATTGTGTAGAAGGCATCTAAAAGTGACTTTTATGGGTCTAAAGTAATACAATGAGGTATCAAAAAATTCTCAAAAAGTTTGGTAGTATTTGGAGCAATTTTAGGACCATTGGAGTGGTCCAAAGTCAAAGAGGGAAGTGATACATTGCCCCTAAGTGGCATAACATCGCCTAAATGCGAAGGGCTTCAAAAGCTTTAACAGGCGATGCATTGCCTGGGCCGTCTCTTAGGGTCATACAGTTTACGTAAAATTCTACAAATGATGTTTTTTAAATGCTCTAATCCTATTGGTTAGACTAATGATGATGCCTACACTATATATATGGTTTATTAGAGTTGAAAAGCCTTGATCACACTTTCAAACTCTCTCTCTAAAACTCATTCTCTCTCTAGCTTTCTAAGAGCAAAGTTTTCTCCAAGAAATTCATCAAGCTTGCTTGACTTGCATGAGTTTCAAGGTTTTTTCAATCCCAAATCTCATTCTACTTAGTTGAAGCTTCAAGCAGTTGGGAAGGATTCGAATAGAGATTTTGGACAACAATATTCATATTGTGTATAAGCCTTAGAAGTTCTCCAAGTTTGAAGATTTTTAAGTTGCTCAATGCAAATGTTGTATCTCTCTAACCCTAATTTTGTATTTTGTCATTCTATTATGTTTTTTCATTGTTGGTATAGATGATTAAATGTATCTAAGTTTATAATCATATAGTTTCTTATATTCAAGATTAACATTCATATCATGAACATGTTTCTTTGATTATCAAGAATTACCTTCATACTTTGAATTTGAATCTTGATCAACATCTAGGGTTTGGAATATTGCATTATTATCATAATTCATTGTTGATTTGCAAAGAGTAAAGCCATATATTCCCAACATTTAGTCCAATAAAGGTCACATTTAGATGTCTTCTACACAATCTCATGTTTTCACTTCTCCTTAAATGAAAACTGTTAAGTGTTTTGCACCTCAATGTGTAAACATCTTAATCATTATATTTAACCAATCTTGACAATCAGTTCCCTAGAGGAGCACTCGTAGCTCTAGAAGGCCATGGAGGACGAACCAATAAATGGGGGACATAACTACATTTATTGATTATATCAATGGACTTCAAGAGAGAACTCTATATATACTTAAAGTTCAATTCCATATTTATACTGGAGTAATCATGGAAATAATAAATAAGATTATTATATTAAATAGTTTAATTAATAATCTGGCTTATTGGACATTCGTATTATAGGTCAATGGTCCGTAGATCACCTTTGTCCTACAATTTCAAGGGTAAGGATGTCAAAAGAAAGATTTGTAAAGAGAAGTACTTAATTCCGAAGGAATTAATTTTCCAGGGCAAGGAAATAATTATGTGATAATTATGGGCAATTGATTAATTATGAATTAAAAAATTATTTAACTATATAGTTTTTATTTTGAAAAACTATAGGTCAAAATATATATTAATCATGTTTGGATTAATATAAAGAAAGATTAATAACTATCTTATTTAGAATAAGATATTTATTTAAAACAGATATTTTAAGACAAAAATAATTTTGAATTAACTGATATTTATTTTGGGATAAATATAATGTCATAAATATTAATCAAACAAGAAAATGAGAAAATGAGAAAATTAGGGATAGCCCCAATGGTTTGGTCGACACACTCACTGTATAATGAGTGTGGTGCCACACACAGGGATTTCTTATCCCTATGATTTGAATTTTGAATTTTAAATAATTTGTTTGTTTAATTATATATTTATTTTTTAAATATGATTTAAATTAAATAATTAAATAGGTTATAACTGATCAATTTAATTTTAAATAAAATAAAGATTAATTAAATTAGTTAATTATCTTTATAAACCTAAAAAGAAGCAAATATTTTCAGTAAAGTGGTTTTCATTTGACTGTCAAACTCTCTTTGTGAAAAGAAAGCGATGGTTTTTTCTAAACATGAAAATATATTCATTACATCTTCTCTCTACACTCTCTAGATCTCATGTGTTGAGTATATCTAGAGAGTCGTAAATCAACCTTTTGAATCCTACATGCCCACACACGTCCTTGTGTATTTGGGGATTGGTCTGGAAGATCAATGTGTGAGCTTTCAAAATCTGGATTGGAAGATCATTGATTTATACAAAAAGATTCGTGGATACTTGATAGGCTTCAAGAGGTAATCTCTAATCTATTTTCATGTGATTTAATATATCTATATGTGTATGATTCTGATCGGTATTAATAAATTTTAAAAATCTCTATTCCATTACATATCTAAGATTTACACTTTTAATACCAACAAGTTTGACCTATTAAGATTGCATAGTTTATTCTCTTATCTAGCTACTTTAAATCCTTCTAGTTGATCCATATAAATGGTCTCACCAATATAGCCATTTAGAAATGTTGTCTTGACGTCCATTTTCCATATCTCACAATCAAGAGTTCCAGCTATGGATAATAGCATACAAATGTATTTTAACATGGCTATCAGAGAAAAAGTTTCATCATATTCAACTCCTTCTCTTTGGGTATAACCCTTTTCCACGAGTTGAGCTTTGTATGTCTCAGTCTTTCCATCAGCTCCTCTCTTTTTCTTATATATCCATTTTCACCCAATGAGCCTAAAGTAAAATGTTGCTTTCACAAATCCCAGACTAAGTTAGAGTACATAGACTCCACTTTCTAGTTCATGGCTTCGAGCCAAACATCCTTTTCTGAACTATCCATTGCATGTTTAAAGGACAATGGAATATCAACATTTGTGTCCCCTACAAGCATGTTGGTTTCACTATCCATATCATAACGTATCAGGTTCTGAGAAACCCTCCAACTACAACGAGGCTATGTGACAACCAACATGAGGAAGGAACAGTAAGAATAGTCAAATCTGATCTCATTTCCTCTGATACTATTTTACTACGAGGTTTGAAATTCAGCATATAGTCATTTTCTAGAAAAGTAGTGTAAGTTGAAGCACACACTTTTGTTATCTACTAGACTATTAAACAAACCACCCCGAGTACCTTTAGGATAGCCAACAAACATGCAAACTTCAGTTTGTGGTTCTAGCTTTCCAACAATTGGTGCCAGAGTAGTCTACATATATATATTAAATGTTGTGTGGGTTTCTTGCATTAGTTATATGTATGTTGATATGTATATTGAATGGATGGATATGTTTTTTGAATGTATGGTTGAATGATGGATCGTTAATTATATGGTACTATTGGGTTAGGAATTTGAATTTTCTAGATCTTGTGTATGTTATAATGTAGAGTCCAAGAACTTTACTTAGCTAGTTAGATAGTAGTATTATAGTATTTATAGCATTATCTTTGTAACTGTGGATTTTTGGTTCAGACCAGGAATTATTTGGACACTCATAGTAGTACTTGTAGATTTTCAGTTTAACCTATAGTTTAAGAATATTAATGTTAACCTAAGGTTTGATTATATGACTGATATTAAGGAGAATATTTATTATACTATAAGGTTTAGATAAGGACCAATAGGATTTTAAGCACATGTTATGTATGGATGATTAAGGATTAAGTATTTTGAGGATTAAATTTAATAAGGGTAAAAGTTTGAATGCTATAAGGTCAGTCAGCAGCTTTGAATACGTTGAGGGCTTAGTCAAGGCTGTTTACTCCATTCAAACTTAGCTAAAAATGTGTAATTTCATGTTTAATTAATCAGCATGTGCCGATATATCGCAGCTATAGGGGCGATATATCGCAGCACGTAGATACGGAAAACACGAGACGATGCACGACAGCCTCGGGCATACTGGCCCAGGCGATATATCGCCTACAGGGGGCGATATATCGCCTCCTTTAGCATATTTTGAAACATTTTGAATTTGTTTTCCATTCAGCCATTCAACCTCTTGATAAGTCCAGCACCTTTTTGAACGAGTCTTCAGCCTCTGCTGAACGATTATTCAAATTATTTTCACCTAAAAAGCTATTATTTTTATTCAAGTAAAATTAAGATCCTTTCATTCCTAAACTCTATAAATAGGACCTAGTACCCAGCCATTATTCACCTTTTGCTCTAAGTTCAGAGGCTACAAGTGCTAAGTGAGTGTGAGAGTGTAAACACCTGGGTTGGGGAATCATAAGCTTATCAAACACTTGGGGAAGTAAGGTTTTATAGTATTTCGGTTTGAGGTGTAGATTGGTCTTACAAGTCTTCAAGGTATTTCTATACCCTAGTTCATTGGTATTATGTTATTTTCTTTCTCATAGTCTTCTACTAAGTCTTCTAACCTTATTCTTATTTTGGTTAGGAAATCTAAGAACTTGCACATAAGTTTTTGGTAAGTATGTTTCTCCAAGGTTTATTCCTTCCATTCCTTTCATTTCTCTTTTTCTTCTATAGACTCACCTTTTCTTAATGGTTATTAGGAGTGTTCCAAAAGTCCCAACTCTGTCCTCATATCCCGGTAAATTTGGTAAGGAAAATAGGATAGAATCTATATGTTTTATGCTTATGTTATCTTATGTTTTATGTTATAAAATATGTTATGAATATGTATGTTTGTAGGCTTGGGCATATGACCCATATGACTAACAAGACCCTAAATAGATTATGGGCATATGACCTACTTAGCTAGTAGGACCCCACTAATCTCATGGGCATATGACTTGATTAGTCTATGGGACCCCAAGTAATAATGGCCATTATAGTATGTGTATGATAAAGTGTTATCTTAAGTTTTATGTTTCTTATGAAATTTATGTATATGAACTATGTGTTAGATTTTCCTTGCTGGGCATTAGGCTCATTCCTTTTGTTTATATGTGCAGGAAAATAGCTATAGTGGCGGTAAGATTCGTGGATGCTTGGGAGAATGTGTATCGGTGATGAATGGATTCAAGGAGTCGAGAGTTCGATTTCGAGGATGTAGTCTTTTTATGGTTTATGTGTAATTTTTTTCCGCACTTGTTATGTAATCCTTTTTATTTTAAATTATGTTATGTTTTGTTTTTAAAAAAATGGGATCCCATATCCTGCCTTGAGTTATGTAAGATTTAACATTGGTTTTTACAAGATTTTAATAAAGTTATGGTATTTTCGCAAATGTAAGTTTTACTAAGGATTTGTATGTATAGTTTCGTTAATGGTCCAAAAGTCTAGAGTAGTGGGTCATTACATATAAAAGGCATAAGATTTTTGTAAATTTTATTTTTGAAATATAGATTTTAAAAATATGTACACAAAGAAAAGAGGAGGAACTGAGCCACCAGCCAAGCCAGCGGCCGGAGACCTCCCCAGCCACGCGCGCGCAAGCACAGGCCCGAGCCTCCCCACCTATGCGCACCCCATGCCTACCTACTGCCTCCCCAGTCGCGGCTCCCTACTACACCATGCCCCTCGCGCGCATAGCACCTGCCCTGGCCGAGCCATACTCCATGTGTGTGCAGCACCTGGGGCTCCTCAGCCACCTAGTCGTACCATGCCGAGCCCTAGTTAACTAGGGCACCATTCTTGGTGCCCAAGTTAGATCCTATTTTTGTGCTATTGTCTTTTATTTAATTAATTTTTAAATTATTGGAATTTAAAAGTTTAATTATCTTATTTGACTTTTATTAGAAAATAAAATATCTTTTAGTTGGGTAAGATTTTATCTTAAGTTTAAATAATTATTTGAATTTGATTTTGTAATTAAACATTAGTTTTAATTAAATAAATTAATTGGAAATTTAGTTTCTAATTAAATAGTTGGCCTAACAAATTCCTAAACATTAGCAAGAAAGCCTAAAAGAGAGGAGAAGCATTCTTGGATTCTTAAAAACAACCTTAAGGCTATTTTGTAATTTTATTTCTATTTTTTCAAATGCTGTAAATTTAGAAATACCCAATAGTACTTGGTTCATCATTTATTGCTTATTTATTGCATTTATTTAAATAAATATTAATTAATGTTTGATTGATAACATGATCATGCATTAGTCAATTACATGTCACTCATGAAACCCCACACAATTTTCATTAATCATGCATCTTTTAGATACATGATTATTTAAGATTGTCCCTGTTTTTTATATGAATTGTTTTGGAGAAATCAATTGCATATAAACTACTAAGTATTAAACTAGTTAAAACTTGGCAACTCACCATAATAAAGGCAATAGTCATAATAGGCCTTTAAGATAACCAACTTTATTTGAAAAGTATTTTAGTAAAGTTAGATGAATGTAATGGGTAATTATCTAGATCACATTAATTGTAGAAATAGACTCTTTTATAATTAAATGTATTTTATAATTAATTACATTCATAAGGTTATTAATAAACAAGTAATTGATTTGAAAATTGATTAGTTTAATAAAACACAAAATTTCTAAAATAGTAAGTCGGAGAAGATGAACATCTCAATGTGACCTATGGTCTCCATTATTAGTACAACATTGTGGGATATGAATAGGGCATCGAGGCAGCTTTGTTTCCATCCCCCGAAGGAAGGTTTCTAGACATATTAATATCAAGGTTGACTTCTTACGAAGATAGGAAGGAGTGATGTATTTTAGGCTTGACCAACCCTAAGGCGACACTTTCTAAGTTAAGTCATGAATTCCAATATAATGGGTTACACTTACAAAGATGTAATTAAGCTTTTGCAGTGGATAAATACATCTTGGCCAAACCACTG
This sequence comes from Humulus lupulus, assembly GCF_963169125.1. NCBI lineage: Eukaryota > Viridiplantae > Streptophyta > Magnoliopsida > Rosales > Cannabaceae > Humulus > Humulus lupulus. Next base: position 213,569,372 of record NC_084795.1, read on the forward strand.
TTACTTTATTTTTAAAAGAGAAAATAAAGAGTTATTTTATCTTTTAAATAATAAAGATAATATTTTCTTATAAGCTATCTGAATTTAACTTGATGACCCTAAGGCGACACTTTATTTGTCGGGTAGTTTTATCGTGGAACAGTGAATGATAGTTTATGTGTTTTAATTGTTGCATTCATGCAACATATTTACTGTGTACCTAACCCTGAGGGTCGCGACACGCCTCAAGTCAGAGGCATGGCCTCTTGCATCTGGGGGAGGCGGTGTAACACCCTGGTTAGCCAAGACTGTCACACTGTATACTTTAAATAGTGCTTAACAGGCTAAACAAGTCATTGGGCCATAAATGTGCATCTAAGTGTTATTAATGAGCCAAGGTTAAAATATCAGTCAAAAGGAATGGATATATTTTATTTAAAACGTTAAATTGTGCATGGGATCCCATAAAAGTGTTTACAAAGTTGTTTACCATCCAGAATGGTCATTACAATTCAAAAGTTACAATCCGCCAACCTAAGTGGCAAAAATAGAGTTAAACCCTAGTTCGCCTGAGAAACACCTTAACTATGGTGGTCAAGCAGCCGCATATGTACACGTCGCCACCTAAGCTCTCCACTCAAGGCTGGGTAAGCTTTTCTTTCCCTTTACCTGCACCACATAGCACCCATGAGCCAAGGCTCAGCAAGAAAACTTATTACTGCATGTATACAAGTATTAATAAATGATCATGAAATCATTCTGGGGTTTGTAGCTCTAATTAGATGATGACTGTTAAGTCATTATGGGGTCCTACGCCCTGAATTAATGACTATTAAGTCATTCTAGGGTCATGCACCCTGAATAGATGACTACTAAGACATCCTAGGGTCCTGCGTCCTGAATAGATGACTAATAAGACATCCTGGGGTCCTGCATCCTGAATAGATGACTAATAAGACATCTTGGGGTCCTGCGCCCTGAATAGATGACTAATAAGACATCCTGGGGTCCTGCGCCCTAAGCCATGTGACCATCAATTCACCTAAGCCTTTTAGCCTTGGCTCTGAGTAACTAGCCAAACACTTTAGTTTTCTTCGACCAATAGGTCGAACAAGAATATAATGCTCTTGTTGATTAAATCTGATCATATCGACCAGTGTTCAATACAATATTGCCGTTCTTGACTCATAAGTCAAATCCATAAGACCAGTGCTCAACACTATTGCCATTTCTGACTGATAAGTCAGTGCCATTCACAAGTAAGCAATGCAACCAGGCATTCACAATGCAACAAATGTCTATTTATAGAGCACTCAACATGCCTCATCAATAATCACGTATGTCACATACTGGGTGCAGTTTTCTTACCTCAGACTTGAGCGTAAAATAAATAAAGAATGACCCTTGAGAATGATCTTGTCCTTAGGCCCTTTAGCGGTAACCTAATCATAACCAAATGAAATCCCATCAATAAAATGAGTAATAAAAGATTCTTGGACCAAGTCCTAGCCCACAGGACCTCGAATCCTACAAAAATGACTAGTAGATTCGATCCCGAGCCTTAAGATTCGAAAACCCGAGCTTAAAACTAAGCCTGGCCAAAAACAGACAGGCGAGCCGCGACCTGCCCCCTAAGGGTCGCGACGCACCTCCCAGAAAAACAGCCCCTTGTTTTGGTGCTAGGGGCGAGCCGCGACTTGCCTTGAGGGTCACGACACGCCTGCCAGACAGAGCCCAGTGAGGTCTCTGGGGTTCACTCAAGTCGCGGCACCCATGAACTTGGTCGCGACTTGACCCCGCGAACCCAGCTCCTGTGCATTTTCTTCAATCCTAACTCAGCCAAAACTTCCACCGAAAAATCCCAATATTAAAACCAAACATCAAAACCACACTACCATCAATCTAGCTATAAATCCTAAGCCTAGAAACAATCAAAACACCATCAAATAATCAATTCTACATGCAAACTCTCAAGCTTTCAAACAACATAAAAACATAGTAAAAACCTTAAAGTTCAAGCTAAGAATCCTTACCTCAATCCCAGAATTTTCTCTAAGCTTTACTCAATCAAGAACCTAGCTCAAATAGCTCCAATTTTCCCAACCTCAAGCTTCAAAAGTAACTGAGTGAGTGAGAGAGAGTATGATCGAGAAAGAAGAGAGAACCCCTGTTTTCTTACCTTGGTTCCTTCTACAGCCTACTTGGCTAAGTATATCTAATGGCCTAAATGACCAAATTTCCACCCAAGGGAGATTTCATCATTTCCACCCACCCCGTTAATCATAATTAACCTCCTTAAATTCTCGTTACTCCCAATATCCTCAAATAATATTCAAATAATTTCCCATCAACCGCTCATTCTCAGTAATGTACCAAATACTCCTAAGCTCCCCTCGAGCCCCTGGTAAATAACCCCGTTATGATACAAACTGATAATATGCTTCATAGGATCGTCTCATTTCGAATAGCTCAAACACATCCACATAATAATGTGGTCTCACCCATATATTGCATACATGCACATAAATATAAAAAGATGCTCTCAACGGGCAAAAATTTCTTCTTATAAGAAACGGGCCCACGTAGATGCAAACACCGTCATATAATAATACAACACACATAATAATGCATATCATAACATAATAACGCTTTAAATCAATTATCGCCCTCCTGGCCCCCCTAATCTAGGCACTAAGCCATATTAGGGAATTTGGGACACTACAGGCGGGCCGCGACTTGCCCCTTAGGGTGGCGGCGCCCATGAACTAGGTCGTAGTGCGCCCCCGTGAACCCAAAACTCCCTGGGTTTTCTAGTGATTCCTCGAACCAGTTCAGTAGATTTCCCCTTAAATATGTACTAACGCCAGAATTGAACCTAAAACTCTTAATAACTCATCACAAACAACATATGTAACTTATCATACCAGCTTAAACTGCCTAAAATTCCAAAACCTAAAGCTAATCCAAGCATTTCTGAACCTATCTAAACCCAACCATAATTCAAGAATTAAAACTTAGAATCTTACCTCAGCTTGCATCTTAGATCCTCAGGAATCACTTAGTTGTTCCTAGCTTAATTTCCCTTGGTTTCCATATCAAATCCAAACTTAGTTTCCCTAACTTTTCCTTCAAACTTCCCTTAGCTTCAAGGCACAAGAAGAGGGAGAGAGAGAGTGAGCGTGAGCGTGAGTGAGAGGAAGAATGGGGGCTGAGAGTTCCTTAGTGATTCCTAGTAATTCTGGTAAATTTTAAAGTGTCTAAGGATATACATAACCCTACAAGATATAAATACCCCTCTAATAAACCTAGCCTCCTCTATCACCCAAAATGGCATAATGGTCATTTATTCCAATTCCTGCTAATTCCTCGAGTCACCTTACCAATTCCCAATTAATCTCTTCATGCCCCATTAATCACCAAATACTTACTCGTTACTCAATAAATCCCAAATATACACTTAACTTCCCAAAATACCCCTAACCTCACCACGAGCTGGGTATTATTCCTTGCTATGACTATTTCGCTAATCTGCTCACTAAGATCATCTCGAGCCTTATACTGCAAATATATCCACATAATAATGTGCTCTCAACCATTTAGCACATATAATCACGTTTATGCCCTTAACGAGCTAAAATTACAGATATGCCCTTATAAACAATAAAGGGCCCACATGCATATTTAATACTCATAAACATGCATATACTATATTCACATCATCATATATCATGCATGCCACATAGTCACACATTTAAATCACATATTCACATAAGCATATCAAATTATGTCCTCCTGGCACACTAATCAAGGCACCAAACCTTATTAGCATTTTTGGGTCATTACATGATATTTTTCAAATAGTAATATTATGGTATTTTTTATTTTCAGTCATAAGATGTTGCCACCCCATTACTTTCCCATTATGTGCCCGGTCATGCGTCAAATGATTGATGATCATATAAGAAAAGTTAAACTTACTGAAGAGGATGAAGGAGGATGGATAAATTCAACTTTATTCGTTTTTCTGGCTAAAAAGCTAAAACATATTTTTAATGAAAGACGACCTCCTCCTATGCCATCATGGGATGCAAGGAAAGAGGAACATGAAAAATATGTTGATTGGATGAGATCAAATCACATGGCAAGATTGTATATTCTTCGCACCATGGAAGAAATGCTGAGGAAAAAGTTTAAAAATATTGAATACACTCGTGATTTGTGCGATGTTGTCTATGAGGATATATAGAGAAGACCACATTTGCGAAAAAAAGGTAAACATGATTTGCCTTTACCATAGGCTTAATAGTGGATTATAATGTATCATTTTGATTCTTCGATTTAAAACCACTAATCATATTTTTGTTCTTCTTTACAGACACTTGAGCAATCAAGAGGAACTTGCAAATGGAGACAAAATGACTAGAAACAAGAGAGAGAGAGAAAGTGTATAGTTCAAGAAAGCATTGAAGAAAGTCCTTTTATTTTGAAATTCTTTAGTTTTTATTAAAAGAAAACTTTATTGTTGTTTGAATAATGTTTTAGTTTATTCCTTTTAGTATTTTGAATTTTATTGCTTGTATTGACTTTAGAATATTTTATTTATAATTTGATTATTCTCAATTTTTATTTAGATATGCAAATGAATATTCATACTTTAATGCTTTCATTTATCAAACAAACGCTAAATAGCTCTATTACACCCAAATTTCAAAGGTAAAATAAATAGCCTCAAAATGTATGCTGGTAAAGAGTAAGCTCAGGATTTACAAGTGTTAGCAGTATACTTATACAAATTGTCATGTGGTTCCAAATCTGCCATCAATATTCGAGCATGAGTTGCAAGCTCAAAGGTATTAACCTTCTTCGAGGGATGAGCTCGACAGACTTAGCAAGGGAGGAGGAAGAAACAACTGGAATGATGAGCTCGAGGCTATGAGAGATCTCGAAAGCGCGTTGAAGCAGTGTTCAAGCTCGATGACATGTTTACCATACAGAAAAGTTGTTAGGAAATCCGTATTCCTTTGGGATTAGTTAAGACTGTGTGTCAAATCCCTAATTTTATGGGATCTTTATTTAAATAATGCATTTAAAGTTTTATTATGATTATTATTCAAATATTTATTTGAATTTGAATATATGTTGTAACTTCCCTAAATTTGTGGGAAGAGATTCTTGTAACAAGGCCTATAAATAGCATGGATTTGATCATTTATTCTCACACATGATTTTGTACTGGAAAAGACTCTGTAAAATAACTTTCATTTGAAGCTTTCGCACAGAGTTCATGATAACAGTGACTCGTGGACGTAGGCAGATTATAAACTGTTGAACCATGTTAAAAATCTTTGTCTTTTCTTTTCTTCCTAATCAATTGTTTATTGCTCTACATAATTAAGTTTACGTAAAATGGCGTCAACATTATGGTGCTTTCATTGAGAGCATTAAGCAATTCTTCCTACTGTTTAGTATAAAACCTTCTGCATAACAACGATGGCCGCCCTAAACATCCCTGGAATGAGTGGGCGATCTTTACCTCAAAGGCCTGGTAAATAACCCATTGTGGACCAGAGCCTCGATGAGGAGAGTGCCTCATCGTCTTCTGGAAGACGGCCTGGTCAGAATCCTAGGCCTGATGAGGATTTATACTATAATCTGAAAGATACGTGCCAATAGTGGAGCTCAAAAATCGTAGGTTGTGTGAACAGCTAGCCGAAGCTACACAGCTAAATAAGGAGATGGAAGAAGAGCTGCTGAAGTCTAGGGACCACCCCGGAGGACCACGGGATAAGCTAGGGGGAGTACAGCTGCTTGGATGGTCGAACAAAGGGTCCAACAAGCTCAACCAAAACCTAGGGAAAATACCAGAGAAAATTGACTTGGGGAGACTTCTTGGAACCCTGTTAGGAACAACCCAATAGGGAGTGTTACTGCAGAACCTGGGAATAACTGAGCTCCCTTGATAGCTCGAAGTGCTAACCCAAAGCCTTCCAGCAAAAACCCAGAGCCTGCCCAAACTAACACTAATCCTGTCAGGCCGAATAATGGGAGGCCACCACCCTCGCCAATTAGGCATCCTCCCCCTCCAATAAGACATCCCTCTCTAGCACAGGGTGTATCCCAGCAAGTTCCCAGTGGGAACCATGCAGGAGATAGGGCACCTCAGAGGCCTTCTCGAAGTGCTCGAAGTGGGAGTCGAGACAGGAGCCATCGGGCATGGCCCGAGCACAAGGGTGAATGAGAGGCCGAACAAAAATCTCATCAGGGACATAGATAACCCTATTCGTCTGGGAGTCATATGTAAGGTCAGGAATGATCAGAAAGAGCCCCACAACAGCAAAAGCCAGAAAGGAATGCCAGCTTCCTTGGTGGAAGTCAGGATACAGCAGGTCAGTGAGTGTGTATAACACCGAGCCTAGAAACTACGAGAATTATCAAAATGAGTATCCTGCTCTTTGAGACCACCTAAATCATAATCAGGGGCAACCTAATCAACCGAACCCGGACCTGTGAAAACACTCAAATACCTGGAGATAGCCCCTACAACCAGTATATGGAAATCAATATAACCCTATGCTGGGACAAGGAGCGTGAGTTCTCATGAACAATAATCAATTGCTAGTAGTGCAAGCTCCCTCTCTGGTGGATTTGGTCAGAGAGAGGATCAACTAACTAGAGGATGCATTCAGGCTCCTTCAAGAAGGGAAAAATAAAGAAAAGGCTTATGATTCTGACGAGGAGCTCCAACCTTTTGGCCCCCATATCTCAAATACATTGTTTCCTAATGGTTTCAAAATACCCCATGTGGCACCCTGTGATGGGACTACCGACCTAGGAAACTACATGAGTACATTCAATATGGTAATGTAGGCTAGTAACATCGGGTATGAGCTCAGGTTTATGCTTTTCCTGACCACACTCGCTAGACCAGCAAAGAATTGGCTCGAGAAGTTCAGAACACATTCGATCTCATCATGGGAACAACTGCCCAGAGAATTCAAAAAACAGTACCAAGTTGTGAATAACATCAAGCCTAAGACATCCACATTGACCAATGTTAGGCACCAGCCGACTGAGTCACTGAAAGGATACCTGGAAAGATTCAATATAGAAGTGGCACGAGCTCATAATGTCTATGACAGTGGTCATCTCATGGCAGTACAGGCTGGAGCATTGACAGGGAGTCCCCTTTAAGATGACATGCAGAGGAAGCCTGTGAGGTTGATAGTCGAGTTCAATATTCAGGCTCAGAGGTTTGTGAATGTATAAGAGGCAAGGTTGGCACTCAAACTAACTCCTCCACCCGTAACAACTACAACAACAAATGTTAACTCAGCCACCACCTTGGCTATACCTTCCATGGCGCGACCCTCAGGAGATAACCCTTCTAAAAGAAATAAGAATGAAGGGAGTAGCTCAGATATTGACGGTGGTAAGAAAAAGAGAGAAGAAAAATGCTTCTCCATTTATACAGTTTATACCAAGCTCACAGATACACAGGAAAATATATTTGTTGTGAATGAATACCAGGTTCCTTTCAGGCGACCTGATGCGATGCAAAACCAAATATCCAAAAGGGATTCAAACAAGTTCTGTAGATTTCACAAGTGTGAAGGTCATACCAATGATGAATGCAGACAGTTTAAAGATGAGATTGAAGGATTGATCTCGAGAGCTACCTCGGGCAGTATGTCCAAAACTGAAATTCAGCCCAGACTTCGCTTGGACAAAAGGCAGCTCCGGCCCAACCTGCCTAGAAATTTGAGGCCCCACACACGAGGTAGGATAATAGATCTACGCCATTCAATGGAGAAGATGTAATAACCATCGCGGGAGGACCGCACATTGCAGGATCAGACAGGAATGCCCAAAAGAGGTATGTCCAGGAGCTTGTTGAATCTAGTTTTGTGTTGTGTTTAGGTTGTGTTTTAGGTAGTTTTTATTAAGTTTCTATATTGTTTAGTGCGATATTATGCTTGTTTTTTTTCAAGTTTTAGTTTATAAATAAAGGAAAAGAAAAATTGGAGAAAATTGATAGGAAAATAATGAAAAATTGGCTTTTTGGTGTTGATTGTGTGAAAAGATAAATCTTCAAGCAATCTTATGGCTTCGGTGAATTTTTGGGACCAAAAGGACAAAAATTGAAGAATTTATTAAGGGTCGCGGTGCAAGGATGAAGAGTCGTGACACTGAAAGTTTTGTCTGCCCAGAAATTGATCCAAAGTCGCGGTGCTGAAAAGGTTGGGTCGCAGCCCGCCTAATGTCCACGAGAAGCCTAAATTAACACAGGTCGCGGCACTTGAAGTGCTGAGCTGCGGGCTGTATATCTTATGAAGAAAAAAATTAGGTTTTAAACCTAATTTTGAGAGGAGAGAATCAGATAGAGAGGAGGATGAACTCTGAAGGATAAAACACACCGTGGAGCATCTCCATTCGCTCTCTACGGTTCTTTTTCTATCACCTTTTAATTCTATGTTATTTTAATTTTTGTTTATGTTTAGAATGACAATATTGAACTAATTTCTTTATTAGGGACTTTAATGGATTCTCTTGAACTCCTTTGATGATCTAATGCAATATTAGTATTTTTCTTCTTCGTCTATTAAGTTTGTCTCAATCTATTTTAATGCATGAAATGTGATTGGCCATCTTATTTCATTGTCTATTTGTGTTTGAATTGAAATTCTGAAAAGTGAAGTTCAAATAAGCTTTGATTGAAATAGCATAGATTTAATCTAGAACGATAGTATCAAGGTTATTTGTGTAGCATCTAGGTTGTGAATTCATAGAAATATAGAAAGTTCACAATTAGGTTGAGTTTTATAATTCCTAATATGATTCTAAAATACCTTGACAACTTGTTAGCCTATTAAGAAGAAGAGCTTTTAATATTGTGTTAGTGATTGATAGGAGGGATTGTAGATGAAATTAAAACCCTTAATTGTTTAAATCCTTGAAATTTTATTCTTGTTTATGTTCTTACAATCTTGCATTATTTTTAGTAGCTTTATTGTTTTTAATTATCAAAATACAAAACCAAATTTTGTTAACCAAATAAAAACTAAGAACTAATTATTTGGTAATTGATAATTCAGTCCTTGTGAGACGATACTTGGTTTTACCAAGAAATTATTTCAAATTGCGACTGTGTGCACTTGCATAGATTTAATTTTCGCAATAGAGCTCAGAACAGGGGATGGATCTCCCTATGAGCCTGAACCACAAGCTCCAAAACAACAAAGGTTTGAGTCCCAACCCATTACCTTCACCAAAGAGGATGCCTCGGATGTCTAGTTTCCTCATAATGACCCTCTGGTCATAACCTTTCAACTCGCTAATAAGAGGGTGCGTTGAGTTCTGATCGATAACGGAAGCTCGGTCAACATCCTCTATAAGGCAACCTTGGAGAAAATGGGATTATCCGTTAGAGAGTTAAAGGCCTACGTGACAACGTTGTACAAATTCTCAGGAGAGAATTTCCAGTACGGGGTCTGTCGAGCTCCCGGTGACCTTGGGAGATTATTAAGTCTCGATAACTAAGATAATGGAGTTCATTGTGGTAGACACCCCTTCCACCTACAATGTACTATTCGGGAGACCAGCCCATATTGGGCTAGGGACAGTTACATCTATTAGGCACTTGGCCATAAAACTCCCAACACCCAACAACATTGGGACACTAAAAGGAGACCAGTTATCTGCTCGAGAATGCTATAGCATCTCAATGAGGGGTAAGGACCAAGCTAGTGCACATGCACTGGTAATTATTGAGGAAATAAGTGAGGTAGTATACGAGGTAGAAGAATAGATTGACCCAAGGGTGGATGAGGACAGGGTCGATCATGGGCCAATAGAAGTGCTCAAAGATATCCAACTCGATGAGAAGGACACCACTAGTGTGGTGAAAATTGGGGGAACCTTCCTAAAGGACGCGAGATAGCAATTAATTCGCTTCCTAGGGAAATTAGGATGTATGCGCATGGTCACACTCAGATATGATTTGGATCAGCCCCAATATTATAAGCCATGCGTTGAACATCGACAAGAACTTCCCTCCAAAGCAACAGAAAAGAAGGCTCCTCGATGACGAAAGGAAGAAGGCCTTGAAAGAGGAGGTTGAAAGACTAAAAGCAAATCAGTTTATCTGAGATGCTTTCTACCCATATTGGATAGACAACCCAGTTCTGCTCCCTAAGCCCAACGGAAAGTGGCGAACATGCATTGACTATTCGGGCCTCAACAAGGCATGTCCAAAAGACTGTTTTCCCCTGCCTTAAATTGATCATCTCATGGATGCAACCTCGGGTCACGATGTCATGTCATTCATGGACACATATGATATAACTATATAGCCATGCATGCACCTGACCAAGAGCACACGAGCTTCATGGCTGATAAAGGGCTGTATTGTTACAACATGATGTCGTTCAAGCTCAAGAATGTCGTGGCTACATATCAGAGACTGGTAAATAAAATGTTTGTTGAGCAGATAGGAAACAACATGATAGTGTATGTGGACGATATGCTAATCAAGTCCAAACACAATTGTAACCATGTTGATGATCTCGCCGAGTGTTTCGCTATACTTCAAAAATACAACATGAGACTCAACCTGCAAAAATGCTCATTTGGAGTATCCTCGGGAAAGTTTCTCGGATTTATAGTAAATGCTCGGAGCATAGAGGAAAACCTGGATAAGATAAATTCTTTAATTGACATGCCTTCACCTCGAAAGAATAAAGATGCCCAGAGTTTAACTAGACGAATAGCAGCTTTAAGTAGATTCATATCAAAATCTACAGACAAAAGCCTTCCATTGCTTAATCTTTTGAGAGGGGACAAAAAGTTTGAATAGTCAGATGAGTGCGAGCTCACTTTTCAAGCTCTTAAAAAACATCTTGCTGAGCCACCTATCTTAACCAAACCAGTCGTAGGGGAAATATTATACTTGTACCTCACTACGACCGAGCATGAAATTAGTGCAGTACCTGTTCAGGAGGATAAAAAGGTATAAAAACATGTCTATTATGTCATCAAAAGGTTATTGGGGCCAGAGTCGAGGTATCCCTTGATGAAAAAGCTAGCCTTGTGCTTAATACATGCATCCCAAAAACTCTGACCCTACTTCCAAGCACACCCTGAGCATGTGTTGACTAATACACCATTGAGACAAGTATTGTCGAAACCTGAAGCATCCAAAAGATTATTGAAATGTGCGGTCAAACTTGGGCAGTTTGAGATCACCTATCACCCAAGAACGACGATAAAAGGACATGCCTTGGGGGATATCATAGTCGAATGCACTGGAATCACCAACGAGGAAGTTGTAACCCCAGCCCGTGAGTTGTGAAGACTTTAAGTCGATGGTTCTTCTAATGGGAACGAGTCAAGGGTAGGCATTATCCTAATTACTCCGTCAGGAAACAAGTTTCACTCAGCCTTAAGGTTTGGCTTCGAGGCCTCAAATAATGAGGCTGAATTCGAGGCGCTATTAGGAGAGCTTCGAATAGCTTTCGAGCTAAAAGAAAACACTATTCATTGCTATATTTACTCCAAATTGGTTGTCAACTAGGTCCTAGGAGAATACCAGGCTCGGAACAAAAATGGCAGCATACTTGGAAAAAGTCAAAGCAGTTGTCGAACAATTCGAGTTCTTTGCGATTGAGCAAGTTCCGCGATAACAGAATTTGAATGCAGATGCACTAGCTTGACTCACAACAACCAAGGAAGCTGATGTTGGGAATTGTGCCCTGAAAGCATATGCAGTAGACATTGTTTTAAGAAATAAATAAATAAATTGAATTTGTTATGTATATATTTTATGGACTATATTATTTTGTGATAATATTTAGTAAATATCAGAAAAATTCCTAAGTTCATATATGTGATCTCAACCTCGTATTGGTACGAGATGATTGTGTTTGAGATAAATGAACTTGAATAGTTCGCAGTAAAATAAAGTTATGGAATATTTAAATTAATTACTGCAAGTAAGGTACACTAGTATTATGAATACATGTGATCAAGATCTGGATTACTAGTGTAGTAAGACACTTTAGTGGAGGTGCTTTATATATTAGAGAATATATAGAACTGGACCAGATTTGTTTATTAATACTTAGTTAAATACAATTTTGAAGTATTAATGAAATATATCAACTGATGATCATACACAAATAGATCTTAATCCTGAAGTTACTATGAACTCCTGTTTATGTTATATGAGTTCTTTGATTCACTTGTTACAGTTTGTCAGAATGATCAGGCTATAAACTTTTGTTTCGGGAACTCATTAATGTAAATGGCTGGGGACATAGTATATAGATAAGGAATCTATACATTCTTGTAAGAGATTGAATAATGGTTCTCTTAAGGGTTGACTTTTGGGACTGAAAGTTTACTGAGCTACAATTCATAATTTAGTTATGAATTAACCTTCACTAGTAAAATCAATGGTACTTAAGGAAATAAGATATAATTAAAAGGGTAAAACGATTAGTTTATTCCCTGTTAATTATGAACCACTATTAGGGAGTTAATTTGTATGTCATGATTATATCAATGGTTGCTTTATTATTATAAAGTACTCAGTAAATGAGATGTCTATAATTACAAGAGTGCAGTCTCATATTTATAGTGAAGAAATAATGAGATTATTAAATTAAGATTATTTAATTAAAGAGTTTAATTAATAATCACAAATTTATTGGAGCTTGAAATTATAGGTTCATAGGTCCCCACAAAGGCTCTTTCAACACTATTCAAGCCAAGAGTTGATATAAAGGGTAAAATGGTAAAAAGACATATTTAAGAAGAAATTTGTTCTTCGGGCAAAATATGCAAATATGTGATAATAGTGATTAATTAATTAATTACAAAATAGTTGTAATTATCAAAATTAATTATTGTATAATTTTTGAAATTATATAAATAATTAATTTATTATAATTTTCAAAGTTATAAAATAAATATCAAAATTTTGAAATTGATATTCAATTAAAATTGGTTTTAATTAATTAGTAGAATTGATTAAATATCTTTATTTGAGTGGGAGATAATAATCTGATAAGTTCAAATTGGATTTGAATTTAAAAGATCAATATTTATTCAAATAATTAATTATATGTGACAATTAGTTAAAAAGATAATAGACTCAAATTTCAATTAATTATCAAGCTGTTGGATTTTATATGATAAGGTAGTTTGAATAAATAATTAAATAATTGTGAAAAAAATTCTTGGACCCTATTTTGTAGGAACCTACACGCACCAAGCAGTCCCCAGGGACTCACTTAGTAGTGTAGCACATAAAAAAATAAAGAATGGATTTTTTCACTTCTATTTATTTAATTAATTAATTAATGGATAAATCAAGAGTTAGTTTTGATGTTTACATTACTAAAATAATTAAATAATAGTTGAAAAAATAAATATCCTTATTTTATAGGGTATTGCACGACACACACAGTCCCTGGACTGTGTGTGGCATGCAGCTATAGAAATCAGGGATGAATTTTTCACTTTTATTTATTTAATTAATGAAAAATTCAAAAAGTTAGTTTTGATATTTTCATTAATAAGATAATTAATTAATTAAAAGATAAATTTTAATTTGTTACATAATTATTTTTTAAATTTTAAATATTTTCTATATAAGTTAGACTTATCAGAAAATAAATAGATACTGAATTTATTCGCTATAACAAAAGAACGATACTTTCCATCTCTGCCTGAAAAAGATACAAAACCATTCTCAATCATGTTCTCTTGATCTCATGTGTTGAGTACATCAAGTTGAATCAGAAATATACCATCCTTTATTCTCTAAGTGCCCACACACTTCTTGAGGTGTAGAGAATGTTGTGGAAGATCTTGGTGTGAGTACCTGGAAGCAACTTAGATAGGAAGATCGTTTATTTTACGAAAAGATAGCAAGGACACTTGATAGGCATCAAGAGCTATGTTCTTTATTCTTTTCTTGTTTATGATTAATGTATGTAAATAAATGGATCCACATATTTAAAAGTAGTTTAAATATGTTACAAAATTTTTGTTGTACACTAGGCCAACCCATCACGATTCCGCTGCGTATTAGGAAACACATTCCTAACAATTGGTACCAGAGTCGTCATTATCTCTGCATACATGAATACTCTATGGGCAGAATATGCATTCTTATGTTATCGTAATTATATGGTGTTTTGAGTTTAGGAATTGTTTTTAAATTTCTAAATGAAAAATGTAAGCCATTTTAGGGAATAGGAATTTTTTGTAATTTAATTTTCTGCATTAAATTATTTGAAAAGAAAAATCTGTAAGGCCTGAGCCCCGGGTTCCGTGCCCCGAAGCCCGAGCCCCTGCGCCTACCTTCTGCGTGTTCGCCCCTGCACCTGCATCAGCGCGCCTTCCAGCCACACCTCCCCATGCCGAGCCACCTTGTGCCATCGGCCCTAGGGTCTCTAAACCCTAGGGCTTGCATCTTTGCTATCTATTTAAATTATGAGCCTAATTAATTTTAGCCCATAATTAAAATTATTTTGTTTTGAATTAATTGTTTGAACCCAAGTTCAAAAGTGGGCCTAATAACTTGTTGGGCATTAAAACCCAAGTTAATTATTCTAAAAATTTGCTTAAGATAATTAAAATTTATTTTAATTCAAAATTAAATGGATAAATGGCTTAATGGATCAAGACTACTTGTGAAGGCCCAAAGCTAATGATAGAGATCTCTTTAAGTTTTATTTACTTTCTTACATTTTTGTGTATAATTTTGCAAGTGTTGTAATTTTTCTAGAAATACCCAAGACACCGGCCCCGATTTATTTATTTAAATGTTTGAATGTGATTAAATTATTTAATACTTTATCATGCATTTTTGACATGCTATACATATTACCCACACAATATTTAAAATTAGCATGCATCTCATATGAGTAGAAACATGCCTTAGGATTGTCCTTTGTAATTATATGCTTTATGTGATGGACCATATAATAATAAATCTAGTTTTAACTAGTTCAAGTACGGAAATTGATTTTAAAAGTAGTTTAATTTCTAGTATTTAATAAAATTGTTTTATTAAATAATAAATGATATTCCGAGTAATTATAGCAAATTAAAATTGAATTAATTAGGGCATAATTCTATAATTTTAATTTCCCTTAATTGGATTAGTAATTATTAGAATACCATTTGGTAAAAATAGATCATTTTGTTTTTTACAAATTAATTAAAAAGCAGAGGATGTTTTGAGAAAACACATATTTAAAATAATGAGTGGGAGAGAGAATTATGACAATAAGTCCAATGGTATCCATTATTAGTTAGCACCGAGGTAACATGGAGAGGGCCTCGCGACACCATTGCTTGTGTCCCCCTAAGGAAGGCTTCTGACTGTATTATTCTCAAGGCAAACTTCTTTTTTAAGAATAGGATTTCATGATGTATTTCAAGTTTGACTGACCCCAAGGCACACTCTTGAGTTAAGTCATTGATCTAAAATAATGGGTTACACTCACAAGGTACATTAGGCTTCGAGCGGACTAGTGTATCCTTGACAAAACAAGCGGTTGTTTATTAGTCAAAAGAGATATGTTGATTTAAGTTTTCACTTATAAATCTGAGAACTTGTCTCAAAATTAATTTGGAATTAGTCTGACCTACCCTAAGACTGGTCCATTAATGTTCAAATTAATTAATCGTGGAATTAGTAATTATTTTTTATGTGTTCTTTAATTGTTGCATTCATGCATCACGTTTACAATTCCGAAAATTACTGATAATTATTATATGCATAAATTCATTTTTGTTTATTTATTTATTTTTAGCAATCATGTCTAGCTCAAATCACGTATCTTCTTTACTTGCTAATGAAAAGTTGACTAGTGAAAACTACATGAAATGGAAATCAAACATGAACATTGTATTAATATGTGAGAACCAAAAAAATTTCTTGACTGAGGAGTGTCCTAAAGTCCCTCCCGCTACTGCTGCCAAAACTGCAAGGGAAAAGTTTGATAATTGGATCTTATCAAACAACAAAGCAAAGTGTTATATGCTTGCAAGTATGAGCGATGTGCTCAGAAAGAAGTTTGAAGACACTAAGACTGCTTATGAGATCAGGGATTCCCTTCAAGATATGTTTGGGCAGCAGTCAGATCAGTGTAGGCATGAGGCCACCAGATCGTACATGACCAAGAAAATGAAAAAAAGGAATTTCTGTCAGAGAACATGTAGTAGACATTATCAGTATAATGCATGATTCCATTATCCATGGGGCAACCATTGATGAAAGCAGTCAAGTAAGCATTATACTTGAATCACTTTCTCCAGGTTTTAAAGGTTTCACAACCAACTATGCCATGAACATAGTAAAATATAACATGACACAACTGTTGAATGCGTTGCAAACTTATGACTCTCTTAAAAAAGGTTCTGAGAAAGAAAGCGAGGCAAATGTTGCTGATTCTGGCCCATCCTCTTCAAAGGCTAAAACCAAAAAGAGGAAAAATGGATATGGAAATGAGAAAGTGAATGAAAAAGACAAGAATTCAAAGAAGCCTAACAAGTCATCCAATGGAAAAGAGAACAAGAACACCAAGAGCTCCAAAAAGAAGACCCCTAAAGGGACCTGTTTTCACTATGGAGTAGATGGTCATTGGAACAGAAACTATCCAAAGTATCTCGCTAACCTGAAAGAGAAAGAGAAAGGGAAATTTGATTTACTTGTGCTAGAAGCTTGTTTAGTGGAAGACAATTCCTCATCCTGTATAGTAGATTCAGGAGCCACTAACCATGTTTGTTTTTCTCTACAGATTCTTAGTTCGACGAGGAAGCTTGTTGATGGAGAGGTGAATATCAGGGTAGGTAGTGGTTAGATTGTTTCATCAGCAGTAGTTGGAACAGCCCGTCTGGAATTTGAGAAGAATAAATTTCTTATTTTAGAGAACGTTTATTACATTCCAGGATTTTCTAGAAACTTAATTTTTGTTCTATGTTGCATGAACAATGTTTTAAAATTTCTTTTAATAATAATTCGATTGTTATTTCGAGATATGGATTTAAGATATGTTCTAAAAAATCTATTGATGGGCTTTATAAACTGCAAGCTAAAGAGAAATCTGCTTATAATTCTGAATTATTTAAAACGCTAATCCTAGATCTATTAAACGACAAAAGACTGATTCTGATAGTGAAACATATCTGTGGCACTTGAGATTGGGCCATATTGGTCTAGATAGAATTAATAGGCTTTTAAAGGATGGTCCTTTAAGAGAACTACCTATTGGATCTCTCTCTGTTTGTGAATCTTGTCTAGAAGGCAAGATGACCAAGAGACCTTTCTCTGCTAAAGGTTCAAGAGCTACTGAACCACTTCAGCTGGTACATACAGATGTTTGCAGTCCACTTAATGTACAAGCAATAGGAGGTTATGAATACTTTTTCACTTTTGTTGACGATTATTCAAGATATGGTTACCTATACTTAATGCAAAGAAAATCTAGAACTTTTGGAAAGTTCAAAGAATTTTGAGCAGAGGCTGAAAAGAAATTAGGTAAATCACTGAAAGTTCTTCAATCTGATCGAGGAGGAGAGTACTTGAGTTTTGAATTCAAGGACCATCTGCGTGAGCATGGTATTCAATCCTAACTCACATCATCTGGAATGCCACAACAAAATGGTGTTTCAGAAAGACGGAATAGAACGTTACTAGATATGGTTAGATCAATGATGAGCTTCTCATCATTACCACTGTCATTCTACGACTATATGATTAAATGTGCTCTATACATATTGAGTGTTGTTCCATCTAAGTCTATCCAAAAGACACCAATGGAATTATAGAATGGTTGTAAACCTAGTTTACACCATTTTCACATTTGGGGGTGTCCTGCACATGTGCTAAAAGGAAAGATCGGGAAGTTAGAATCATGCTCTGAAGTGTGCATGTTTGTGGGCTATTCCAAAGAGACTAAAGGTGGAATTTTTTATAGTCCAAAAGAAAATAAAATATTTTTATCGAAAAATGCAACTTTTCTTGAACATAACTATATTAATAACCACAAACCTTGCAATAAAGTTGTTCTGGAGGAGATGGTCTCGAATGAAGTTGCAAAGTCACCAGCAATAACCAATGAAAAACGCCAAGAGGAAACTACTAGTTCTAGTCAGAATAGTAG
Source organism: Humulus lupulus (assembly GCF_963169125.1). NCBI lineage: Eukaryota > Viridiplantae > Streptophyta > Magnoliopsida > Rosales > Cannabaceae > Humulus > Humulus lupulus. Next base: position 213,587,527 of record NC_084795.1, read on the forward strand.
AGAGCCTCGTCATAGTGGGAGGGTTACTAAGCAACCCATACGCTATGAACACGAAGTTCAAATACTTGTGTCTGACACAAACAAAGATGATCCATTGACATTTAAAGATGCAATAAATTATTCTGGCAAGGACAAATGGCAATACAACATGAACCAGGAAATGGAATCGATGTATTCCAATTTCGTCTGGGTTCTTGAAGATCTACCTGAGAATATCAAACCCATTGGTTGCAAGTGGATATTCAAGAAGAAAAAAGGAGCGGATGGGAAAGTAGAGACTTTCATAGCAAGGCTTGTAGCCAAAGGATACACACAGAAAGAAGGGGTTGATTATGAAGAAACTTTTTCTCCTGTAGCCATGCTAAAATCCATTTGTATACTCTTATCCATTGCTGCATTCATGGATTATAAGATTTGGCAAATGGATGTCAAAACAATTTTTCTGAATGGCTACCTTGATGAAACCATTTACATGTCTCAACCAGAAGCGTTCGAAGAAAAGGTCAAGAGCAAAAAGTTTGCAAGCTTCTTAGGTCCATTTATGGACTCAAAAAAGCTTCTAGATCTTAGAATCTTATATTTGATGACGCAATTAAAACGTTTGGTTTTGAAAAAAACGTTGACGAACCATGTGTCTATAAACAAATCAAATATGGTGTAGTAGTATTCCTCATTCTTTACGTTGATGATATATTACTGATTGGCAATGACGTAACATCATTATGAAAGGTAAAGAACTGGCTAGCTGAACAATTCCAAATGAAATATTTGGGAGAGGCCAAGTATGTTCTGGGCATTCAAATTCTTAGAGATAGAGAGAATAGGACTTTGGCACTGTCTCAAGCAACTTATATTGATAAGGTGCTATAATGCTTTAATATGCAAAACTCCAAAAAGGGTGATATGCCAACCCATTCTTGAGTAGTCTTTTCCAAGGAGCAGTGTCCCAAAACATCTCAGGAATAGGAAGATATGAGACACTATCCCTATGCCTTAGCGGTAGGCAGTCTAATGTATGCCATGTTGTCTACAAGACCTGACATTTGTTATGCAGTAAGGATAGTCAGTCGTTATCAATCCAATCCTGGATTGAGTCATTGGATTGTAGTAAAAAATATTCTCAAGTATCTTAGAAATACTAGAGATTATATGCTTGTATATTCAGGTGGAGACCTGAACCCCACTGGTTACACTGATTCTGATTTTTAATCAGACAGAGATAGTCATAAATTAACTTCGGGATCAGTGTTTACTCTTGGAGGAGGAGCAGTAGTCTGGCAAAGTATTAAACAAACTAGCATTACAGACTGCACCATGGAAGCCGAGTATATAGCAGCTTGTGAAGCAGCTAAGGAGGATCTGTGGCTCAAGAAGTTCTATTCCAATCTCGAAGTAGTGCCATATGTGGATAAGCCACTAGTCCTATACTGTGACAACAGTGGGGCAGTAGCTAACTCAAAGGACCCACAAAGTCACAAGAGGGGAAAGAACATCGAGAGGAAGTATCACTTGATCCGAGAGATAGTTCATTGAGGAGATGTTGCAGTTATGAAGATAGCTTCAGAGCATAATCTTGCAGATCCTTTCACAAAGACTTTATCCATGAAATCTTTTAAGGAGCATGTAAGAAACATGGGAATGAGAGAGATGCCTCATTTGCTTTAGGGCAAGTGGGAGATTGTTGTGAATTGTGCCCTTAAAGCATATGTAGTAGACATTGTTTTAAGAAATAAATAAATAAATAGAATTTGTTATGCATATATTTTATGGAGTATATTTTTTTGTGATAATATTAAGTAAATATCAGAAAATTCCTAAGTTCATATATGTGATCTCAACTACGTATTGGTACGGGAGGATTGTGTTTGAAATAAATGAACTTGAATAGTTCGCAGTAAAATAAAGTTATGGAATCTTTAGATTAATTACTGCAAGTACGGTCCACTAGAATTATGAATACATGTGATCTAGATCTGCATTACTAGTGTAGGGGGACACTTTAGTGGAGGTGCTTTATATATTAGAGAATATATAGATATGGACCAGATATGTTTATAATTACTTAGTTAAATATCGTTTCGCAGTATTAATTAAATATATCAACTGATGATCATATACGAATAGATCTTAATCCTGAAGTTGCTATGAACTCTTGTTTATGTTATATGAGTTCTTTGATTCACTCACTAGGGTTTGTCAGAATGATCAGGCTAGAAACTTTTGTTTTGGGAATTCATTAATGTAAAGGCCGGGGACATAGTATACAGATAAGGAATCTATACCTTCTCGTAAGAGATTGAATAATGGTTCTCTTAAGGGTTGACTTTTGGGACTAAATGGTTATTGAGCTCAAATTCATAATTTAGTTATGAATTAACCTTCACTAGTAAAGTCAATGGTACAAGGAAACAAGATATAATTAAAAGGGTAAAGCGGTAACTTTATTCCTGATTAATTATGAACCATTATTAGAGAGTTAATTTGTATGTAATGATTATATCAATGGACGCTTTATTGTTGTAAAGTACTCAGTAAATGAGATGTCTATAATTACAAGAGTGTAGTCTCATATTTATAGTGGAGTAATCATGATATTAATAAATTAAGATTATTTAATTAAAGAGTTTAATTAATAATCACAAAATTATTAGAGCTTAGAATTATCGGTCCATAGGTCTCCACAACGGCTCTATTAACATTATTCAAGGCAAGAGTTGATATAAATGATAAAATGGTAAAAAGACATTCAAAAATAAATTTGTTCTTTGGGTCAAATATGTAATTATGTGATAATAGTGATTAATTAATTAATTATAAAATTGTTGTAATTATCAAAATTAATTATTGTATATTTTTCGAAATTATATAAATAATTAATTTATTATAATTTTCAAAATTATAAAATAAATATCAAATTTTTGAAATTGATATTTAATTAAAATTAGTTTTAATTAGTTATTAGAATTAATTAAATATCTTTATTTGAGTGGGAGATAATAATCTGTAAGTTCAAATTTTATTTGAATTTAAAAGATTAAAATTTATTCAAATAATTAATTATATGTGATAATTAGTTAAAAAGATAATAGATTCACATTTGAATTAATTATCAGGTTGTTGGATTTTATCTGATAAAGTAGTTTGAATAAATAAAATAAATAATTGTGAAAAAAACTTGGACCCTATTTTGTAGGAAGCTACACGCACCAAGCAGTCCGAGGGACTCACTTGGGCGTGTAGCACATAAAAATATAAAGATTGGATTTTTTCACTTCTATTTATTCAATTAATTAATTAATGGATAAGTCAAAAGTTAGTTTTGATGTTTACATTATTAAAATAATTAAATAATAGTTGAGAAAATAAATATCTTTATTTTATAGGGTACTACACGACACACACAGTCCCTGGACTGTGTGTGGCGTGCAGCTATAGAAATCAGGGATGAATTTTTAACTTTTACTTATTTAATTAATTAATGAAAAATTAAAAAAGTTAGTTTTTATGTTTTCATTTATAAGATCATTAATTAATTAAAAGATAAATTGTAGTTGGTTACATATATATTTCTTAAAATTTAAATATTTTCTATTTAAGTTAGGCTTATCAGAAAATAACTAGATACTGAATTTATTCGCTCTAAGAAAAGAACGATACTTTCCATCTCTCCTTAAAAATGATACAGAATCAATCTCAGGCTTATTCTCTTGATCTCATGTGTTGAGTACATCAAGTAGAATCATAAATATATCATCCTTTATTCTCTAAGTGCTCACACACTTCTTGAGGTGTAGAGAACGTTGTGGAAGATCTTGGTGTGAGTACCTAGAAGCAGCTTGGATAGGAAGATTGTTTATTTTACGAAAAGATAGCAAGGACACTTGATAGGCATCAAGAGGTATGTTCTTTATTCTTTTCTTATTTATGATTAATGTATGTATATTAATGGATCTGCTTATTTAAAAGTAGTTTAAATATGTTACAAAAATTTTGTTGTACAGTGGGCCAACCCATCACATTCCGTTGCGTATTAGGAAACTCGTTCCTAATAGCTGATACACTTAATGTGGCACCAGTCAAATTTTTACCAGAACCAAACATAATCGAGCCTGACGAATTTGAGTCAATATGATAGACTCACAACCTACCTGGATGACGCCCATAATCGACTACCTTGAAACCAGGAACCTCCCAACAGACCGGAACGAGGCTGGAAAATTGATGTACAAGATACCAGTACACACTATCTTGGAGGGGAGATTGTACAGAAGAGGATATTCTATGATTTTATTAAGATGTGTAACTCCACCCGAGGATAGGAAAATCTTAGAAGAATTCTATGAAGGATTTTGCGGAGATCACACCGGGGGGCATAGTCTTTCAAAGAAGGTAATTAGGCAAGGATAATTCTGGCCTACAGTAAAAGAAGAATCATTCGAGTATGTAAAACAATGTGATAAATGTCAACAATTCGCTTCAATCCTACGAGCTCCACCAACTGAGCTCACCATGATGAGCTCCCCGTGGCCATTCGTAGTATGGGGGATCGACCTCATAGGATCACTACCCCTAGAAAAAGGAGGAGTCAAATATGTTGTAGTTGTTGTTGATTACTTCACCAAATGGATCGAGGCTGAACCTTTAGCCACAATCACCTCAAAGAAAGTCTTGGACTTTGTGGTAAAGAATATAATTTGTAGATATGGGATACCAAGGAAAATTGTCTCAGAAAATGGAACCCAGTTTGATAGCGAGTTGTTTACACAATTCTGCGAGAAAATGGGATTATAGGATTTTCTCCCCAGTGGCTCATCCACAAGCAATTGCTCAGGTCGAAGCCGTGAACAAGACTTTAAAGAGCTCCATTAAGAAAAGGCTCGAAGAAGATAAAGGCAAATGGCCAGAGAATTACCACAAGTCCTATGGGCTTTCAGAAGAGAAACTCGAGCCTCAACAAGACATACCCCCTTCTCCCTATTCTACGGTTGTAAAGAAATGTTGCCCATTGAGGTTGAAATTCTGACCATCAGACGTGAAGCATACAACCAGACTTCAAACCAATCTCAGCTCGAGGAAACCCTAGATCTAATTCAAGAAAAACGAGAAGAAGCCCAGCTTAAAAATGTTGTATACCAACAAAGGGCCACAAGATACTTCAATAATAGGGTTCTAGAAAAACACTTTGGCGAGTATTTTTGGCCACAGAGACCCCTCTGCAGGTGTTCTCAGTCCTAATTGGGAGGGACCTAACCAAATTGAATCCATCATTTGACCTATTGTTTATAAACTAGGGAGAATGAATTGAGAATTGGTTCCACGAGCTGGGAATAGTGAACATCTGCGACCTTATTACTAGTAATGTAGGAATGATGTTTATTTATTTGTAACCAAGCTTGTATTAACTTCTTGCTTTTCATTAATAAAGCGTTATTTCTTATTTCTTATTATTTTTTATTGTTATATTTTTTGAAAGCTTATGAAGTTCAATAACCTAAGATTTTACAATAATAGGAGATTAAGGGGGCATAAGTTGTATACAATCATACGATTGACTTGAAAATATAGCATCAATAAAAATAAAATTACAATGGATGGATTACTAACCATACACGAATTCAACAAGTTTGGAACAAACAAGCAAAAACTAATCGACACAATTTAAAAAGTTAGAATTCTAGATAAAACAACGAAATTCATAATTCGAGACCGTACTGGAATTTTTTGCAAAACTTTTTGACCTCGCAACCTCGAGACCATTCTTGAGGATGAGGAAAAGATACTATATTTAAGCAAGAAATTACTAGACTAATAAGACTACATGCCAAAAAAGCATTTTTAAACGCGAAAATACATAGTAAAAGTAGTATTCGAACTTGAATATAGCGAGGTCAAAATTGTGCAGTCGAATAAATTATGTAAGAATATATAGAAGTTCGACCCAAAGGGAGTCAAGATTTGTATATATAAACAAATATACAGGCAGTTACTTAATAGTATGCTCAAAATATTCCGGACTAGAAATATGATGGACAATATTAAGGAAAAACGTTAGACGTAGATGATGTGCAAAACATTTTTCAAATTGGAAACTTAAAGGCATAAAAAACTACCATTAGAATTTAAGCATTCATCAAATAGCTCAAGCTCGAGTTATAATTTTCTTTGCCCTAAGGGCATCAAAAATTATAATTACAAAACAAATAAAAAAATATGGGTCACATCCCATGTTTTAGTTTTCAAGGATTGGCAGATCTGGCATCCACCAAACAAGCTTGTTCCACGACCTTTGCAGCCTCCTGAGCTTGCCACTTATTGACGTACTCAGTCTCCTTGACGAACAGGAATTGATCGAGGTCAGGATCTGTTGCCCAGATGCAGTACATCACCACGTCAAAAGCATTGTCCTTCTTGGTCTTAAATACCTCAAGTAGACAAGCTTTCTCATTCTCTATAAACATAAAAGTTGTCTTCTTGTCTTCCTCGAGCTTGGTATTCAGTTCATGGGCCCTCTTAAGCTCAAATTCCTTATCTTCTAACTCTTGCTGAGCCTTCTTCAGGTCTTCTTATGCCCTAAGCTGTGCCTCCTTGGAATTTTTAGCATGTACCTTGCTCATCGCAACCTCACGATTTAGGACATGGTTGTGCTAGACAAAGTCAAGGAAGGCCTGCACTCAAAAATTGATGTTTAGAGTATAGAAATAAGGAATTGGTGTTAAAACATGGAGTTTATTGATTCTCAAAGAAAAACTTAGAGTAGAAAGCAACTCCCCACTTTTGTCGAAAAGAGTTAGCACTCTCGCAAATTGTCTCCCACTGGGGAGCCCCGAGGTTGCTGAGGCATTGGCCCATGGGAGTCAAGGCATTAGAACCAAGTTGGAATCTGGGAGTGCCGGCAGCATTGTCGACCACAAACTCAGGGATGTAGGTCGAGACAGTGAGTCAGCGGTCTCAGATTGGAGAGTGGGAAGGGCAAATTTTCTTCGGCTGGCTCGTAGGAGGAAGAGTCGCAGCCTCCTGGTGCACTGGAGGAACCGTGACAAGGATCGACTAGGCCTGCTTCAAGGCCAACAGGGACGCCTCAGATATTTTGGTGGCCTTAGAAGAACGAGTACCCTTCAAGAACACCCGATTACGCTTGGCTCCCCTGGATGCAGTTGGTTGGCTAAGGATGTTATCGAGATTCGAATCCATCTTGCCTGAAAAAGGAAAAAACAACAAACATTAAAGGTTGATTATATTTGAAAAAAGAAAATATATATAATATCAACGTTGAAACTTCTAAGTAAGAGGAACCTAACTGAAAGACTCCTTTGAGCTTTAGCTCGGGGACCAGGAAATCCCCCTATCTTCAGATGAGTCTAAGGGGGTTCCCTCTCTAAAAGTGGGGGATATCCTCGATAGGTCCCTATAATCATTAGTCCAGTATTGATCTGCTATCCCATCCCAGAATTCATTTAAGCTATACATTGTTTAGTATCTCCCTAACTGACTATCGAACTTATGCACCTAATGATCTACCCCCGACAAGACCATAAAATTGTTCTGAGGATCTTTGAATAGGACTACCTCGTTGGGCTCCTATCTAAGAAGGATGGGGGACCACTAGATAGGTCTAACACAACATTACCTTTGTCGAATGAGCTCGGTGAGGCCTCGTCTTGTGCTTAGTCCCCGAAAATGAGGGTTCGATTAAGCGAGGGGTGAAGGATCGAGAGTGAAAGCTCGGATGCTTCTTTTTGGAGGGGTGCCTGGAAGACGTTACCAGGACGTCTTCCTACCTCGCGACCTTGAAAACCCCAGTGTCATCTATAGACTATCCTTCGCCAAGGAGACAACATCGTCGGAGCTGGTCCTCGTGAAGGAGATAGTTGAGGGACAGTTGGCCATACGGTACCTTGAGAATCTCTTCCTGATGGTTTTTCATGTCCTTTGTAGGTTGTGGGCGATGGTTGTTGGCTGAACAATTAATTTTAATGAGCATTACGCAATGGTGCAGTAGCTTCACAATGCTTTAGGCAGCTCCTCGGGCTAAACACCTTTCACCTGCTCCATCCTTTTCTTTAGGGTGGCTTTAAGCGTCTTGTTGACAGCTTCCACCTGCCTATATTTTTGCGAGTGGGCTACGGAGAAAAAGATCTTTATAACTCCATGCCTTTGACAGAATTATGTGAACAACTCATTGTAATATTACAGACCATTGTCAGAGAAAATCTTTCTCGAGATCCCATAGTGGCAAAGGATGTTCTTAATGATGAAGTCTAGCATCTTCTTGGAAGTGATTGTAACTAGGGGTTTGGCTTCAACCCACTTTGTGAAGTATTCGACAGCCAAAATTTTGTACTTCACTCCTCCATTTCCAGTGGGCAAGGACCCAATAAGGTCAATCCCACAAGCTACGAAGGGCCAAGGACTTGTCATCTGGGTGAGCTAATTTCGAGGAGCTCGGGGTATGTTGGCGAAGAGTAGGAACTTGTCCCACTTCTTGACGTAGTCCATTGCATCGCTATTCATAGTAGGCCAGAAGTACCCTTGTCTCAAGATTTTCTTGGCTATGCTCTGCCTCCAGTGTGGTCCCTGGAAAAGCCCTCATGTACTTCTCGGAGTATAAGGCTAGCTTCTTGCTTGGACACACAACGGAGAAGGAGTAATAAAGATCCTCGCCTGTATAGCTTGCTGTCCATGATCACGTACTGAGGCGCTTGGTAAAGTAGCTTCCTAGCTACTTTGTGGTCCTGCAGAAACTCTCCAGTGACAAGGTACTTCACAATAGGCTCCATCCAACCGTCCTGAGGTTGGAATGCTTCTACCTCCTCGGGAGCCGAGATGCTTGGAGCAACCAAGTAGTCAACCAGGACCACGTTGACCAGCTCAACATCCTTGGTGGAAGAAAGCTTGGCCAGGGCATCAGCGCTAGAATTCTGTTCCCTTGGCACTTGTCGGATGGAAAACTTTTTGAAGTTTTGTAGCATTTCTTGGGCCTTAGCTAAATAAGCGGCCATCTTTGTCCCTCAGCCTGGTACTCTCCAAGGACTTGATTCACTATGAGCTGAGAATCATTGAGGATCTCAAGGCTCTTTGCCTTAAGCTCTAGGGCCATTTGGATTCCAACAATGAGAGCCTTGTATTCTGCCTCGTTGTTCACAGCGTCAAACCCGAACCTTAGTGCACTGTGAACCCTGTGCCCTTCAAGGGATACCAAGATTAGGCCTACTCCTACTCCATTCTCGTTGGAGGACCCATCTGCATACAACTTCCACATGGGCCTGACCACTGAGGCATTCCCGGTGTGACAGTCAGAATCCCGTAATCTACAGGGGGAAAGACCGGGTAAAGGCTGTGCAATCCTACATCGCTTGGGGAAGGTCAAGTATGATGATTGTAAGAATGTGCAGGTATGGTACTACACATTTGAAGAGGGCTTAAATGGATTGATAGGTACTGCCTATGGAACCAAGATGCATCTTCTTTTTGGTAGCCCATCACTTGAGAACTCCAAAGTTAAGCGTGCTTCACCTGGAATAGTCTCATGATCGTTGACCTCCTAGGAAGTTTTCCCAGGAAGCATGCGAGTGAGGACAAATCACGCTGGAAAGACTCGTGTTGGGGCATTACACTTGTGTTGCTAATGAGCTCCCGTACACTCGGCAATGAAATCTGCTAGTGTTTGACCCTTGATGGTAGTCCTCGGTTATAAGAGATGTCAAACTAACTTAGTTCGACCCACTTGAGGAGTCTCGCTGACGACTCCAGCTTCTGGAGGACTTGCCGCAAGGGCTAGTTAGTGAGAACCTTGATGGGATGCGCTCGGAAGTAGGGTCTTAGCTTCCAAGAAGTAACCATTAAGCAAAAAGTTAGCTTCTCCATGAGTGGATATGTGGATTCTGCCCCAAGGAGTCTCTTTCTTACATAGTACACCGGGTGCTGGATGCAACATTCCTCGCGGACTAGGGCAGCATTGATGGCATTCTCTGAGACAACCATGTAAAGGATGAGGGGCTCTTCGTCTATGGGCTTTGACAAGATCGGCGGATTAGCCATATGCGCCTTCAATTGCAGGAATGAATACTCGCATTCCTCCATCCACTCAAATCTTTGACCTCCTCGGAGGATTTTGAAGAATGGGATGCACTTATCAGTTGCCTTGGAGACAAAGCGACTCAGCGTTGCTATCCTCCCGGTGAGGCTTTGTAGGTCTTTATGCTTTCGGGGGGATGGAATTTCGGTCAAGGCTATGATCTTCTTGGGATTTTCCTCTATTCCATGTATGCTAACTATGAAGGCCAGGAACTTCCCGGAGGCAACCCCAAAAGTGCACTTCTATGGATTCAATTTCATCTCGAATCCGTGGAGGACAAAGAGCACTACCGCCAGATCTCTCACGTGGTCAATGGCTATTCTAGAATTTACCAGTATGTCGTCTATGTAAACCTCTATGTTTTGACCTAGCTAGTTCTTGAAATTCCGATGTACAATTCTCTGGTAGGTGGCACCAGCATTCTTAAGCCTGAAGAGCACCACTTTGTAGCAATATACCCTTTTGTCGATCCGCAACATGCATGGAAATCTAGTTATATTCGGAGTACACATCCACAAAGGATAAGAGCACGTACCCGGAGGTAGATTCAACCATGTGATTGATCTTGGGGAAAGGAAAACAGTCATTTGGGCAAGCTTTGTTGAGGTCGAAGAAATCTATACAGGTCATCCAAGTGTCGTTTGGCTTGGGTACCAGGACCGGGTTAGACAACAACCTCGAGTACTGAGCTTCTCGGATGAAACCCTTCACGAGGAGCTTATCCACCTCCGTCTTTAAAGCCAGTTCTCGGGTCAGGTCAATCATTCTCCATTTTTTCTTTATTGGTGCAATGTTAGGATCAATGTTCAAGGCATGGAATATGGTGTTCGGGTCAATGCCTGTCATGTTGGAATGAGACCAGGCAAAGATGTCTTGATTTTCTTTGAGAAAGCTCATTAAGGCATTTCGGACATCCGCCTTGAGATCTTTCCCAGTCTTCATTTTTCTCTCTAGGACTGAGGTGTCAAGGATCACCTTCTCTATCTCTTCCATGGGCTTGATAGAACTCTCTTCTTGAACTCTGGGGTCCATCTCATTGGACTCCTTTTCCTTTTGAACAACTTGGACCACCAACTCCGAAGGATGAGGCCGTTGAGGGCTACTACCTCAATTACCATTGCTAGGTGCTTGAGGGACACATTGGGAAAATGTACCCTTCGAGCATCGTCCTCGAAGAAAGAGATGACTTAGTCAATCATTCAGGGATTCTCTACTAGTAACTAGGTTAGCGCCAGCACTTCATCGTCATGGTTTAGGGCTTGAGCATATCGATTCTTCGAGCCCCTCGACGTGCCCCCCAGGTGGGGTTCTCTGCTGACAGGCCCTACTCTCATGTTCATCGGGGGAGGTTCATGGACTATCAGCTGCTGCGGGCTCGCATGCTCTTAGACCAGGGGCTGAGGAGGCAATGCTGCGGTCGGAGCCTGGGCTGGGAGCACGCCGACCCTAGCATATTGATGGAGGTGCCTTAGTTTGCTGAGACTTTCAATCTCATGTCTAAGTTGGTTGCACTCATTGGTGTGGTGCCCCCCATCATTGTGGAGCCGGCAAAACTTAGTGGAATCTCTTTTCTCCTGATCCTTCCGCATAGGTGGCGATTTTTAGTAGTGGACTTGCTGCTTAGTGGCAAGAAAAAATATTCCCCTGAGTATCCACTAGGTCCGTGTACATGGAGTATTGTGGAGCATACTTCTCGTTGGGGGCTGCTCTAGTTCTCTTGGGCTTCTTGCCCTTGCCTTTTCCTTCGCGTTTGCTTCCACTAGGGGTCTCACTGGGTGTCATTGTAACGCCCCAACTCCAGGGACCGTTACGGTGTGCCTTGTAAATAGTGCTAAACTCGCTAATCGAGTTATTTGGCCAAAATCGTGTAACTAAGGATGATTAGCGGTTTAGGGATTAAATTTTTTGGTTAAGATGTAACGTTTCACTAGAACGTCTAATATATAAATTGGGATCCCAAAACTATAATTTCAGAGTCTACTACAAGAAAATATTTACAACAGGCCGTTCTACGCGGTAAAACAGGGTTTAACCCTAGTTCCTCTTTAAACCTCGGCCGTGGCGGACGAGCAGCTGCATATGTACACGTCATCACCTAAGCTCTCCAACTCAAGGATGGTCCAGCTTTCTTTTGCCTTTACCTGCACCACAAAGCACCCGTGAGCCGAAGCCCAGTAAGAAAACATAGTATAACATGATATAATATCAACAGTGATTGCATTACTTATTCAGGATCAACAGTCCAAACAAATAGGTGACCATCACAAAAAGTCAGAAATGTGGGGACAACACCCTTTAGCCATGTGATGATAGGATCACCAGAGCTTAGTAAATAAGTGAGCATCTCACTAGCTTTAACAGGATAGGTGCATGGTTATTAGTCACCAACATAACCTTCCTCCCGACTCTAGGGTCGTAACTATGGAACAGCGTCCCCTAGCCATGTGACAAACAGTCACCGGGGCCATATGCCCTGGCTCTGAACATCTGGTCTTAGACCAGACAAGTGCTTATAGGTTCATCGACTTTAGGGTCGGTCCAACATTAATGCCATAGAGCCATTCAACGCTGATATCGATTAGATCTAATCTTCACTCGGCCCTACGTCCTTGCCGCTTATGCCGTTTCTGACCCTCAGGTCAGTGAAACACGACCAGTGTTCAACCCGTTGTGAACTTAACTAATAAGTCACAGCCTCACAGACGGATCTGACACCATTGCCGATTCTGACTAATAAGTCAGTGACATACACAAGTAAGCCATGCCACCAAACATATATCACATGTCCAATATCCATAAACAAGGTATTCAGGATGCTTACTTAACAGGTACTAGTACAATTAGGACCATGCACAAACACAGAGGCTCAAGCTCTGAACGATATCATACTCAATACACAAAGCATGTCCTAATCACATGTTTCTCGTGCATCACATGCACCATATTTAACAATCCAACATGCATCAATAATAGCCATGCATGTCACGTCTAATAATCAACCAACATGCATCAAGAACAACCATGCATGTCACATATACACAGGGTGCAGTGTTCTTACCTCGGGTTCGAGCAAGAATTAGTAAAAGAACGGCCCTTGAGAATGATCAATCCTTTAGTCCTTTAGCGGTCACCTCAAGCTTGATTTAGATATCCTTCAATGATTGAACCAAGGTCCTAAACCCTCAAGCCTTGCTCTCCTAGCTTGTTACCTCAAATTGGCTCTCAAAAATCAAAAGGAAGGAGGAGGAATAAGTATGGGAGAGAAAGAAAGATGAGGATGATGATGCTCTATTTTCTTTTCATACATTTTCTACAGCCTTTAAACGATACATATCCTTTGCCAAATGACCATATTGCCCCTAGGTCAAATAAAGGCTTCTAAAGTCATCCCAAGGGTATAATCAGTATTTTCCACCTATCTTGTTAATCATAATTAACACTTTCCAATTCCCGCTAATCTTGATAATCTCAAACACCAATAATCCATATCCCGTTACCCTATAATTCCCGGTAACGCTCTAATCATTAAAATCACCCCGAGACTCACCCCGAGCCTCGAACTTAAACCCGTTATGACTAGACCGAAAACTTGCATTTCATGATCGTCTCATGCGAAATAGCTTGAACCAATCCACCTTATAATGTGGCTATATTAATTAATCACAAACATGCACCAAAATACACAATTACGCCCACAACGGCCAAATTACCAAAATGCCCTCATAATTATAAATACTCCCATATGCATGCATTTACCATCATATTATAATATAATTCACATAAACATGCATATGATCATTAAATATCATCATAATTCAATTATGGCCCTCTCGGCCTCCTAATCAAGGTCCTAACCCTTATTAGGAAATTCGGGGCATTATAGTCATGGATTGGGTCGAAGCCGTAGTTCCAGTACTGAATGCAGTCTGAAAAAGCACTATATCCAGTGGGAGCTGCTCCATAGCTTGTCGGGGCGTCACTAAAACAAACATTTGGAATGGTTTTGAAACCCACTGATTGAACAGCATGGTTGAACTATGGAGCGCTCGTAACACTTGTTTGGACGGGAGTGTATGGCGAGTACTGGTTCTCAGAGCCACGATGTTTTGGAACAACGGAGCAGGGAAATGGATTGGTACTACAAACACTCCAATTCGAGCCTCCTTAGTTGATGCACTCTTGAGCTCGACGTATGAAGTCGCCGAGCCTGTGGCATTCTCTTCGTTGGAGGCCATCCCATAGTGGGGTACCTGCTCGGATGCCTGCTTGTAGGGCCATCAGCTATTGGCCAACATCGACCCTCTCGGTCCTAGCTACTTCTTCCTTAAAGCATTTGATGTAAGTTTTAAGGGTCTCAAGTGGTCCTTGCTTTAAGTTGGCCAACGTGTTGACCTGAAAATTCACCTTCAGCACAACTATGAATTGTCTTCAGAAGGAGGAGGAGAGTTGGTGCAACGAGTGAATGGATCCTAACTTGTGCTTCTTAAGCCATTCATCTGCTGATCTCGTCAAGGTCAATGGGAAAAAGTGGCATTTGGCATCCTCGAAGACGCGGTGGACCAACATCAATCTATTAAACTTTGAGATATGGTCAGTAGGATTCGTGCCTCCATTGTACAAATCAATTTTTGGCATTTTGAAGCTGCGAGGTAGTGTAGCCTCCACAATGTGGGGAGCACAAGGCTCCTCATCCTCATCCTCGAAGTTTGAGTCATGTCCTTGTCTCTGGGCCTTCTTCAGCATTGTCCTTTTCAAACTCTCCAATTTTGTATAGAGAGGGTCATGATTTTGATTGCCACTCTATGCTGGGTGTTCTCTCCTTTGAAGATTAAGGTCATCTCAAAGGTCCAGTTGTTATTGTGTCATAGGATTGTCCTCATGAGCTGTCCTGCCCCTGTGAGCATTCAAGTGATATCGCAGGTCATGTTGTGCTTGGTGGAGACCACTAACTTTCAGGTATCCTACTTCTGTTTCCCCCTCGGAGTCAACATATTCATTATTGACCGAGACACTGATTCTTTGTCCTCGGTTGGAGGACACAGTTCTCCTGTTCGCCTCCTGGCCAGAGTTTCTGTGATGCTGGCGAGGTGCCGACGAGACACCACCTCCAGGCCTAACATGATCTATCGCAGCACGCCTGGGCAGAATGCCCTGGGCTTTGCGAATGCTAGCAGCCTGGCGGTGTCCTTGGGTTCCACATCCTAGGTTATAATTGGCCCTCTTTGGGGGTTGAATGTGCTCAGAAGCCCGATGAGTTCTCTTCCATCCCTGAGCAGGATCTTTGTCTACTCTGCCTTTGCCACAGTCTTGTGTCTTGGGTGGGGCTCCAGCTATAGCTGGATGCGCAAGTGGCTTTCTAGTTGGTGGATTTTGCGCCATGAAAGTGGGGTGCTCTAGAGGCACGACCTTCTACATTGGTAGGTGGAACTCTAGCTGGGTGCGCAGGTGGCATGCCACTTGGCTCGCCTAGGTGCTACTTCGCCATGGGGGTACACTCGCAGCCCTTGGGCCACCAGAGTAGCCTTCATGGCTTTAATCATCTCCTGTAGGGTGGTGATATTGCCCTCCTGGGCATCAAGTTTTTGCTACTGGGAGGCCACCTGGCTGCGCAGCGCCACCACTTCTGGCGGTCCTCTACGTCCAGGGGATGAGGATAGTCGTCCTCATAAAACTCGCCATATTCGTCGTCGTAGTCAGCGTTCTCATCGTAATCCTCCTAGACCATCTTCGTAAGGTCGTCTGGAGATGGGAGGCTAGGTTCTCCCCCCTTAGCTCTGGCAGGAGGAGCAACGTCATCTAGGGTGTTTCTACACGTGGTCACCATGACTATTTCTTCAAGCTTTCTTAAAGCTCTCAACGAAAGCATCAAAATGTTGACTGCATTCTTCACTATCAACTTAAAGAAAATAAAGAAGATTAACACCAATATTTTATGTTGTTCAGGTTATAAAACAACCCTGGTCCACGAGTATTTTGTATTAGTGTTCTTGAATGTTATGATGGCAAGCTTTAATGGAGGTTTTCTCAGGCAGCGTATAGAGTGCTACGAGTACAAGAATTTTTGAACCCTTTTACAATGATACCCTAGCTTTATTTATAGAGGTTCATGGTCATTAATATCTTTATTACAAATATTCCCCAATTATTTGGAGAGTTAATTGCTATTCAACCGCTTCGAATGTTCTAATTAAGACACTGGGCCAATGAGTATCCCATGGGGCCCAATTCATAGTTTGCAGCCCACCAACTTTACGAGAGACACGTCTTTGACACTATCAAAATGCGACTATACGTTTTCCTTTATCATGCGGTGTTGTGGAAAATACCAATTGTCGAGTGTATGAACTCGATGCTACATCTCGGGCACCAAAAAAGCTGTCAGATAATCTTGTGGTGGCCCAAGGCTATAGTGACTGACACCTGGCATTCTCTCCAAGTTCGAGGACAAAACTCCTATACCTGGAGGACTATTCGGTCAAGAAGACAGGAGGACTGCTAGTGTTGTAATGCCCTGGTTAGCCAAGACCATTACACTGTGTGTTTAAAATAGTGCTTAACTTGCTAAGTGAGTCATTTGGACTTAAATGTGTAATTAAAGACTGAATCGAGGTTAGGTATTAAAAATTTTGGTCAACGAAGTAATTATTTTTCATTAAATATTAAGTTTATACACAGGATCCTATAAAGTGTTTACAGACTGATAAAATACAAATAAAATACAAATTAGTCATCCTAAGCGGAAAATCAGGGTTCAACCCTAGCTCCTCTCAAGCTATCCCGGCCTTGGCAGTTGAGTAGGTTGCATATGCACACACCACCCCTGAACCTCTCCAACTCATGGTTGGTCCAGCTTACCCTTGCCCTTACCTGCACCACAAAGCACCCGTGAGGCAAGGCTCAGCAAGAAAACTTAAATCAACAGGTACAAATGAGAAACAATATATAAACCGTAAAATAAAATCGATAATTCAATCAGCAACGGGACATAAGCAATAATTTTAGCAGTAATAATCTGCTCAATCAAACACATAATCCAATCTCAATAGTCAATATAGTTAGTTAAGTGCAATCAACACTTCTGTTTATTTGTATAAAGTTCAGGCCCGACACCCTTAGGTCGAGTCCTCTGATCTTATAGCCGACCCTAGAACGCTTAGGTCAAGCTGCATTTCGAGTGCTTACTGTCGACCCTAGCGCCCTTAGGCTGGACTTTCAGAATATACATAATCACATATATATTGCACAACACGCAACCAGATGTAGCATATACAAGCATGCCTAACTGAATAATCACATTTACATCCACAGCCATATCCAATTACGGGGGTTCAAGCCTCGATTACAACCAGGTGCAGTTTTCTTACCTCGAGTCCCAAGCAGATAACGTATGGAAATCTCGAGCACGATCCCTATCCCTAAGCCCTAGCGGTAAAACCTAGTCACAACACAATAGTGGATAACCATCAAAACCTAAACCAATTAAAAACTTCAAAATAATATACTAGCCTCCAGGACCTCAGATTCCACTAAACCGGGTAGTAGAATCCTTCATGAGCCCTTAGGTTTGAGTTCTCGAGATAAAAAAATTATTTTGGCTATTTTTCTCAATTAGAGCCGCAGCGTGCTACAAGTCAGAGATCTCAGGGCTCTCTCCTGGGAGACACAGTTCGCAGCGTTCCCCAACCAGCATCGCAATGCTTAGGTGATTTCAGAGAACCGCCAAAGCCATTTCATGTACAGGAGCTACGACACTTGATGAACAGCGTCTCAGATCGAAGCCAAAACCCAAAAATTCTAGGGCTTTTCCTACGTTTTCTCCGAGCCAAAATCATCAAACTTTACCCCAAATGTAAACCAAAACCACAAATGAACCCCAATCCTCAATACTACAGCTAAGGCAACACAATCACAACAACAACTAAACTAAAACTCCATTGCAGCTCAAAATTCACCCCTTAAGTTCAAAACTCGAGAGCACCAAAATAAACAAATCAACAACATAATTTAAGCTTACCTCAACGAGAATCATGACCCCTGAACTGAACCTCAATCCATCCCAGCTCCAGCCTTCAATTTCCTAGGCCATACTCCTCCAAATGCCTCAAACCCCAACTAAGTCTCAAGGGATGGAGAGAAACGTGAAAGAGAGGGAGTAAATAGTCTGGGTGCTTCTTTCCTTTTCTGCCTGATTCCTAAACTTCCTAAGGTCCCTAGAATACTAGGGTATTCCAAGGCCAAGGTAATGACCTTAATGCTTCTTATCCAAGAGTTCCCCCTTCAAAGCCCTCAAGGACAAAACGATCATTAGTCACATTTCCTGCTAATCCTCAAATTGCACTATAAATCCTCGATTAATCGCGACATACCCAAAATAGTCATTGGGTAAATATTTGTTACCCAATAAACCCCGAATATACACTAAGTTTCCCAAAATACCCCTAGGCTCAGCCCGAGCTGGGTATTTAACCCTGTTGTGACTATTCTGCTAATCTGCTCACTAGGATCGACTTGGACCACTCATCTCAAATGTATCCCTATAACACTGGGGTCTCTCTCATAACGCATACATAATACAAATATACCCTCAACGGGTCAAAAATTACAAATATGCCCCAAATGTACAAAAACGGGTCGGCATGCATATTTAATACACATAAACATGCATAAATATTCACAATACCATATAAATCATTTATACCGCATAGTCGCACATATATCAAATTAATTCCACATATAAATCCAATTATGCCCTCCTAGCACAGTAATCTAGGCACTCAACCTTAATAACAAATTCAGGATGATACAAGTGTGGTCCTCTGGACGTGGCCTCACTTGGAGACATCCACGCCTAAAAATGGATCATGGATTACTGGGAGGAGATTACACTCCGAGAAGCTCTTGATGAGATCTATAGAGCTTTATTATCTTCCGATGAGCCTAATTACTTCTCTAATTACTGCCACGTGTCCAATGATGAAATCACGGACAACAAAGTACCTTCTGTAGATAGCTTTTATGAGATAGCATAATGGTTTCTGGTCTATACCTTTTCATGTCAATGCCTAAGATTTTCTTTTCTCCACCTAGGTATTTAATATCAAATTAAGAACTTAGTTGCATCTTAAGTTGATGAATCATTGACTTGTTCAATCCAACAATTAGTCTATCATAGACATAAAGAAAAAGATAGATTTGATTTTTGAAATACATACATGGATCATAACAACTCTTACTAAACCCAATTGTCATCATAAATTTATTCAATCTTAAATTTCATTGCATATGTGCTTGTCAAACCATAAAGAGATTTCTGTAATAAGCATACCTTATTCTTGTCACTATTTTCAAAGCCTTCAGGCTGCTTCATGTATATGGTTTTATCAAGCTTTGACATCCATTTGATCCACCTCAAGATCAAATGTGGCTGCCTTTGACATTATAGCTTGGAATGAAGCTTGCTTAACTATTGGAGAAAAAATTTCATTGAAATCTATGCCTTCCTTCTGCGTGAACCCTTTAGCTACCAATCTTTCTTCAAACCTTGCACTTTCCACACCTGACATTCCTTCATTTTTTCTCTTCTGAAAATCTAATTGCAACCAACTAGTTTCTGACCTTCTAGTTTGTCTACAAGAACCCATGTGATGTTCTTTTTCAAGGATTGCATTTTCTTCTTGAATGGCATGAATTCATGAAACACTTTCTTTATTGTTTATGGCTTCTTGATATTTTATGGGCTCTGAGTTTTTAATTTCATTGGCTACTGTCAATGCAAATGTAATCAAATAAGCAAAACCAAGTCGTTCAGGAGCTTTGACTTATATTATAGTTTCATCCCTTGCTAGTTGATACCCTTCTAAACCTCTTTGGGTTTCGTCAACTTTTGTATAAGTTGTTGGTAGTTGAACTTGTAACAAATCTTCTTTGTTTTGATCCACCTCTAACTCAACCCATTTGTTCTTAGCATCACTACTAGTTTTTGTAGTTTGTGTGATCTTCATGGCCATCTCATCCTCATAAAACACCACGTCTTTACTGATAATGCACCTATTAAAACCCGGTTCCAAATAACTTGTAGCCTTTGACTCCCTTTTGATACCCAAGAACATACATTTGAATGCTCTAGGTTGAAGTTTATCTTTCTTTATATGTGCATATGCTATGCAACCAAACACCTTGACATTGTCAAAGCTTAAAGCTTGATATGTCCACTTCTTTTGAGATGTTAAGAAATTCAATGCAGTTGAATGACATCTATTGATCAAGTAGCAAGTTGTTGAGACTACTTCACCCCATAATTTCCTCTCCAAACGAACTCTTTTAAGCATGACTCTCACCCTTTCTAAGATTGTTCTATTTATAATTTCTGCTTAACTATTCTATTGTGATTTATTAAAAACTGAATAGTACCTTGCAATCCCTTCTTTTTTGTAGTATTCATTGAACTCATTTGAATAGAATTCAAGTCCATTATCAGTTTGCAACTTTTTAATCTTCTTTCTAGTTTGATTCTCAATACGTTTCTTCCATGTAACAAATGTACTGAAAGCTTCATCTATGGTTTTCAACAAAAATACCCAAAATTTTCTTGAGTAATTATCAATAATGCTCAAGAAGTAAGGTGCACCACCAAGAGTACATTGATACCTTAGAGGCCCCATAAAGATCTGAGTGAATATACCCAAGCTTCTCTTTAGGTGTGTGAATACCAGTGTTGAATTTTTTTTACAACTCTTGCCATACACGGATTATTCACATAAATCAAACTTTCCTAAAAGTTCTCCCTTCAAAAGGCCTTATCTTTCTAGTTTAGCAAGCCCCCTCTCTCACTTACATGACTGAGTCAAAGATCCCATAACTTTATTGTATTTGTCTCAGCAACACATGAAACATTAGAAACAAAACTAGTCACGATTTCACCAACTAGAAAATAAAGGCCATTTCTAAAAATTCCTTTCATTACAACTAAAGAACCTTTAATCACTTGGAGTGAGTTTTCATCTATTTTTATAGAACAACCATTTGCAGTAAGAGTTCCAATGGACAATAAATTTATTTTTAGCTCAGGAACATACCATACATTTTGGATTGTTCTCTGAACTCCATCATGTAATTTCAGCACTACAAAACCTAAACCTTGAATCGTACAAGACGTGCTATCACCCATCAACATTGTTCTACAGTCTTCTTTTCAAGATTGCAAAACATGTCTTTGTTTGGACACCAAAATAGGCCATGGAAATAGCAACCTAAGTTCAAAATCCACTCTTGACTTGATTCAAAGCTTGAGAGAACTAAAACATTTGATGAGTCATACCCATTTGATTCAATGCTACCCTCCCATTTATCATGGTTCTTTTCTTTGTTCAATTTGGCCTTCAAATAATAACATTTATCCCTGAAATGTCCCTTTTTCTTATAGTAGTACATTGTTTTCTAGTACTTAATTTTGATCTTGACCTCTGACCATGATAGTTGCCTCTGTGATTATTCCCTCTGTAATTACTGTTGTTTGCCCTGTAATTTCCATGCCTTGAATCTTTCTTCTCTGGCCTTCCTCGAGCAAATAGACCCTCACTAGTGCCATATGATCTCACCTCAGCCTTCTTTTGAATTAAGTGCAACCTTCACCTCGGACATAGTCAAAGTATTTCCCATAGAAAATTGTATCTACAAAATGTTTATATGATTTATGCAATGAACTAAGTATTAGAATACCTTGATACTCATCATCAATCTCCACTCCTATGTTGGTCAAATCCAAGATGATCTTGTTGAATTCATCAAGATGTTTTCTGAGTACCTTGGATTCATCCATCTTAAGCATGTACAATTTCTTCTTTAGGTACAACTTGTTTGTCGATAATTTCTTCATGTAAATAGACCCCAACTTGTTCCATAACATTGTCTCCTCATATGCCACTTCATCTCCCAAGCTCAAAAAAATTGAAATGTGAGCCTTGGTTTGAATTTCTTGTTGTTTATTCTTATCATCACCAAGCTTCACCAATGAATTGTTATCAATGGCTTCAACTACCCGTTGATGAACAAACATAGCTTTCATTTTGATCCTCCAAAGACCAAAATAATTTTCTCTTGTGAATTTGTCAACCTCAAATTGTGTTGATGCCATTCCTGACATTTCTTGAAATACAAAACACCAGTTCTTGAACCCTCAGAGTGCAACATGTGCTCTAATACCACTTGTTGTAATCAATTTATCAAAAAACAATAACAATAACCAAACAAGAAATCTTTATAATAAATTGCAGAAAGGGCTAACATCAAAAACAACAAAGTAAACTAAAATTTGAACACAAGAGGATACATGGTTCAGCTAAAGATTGAGCCTACATCCATGGCAAAATACAATTGTAAGACTTCACAACAGAGGAGATGAATCTTGGAGAAAATAATAACACTAGTTCTTCTCTTCTAAACTCTCATAAAAACACAACTCAGAGTTAAAAAATGAGTGACTAAACTGAAGTGACCAAGAAATAAAGTAATAGACTATTTATATACTAGAGTCAATAATGGATAACTAAAATAACGGTCACTAATTTCTTTTGAGTCACCAGCCACTTATATCCAACATCTCAAGTGAGTAGATTATATATACACATCACAATATAATTGAAAAAATATTTTTAAAAAATCACAAAAATATAGTAATATATTAAAAATAATAATGATTTTTTAAATTAATGTATCAAATGATATGTTTTATTATGTTAAGTAGGACTCAAATATGCTTGGTTTAAATGATAGATAATGCATCATAATTGTGAATTACACAATTATTAAATATATATATTTTATAAATTTTAATTAGGTATAAATTGAAAATTTAAACATATCGTATTTAATTTTACTTATTGTTTGTTATACATATGTCTTGATCTATCATAAATATGATACAGTAACACAAATTACGTACTATCACTAGTCGAGAAGATTTATTATTAAAATCTGCATATATAAAAAAAATATATACTACTAAAAAAACTTTGTGCAAAAATTACTACTAAGAGCACCCTGAACATCATATTTTCTCGATTCTTTATAATAAATCATTAAAACTACATCAATTATCAACTTTTTTATTTTTTCTCTATATTATTTAAATATATAATATTAATATATACACATATAAAGAAAATTAAAAACTAATTGGAGCAATGAATAATGTCGTGGAGCAGTTACTTCACTGCTGTAAAATATATTTAAAACACATAACTTGATGGAGATATACTTTAACACTTTTGGACACTTCTCTTCTTTATTTTTGAGAAAAAGGAGTTTACATCGTTCTAAGCCTAATTCCCTTAAATAATTTCAATATGTTGATTCATCATAAGTAATGGCGATTAAATTGCTATCTAACTAATGAATATTTAAAGGTGATTAGATTATATTTAATCCATAATCATAAAATACAACGCAATTTGATAAATGAAATTTGAGTGTTGGTCATATATAAGATATAATGAGTCGGGAGAGACTGTGAGCAAACTTCAAAAAATCTACCCGCAAAGTTAGGTCCTCTAGTCTAGCTATCCATATCAAATCCAAATCCAATAAAGAGTAAAAATAAAAGAAGAGAAAAAATTACAAACCCCGCAAAGCAAAAGCAATGGCAAACCTTTAAAAAAAACAAAAGTCAAGGGGTAAATAAGTAATCGAAGCCCTTTATATACCAAAATACTCCGATTCAATAAAGTCCCAAATTCCATCTTAGAGAAAGCTCATTCTTCTCTCTCAATAGAAAACAGAAATAATAATAATATTATTATTAATAATAAAAAATGGTTGGAGAACCATCCCATAATAATCCCAAACCTCTCCAACTTCTACAACTCTTCTCATTCAAAATCTCACCTTCTTCCTCTTCAACCTCAAACTCATCCATTATGAAGCTCAAGACCCTTGTCAATACACTGGTCTTTTGTCACGTGCGACGCTTTCTCCGGACTCTCTCCGCCGCCAAATCAAAAACCATCTCCATTGTCGTCCACACCATAAAAGAAGCCCAAACGATGCAGCTGATTATTCACCCCTTAACGAAGAACAAGAACAAGAAGAAGAAGAGCACCAAAAGCATCTTCTTTGGCTCTTTCAGGCTCCACTACAACTTCTGCTCCTCCAAATACTCCCACGTGCTTCCAGTTCCAGCGCCGGTTTT
Source organism: Humulus lupulus (assembly GCF_963169125.1). Lineage (NCBI taxonomy): Eukaryota > Viridiplantae > Streptophyta > Magnoliopsida > Rosales > Cannabaceae > Humulus > Humulus lupulus. Next base: position 213,611,787 of record NC_084795.1, read on the forward strand.
CGACGGCTTATCTCAAGCGCCGCCGGCGAGTGGCAGCAGCCATTTCTACTACGACTCCACGTGGAATTCAGTCATACCAACTGGGCAGTACTATGCTACTGCTACCGCCGATCAAGAGGTATACGGTCACGAGGGTGATTCTCAGCTCTCTGGGTACTTGCAATGGCTTGAAGAGAGGAAGGTGCATGGTAAGTTATCAGGTGGGTGCGCAGCAGGGGATCATGATTATAATCTGACGGTTGGAGATGCGCCAGCTGTACCAAACGACGACATTGATAAGTTGGCTGACATGTTCATTGCTAATTGTCATGCCAAGTTCATCTTGGAGAAACAAGAGTCAGCTAGGAGATTCAAGGAAATGTTGGAGAGAAGTGCTTAATTAATTTCATTAATTAATAAATTAATTAATGTTAATTAGCGCTCTCTCTCGATCTTAATTAATATTTTACTTTCCCACGTATTGATGATCGTTTTCTTTTTTTGTCTTGGGATGTAAAAAGAAGAAGAATTTAAAGGCATGGTTGACGATGAAGAAGGTGTAGTGAATGAAATGGATCGAGTGAGGGATTTTGTTTTCTTAGTTTAAATCTCTCATCCCTTTTGGTTATTGTGTATTTAATTTTTTTTTAATAATTTTTTTTGGGTCTTTTGAGAAAAATGGTGGGGTTTTGGAGTTTGGTGAGAGTTGTACATGATGATCACGAAGAGGGGTGAGTGATCTGGGTATTTCTGCAATTCTTCTTAAATTAAAATGGTGATGATATTGCATGGTTATGGAGCTTCTTTCTTTATCTTGAATTTTTTTCATCTACTTTTTATTTTATTTTTTGAAATAGTTCTTAATAGCATATATATATATATATATATGTATAAATTAACTTCTATAGATGAGTATCTACATAACACACAATCCGCATGATCTTACTTACTACGTGATTTACCAGCTGGGAAAACCTTTATTACAAAAGTTAATATATCCAAAATATAATTTTCAAACTCATCATTATCTTTAAAATGCAAGAAATTGATGTGTGTGTATGGTATGGATAGGCATGAAAACAAATTTCTATTAAAGAAAGAAAAAATATAGATCATTTTGAGTTTAATGGTGCCAGCAGCTTCAAGGATAATAATTGTGAGGAAAAAAATAAATAACTGATGCACATGCAAATTAACCATATCAATTTTCCATATGCTGCCAAGTAATTTAAAATTCAAGTTTTATTGTTCTATCATATCAAATTTAAAACTTGGGGACAGCTTGTCATTAATTTGGGATGCCGCTCACTTTAGTTGGTATTACTCTTTTTTCATGGTTTGTATCTTTGTTCAGTCAATGTTTTGGATGCTTCTAAACTTCTAAGTCTGTTCTTTTTTATTGTTGATTATATATTTTATTTATTTATTTGTATTGTGTCTTTATTTGATTTACATGTGTTTAAGACACATATGTTATAGTATTTGTCTTGATTCATTGCTAATCTCTTTTTGAACTCAGGATTTCGTTTGTCGAAAGCTAATAACTCATATGATGAAATCATTTGGGTAATTAATTGCCATAATTTTGAGTAGTTGTATATAATTATTAATGATTGTATGGAAACTTGTGGTGAGATTAGTGGGAGAGAGAGAGAGAGAGAGGGATTAATTAGAGCGTGAGTGGACTTGGTCAACACCTCATGACTTGCCAACCCAATCCCCAAAGTTGTCTAAATTATGAGCCGAGTGTCCTAGACATAAGCCGTACAGTATGGATCCCAACTTTAGGTTTTACCTTGATTTGAGAGATGTGCTATAAATTTTTGTAAAATAAGAAAATCAATATTAATATTAGAGATGTCACTTAAAACCACAACACTCGATGCATATAGAAAGCCTATCAAAATTCATTTATAAATAATATAATTGTAAACTTACCAAAATAACATATAATTTTTAGTATTAGTTAAGTTTGTTTCCATAAAAAGTTTGTTTCCATATTCTCTCCCATTTTTTCTCTACACACATCGTTTTAAATAAACCCCTCATAATTTTTTTTTAAAAATTCCACGCACTTCTGAAGAAAATTAAGTACAATTTCCCCCATTAGTAAATGATTTTTTTTTTATCTTTTTACACCACTATAATTAATTATTTGAAAAATTAAAATTATCTTAGACACAATTAATTAAAAACTAATAATAGTTTTAAGAATAAAAAACCTAATCACAATTTACAATTTTATTTTGTAACTCAAAATTAAAACAAAGTATAAACATGCAGAAGTTGAATTTAAAAAATTATCTTATTGAAATCAAAATTATTAATAAAATTATAATATTCAATTTTCATGCTTCTAAAAATTAAAGTATCTAATTTTTATTAATATATAAGTAATACATTCAATATTTTGGAGGTGTACTAAAAAATAAATTTGTATTATTTTTTAATATTTGATGAAAATGTTTAGGTGAATTTATCAAAATAGTATATTTGACAATAAATAATTAATTAAAAAAAGAGTGAGAATTAAAAGAAAAAAGAAATATCGCACCCAAAAAAAATCACTAACCGATAGTTTACGCACCAATTCCAATAGGTATGAGTTATACATTAATTAATAATTTTGTGTAAGAAAGTTAAATAAAACAATAAATTAATTAAGAATTTAATAATAAAAAAATCAATCATTTATTGAACATCCACGAATCTTGCCTTTCAAAACATAAAATAATATAATTAATGATGCTAATTTGTTACAGAGAAATATTGGATTGTTATAGATACATTGTTGATAATTTATAATTGAGCTTATAGCTATATGTGAAACGATTATATTTATTCAATACAGAGCCAGACTCAATATATAAGAGAGCCAATTATTTATTTTTTTTATTTTAGAAAAGTTAATACATATAATTTTTTTCTTCAAAATATTCTCTATATTATTATTAAAAAAAGTTAGGGTTGGCCACTCCTAGTCCCCTAAAGTAGCTCTTCCAGTACTGTACTTATTATTGAGATTTATAAAGTTTTGATTACGGTGTACTTAATTAAATTTTTCATTACAAATTCGTCTCACCAAAACAATCAATGTTCTAGAAATAACTTTGATATATGGGTCTGTCTTTTTGACATGGTGTGTTCGCAGTAGATTATTGTGAGAAGAAGGTTGATGTTCTGTGTTCTTTTTCGATTATGACATCAGGTAGTCGAGCTACGAAGGAGTTGGAAGACCGATATACTCGGATTGATTTGGAGGAAGGGGGAATCTTGTATGATGAGGTAGAGGAAGGGGAGTTGGGGATTGATTTCCATTGGTGCTTGGTGGGCAGATTCATCACCACAAGAGTGGTGGATTTTCACCCTATGCAAGATATGATGGCTTCACTATGGAGGCTGGAAAAGGTATATATGTCAAAGATTTAGAAAACAACCTATACATTTTTCAATCCTATCATGAAGTGGACAAAAAAAGGGTGATTGATGTTGGCCCTTGGACCTTTGATAAGATGCAACTTGTATTTGAATGATTGAAGGAAGGGGACAATCTGAGATTGGTTCCGTTGAATAAACTAGATATTTGGGCTCAAATACATGATGTCAAGCCAGGTTTCATGTCCGAGAGGGTAGTTAAAGATGGTGGAAACACATTGGGTTCTTTTGTGGAGTTAGATCCAAAGAATTTCATCGGGGTATGGTGTGACTATTTAATGGTGTGTTCGCGGTAGATTATTGTGAGAAGAAGATTTCTATTATGTTTTCTTTTTCGATTATGACATCAGGCAGTCGGGCTATGGAGGAGTTGGAAGAACGATATGCAGGGATTGATTTGGAGGAAGGGGGAATCACGTATGATGAGGTAAAGGAGGGGGAGTTGGGGATTGATTTTTGTTGGTGCTTAGTGGGCAGATTCATCACCACTAAAGTGGTGGATTTTCACCCTATGCAACATATGATGGCTTCACTATGGAGGCCGGAAAAGGTATGTATGTCAAAGAATTAGAAAACAACCTATACATTTTTCATTTCTATCATGAAGTGGACATAAGAAGGTGATTGATGGTAGCCCTTGGACCTTTGATAAGATGCAACTTGTATTTGAATGATTGAAGGAAGGGGACAATCTGAGATTAGTTCCGTTGAATAAACTAGATAGTTGGGCTCAAATACATGATGTCAAGCCAGGTTTCATGTCTGAGAGGGTAGTTAAAGATATTGGAAACACATTGGGTTTTTTTGTGGAATCAGATCCAAAGAATTTCATCGGCGTATGGTGTGACTATTTAATGGTGTGTTCGCGGTAGATTATTGTGAGAAGAAGGTTGTTGTTCTGTTTTCTTTTTCGATTATGACATCTGGCAGTCGGGCTACGGAGGAGTTGGAAGAACGATATGTAGGGATTGATTTGGAGGAAGGGGGAATCACGTATGATGAGGTAGAGGAGGGGGAGTTGGGGATTGATTTCCGTTGGTGCTTAGTGGGCATATTCGTCACCCTAGAGTGGTGGATTTTCACCCTATGCAACATATGATGGCTTCACTATGGAGGCCAGAAAAGGTATGTATCTCACAGAATTAGAAAGCAACTGTAACGCCCTACTTCCATAGAGCCATTACTAAGTGAGTTTAAAATGTGCAATTAACTCGCTAATCGAGATTTTAAGTTAAAAGTGTAATTAAACCATAAACAGAGTCTTATACGGTGAAAATAATTCCATTCATTGAAAATCATAAAGCGTTTAACATTTGGGATCCCAAAATATTGTTAAGAAATATTTACAACTCAAAAATGTAAGTAAAGTGGGCTAAATGACAAAATCTAGGTTTAGTACAGTTATCTCCCATAAATACCCATGGCCGTGGCAGCCAGGCAGGCCAAACATGTACGCGCCGCTTCACGCTCTCCGTAATCATGGTTGGTCGACTTTTCCCTTGCCCTTACCTGCACCATAGAGCACCGTGAGCCGAAGCCCAGCAAGAAAACTCACACAAGAAGATAACATATGCATTTCTATCATTCAGCATACAAATAAACCACCAATGGGCTAAACATATACGGCCATGCCGTCCCAGGCACTTTACCAGGCCCTGGGTTCGCGGTCTACACTGTGAGGATATCCCAGGTATCCTATAGGGTCTCGCCCTAGCAACTCGCACTCCACGTGCTAAACGCTGCTCCCGGCCCCTTGCCGTACTCGGCTTCACCGTTCCCGGCCTTCGCCGTTCGCGGTCCTCGGCGTTCCCGACTCTTGTCCTTCGGTCACATATATGCACACATAGCATAATTAAACAAATACTTAAACATGCATAAGCACAATCAATGGGGCTACGCCCTGCAACAAAATCAAAATAGGGTCGTGCCCTGCAACACAAACTATAGGGCCTTGCCCTGCTCTACGGGTACATCATTTCCCTTACCTGTGTCCCGAGCTTTTCAAGCACTGATGCCCCGAGCACAGTCCCCTAGTCCAAGCCTTGTTGAAACCCTAGTCACAACGCATCAAAAATATCCATCCATCAAGGTCTAATCCGTAAACTATCTTTGGGTTACCATTCTAATCCCCGAAACCTTGAATTCTATCGATCCGGGAGATAAAATCCATCTCGAACCTTAATAATTAGGTTCCCAAACCAAAAACCCACAAACACACCCAGCATTTTGAACTAGGGCCATGACCCAACCCCTTAAGGGCCATAACTTGCCTCAAAACATAGGGAAAACACCTCCCTGGAAAGAGACACGGGCCGCGGCATGCTTAGCCAAGCACCGCGGCGCGCCTCAAGATCATAGGCCTCCTCAAGCCTCGTGTGCACATGGGCCGCGGCATGCCCCTCTTAGGGCCGTGGCTTGACCTGCAAACCCAGAAAACCAGCCTTTCTTTCAAGTTTTCCCCAAGCTTAACCCCATATCTCACACCCCCAAACTTCACCCAACCTCAGAATTAAGCCCAGAATTCATACTCAAACAGCCTAAATATTCTAACAAATTCATGAACCAATTCTTACACCCATCAAACATTCAAAACCAATCCTAGAAACCAATCCATGCATGCCTAAGTTCTAACACCCAACACCAGTAGAATTTTAGCTTGTTCATCAAGTTTAAAACTTACCTTTGAACTTGATTAAATCCTTGAATTATTCCTCTAAGTTCCAGCTTCTAGCCCCCAAAGTTCAGCTTTGAATTCCTCCTTTGCTTCCAAGAAAATCAGCTTTCTTCCTGCTCTTCTTCTCTTAGCTTTTCCTTTCCTCTAGAGCTTCCAATGGTGATTCCAGCATATGTCTAAGTAAGGAAAACGTGGAGGACTTCTCCTTAGCCAAGTTTATCCATCCTTAAATAAAATTTACCATTTTGCCCCTTAAGCCTATCCTTAACCCCTAAGTAACCCCAAGGGCAATTAGTCATTTACCAAATCCCGTTAAGTCCCCGAGGGCAAAATGATAAATTTCCCCGATATTCCTTCCTAGACATTCTGTCTTCAAATATATCTCCAAATATTTATTTGCATAACTCGATAACCCCATAAAACGTCCAATGCCTGAAATACCCCTCGACTCGCCCCGAGTCAAGTATTCGACTTCGTTGTGATTTTCTAGCTAAACCGCTCCCTAGGACTGTCTCGGATCGTGCATCATAGATATATCACAATATTCACATTTATTACATTTATGCCCTCAACGGGGTAAAATTACAAACATGCCCCTAATACCAAAACGGGGCCCACATGCATATTTAATTCACCTAAACATGCATTTCTAATCATATATTCATTAAATTCACACATTAAGACAATAAATCACTTATTGCCCTCCAGGCACACTAATCAAGACCTTAAACCTTATTAGCAAATTTGGGTTGCTACAACAACCTATACATTTTTCAATTCTGTCATGAAGTGGACATAAGAAGGGTGATTGATGGTAGCCCTTGGACCTTTGATAAGATGCAACTTGTATTTGAAAGATTGAAGGAAGGGGACAATCTAAGATTGGTTCCGTTGAATAAACTAGATATTTGGGCTCAAATACATGATGTCAAGCCAGGTTTCATGTCCGAGAGGGTAGTTAAAGATCTTGGAAACACATTGGGTTCTTTTGTTGAGTCGGATCCAAAGAATTTCAATGGGGTAGTGTGTGACTATTTAATGGTCTGAGTGAACTTAAACATTGATGTACCTCTCAACAGAAGGAGAATGAAGATTTGAAAGGCTGGAAGCGAATGGTCATGGGTGTCGTTCAAGTACGAGTATGTTCCAACCTTTTGCTTCATTTGCAGTATAATCGAGCATTCTGAAAAGTTCTGTGACAAATTATTTGATCTTCCTTTGGATCAAATTGTCTAGCCATATGGGGTGTGGATGCGTGTTGCACCAAAACAAAGAGCAAAACTTATTGGTTCAAGATGGCTCCAGTCAAGATCTTTTGCCCAGATTCTGATAGCGGTTTGAATGTGAACGAAGGAGGAAGTGACAGACACCAGGCCGAGAATCATGGGACTCTTAATGACATAACTATGGACATGGAAGAAATAGAGTTGCTAAGGAAAGAAAGCCATGAGGTCAACATGGTTATTGCTATGAATGAGCGTGGAAAGGTGGCGCAAAATAAGGAAATGCATGGCATCATGCATTAACGTTGGGACAAGCGGGAAAATATAAGGAATTCAAATGCAAGGATTGACCATCGTGGACCCTAAACATCATCGTGTGGAAGATAAGGGATGGGAATTTGTTGATGATGATGAAATGGATGCTAAGTTGGGCCTTAGCAACATTGGGCCTTCAAAAAACTTGCAATAGGCATGCTGAGGAGATGGGGTTCGCCTATAATTATGAATATCCTTAGTTGGAATTATCGAGGGCTTGGGAACCCACGAGCCATTCAATTCCTTAAAGATTTATTAATCAAAAGTAGCCCAAGTTTTTATTCTTGTGTGAGAATCTTAGCAAAGCTAACCGATTATTGATGTTGAAGAAGCAGATTGGCTTTGAAGGAGCCTTGGTTGTCGAAAGTCAGGGAAGAAGTGGTGGGATTGCGTTCCTTTGGAAGTGTGAAAAAGAAGTTTTTGTTTAGATTTTTACTTAGAATCATATTGATGTTATTGCGAGTGAGGAGGGTGTTCAAGATTGGCAACTGACAAGGATTTATGGAGAGCCTATCCGTACCCTTAGACGGAGGACTTGGGAGCTTATTCGCCAACTCCATGATGAATACCAGTTGGCGTGGTCTTAACTATGGATATGAATAATGTTATGAGCCAAAAAGATAAGAAAGGTGGTGTGCCTTTACCCAAATTGGCTCTTGGATGGGTTTCAACGTGTTCTTTTTTATTGTAATCTTTCTCATATGGAGATGGATGGGTATCAATTTACTTGGGAGATGGGAAGAGACACTTCGAGATGGGTGGAGGTTAGAATTGATTGGGCTTTAGTTTCTTATGATTGGTTAAACGTGTTTCCTTCTACAAAGTTGTTTAATATAGACAATACAACTTCATATCACACCCCCTAGTTGTTACATCCTTGCTTTGTGATTGTGGGGACTCGGATTAGGAGGTTTCGCTTTGAAAACACGAGGACCCGTGAACCCATTTGTGAGCACATTATTTCTCAAAGCTGGAAAGGCTGCAATAATGAAAGTATTGAAAGAAAGATTGTGAGATGTAGTGTGGTGTTGGGTGACTGGGGTAAAGGGGTTACATGGGACTTTAATAAAAGAATTGGGCACTCTAATGCTATTCTTAGAAGCTTGCGGGGTAGAAGGGATGTTGATGTTTTGTGGAGGTTTAAGGAGGAGCAAAGGAAAATGTGTGAAGTCCTTTCCCTAAAAGAAATCATTTGGAGACAAAGATCTAAGCAGCTCTGGTTGAGTGAGGGTGATCGGGATATTAAGTATTTTTTGTTGGAAAAACATTTAGAGCATGCAGAGAAATTGGCGTGGTGGCCCCATTGTTATTTAGGAACAACAACAATAAAAAAATTCATTAATCATAGAAACAGTTTATATGACCAAGAAAATAATCCAGAATCATCAATATACAATATTATTAATCATGCAACAAATATATAAATATATAATATATTTATATATAACATATAAACACAAAAAAAAAAAAAAAATTCAAGAACATGTACAATTACCTCTTGAAGCATATCAAGTGTCCTTGAGTCTTTTTGTATATTTTTCGATCTTCCTATCCAAAGCTTTAAGCACTCAAACCATGATCTTCCAGACTGTTCTCTACACCTCAAGTGTGTGTGGGCACATAGAGAACATAGGTTTGTATTTTTAGGGATCACAAGTATTTCTCAACACATGAGAACTTGGATTATGGTATGAGAATGGCTAGAATAAAGAAGAAGAAAGAAAGAGTTTTTGTCTAACAAAAAATTCTAAGAACATTTATGAATTGTATGTGATATGTGTAGTGTATTGTCTTCTCTTTATTCTATATCATATATAGAGAGATATTTCTATTACCTTATTATTCCTAATAATAATAATGTTGACCTTCGATTTGGTCAACGACACGGAGCAAGTAAAACGATAAAAGTAAGATGAATTCAAGCCAAAAAGACAAATGACACAAAGATTTAGAGTGGTTCGTCCCCAAGTAATGGTAATGACCTACGTCCACTTAGTGTTCTTATTAATGTAATGAAAACCTACGATCAGTAAACTAGGGTTTGCAGAGTTTCACAAGCTCAATGATAGTTACAAGGAATTGCATAAAAATAATAATTCTCTCTCTCAGTCTCCAAAGATCCTTCTCATGAACCCTTTGAGTCTTATTTATAGGCTCAAGGATCTCCTTCTGGGCCGATGGGCCTTGATTACATTTAATACAAGTGTATCTCAATCATAATGGAAATTACAATTATTACATAAATGCAAGGTCAAATATCTTTAGAAAATATATGATATACTACGACCAGCCCTAGTTGACTATGAAATATGCCTTCTGCCAAGTGATTCTCTTCTAGTCGATGGTCGACCCAAACGTAACTGCTTAAATAGTCTCGCGCATCCCATGTGCATACTAGTCCTGCCACGTCATCAGGTGAATTTTTTTTGGGTAAACATTTGCCCCCCAAGTTTATTTTACTGCAACCAGAATTTAATAAAATTACTCGAGCAGCGATTCGTCTGACCTGTCACATTTGTCAGCACTTTTTCGAAAAAGTAAGTAATCATGACCTTTACAATTTCCCAAAAATATTTTGACGGCTCTTGCGGTTTCCCATACATTGAAATCTTAATCCCATCATTACCTTTTTAACTACACCACGATCAGTACAAATATATTACATTTCCCACTTTTCACTTTTTACCGAATCCTTCTCTCTCCTCAAGAACTCAGAAAAAATTCCGAAGAAAAACCCAAAAAACTTCAGTGATCCGAGATGCATTCGATCAGCTCTGAGAAACAACCTTCGTGACTCCTCTTCAAGCCATAATTCAAGTAAGTTTTGAACCCACATCCCTTTTTTTTATGCAATCTAGAATAATTTTTGTGAGTTTTCTGATTTGAGCCTCCAATGTTCTTGATAAAAAGTTTCTCGGGTAATTGGATTCACACAAAGATGTACAGAAACATGTTAGAATAGGAATTTTAGGTAGTAAAAAACCCTAGGAAATGTTTAGAAATTAATGTGGGAAATAGGAGTACTGGTTTAGGGCCCAAAATCGAAGTGAAAATTCAATTTTACTGTTTCCGAAAAATTGGGTTTTTCCTGCCAGTTTTCGGAGTCGAAAAGTTTTCTTGAAAAAAATTTTCACTTCCATTTTTTGATCCGTTTTTCCCAATTGCTCACATGTTTGTAGTGTTTATGTTAGGATGCTGCTGGTCACATAAAAGCTTAACTTTTATACACGAGCAACATTATCCTTATATTTTGTCTTCTTCTGTCTATTGGTCATAGATTCTCACTTCCCCTTTACTCTTCTCAGATATTCATGCACGATCCTTGTGGAGGTGAGAGGCCAATAGACGAAGATTTTCTTGCGTTGCTGTTCAAGGATTAAGAACAACCGTCATTTCCTTTCCCTGAGCCTTCGCTTTCACATCGAAACCCCACGACCAGTCCTTCAGACTGTCAGCCACACATGGGCCGTGTTAAATACACAGCTCGTAAGAAAAAGAAAACCACCCATACTTCTATTATATTATTTCATATAATATAATATTAGATTTAATAATGTGACAAAATGTGATTTGTCACACCTTGTAACATATTATTGAGAGTCACAAAATTGGACACATGTGTGTGCCCAAATGTGACATATTTTGGAGTTATAAAATCAATTACAAATTTGTAACTCCCAAATATTACCCAATAATTTGTATATTATATGTTACACATTTGAGATTGGATTTCATAAAGCCATAATGAAATATGGCTTTTGGAGACATGTTTTTAACTCCCAATAGGTGTTTGGATGTTACAAAATCATGTGGGAAAGGATTTGAGACGTTTTGGAACGATTTGGAAAATGAAAATTTTTGTGCTGAAACTAGGCTGTGGCTGCGGCCTGGGGGACAGAGGCCAGTGGCCGCGGCCAGTGAAGCTGACAACCTATTTGGTTTTTCAGTTTTTTCTAAATTGAACGGTTCTAACATCCCAAATAACTCCCAAATCTCCATTTTAATTCCATAAACATCCAATTAAACATTGGTAATAGCCATGGGGGTTGGTGGAATTTGAAATTCAAAGGGGTATCTCAAACTCTATAAATAGAAGCCTAATGCCCACTTGTAAGACACGCCATTTTCCATCCACAAAGCACTTGGCTCGAAAATACACCTCGAGGCTTGATTATTCCAGAAAGCATTTCCAAAAATATGTGAGAGATCCCTTAGTGCTTGAGTTAGGGGGAAATAAGCTTTTGGACAAAGGTTTTAAACCTTATTCAAGTTGGTGATCCCCAACCCTCTTCACTTAGGTTGTGTAAGTGAGAGTTTACTATTGTTTGGTTCTTGCATTTTTTCTCTATTGCTTTTCTTCTTATTTTCATTTTCTATTTTCTATTTACTTGTAACTTTTGTTTAGAGTTGTAATCTTCTTTTCTTTTGTTTCAAACACCTTTCCTTTACTTGTAATTTTTTGTTTAGAGTTGTATCTTTCAGCATTCTCTTCTTCTCTTTCTTCCTCTTCCTTTCTTTGTTTGTTTGTATTTTCAGTTATAGAGTTGTAACACTCTTTTTAATGAATCATTATTTATTTGTAATATATTGCATAGAGTTGTATTAGCTTAATTTCCATTGAAATAAAATAAATTCTCTAAAAACTTCTTCTAACCAACCAGCAACCGACATTGTGGGTCCACCAAATGACCCTCAACCTCTAAATTTTCCACCACCAGATATTCAACCCAAAGCTCGGCCTCGCGATGGCCCTCGAGCAGAAGTTGAATGGTATGCCGCGCCTCCTAGTGTCATATCGGCTAGGATGGTGGCAAAGTATCCTAAGAAGTACAGTCTTCTTGGGATTACTTTAGTCAAACCTACACCCGACCAAAGGGCAAACATGGCTGGAGGCGCCTTCAACACCTGGTCGAGGTATCACATTGAGGCAGAGGCAATCTTGCCCTTGCACGAATTTTTCCAAGGGGTGGCCAATTAATTCGAGGTCGCCCCCTTATAAATAACGGCCCATGGATATAGAGTACTATCAGCAATCTATATCCTTTACAACCGTAAAAATTGGCCTATACCTACACCACATGAGATCAACTACTTGTTCAATCTCAAGTCCAACCCTAACCAAAACAACGCAGGGTTTTTCCATTTCTACCACCAAGAATCTGCTCGAACATTTCTGAGCGATGTCACCCACAAGTCCAATGTAGGGAAGTACTTCCAAGAGTACTTTCTCACAACTAATCTGGTCGCCGACAACCTGGCCTTCACACAAGGAGGTAAAATTTTCAATCTCTGGTCGATGGTTGTTGTTAGCTTTTCCTTTTGTTGTCCTTAGCAAATTGGTGTCGTATCTAGGTACATGGTACCGACCAGATCACACTCCAGAGATGGAGATGAGGGCCACAGCCCTGGCCAGCATGACGAACATTGAAAAGAGTGTCAAGGAGCTGGTCATTGAGAGCAATCTAAGGCTGGTCGGCCTTTTGGAACCTCACCAGGAAGTGAGGGAATCCACCGCAAGGAGTGCCACTGGAGAGGGTACCGAACAGGATATTCCCAAGCAACAGCAAGATGTGTCACAACCCCCGAGGCGACGACCAACGGGAGTGACCATCCGGGAACCATCCAGCAACCATCGGGCTATCACTGCCGCTGCCACTGCCCAACATGGGAAGGGAAAACAAAAATTGCCGGAATACACCGGCCTTATATCCGAATCCTCTTGCGAGAATGGCATAGATCTCTCGCTCTTAGATAACTTGCCCATCCCCTATCATTTATTTGACAGGGATGGCAACTTTAAATTTACGACCAGTAATTTTAATTCAGACTTCTTCGAGGTAGAGAGTGAGTGTAGCTGTAGTTCTATAGATAATATATCGACTAATAATAATAGCTCGGGTATATTACTTAGAATTTCCCTTTCTATTATTATATTATTTCTACAAACCACTTTTTCTGATCGTTTGCTTTTGTTTTGCAGTCATGCCTTCTGAAGATGCTTTCGATATGTACGCAAACGTCGAAGCTCCCACGAGCAAAATTAAAGCGAGCGAGAGGCACCCTGGGGAGAGCAATAGCGATCCCTCTACGAAAAGGGCTCAAATAGGGGACCCTCCAGCATCCATTGCATCCAGGACCATGACACCTTCTCCTCCTCCTCCTTGCAATAGCATTCCCCCCGAGTAGGTGGGGAGACCCCTGGCCACCGACCTACTGAGTAGTGCCTACAACATTACTCACGAGAAGCTGCAAAGGCTATTTAGGAGACAGAGGCAAAACATGCCGAGGAGATTAAGGCAGCCGAGGCTAAAGTTGCTAGACTGAGCGAGGAGTTGAAGAGGTGACAAGAGGCATTGGCCAGAGTTACTGCCATCAAAGAAAAGTTTAAGGAGGCTTCGGAGATGAACTTCAAAGAAGGAACCAAACTTCAAGATGACTTGGTGGAAAGTCGGAAGGAAACCACTGAGCTGGACGGGCGAGTTAAACTGCTCAAGGAAACCAATGCTCAGAACATAGAGAAGTTCAGAGGGGAAACCTTCAACTGCTTCTACCTGTTCTGGAAGAACAACCTAGGGGGGAACTTCGATTATCTTCCCGAGCAGATGAGGAAAGCAGAACTTGCGAAGTGTGCCCCTCACCTAGAAGAGGAGAAGAACGCTTAGGAATCTCTTGCAATCTCCTTGGCGACTGGCATCGAAGGTGTTGAAGAGGATGTGGGGACCACAATCGACCAGCAATCCCAGCCAGATCCTCCTTCTGTTGCTCAGTGATTTAAATATTTTTTTTATATATTTGCAACTGGAACATACGAACTACGGTTCGTAATGTTGAGACAATTTTACTGCGTAATGCAGCTTTTCTTTTAATTTATTAATTACATCCGAGCAGTAACTGCTCGCGGTGTAAAAACATTGCATTATGATATTATAATATTTGCTTATTACTATAACATATATTCGAATGACCGAACTTATCATAGCACTTTGTTTTGATTTTACAAAATTTAAACTAAAAACTTTGAAAAATACTCTAAGTGTCGTAGTATGCTTTCCCTTATTTTTCTCGTGTGTTTACATATACTTATTTATATGCTTTGCTTGCTTAGTTTCTTATATGCCCCCCAAGTTATTGAGGAACTTAAGGTTCTCGATCACTTTCCATGACCAAGTCCTGTTCGGACATTACTGCTTGCATACTTATAAACAATTATCGATAATATAGCAAAACAACACACATAATGAGCAAAGACTTGTAATAAATACAATAATTGGCCAGAATAACTGGCTGTGCACAGTTCCTTTTATTTCTCATAATAAATGGACAAAATCGTGTCTGTACGAGTGATCAAAAATTAATCTTACACTTGTAAGCGACCAGTCATATAATTGACTAGCCCTTATTCATAAACTTGTAAAAAGTGAAATTAATACAAGCCAGTTCTTTAAAAAGAAATGTTTATTGATAATACTTGCGCAGGTGTTCTCCATTCCAATAGTGAGGAATGAGATCTTCGTTTAAGCGACCAGTTTATATGTGCCTGGTTGAAGAATTTCTTCAATCTGATACGGACCCTCCCAGTTTGGTTCGAGCACTCCGGCAGCCTAATTGCGGGTGTTGAGAAAAACTCTTCTAAGTACCAAATTTCCCACGTTAAACCTTCTTTCACGTACTTTAGAGTTAAAATATCGAGGAACCTTTGGCTGGTAAGCTGCTACTCGAAGTTGAGCTTGCTCACGGCTTCCATCGACCAAGTCCAAGGACTCCATCAATAATTGATCATTAGTTCTTTGATCATATGTCAGCCTTCTATGTGATGGTGGGTTGAGCTCAACAGGTAACATGGCTTCATACCCATAGGCTAATGAAAATGGAGTATGACCTATTGTTGTTCGATGGGATGTTCTATGCGACCAAAGTACTTCTGGTAACTGTTATGCCCATGCCCCTTTTGCTTCTTCGAGCCTTTTCATCAATGTGTCCTTCAGAGTCTTGTTAACTACCAGAACTTCTCCATTTTCTTGTGGATGAGCTACCGATGAAAAACTTTTTATAATCCCATGTCTTTTCGCAGAAATCAGTGAAAAGATCACTGTCAAATCGTGTGCCATTATCCGAGAAAATTTTCCTTGGCAACCCATATCGACACACGATGTTTTTGATAACAAAGTCCAATACTTTCTTGGTCATTTTTGTTCCTAATGGCTCAGCTTTGGCCCACTTTGTAAAGTAGTCAGCAGCAACCACTGTATATTTGACATTCCCTTTTCCTACAGGTAAATACTCGATCAAATCAATCCCCCATATTGTGAATGGCCACGGGCTTTGAATCTATTTGAGCTCATTTGGGGCTGCTTGTGGTATCTTGGAGAATCTTTGACACTTGTCACATTTTTGAACAAAATCCATTGAGTCCTCATTCGTGGTAGGCCAGAAATACCCTTGCCTTATGATATTTTTCGACAAACTGTGCCCCCCAGCGTAATCTCCACAGAAGCCTTAGTGGACCTCTTGCATCAGTTCCTTAGCTTTCTCTTCAGAAACACACCGTAACAAAGGCATCAAGTATCTTCTTCTATACTAAATTCCGTCGACCAGAATAAAGCGAGCCGATTGTCTCTGAAGCATCCTCGCTTTGTTTCTTTCTGCTGATAGCAACCCCTGTTCAAGATATTCAATGATGGGAATCATCCACGTGTCTGTCGCTTGAATCACCATTGAAGACTCTTCCATTTGAATGCTCAGTGCCGACAAACGTTCAACTGGTACTATGTTCAAGACGTCAGCATCTTTCGCGCTTGCTAACTTGGCCAAGGCATCAGCATTTGAATTCTGATCGCGAGGCAATTGTTGGAGGGTATACTTTTTAAAATGTGACAATAAGTCCTTTGCTTTGTTCAAATAAGCAACCATCTTGTGACCCCTAGCCTGATACTCTCCCATAATTTGATTAACTACTGGCTGGGAATCGCTATAAATTTCTAGTGACTTTATATCCATGTCTCTAGCTAGTCTTAATCCTGCGAGCAGAGCTTCATACTCGGATTCATTGTTGGACGCTATAAAGTCGAATCTAATTGCACAATGGAATCGGTGTCCTTCGGGTGTGATTAAGATCAAACCTGCTCTTGCATTATGCTCGTTGGATGAGCCATCTACGAACAACTTCCAGGAAGGAGTTTGATTTTGACTTTCCATTTCTTCCATCGGCTCGCTAATTGGGATTCCAATGAATTCTGTGACAAAGTCTGCTAGAGATTGTCCTTTCACAGCTGCTCGTGGAGAAAAAGTAATGTCGAACTGCCCAGGTTCGACTGCCCATTTTAATGACCGACCAGCAGCTTCTGGTTTCTGCAAGACTTGCCATAATGGCTAGCTGGTGAGTACCACGATGCGGTGAGCTTGAAAGTAAGGTTGCAACTTTCTAGAGGCCAGAATCAAGCAATAGGCCTCTAGAATCAAGCAATAGGCTTCAATGGGTGGATACCGTAACTCTGCTCCCACTAACCTCTTGCTTACATAATACATTGCTTTTTGTATGTGGCCTTTTTCTCTGATTAACACTGCACTAGCAGCATACTCTGTGACTGCCAAATAGATGAACAAAGTTTCTTTTTCAACTGGTTTGGACAAGATTGGTGGTTGTGACATGTGGGACTTCAGCGCCTGAAAAGCCTGCTCGCACTCTTCTATCCATTCAAACTTCTTGTTGCCCCTGAGTAGATTAAAAAATGGAACACACTTGTCTGTTGACGTGGATATAATCTACTCAGGGCGGTGATCCTCCCAGTTAGACTTTGAACATCTTTAATCTTGGTAGGAGACTGCATCTCGAGCAGTGCTTGATTCTTTTCGGGATTAGCTTTGGTTCCTCGTGAGTTTACAATAAATTCCAAAAAAATTCCTGATCAAACACCAAAGGAACACTTGAGGAGGTTCAGCTTCATCTGATATTTGTTCAAGATGTTGAAGCATTCTTGCAGGTCCTTGATATGTTCTTCAACTTTCTTGACTTAACTAGCATGTTATCGACATATACTTCCATGATATCGCCAATCAGCTCTTTGAACATATGTTTGACTAGCCGCTGGTAAGTCGTACCACCGTTTTTCAAACTGAAGGGCATTACTTTGTAACAATAAAGTCCTGTATCTATTCAAAATCTAGTGTGATCCTCATCAGGTGGATGCATACTAATTTGATTGTACCCAGAGTATGCGTCCATGAATGATAAAATTTCATGTCCGGATGTAGCATCGGCGAGCAGGTCGATCCTTGGAAGTGGGAAACAATCCTTCGGGCAGGCTTTATTAAGGTCTATGAAATCCAGGCATGTCCTCCACTTGCCATTCGGCTTGGGAACTAGTACAGGATTGGAGACCCAAGATGGATAAAATACTACCCTGATGAATATGTTTTCCTTCAGCTTCTCGACTTCATCTTTTAGGGCCTTCGATCTGTCATTGTCAACCAACCTTCTTTTTTGTTGTACTGGTGGAAATTTTTGTCTTTATTTAAGACATGACTGATCACCGCTGGGTCTATCCCAACCATATCTTTATGCGATCAGGCAAACACCTCCTGGTTCCTCTTCAAAAATTCCAACAGTTTGTTTTTTGTTGTTGTCTCTAAGTTTTTACCAACTTTCACTACCCTGGTCGAATATGCTTCTTCTAATTGGACCTCCTCAAGGTCCTCCATGGGTCCAACATTTTCATCAAAATCACCAAAGTGAGGATCTAAGTTTCTATTCTCACTTTGGGCAACACCCTATTTGGTGGCCTGTTCACCTGATTGGGCTTGTACTTCATTTGCCAACAACAACCTTTTCTCGCCTTTTTTCCTCGATCCGCCTCTTTTTGCCTTGGTGATCGAGGAATTATAACATTCTTTCTCTTCTCATTGATTTCCTAACATGCATCCCACTCCTGCGTCGGTTGGGAACTTCATGGCCAAGTTCCAGACCAAGGTCACTGCTCGCAGATCGACTAGAATAGGCCTTCGCTGGAAAAATCGTAAATGGTTTGGTTGCATGGTTCCAAATCTTGCACTGACAACTTCATTCTCTCTAGTGAATTTTATACAGAATGTTGACTAAGCTTCCTATATCCAGTAACACTCGCTTAACCATCATATTGGCGATCTGAACATCCACGACCAGAGGATCTGAATGGGTGAATTGAATATGCTGAGTGTCTAGCTCGGAGAAAGTTATCGATTCTTCCTCTGTTCGAGCTTTTTTGGGAGTTCGCTCCTCTACGCTCAGCATTTCAATATCCTGGTCATGACATAAGGTTTGAGCATATCTTTCTCTCACCTTCCCACTGTCACCTGCTATGTGGGGTCCTCCGCAGATGGTCAACAATTTACCAACAACTGGAGCTGGCTGTAAAGGGGGCGAGCATTGGCGTACAGGTGCTTGCTCGTTGCCTCCTTGAGCCTCTCGTTAAGAACCTCTAGTTGCTTGCATAGATCTTCTCAAGTGTCCTTGTCTAATAAGGAACTCAATCTCATCCTTAAGCTGGTTGTACTTATTGGTGCATGGCTATAGTCGTTATGAAAACGACAAAACTTGGCAGTATCTCTCTTGGATATATCTTTCCTGATAGAGGCTGGTCGCCTGAAGGGAACAATAGTGTGAGTGGCCTGGTACACCTCCGCTCTATTATCGACTAGGGCCGTATAATTGGTGAACCTCGGCTCGTATCTATTTTGTTTCGGGTGCTTGTTATCAGATGTCGTCGGCTCGTGGTTCGCCATTTTCCCCCATTCTTCCAATTATTTTTACCATTGCCAATGGTTTTCCCAGATCCATTGGCAGCTTTGGTGGGAGATTCTTTCGGGCCGTGGTCATTTGTGGGAGACTTTCCTTCATTGGCAATGGCCTACTCGAGCTTGATATACTTATCTGCTCGATCCAGAAATTTCTAAGTACTCTTGACTCCATTCTTTCACAAATTATTCCAAAGGGATGAGTGGCATCATACCCCAGCAGTAAGAGCCAACATCTTTCCTTCATCCCCAACCGTCTTGGCCCCAGTAGCTGCTCGTATGAATCGTTGAACATACCCCTTCAAGGTCTCTCCTTCCTTCTGGCAAATTTCGACCAGCTGATTGGCCTCAGTCGGATGTACTCAACCAGCATAGAACTGTCCATAAAACTCCTTTACGAACATTTCCCAAGAAACTATACTAGCAAGAGGGAATTTGAAAAACCACTCCTGAGCAGTTTCAGATAAAGTCACTGGAAAAATTCTGCACCGAGCATCGCCTGACACTTTTTGGATGTCCATTTGTATCTTAAATTTGTTAACGTGAGATACAACATCTTCTAATCCAGTGAAGTTGGGCAAGATCGGCATTTTTAAATTTCTTTGAGTCTCAGCCACAACGATTCTTTGCACAAATGGAGTGCTCGTTCTCCAATCAAATTCTATATGGGATGTCCAATTCCCAACCAGTTGCTGGACGACCTGATTTAAAGCAGGTCGTACATCGTTTGGTACTATTGGAGTATTCGGTGCTGGGGGGAAGTACTTGTCGTGTCTTTCCTTTCTATCATTAAGAAGGTCCCTCAGATCTTCCTCCCTACACCTTTGCTCACTCACTCCCATTCGTTCAAAGACGTTGGGCTGGTTAGGTTGCCCCCAGCATTTTGGCTTATTGGTTG
The DNA here is from genome assembly GCF_963169125.1 of Humulus lupulus. NCBI lineage: Eukaryota > Viridiplantae > Streptophyta > Magnoliopsida > Rosales > Cannabaceae > Humulus > Humulus lupulus. Next base: position 213,632,080 of record NC_084795.1, read on the forward strand.
GTTCTACCTTGGTGGAGGGTTCTGCTCTTCACCCCTTTCTTCTTGTCGTCGACTAGCATTCCTCCTTCCATAATCCACCTCATTATAATCATGGCCATCTTTAAATTGTGACTGCTGACAGTGCGACCTGCTGTTCGCTCTATTTCCCTCTCTCCTTGATGGACTGTCCCGATAGATTGGTGGAGACCTGCGTTGGTCGGTAGGTCCGCTGGCATTATTATGTCGTGGGGGACCCCTGACCGTAGAGCCTGACTCCACCTATCTTCTGCTTGCAGAAGGACGCTGTCCTCTGCTCGGAGGGTTTTGTTCCTCAGCAGTCTGGTATCTAGGGCTTCTAAGATGTTGTCCGACCCTATTCTGCCTTTGTTGCCAGGGGTTATCTCAACTAGCGCGAGATGGTGGTTGCTGCTCAGGATCCTGGAATGGTCTCTCCTATTGAGCAGCAGGGGGTTGCACTAGCCTCTAAGGGTTTGCCAGTTGTGGCGGATTGTGGTAATGTTGGGGATGATCTGATTGTGGATTTTTTTGTGGGTGAGTACTAGGTGGCTAATTCGGCTGGGAGGGAGGTGCAGGCTGTCCTCGAGCCAACTGAATGGCTGCCTCCAGAGCGGCAGTGGCATCCCTTTGCCGGCGGTCCATCTCAGTCTGTCGCTCATTCAGTTATTGGCGCTGCCTTTTAATTTCCCTTTGCTGCAACACCATTGTTTCAGCCACATTCTCTTGATTAGCCCTTAAATTGGCTAATTCTTCTTACATCACAAACAGAGTCGTCCTGAAGGTTTTAGCATCCATCTCCTCCTCTTCCAATTCCACTTGTGGCTCATCCTCAGCCACACCTTGTGGAGGAGATTGGGTTGGTGCATTACCTGAGTTTTGCCCAATTTTCCTAGTTGTTTACACCATTTTATCTTCTTGGATGTCATAAGGTCAAGCTCTCAATGAAAGCACCAAAATGTTGACCCTCGATTTGGTCAACGACACGGAGTCAAGTAAAATGATAAAAGTATGATGAATTCAAGCCAAAAAGACAAATGACACAAAGATTTAGAGTGGTTTGGCCCCGAGTATTGGTAATGACCTACGTCCACTTAGCATTCTTATTAATGTAATGAGACCCTGCGATCAATAAACTAGGGTTTACTAAGTTTCACAAGCTCAATGATAGTTACAAGGAATTGCGTAAAAACAATAATTCTCTCTCTCAGTCTCCAAATATCCTTCTCATGAACCCTTTGAGTCTTATTTATAGGCTCAAGGATCTCATTTTGGGTCGATGGGCCTTGATTACATTTAATACAAGCGTATCTCAAACATAATAGAAATTACAATTATTACATAAATGCAAGATCAAATATCCTTAGAAAATATCTTATATACTATGACCAGCCCTGGTCAACTATGAGATATGCCTTTCGCCAAGTGAATTCTCTTCTGGTCGATGGTCGACCAGAACGTAACTACTTAAATAGTCACGCGCATCCCACATGCATACTAGTCTTGCCACGTCATCAGGTGAATCTTTTTTGGGTAAACAAATAGTAATATAATAAAATATCATAATGATGATAGGATTTGATTTAAGTAAATATCCAACTTACCAAATTTTCAAAACCATTTTCTAATTATTAAATAATTAAATAAATAAAATAAAAAACTATACTGATACAATATCAGTATATGTGGTACATGCATGGCACAGTCTCTAGACTGTGTCATGCGTGACCCACTATTCCCTTTTCAGAGATTTTGCATTTTTCTTTTATTTAATTATTTCATTAAAATTGTTCTCCCACAAAATAAGGTATTTATCTTTTTAAGGAAAATATGACAACCATATTTCAAATTTTAAATTTTAAATTCCAAATTCAAATTGATGATCATCATTGTTTACCCTAAAAACGACTGCTAATGACGTGGCAAGGATTTCTCCTACGTGGTTGACACGTGGCAGAAGTACTGCTCGACTATCGACCAGAGGTACATCGCTTCGGCCGGGCTTAACTTTTAGGCGCGACCAAGCTGGTCATATAACTTGATTTGTTTCCTTCTTAAACTGTAATCTTATAATTAATACATTGAATATTTCCTCATTATGACCAGGATACGCGGTTATTAAGGAAAGATATGGCTCATTGGCCCATGTAACCCTCCTTGAGCCTATAAATATGCATGAAATAGCTCAAGGAAGGGACTTTTGATCCCTGAATCTTTTTGCTAAGAGAGAGAAAAAGAGAGAGCTATAGTGCAATTATCCATCGTTTTATTGTATTTCTTCCAAGGTTTGTGAAACTCAAGAACCTTAGTTCTTTGATCACTGCTTTGAGATCCAATCTTAATAATAGCACTAAGTGGACATAGGTCATTACCATCGTTTGGGGCCGAACCACTATAAATCCTTGGTGTTTTCTTTTCTTCTATTAGATTATCTTTCTTACTTGCCGTTTTATCTTCAGTTGTATATTTGACTCCGTGTCGTTGGCCAAATCATGGGTCAACAATCATTATCATCATCTTTTTAAAATTTAATAAATCAAAAACTATTTTTGACTTACCAATTTTATTTTCTCTCATTCAAATAAAATAATTAATTAATTAATTAATTTATATATATGAAATTCAAAATTTACATATTTAATTTAATAAATATATTTTCAAAATTTAATAATTAATTCTAATTTAATTATCTAACCCCAATTATCATATAATTTCATACTTGATCTATAGAAAAAAAATTCTTCTGAAATTTCCAAATAACAGTTATACTCTTGTATCAACTCTTTCCTTGATATGGTGTTGATAGAGCCACCCTGGGGACCTATTGACCTATAATATCAAGCTCCAATAAATATTACATTATTAATCAAAGCTCTGTGATTAAATAATCATATTTATTAATCTCATGATTACTCCACTATAAATATGAGATTGAACTCTTGATAATTATAGACATATTTTTACTGAGTACTTTATTTAAGAATAAAGTGTATATTGATATAATCATTACATACATCTTTAATCCTCTATTAATGGTTCATAATTAAAAGGGAATAAAATTACCATTTCACCCTTTTAGCTATATCATGTTCCTAGTGTACCATTGACTTTACTAGTGAAGGTTATGTCACAACAAGTTTGCGACGTGAGCGCTCATAATTTTTTTAGTTCCAAAAGCCAACCCAATAGGGAACCATTATTCAATCTATAAGAAGGTGTAGATTCCATATCTGTTAAACTACATCACCTTCCATATATATCATTGAGTCCCCAAAACAATTGTTTTTAGCCTGATCATTCTGACAAACCTTAATGCATGAATCAAAGAATCAAATGACATATATAGGAGTTCATAGCGACCTCATGATTAAGATCATCGTGTATATGATCATCATTTGATATGTTTGATTAATACTATGAAACAGTGTTAAACAAGTATTAACAAAACACATCTGGTCCAGTTCTACGTACTCTCAGCATGCAAAGTACCTCCACAAAAATGTCCTACTACACTAGTAACCCGGATCTAGGTCACATGTATTTATAATACCAGTGGACCGTACTAGCAGTAATTAATCTAAGATTTCATAACTTTATTTTATTCAAACTATTTTAAGTTTATTATGTTAATCTCGACCCTCTCATACCAATATGAGATTAAGACCACATAGATAAACTTTGGAATTTTCAGATATTTACTTGATATTATTAATATAATATCGAACATAGTATATATATATAGTAATTCAATTCAATTATTTATTTCATTTAAAACATTTGTCAACTACAATTGCTTTAAGGGCACTATTCCCAACATTTTTATGCGGCGGCATGTGCAAGGCGGAGAAATTACCAGACTTCGAGGCTGCAATCTAGCTTAGGTGAGTGGGTTAATTGGAATTTGGGATTGTATGAGGTTGTTGGAGATTATTTTTGTGAGTTATTCACTACCTCATCTACATAGTGGGTAGATTTTATTGACTGTGTTGAACCTAGCATTACTCAAGCTCAAAATGCAAAGCTCTTGGAGCCAATTACAGAGGACGCGGTGAAGGTTGAGTTGTGTCAAATGCATCCTGATAAATCTCCTGGGCCTGATGGGATGAGCCTGGCCTTTTATCAAAAGGAGTAGCATTGTAATGCTCTTCAACCCAGGGACCGTTACACTGTGTATTTTAAATAGCGCTAAACTCGCTAAACGAGACATTTGGCCATAGCCGTATTACTAAACGTGATTAACAATTTAGGGTTCAAATTTTTTGTCAAAGGTACCATCGTTTCATTAAAATGTTTACCTCATAATTGGATCCCATAAAATATTTAAAAGTTTAACTATAATGAAAAAGTTACATCCTGCCGTCCTAAGCAGCAAAATAGGATTTGACCCTACTTCCTCTTTGAACCCTCAGCTGTGGTGGTCGAGCAGCCTCAAATGTACACATCGTCACCTAAGCTCTCCAACTCGAGGATGGTCCAGATTTCGTTTCCCTTTACATGCACCATATAGAACCTGTGAGCCAAGGCTTAACAAGAAAACTTAAACATGCTCATAATAAGCATGCCTAGTAGTAATAGCCCTACTCATGCATGCATACCATTCATATAAATGACTACAGTGTCATAAGGGCCAATAGCCCAATATAAATGATCAATGAATCATATCGAGCTCCAATGCCCAAAATACATGATTATGGAATCATACTAGGGCTCAGCGCCCTAATACATGATTAATGAATCATACTGGCTCAACGCCCCAGGATAGAGGACTAATGAGTCACCCCGGAGCCCTTTGCTCTGTCCTCTGGCCTAGCATACCTGGCGCTCTAGTTTTCTAAAGACCAATAGGTCGGTCAAGCATATGATGCGCTCCTAGTTAAACATAACCATATCAACCAGAGCTCAGAGCACTATTTTCATCCTTGACTAATAAGTCAATGCTTTATGACCAGAACTCAGCGTGCTAAGGTCGTCCTTGACTAATAATTCAATGCTTTACAACCACCACTCAGCATGCAAGGGTCGTCCTTGACTAATAAGTCAATGCCTTACAACCAACACTCAGCGTGCTAAGGCCGTCCTTGACTAATAAGTCAATGCTTTACGACCAACACTCAACATGCTAAGGCTGTCCTTGACTAATAAGTCAATGCCTTACAACCAGCAATCAGCGTGCTAAGGCCGTCCTTTACTAATAATTCAATGCTTTACGATCTGCACTCAGTGTGCGAAGGTCTTCCTTGAAAAATAAGTCAATGTTGTACAACCATCACTCAGTGTGTTAAGGTCATCATTGACTAATAAGTCAATGCTTTACAACCAGCACTCAGTGTGCTAAGGCCATCCTTGACTAATAAGTCAATGCCTTACGGCCATAAGTCAATGTTTTACGACCACCACTCAGCGTGCTAAGGTTGTCCTTGACTAATAAGTCAATGTTGGGGCCCAACCCTAGGATATGGGACTAATAAGTCACCCCGGGCACATTTCCCTATCCACTATATAACTAGCCTTGGAGCTAGCCCAGCATACCTGACGCTGAGTTTTCCACGACCATTAAGTCGAACAAGTGTATGATACGCTCCTGGTTAGCTTAATTAAAACGATCAGCGCTCAACGCTCTATTGCCACACTTGACTAATAAATCCATGCTTTTCTCAATTATATAATGCTAACTGACATTCATCGTATATCAAATATCCAGATACAAAGCATTCAACATGCTCAAAGAACACTCACAAGCACAAGCATAATCATAATCATGCACATTCTCAGGCGTTCATGCCCTATTCATATTCCTGTTCAATAATTCGGGCCAAGCCATCATCACAAGTATCATATACTAGGTACAGTTTTCTTACCTTTAGTCCAATCATAGGTTACCAATGAACGACCCTCGAGAACGACACTGAAGTCCGAGCCCCTAGTGATAACCTAGTCACAACCATAATATAGATTCCCGTCAATAATGACTAAACACAAATTTCAGATCGAGTCCCGACCTCCGAGACATCGAATCCTACTAAACCGGGTAGTAGGATCGATCCTGAGCCCTTAGGTTTGAGTTCCCATCACTAAAAACCCATTTTGGCAAAAAATTCCCTTAAGTTTCGCGACCCCAAGCCTCTGAGCCACAACTCGCCCAAGAAAGAGGCCCAGCCTCTTTTCTACCTGCACCCCACGCCGTGGCGTGCCTACCGGGCACCACGGCCCAAATTTCCCAAAAACCAGGTGCTTTTCGTTCGTCAACCCTGAGCCGCAGCGCCCAAGAACAAGGTCGCAGCCCAACCTGGAACCCAGCCATTTCCTTAATTTTTCTCATTTCAAAGCCCTCCATAAACCTGTCCAAACATATCCAAATCCCAAAAACAAAGTTCCCAATCAACTCAGCAGCCCAAAACCACCAAAACCCAAGTTCTGAACAATTCAAAAACTCATCAAAACGTAAAATCCAATCAAAGCTTAAAAACTCAAAACTTAAAACTTAAAGCTTAGATTACCTCTAATTAATTTGTTTGCTAGCTGAATCCTCCGGCTATCAGGCTTCTAATCTTCCCTAGAATTGTTATGACTCTAACCTTGCTTGAATAAGAATCCTAAAACTCGAGTTTCTTTCAAAAATGCTAACGGGCATCAAAAAGAGAATAGGAGAGAGAGAAAGTATTTTGAACGTACTTATCTTCTGACAGGTTACTTCGAGCTTAAGTAACCTTAAGCAAATCCCAATGCTCGGGGTACCCCAAAAATGTCCCCTGGGGTCAAATAGTCAAAATCCCCAGAATTCCCTCCTGATCTCACTAACTCCAATTATATCATCTAATATTTATTCCCATTACCCAATAACCCTGTAACGACCCAAATTTACTAATGAGGCTTAAGGGCCTTGATTAGTGTGTCGGGAGGGCATAATCGGAATATATGTGATTTAATGATTTAATGATTTAAAGCATGTTATATGACTATTTGAATACTTGAGATGCATGACTATGTGTATTAGTATGCATGTAGGCCCTGATTAGGTTAGAATGGCATAATCGTAATTTTGGCCCGTTACGGGCATAACTGTATATATATGTGATCATTGTTGCGACCACATTATTATGTGGATATATCTGTAATCTGTGACCCGAGACGATCCTAGTGAGCGATTTAGCGAAAAAGTCACGACAAGGATTTATACTCGGCTCGGGGCGAGCCTGGGGGTATAAATGGGAATTTAGAGAATATATTGGGGTTAATTTTGATAATGAAGAATATAAGGGGTGATTAATTAGGTATCAGGAAGTAAGCGGGAAATATTAGAGACACTCGAGGAAATTAGCGGGAATTGGGTAAAATGACTAAAATGCCCCTAAGTGGATTAAAGGATTTAGGATTAAAAGGGAGGGCATTATGGTCATTTGGTTTGCAAGAGATAAGTATGCTGAGGCTTTATACTTAGTGGGAATGGTAGAATAATATAGAAGTCTGAGGAAAGAAAGAATAGAAGGAAAAGAAAGAAAAAGAAAGGGAGGAAAACAGAGCTGTTTTTCTAAGGGTCGGTTGGTGATCTCCTTCACCATTTCTTAGTGTTTTCTTGGAGCAAAATTCAGAGGAGAGCTAGGTCAAGCTGATCCATAAGGTTTCTGAGTTAAGCTTGAAGAGTTGGCAAGGGTTTAGCAAGAACAAACCTTCCACCTAAGGTAAGACTTTGAAGTTTCTTTAGTTCTGGTTTTGATTTTTAACTAAGGTATCTAAGCTGAATTGATGGGGAATTCTAGGGAAGTTGGAGCTAAAGATTAAGGAAGAGCAAGCTAAGGAGGTCTAGAGGCAACTTAAGGTCGAATTTCCATCAAAGGTATAAATTCTGAACTTTAAACTTTGACGTTTTGACTGTGTTTTGCTGAATTCTGAAGTCTAGGAGTGACTATTGTTAATTTTAGGATTAGAGGTGCATGTGGTTAGATTTTATGTGGTTATGATGCTTGGGATGAGTTAGACATGTTAGTGAGCTTGATTTTGAGTTTGGTGAAGGTTTGGAGAAGTTTTGGTTAAGTTTGGCTCGGGAAAATCACAGGAAGGGAAAATGTGGTGTTGGCAGTCTGTGACTAGCGCTACAACGCAAGCCTTTGGGCGTTGTAGCGCTAGGCCATGCATTCTGGGGGATTTTGGTTCTTTTTGTAGCGCTGAAGCGCCCTCCAATGAGTGTTGTAGCGCTACCTTGTCTTCAGAAAGGGATTTTAGGGTTATTTTCAAGGGTTTTTGACCAAGGGCTCGGGGTTCGATTCCACCACCTTGTTTGGTGGAATTAGGACTTCCCGAGGGCTCGGGATTGGTCCCGAGGCTAGGTTATGGACTTGAGGGTTTGTGATGACTTTGGTCTATGTTTGTGGCTAGGTTTGCGCTAGTACTCGAGAAGGATCGTACTTGTGGATCACAGTGAACAAAGCTAGCAAATCCAAAGGTAAGAAAACTGCACCCGGTTATATGTTAGTGATGGGACTAAGAGCTCCCGATATTTGTATAATGTCAATGATGGTATTACGCCATGGGACATGTGATAGCGGCCTAAGGGTGCCGTATACAATATTTGCGCACAGGGCGCGGCTTGGCCACTGGTAGCTGAGGACAGCTTAATATTCACTGACCTCGGTTTAAGCGGGCCGGAGTCAGTGGGATAACGAAGGGTGTGGCCTGAGGGCGCTAACCCTAGTTATCACTTGTGATTTGGTGTATGATATGAGTTTATATGTTTAGTATGCTGAATACTTGATTATTCTGAATGTTTATATGGTTAAGAATATGTTATGCAATATGAGATATTGGAATGTCTGTTGATTGCTTATGCTCTGTTATTGTGTTTTCTTGCTGGGCCTTGGCTCACGGGTGCTACGTGGTGCAGGTAAAGGCAAAGGCAAGTTACACCAATCCTGAGATGGAGAGTTGCAGGGCTGAATGTACATAGTCAGCTATTCGGTCACCATGGCCGAGGAGTGGATCAGGACAGAGATTGCCTAATTGTCTGTTTTGCCTTAATATGGCTAATACTGTATTTAGTTCTTGAATCTTTTGTAAATGATTTTAATCTTAATATTTTTGGGATCCTGTGTAAATAGGAAATGTTTCTTTATGAGAAATGTGACTTTTAAGACCAAAATCTTTTAACCCTAGTTCCATTATAGTTTTGGTAACACAGTTTCTAACTAAATGACTTGATTAGAAAGTCTAGCACTTTTATAAACATACAGTGTAACGGTCTTGGCTATCCAGGGCGTTACAAACCTGGTAATATACTAAATACCCAATATACCCCTTAACTTACTCCGAGTCAAGTATTGGTCCCGTTGTGACTTCCCACTAGCTTTCTCCCTAGGATCGTCTCGTGCCGAGTAACCCAAATATATCCACATAATGATGTGGTCCCACGCATATATCACATAAATACCAAATATACTCATAACAGGCCATATTACAAAAAATTCCCATTTAATTAGAATTGGGCTCACATGCATAGTTAATACACCTAGACATGCATATCAAGTGATATTATAATATAAGTCACATAATCATATAATGATACACATATATATCACATAATCACATAATTTTCATAATTTTCCATCTTGGCTCCCTAATCATGGCCCTAAGCCTAATTAGGTAATTTGGGATGTTACAACTACCCCCTCCTTATAGGAATTTCATCCTAGAAATTCTACCTGAACAACTCGGGATATAGATCCCGCATATCTGATTCCAATTTCTAGGTCGCTCCCTCGACCTTATGGTTTCTGTATAATACCTTAACTAGAGGTATAGCTATGTTCCATAGAACCTTGTCATTTCTGTCTCATATCTAGACTGGTTGTTCCTCACAAGATAACTCAGCCTCCAATTCCAAATCCTCATAACTCAACACATGAGTCTCATCTAATACATGGTTCCTCAACATAGAAATATGAAATACATTGTGTACTGCCGATAGTGCCAATGGTAAGGCCAATCTTTAGACCACCTGACCGATCCTCTCAAGGATCTCATTTGGTCCTATAAATCTAGGGCTCAACTTGCCCCTATCTCCTCACCCCTTTCCATGGTGATACTCTAAGGAAGACATAGTCTCCCAGTTAGAACTCAATGTTCCTTCGTTTCAGATCAACATAACTTTTCTGTCTACTCTGAGAAGCAAGCATCCGAGCTCTAATCTTTTCCATAGCCTCAGTGGTCCTCTGAACTACCTCCGGACCCAAATATTTTCTCTCACCCATCTCATCCTAGTTAATGGGCGATCTACGCTTCCTACCATACAACATCTCATAAGGTGCCACTCCCATAATCAACTGGTAGCTATCATTAGAGGAAGACTCTATTAGATGAAAATATTCATTCCAGGACCTTTCAAAGTCCAATACACATGCTCTCAGCATTTTCTCTAATATATGGATAATCCTCTTTGATTTACCATTATCCTAAGGAAGTAAAAAAAATAGGGTCCCCATCTAATAAGATAGATCTTAAAATCCCATGAATGCGTACTATCTCTTTCACATAGAGATTTTCATACTAGTCAACTGTATTGCTCATCCTCATTGATAAAAAGTGAGTTCATTTCATATACCGGTCCATAATGACCTCAACTGAATCATGCTAGCCCACTATCCTGGGCAATCCCACCATGAAATCCATCTTGATGTCCTCCCACTTGCACTCTGGGATACTCAAAGGCTATAATGGCCTTATTGGTTTCTTATACTCTGCCTTGACCTACTAACAGGTCAAGCACTTTTCCACGTACTCAGTTACGTCCCTCTTCAACCCAGGCCACCAATATAAAGCTTTCAGATTTTGGTGCATCTTCATGGTGTCTAGATGTAGATAATAAGGGATAGTATAAACTCAAATCCCAATGTCCATCAAATCCCATTGTCCATCGGATTCCAAGTCCGATCCTTATACCTCAATAAACTCATGTTTAACACTGTATAGTCCTTAGCTAATCTAGCTAGGATAGCCCCTCAGTCCTTCCCATCTGTGGGTTACTCAACTATTTTCCTTTGATCCTCTCTAAAAGAGTGAACTCAACCGTAAAATTGGCCAACTGGCCCAACAATAACTCTACTCTAATTCTGGTCATAACCTTCAACTAACATGATGCAAAGGCAATCACCATTTCTATCAATGAGGTAACATTCCTTTAGAACTCTTCCACAAAACACATATAATACCCTGCCAATCCAAGGAAACTCCTGACCTCTAAGGCGTTCCTTGGCCTTGGAAAATCTCTAACTGAGAGTAGACCACAATATTGTCAATAAAGACGATCACAAACCAATCTAGATAATCTTTGAACACCCTGTTCATCTGATCCATAAAAACAACTGGGCATTAGTCAAACCAAAATACATGACTAAAAACTCATAATGCTCAAATATGATGCAAAAAGCAGTCTTATGCTTATCCTTCTCCCTGATCTTCAGCTAGTAATAACCAGATCAAAGATCTATCATGGAGAATACCGTCTTACCGAGTAACTGAACATTTATATCCTTCAACTCTGGTGGAGCCATTCAATACGGTGCCCTAAACACTGATTCTATCCCTGGCACCGACATAATCAAAAATCTATTTTTCGATGTAGAGGTAACCGTGATAGATCCTCTGGAAACACATCTAGAAACTCATAGGCTAATCCAGTCTATCTTGGTCCCACTGGCATGACCTAAGTGGTATCCACCACACTAGCTAAAAATCCTATGCAATCCCCTTGCAATAGGTCTCTAGCTCTAAGTACAAATTTCATAAGTATACGGGGTCCATGCACAGTGCCAACAAATACCAAGGGTTTCTCACCCTCAAGCTCAAGGATTGCCATCTTTTTCATGAAATTTATCATTGCACCATACTTAGCTAACCAATCCATATCCAGGATCATATCGAAGTCAGTCATAACCAACTCTATCACATCAACTGATGAGTCTTTTCCCACAATAATCTAACCCATCTCTTAAAATTACCAATAGGGTACCAAATTCTCATCACATCATAACCACATACCAAGTGTATGCCTCTACCAAAAGAAAAAAAAAACAAAGAACAACATGGCACCAAAACCAAATCAGTACAATACAAGAATCAGATTTAGAAAGCTGACCTGCCACTACTGGGGGACCAATCTCAGTCTCAATCTCTGACTCTGACTGCGTCTGAGTGAACACTCGAGGTGGAGTTGAGCTATCTTCCCCTTTAGTTCATCCTTCCTTAGCCCTGGGCAATCCTTCTTGAGGTGCCCAACCATCCCACACAAGAAACATGCCTTTGCTCGACATTTCCCCCAGGTGGTGTCTCTTACACCAAGCGCATTTCGGGTATAGTTTCCAATCGTCGTCCTCGGTCTGATGGCCTATCTTAGCACTTTGGAACCCTTTTTCTAATCTAGAGGTACCGAATACATTGATAAATTTTCCTTTCTGATCACTGGGGCTTCTGCCTCTGCCTGAGCTCCGCACTTTCTGGTACTCTCCCTCCAAATCTCATTTCATGTGCTCTTAACAACTAGAGCCCTCCCTACCGCCTAAACATAAGTAGAGATCTCATATACTGGGCTGATTCTAACGCCCTGAGATATTTTTGGATTCAATTCCTAGATAAATCACTCATTCCAAGCCACATCTGCGGGTACCATATCAAAATCAAACTTGGCCAACCCATCGAATTTGTTAACATACTCTATTATTGTTGTATTTCCCTAAACCAGGTTAAAAAATTCATTTGTCTTTGCAGTCTTAACTGCATCACAGTAATATCTCTCATTAAACAACTACGTAAATTCTTTCCAGTTCATTGCAGTTGTATCTCGTGTCTAGGATATCACTTCCCACCACGTTCGGGCATCTTCCTGCAACACATATGTAGCATAGATCACCCTATCGTGACCTACCACCCTCATACTATTGAGGGTGGAACTAATCATGCTCATCAATTGTTCAGCTCTAAATGGATCTAGGCCTCCCTAAAAAACTAGAGGGTAATATTCCTGAAATCTCTCACATAGAAATTCCCACCTGTTCTCAACCCTAGGCTAAGCCAAAACTGTTGTCACTCCTGGCATAGAAAAGGAAGAGGTGTTCAGTGATGAAACCTGCTATTTTAAACACCTAATCTCTTCCTCTTGCCTTTGCAATCTTAATTGCAAATCTGCAAACACCTACTGTCAATTTTGAGGGGCAGGCACAGGGCTCAGGCCCTGGCTGTAATTCCCAGCCTCAATATAAGCACCACCGGGTCCCATTAACTTCCTTGGGTACATAACCTCTGAATTAGTCTGCAGTCAATAACTTGACATATTAAGCATGATGAGAACATCTAGAAACCTTCTCCATGGGAAAACCAAACGGCACGACACTCACATACCACTGTAGTGCTAAAATAGATGCCCTTAAAATTTATGCATCAATCAATAACCCCTGTTCTTGCCAACAAAATACCATGATCTCAATTATAGCATGCAAATAACACATTCATTTATGAACTGAGCAGGTAATCACATAATCATATCAATAGTGAAGGGCCAGGCTAGAGAAGAAAATCCCATGCTCTCTAATAAGGCATGCAAGTAAAGTATTTATATCTTATTTAAGTAGTTAAACACATAACTACATAAATATTCACCATACTATGAGTGGAGCTTGTGTTTAGTGATGAGTGCACATGCCTATCTTATCTTCAAGAACCCTTAACCTTGGAAAACTCTGATACCAAGTTGTAACGCCCTACTACCCAGGGACCGTTAAACTATGTATTTTATATAGCTCTAAACTCGCTAAACGAGTCATTTGGAAATAACCATGTAACTAAACGTGATTAATGATTTAGGGTTAAAATTTTTGGTCAAAGGTACCATCGTTTCATTAAAACATTTACCTCAGACATGGGATCCCAGAATACATTTAAAAGGTTAACTATAATGAAAAAGTTACAACCTGCCGACCTAAGCAACAAAGTATGGTTTGACCCTAGTTCCTCTTTAAACCCTCAGCTGTGGTGGTTGAGCAGCCGCATATGTACACATCGTCATCTAAGCTCTTCAACTCAAGGATGGTCCAACTTTCTTTTCCCTTTACCTGCACCATATAGCATCCGTGAGCCAAGGCTCGACAAGAAAGCTTAAACATGCTCATAAGCAGTTAATAACATATTACCAAATCATAAAAAGCATGCTTGGCAGTAATAACCCTACTCATGCATGCATACCATTCATATAAATGACTACAGTGTCATAAGGGCCAATAGCCCAAGATAAACGATCAATGAATCATATCGGGGTCCAATGCCCAAAATAGATGATTATGGAGTCATACTAGGGCTCAACGCCCTAATACATTATTAATGAATCATACTAGCTCAGCGCCCTAGGATAGGGGACTAATGAGTCACCCCAGGGCCCTTTGCGTTGTCCTCTGTACAACTAGCCTTGGAGCAGGCCTAGTGTATCTGGTGCTCCGAACAAGGGTATGATGCGCTCCTGGTTAAACATGACCATATCAACCAGCACTCAGCGTGCTATTGTCGTCCTTGACTAATAAGTCAATGCTTTATGACCAGCACTCAGTGTGCTAAGGTCATCCTTGACTAATAAGTCAATGCTTTACAACTAGCACTCAGCGTGCTAAGGTCGTCCTTGACTAATAAGTCAATGCCTTACAACTAGCACTCAGTGTGCTTAGGCCATCCTCGACTAATAAGTCAATGCTTTACAACCAGCACTCAACGTGCTAAGGCTGTCCTTAGCTAATAAGTCAATGCTTTATGACCAATACTCAGCGTGCTATGGCTGTCCTTGACTAATATGTCAATGATGGGGCCCAGCCCTAGGATATGAGACTAATAAGTCACCCCGGCCCCATTTCCCTATCGTTTGTATAACTAGCCTTAGAGCTGGCCCAGCATACCTGGCGCTGAGTTTTCCACGACCATCGGGTCAAACAAGCATATGATACGCTCATGTTAGCTTAACCAAAATGATCAGCACTCAACGCGCTATTGCCGTCCTTGACTAATAAGTCAATGTATTTCTCAATTACATAATGTTAACATGCATTCATTGTATATCAAATATCCAGATACAAAGCATTCAACATGCTTAATCAACACTCACAAGCATAATCGTAATCATGAACATTCTCAGGCGTTCATTCCCTATTCATACTCCTGTTTAATAATTCAAGCCAATCCATCATCACATGTATCACATACTAGGTGCAGTTTTCTTACCTTTAGTCCAAGCACAGGTTACCAATGAACGACCCTCGAGCAGGATCCCAGGTTCCGAGCCCCTAGCGACAACCTAGTCACAACCATAATATAGAATCTCATCAATAACGAGTAAACATAGGCTTTTGGACCAAGTCCTAGCCTCCGGGATATCGAATCCTACTAAACTAGGTAGTAGGATCGATCCTGAGCCTTTAGGTTTGAGTTCCCATCACTAAAATTCCTTTTTGGCCAAAATTCCCCTTAAGCGCTGCGACCCCAAGCCTCTGAGCTGCGACCCGCCCAAGACAGAGGCCCAGCCTCTTTTCTGCCTGCACCCCACATCGTGGCGCGCTTACCGAGCACCGCGGCCCAAATTTCCTAACAACTAGGTCCTTCTCCTTCGTCAAGCCTAAGCCACGACGCCCATGAGCAGAGTCGCAGCCCGACCTGGAACCGAGCCATTTCCTATGTTTTTCTCATTTCAAAACCCTCCATAAACCTATCCAAACATATCCAAATCCCGAAAACAAAGTTTCCAATCAACTCAACAACCCAAAACCACCAAAACCCAACTTCCGAACAATTCAAAAACTCATCAAAACGTAAAATCCAATCAAAGCTTAAAAACTCAACACTTAAAACATAAAGCTTAGATTACCTCCAATTAATTCGTTTCCCAGCTAAATCCTCCGGCTATCAAGCTTCTAATATTCCCTAGAATCGTTATGACTCTAACCTTGCTTGAATTCAAGTCATAAAACTCGAGTTTCCTTCCAAAATACTAACGGGCATCAAAAAGAGAACGAGAGAGAGAGAAAGTGCTTGAACGTACTTCTCTATTGATAGGTTACTTCGAGCTTAAGTGTTAGTGCTAAAAATCGGGTACTTGTAGGAGACCCAAAACAAGTGCCAAAAGCCCCTCACGTGCAGCCAAGGACCCGCGCGCACTGACCGCACGACACCCCTACTCCACGCGCGCACACCATGCGACGCCCCTGCTCCGCGCGCGCGCACCTTGCGACGCCACTGCTCCGCGCAATGCCACCAAGATCCACGCGCGCGCACCGTGCGACGCCACCAGGATCCGCGCGCGCGCACCACACGACGCCACCAGGATCCACGCGCGGGGTGACCTCGCCCTCAAAGGCACACCCAAGTAACATGCAAGCATAGGGTGGCCTCGCCCAAGGACTAAGCACGCCCAGTGGCTTCGCCCCAAGGGGCCTCGTCCCAAGGGCCACGCGTGCCTAGTGGCCTCGCCCAAGGACTAAACACGCCCAGTGGCCTCACCCCAAGGGGCCTCGTCCCAAGGGCCACATGTGCCTAGTGGCCTCGCTTCCAAGGGACCTCACCCAAGGGTCACACATGCATAGTGTGGCCTCACCCCCAAGGGCCTCGCCCAAGGGCCACGCGTGCCTAGTGGCCTCGCCCCCAAGGGACCTCACCCAAGGGTCACGCATGCATAGTGTGGCCTCGCCCCCAAGGGCCTCGCCCAAGGGTCACGCGTGCTTAGTGGCCTCGCCCCCAAGGGACCTCCCCCAAGGGTCACGCATGCATAGTGTGGCCTCGCCCCCAAGGGCCTCGCCCAAGGGTCACGCGTGCTTAGTGGCCTCGCCCCTAAGGGCCATGCACGTCTAATGGCCTTGCCCCCAAGGGACCTCACCCAAGGGTCACACATGCATAGTGTGGCCTTGCCCCCAAGGGTCACGCATGCATAGTGTGGCCTCGCCCCCAAGGGGCCTCACCCAGGGGTCACGCATGCATAGTGTGGCCTCGCCGCCAAGGGGCCTCGCCCAAGGGTCACGCATGCATAGTGTGGCCTCGCCCCCAAGGGCATCGCCCAAGGGCCACGCACGTCTAAGTGCCTCGCCCAAGGGCCTCATCCCAAGGGCAACGCGTGCATGATGCCAGTGTTCAAGGTGGCCCACAAGAGACAAAAAGAGTACGAACGAGGTACCTCTAAAGGGGTACGTACATGCCTGCAAGGATCATGGGATAGGCCTGACACCGGTACTCGACAAGTAGTGGCGGTTGGGAATAGTACAAGGAGTGGCTACACCACCACCACGTCTCTAACACCCGTACGAGACAAGTAGTGGAGTCAGGTCCGGGTACAAAAGCTGAGGTGCTCCCATGGACCCTAACAGTGTACCAAAGCCGACACCACTACGCCTGATACCACTCTCCTGACAGAGTACTTGTGTACCACTTGGTCTCCTAGACCACCATGTATCCCAGGCCATCAGAGCCTACTATAAGAAGGACCCCTCTCCCACATGGGAGGGGGTTGGAAAATTTACTGTAGCAAGTGCTTGAGAGTGAATGAAAGATAGATTTCTCCATTGTTGTTCTGTCATTGTTCTTGAGTTATTACTTAAATTTCTACAGCTTTTTTATTGACTATCTTCACTTGATAATTTGTCCCAACTCAACTTAGTTGACGAGTTCTCACCGTCAACAGTTTGGCGCCGTCTGTGGGAACGTTAGTTTCAAGCTACTGTTCCACCGTTGTTTCCGGCAAGAAGAAATGCCAAGACATTCAAAGCAACTCAGGGAGCCACGAGAGATAGAGGTTCACCTGAACGGAGTCCAGTTGAAGGCCTCCATGAAGGATGCACCTCCACCCAGAGACGTGGAGCCCCCGAAGGACCCTGAGGTTCACAGAGGTGATAGAGTGGCCCCGTCACCAGCCGCTCCACCTGGAGAAAGTCCTTCGAGACCACCATCGGGAAATGCTAATGAGTTCCCTCTCCCAAAACCACCGCAGGTACCGAACTCCGGCCGGCAGGTTGCCGGGCCCCTCTACCCGTAGGCATGATAAGCATCCCCGGGTCCATTCCGTGAGCTTGAGTTCGAAATCTCGGTTTTATGAAGAGGAAATACGTGAGCTCCACCGTAAGAACCAAAGGTTGGAAACCACCTTGGAGAACATGCAAGAGGTCTTGAATGGCCTGTTGCAGGGTAAATCGAGCGTGACCTTGCCTAAGAGGAAGGAGAAATGCCAGGATGGGGTGGAGACCACCGTACCAGTAGATGATGGGAGAACCCGACACTCTACCAGTAACACCCCCCGAGCGAAGCAACGCGGGCACCCTGAACCACCTAAGCAGGCACAGAAACCAGTGCCAAGGACCCACACTGCCCCTCGCAATGAGGATGAGGTCACCTCTAAAAGAGCACCTTCGGATTTACGGGAGGAGCTTAATAAAAAGAGGGTGGGTAAAGGAACCACGCCCCCTATGGCGCCTCGGGAGGGCAAGGGAAAGGCGGATCCTAGCCCGTCCGCTTTGCGGGACACTCTAAGCAAGAGGAGGCAGGACCTGGACACGGAGATGAGGAGCCTGCGAAGCAAGATCGTCACCGCATCAGGCAGCCAGGTCTTTGAGGAAGAATTCGACCATGAGTCACCCTTCGTCAGGGAGATCCAGGGCATCAGGCTCCCTGCCAACTTTAAAGAGCCCCACATGACCCCCTACGAAGGAAACACGGATCAAAAATATCATCTAGACACATTTAATGACCTGATGAAGCTGAGGGGAATTGGCTGCGGGGCGCGATGTCATTGCTTCGCTGTCACCTTAAAAGGACCTGCCTACAAATGGTTCAGGAGGCTTAGACCGGGGTCCATCCGATCTTGGCAGCAACTTTCTGATGAATTCCTTCAGCAACACCACGCCGTGTGAGATTACACAATGCCAGGCCCCAGTCTCGCCAATGTGAAACAAGGAGAAAATGAGAGTTTGAAGAGTTATATCCACCGGTTCAATATGGAGGCGGCTAAGGTAGGGAGCCTGACCCGCCGAGAGCTGAAAATGGCCATCACCGCTGGAGTACGCCATGGGAGCAAGTTATGGGATAACATGCTCAAGAGAGAGGTCACGGACTTGGATGATTTCTACGAGCGGGCACAAAAGTACATTCGCGTGGAGGATGGTCACGAAAACCTTAAAGCTGGAAAAGGCCCATCGCCCCCGAAACCTTCTGCCCAGGAAAACCAAAGCAGTGCCAAGAAGAAGGGTGTATATGAGGGAACGAGGGACGATCATCCCCAGAAGCACCAACGCTCTGGCGAGCGCATACAGAGCCCCTACACCTTTTACACATACCTCACCCATGCGAGAGAGGATATTTTCGTTACGAACGAAAACCGGGTGCCTTTTAAAAGGCCCCCGCCAATAAAAAAGGATCGGTCTAAAAGAGACCCAGGCAAGTATTGCCAATATCACAAGGATATCGGCCAAACCACCGCAGAGTGCAGCCATTTGAAGGTGGAAATCGAGGAGCACATCCGCCTGGGACATTTGGGCAGATATGTGTGCAAGGAGAACCAGAGGCCAGAAGAAGGAGAGTCCCCTCCGCGGGCACGAGGGGTGGCCCCAGAAGTGCAGGGAGAGGTCAGGACCATCTTTGGAGGACCAGGAGTCGGAGGCGATTCAAGGAAGGGGCGAGACAAGTACGCCAAGGAGGCCAGACGAAGTCCACCACCTTGCATTTTAAGTTTGGAGCAGCGCCCCCCGAAGAGCTTCAAAGGCGAGAATGACTCAATAACTTTCACTGAAGAAGATGCACATGGGGTGCGTTTCCCTCATAATGACCCCCTGGTGCTAACCGCCCAGCTTGCTAACATGAGGGTACGTCGGGTCATGGTGGATAACGGGAGCTCTGTGGACATTTTGTATCGACCAACGCTGGAAAAGATGGGGTTGAGCCTCCGTCTCCTAAAACCTTGCACTACGACATTGTCTGGGTTTACGGGAGATTCGATGCAACCCCTAGGGACAATTGAATTAGCCCTCACCATGGGGGAGCAACCCAAGCAAACCACCGTAATGGCTAACTTTTTCGTGGTGGAGTGCACCTCAGCCTTCAATGCGGTATTAGGGAGACCCTCTCTGAGAGAATTGAAGGCGATAACTTCTGTGTATCACCTAGCTATGAAATTCCCAACCCCTGGGGGAGTAGCATGCGTGAAAGGGGAGCAGAAGGAAGCGAGGGAATGCCATAACATGTCCCTCCGCACATCCACCAAACCATCTATACCAATGACAATGGCTGTGTTTGAAGGAGCGACCCACACAAGTTAGATCCGCACAAGATTGGACCCACGGGTTACGGAGCCTCTCAAGAAGTACTACCAGCAAGGCTTCAGCTCTCAGGGCCAAAAGAACCTATGTTTAGTTTGTTCTTCGTTGTTTTAGCTTAAGCAAGTAAGAATCAAAGAGGCTACCTAGGTAACCTCCTAGTTAGATGTAACCCCCTTTTTATTTACAAAGTCGGCTATAAACCGCGTGTTATGAATGAAACTGTTTGCAACTTCATGTGTTATTTTTCTTCGCTACGCGGGCATCAGCCAAAGTGTCTGCCGAAATAAATTTCACCAAACACTTGGGGGGCAGGAAATGAGGCAATAACATGCAGCTAGCGAGGGGAACCTAAAAAGGGCCCTCTAACGAAGGATCCTAAAAAGGACCCCTCACCCTCCTAAAAAGGAGACTCCTAAAAAAGAGGCTCCTAAAAAGGACCCTCTAACAGGGGATCTTAAAAAGGGCCCTCAATTAGGAAGAACCTAAAAACGACCCCCTATCAGGAGGATCCTAAAAAGGGCCCTCCATCAGGAGGAAGTGGCCCGTGAAGACAAAGCAAGCAACAAGCAGGAGAATCCAAAGAAGGACCCCTTGCACCAGGATCCTAAAAAGGATCCTATGCACCAGGAGGATCCTAAAAAGGGCCCTCCATCAGGAGGACCCAAAAGGGACCATGGCCCTAAAAAGGACCCTTTAATGGGAGGTCCTAGAAGGACCCCTTATATCGGGGAATTAGGCGAAGTCCTTAAATACAAAAAACAGGGAGAGGACCTTGCAAGGCATCCCTTGGGTTTACAAGGATTAGCTACCCTTGTGAACATCAAGGAGGCCAAAAGGTCTTACGAAAGAAAAATATATAGTGACAACACTAATAAGTCTAGAGCAGCCACCAAGACGTCTAGCCAAAAAGGGTCTTAAAAGAGACCCTTGCAAAAATAGTACTATACATAATGACGAGAGGGACGCTTCTCGCAAAAAATAATAAGCTCGTGCAAGAATATATAAAAGAATAGCTAGGACCCAAGGGGTCAAAATATCCTTATAAGAGTAATCAAGAGGAACCAAAAGAGGTCCCAGTGAACCCTTTCGCATGGGCTCCCAAGGACCTCCAGCCTGGTAAATAAAAGAGGGGAACCAACCAAACCCCATCATACAGGCTCAAACGGGCCTCGAATGCAGTAGAATAAGAGACAAATAGCAACACACGAATATATACATTGAAAAAGGTCTTGGAGATAGTACAAGAGTTACCAGAGGAAAATAGTAGTGACAGTCATATTACAAAGGCCCGAAGTACAAAAAAAAAAAGAGCGCACACCCATGGTGGGCTAGCTAACAAAAATTATGAAATGACTACTTCTAGGCCTCCTACCATGGGCGCTCCACATGGCCGCTCAAGTGACGGCATGCTCACCGAAAGAAGAGATATCAAAATTGGGATCCTGCCTCCATACGTTGTAAAGGGCGCAGTCTATGGACCTGTACTCAATGACAGTCTTCTCCGCCTCCAAGGAAGCATTTCTCTCCTGCACAGGGTCGTGATAACCTCGACTTCAGCCCTTGCAGTCTGGAGTTCGACCCTGATAGACTCGACTTCGGCCTCTAAATAAGTAACCCTCTCCTGCGACACTATCACGATATCCTTGGTCGCCTAGAGTTCGCTCTTCAGGCTGGCAACTTGGTCCTTCAGCTCCTTGGCCTTAGCAACCGCCTTCAGCTTCCTCCTCGACGAGGTGGCAAGTTCGGCCCGAACCTTCTTTTGCTCAAACTGGGTTTTCTCAAGCTCTTTCTCGAGCTCATGGACCCGGGCTATAAGGCAGTCCCTCTCAGTAGTAGACGCGGAGAGGTTGCTAGACGAGTCGGCAAACCGTAGAGCCACAGTATAGGCCTGCAAAAATAGACCAAAAGGATGTGTTAGTCTCCAAATAGATACCCCAAGAAATTAGCCCATACTTAAAAAAAAAAAAAAAAAAAAACTATGGAAAAAGTGAGGTGATGGGGGATTGAACCCCTTACCTCTTGAAGGGAGTATGGGTCTAGATACCACTGGGCTAAGGAAGTGAGGTGTACATAATGAACCTTGCATGAGGGCCTATTTATAAGAATTGATGAGAATAGTCTACAAAAGCACCTAAAGGTACTCTCCTAGACTGGGGGGGAAGTGTGAGTGCTAAAAATCGGGTACTTGTAGGAGACCCAAAACAAGTGCCAAAACCCCCTCACGTGCAGCCAAGGACCCGCGCGACACCCCTGCTCCGCGTGCACGCACCACGCGACGCCCCTGCTCTGCGCGACGCCACCAGGATCCGGCAGGTCAGGCTCCCTACCTTAGCAACCCCAAAAATGCCCCTGGGGCCAAATAGTCAAAATCCGCATAATTCCCTCCTGGTTTTACTAAGTCCAATTATATCATAAAATATTTATCCCCATTACCCAATAACCCAGTAATGTACTAAATACCCAATATATCCCCTTAACTCACTCCGAGTCAAGTATTGGTCCCCTTGTGACTTCCCCACTAGCTTGCTCCCTAGGATCGTCTCGTGCCGAGTAATCCAAATATATCCACATAACGATGTGGTCCCACACATATATGCCAAATATACCCATAACGAGCCAAATTACCAAAATTTTCGTTTTAATCTGAAATGGGCCCACATGCATATTTAATACACCAAAACTTTCATATTAAGTCATATTATAATATAACTCACATAATCATATAATGATACACACACACACATATATATATATCACATAATCACATAATTTTCCATCAAGGCACTAAGCCTCATTAAGAAATTTGGGACATTACAGGCACATAGTTGGCAAGTATATGGTGAGGATTGTGAAGGAATTTTTGTGAATGAATCGCTTCCCAGTGGCATAAATGTTACTAATGTTATGTTGATCCCATAGAAGAAGAATTTTGTGCTAATGGGCGATCTTAGGCCAATGCCTTTATTTAATGTCCTATACAAAGTGGCCTATAACGTTTTTGCTAATAGACTGAAAGGTGTTTTGAATGATGTAATCTCAGATTCTCAAAGTGGGTTTATCCGTGGCTGGTTGATTACTGATAATGTCATGGTTTCTTTTGAGATTTTACATTATTTGAAAAGGAAAACAAAAGGCAGGAATGGTTACATGACTCTAAAGCTTGACATGAGCAAAGGGTATGATAGGGTAGATTGGCCTTTTCTTTGTGCTAGTCTTGCTGCAATGGGCTTTGGAGACCATTGGATTAGGCTTGTTGACTGTTTCTTTCGAACAGTGAGGTATAAAATATGGTGTGGTGGGAAGGAGGTAGGGCCAATTGTGTCTGGAATAGGGATTAGACAAGGTGACCCAATATCTCCCTATCTTTTATTCTCTCTGTGGAAGGTTTGTTTGTGCTTATTAGAAGATATGAGAGGCAGGGTTGGATTCGTGGGTGTAGAGTGGCTAGGGGTGCTTCAGTTGTGTCCCATATGTTCTTTGTCGATGACAGTTACTTGTACTATTAAGCTTCAGAGAGGGAAGCAAGCTATGTTATGGATTTGCTTGAGAAGTTTGAAGGAGCTTCTGGTCAGAAAGTTAATTCTGCTATGTCTTATGTGTTCTTTAGTCCAAATTATCTTGAGTCTACAAAGATTAGTATTTGTAAAATGATGGGAATCCAGAAAGTTGGGAGAATAGTAAGTATTTGGGATTACCAAGTATGATGGGATGGAAAAAATCTGCTTTCTTGGGGTACCTTAAAGATAGAATTCGTAAAAGGATTCAAAGTTGGGATGGCAAGCTCCTTTCTAGAGTAGGTAAAGAGATCTTGTTAAAAAATGTTATTTGGGCTCTTCCTAGTTATGTAATGAATGTCTTCCTGCTACCATTGGAAATTTGTAAGGATATTGAGAGGATGATGAGTAAATTCTGGTGGGGTTCAAGCTCAAATTCTAGTAAAGGAATTTGCTGGATGAATTGGGATAAATTGAGAAAGTGGAAGCATTGTGAGGGTATGGGCTTAAGAAATCTGAGGGACTTTAATATTGCTCTATTGGGCAAGGAGGGGTGGAGTTTGCTTCACATGGAGAATTCTTTGGTGGGTAAATTTTTTAAGGCTCGGTATTATCTGTTGGGGAATTTCTTAAACGGTAGAGTGGGCAATAATCCGAGCTTTATTTGGAGGAGTATTTGGGAATCGCAGATGCTTATCCACCAGGGTGCTCGTCGGTGTATAGGGCCTGGAGACAGGATTGTCATTTTGAATGAGCCTTGGATTCCAGTGATGGAGGATCCTTATGTTCATTCGTCTCATCCAGATTTCTCAAACGTTAAAGTTAGCAGTTTGTTCAAAGTTGATACAAGAGATTGGGATCTGGAGGTGTTGTTCGATCTATTTGATGTCAGAGACATGGATCTTATTTTGAGCATTCCTTTGAGGGAGTTTGCTGATGAGGATCGGTGGTACTGGCTTAAAGAAACTTATGGAGCTTATTTGGTTAATAGTGCTTATAATTTGCTCCAAGAACTTAATGGTAGATGTCATGGATCTGATAGTTCTGGATTTCTGAGGAAATTGTGGAATTTAAAAATTCCTCCAAAGGTTAAGAATCTCTTATGGTGTGCTGCAGTCGGGTGCCTTCCTTTTAATGTTCAGTTATAGGCTAAATGAGTTGTTATTTCTCCTCTATGTTCGGTGTGTAATTTGGAACCGGAGACTGTTTGCCACAACCTTGTGGATTGTAGTTGAAATTCTGTTTTTAGTAATTACCAAATTAATTAAACCAAGTGAATTAATTAAAGTGCGGAATGGTAATTAACTATTTACACAGATTACAGTTCTGTCGGAACAGAAACCAAACTTGTCACGTCAGAAACTGAACACAATAAAAAGACAGTGCAAAACAAAAAAGAACACAGCGAATTTTTACAAGGTTTAGAAACTCTTTCGGATAACCTACTCCTTAAGGCCATACCCAGAGAATAAAACCAATTAATAAAGAATCACAAGTACAAAAACATTGACTTAAACAAAACAAGACTCCCTCTTGAGATTTTCCACAACTTGTTGTACTTCTCTTCACTAATCTGATCTTGATTGAAACGCTCAACCACTTGAACTCCCTTCAATGGCCAGCGAGTGCTTGCATCCTCCCGACGCAAGGCTTGTAAAAATCTTCTCCCGAAGACTACAAACATTGTGTTCAAATTACAATGTGTATTCACTCATGAACATGGTATAAACTCACCACTAAAACCTAAACACACATAATTCTACAAGATCACGTGAATACTTATGATCTTGAATACAAAGAGGAACTCTCACAAATATTACAATAAAGCTCACGAATAAAGCACCAAAGAGTTCACTTTTCTCACTGCCTTTAGAGCCCTATTTATAGAGTCCTTTTTCGTGCTCATAAAAGCTGAGACAGAATTCTTCTAATAAAGGCAAGAATCATAGAAGATATTCTTGATTGATGAAGAGTTGCATTTTTTAGAAGATGTTGATCCGACAGATACGATATTGGTGGGGACAACTCAGACCTGTGTTGGATCAAAAACAAGCTCAAAAAGGAAACAACAATTAATGACATTAAGAACCAGTTTCCTGATTGCAATCCTTGAGCTGCACGAAAATATATAAGCAAATAATCCATAAACAACTTTTGGTAAGTACCGAATATTTGCAATATACTTTTTCCCTTTATAAATAAAATGAAACAATATAGGGAAACAAACATTTCCGAAAATTATAATAAAGGAAAACAACTAATTCAACCAATTTTATCTTTTAAGAAAAATATATTTCTATAAAAATGCTAATTATAGGATTTACAGTAGTTTTTACCAGAATTGTTGGGGCAATACGGCTTTTGCAAGGCTTTCAGGGGTGCATTCATCATTTGGAGAGTGGTTGCAAACAATTTTCTCTACTGGTGGCATTGAATCAATTGCGGAAGCAAGGTGTTGTGTTGGGAAATATGGAGGGTCCATAAAAAATCTGGTTTGGAACCAGAAGCATGTGTTTGTGTTGGAGGTTGTTTTGTCTGCAAAATCTCATCTTAATCATCTACTCAGCTATTTGGGGCTCCTTCTCCGAGTTTGCTTTGGCAAGGAGAGGGTAATGAGCATTGTAGTCGACCTGCTATTAATAATATTAAGATAAATGTGGATGCAGCAATCTTTGATGGCGACAAGAAGCATGGGCTTGGGGTGTGGCGCGAGACTGTGATGGTTAGATTTTAGAAGCTTTTTCAGTGCTGAAGGAGGGCCAAGTGCAGGTTGTGGTGGCTGAAACTCTTTCAGTCAAAGAAGCATTGAGCTGGATTCGCCAAAACGGATGGCAAACAATTACTATTGAGACCGATTGCTTGAATGTTGTTCATGTTCTTCGAAATCCTGCTGTAATGTTTCTTAGTTTAGCCTTATTATTTCATATTGTAAGTAGTGGTTTGCCAAATGTTGATGTCATGTTTGTAAAGTGGTCTGCTAACGGGAGGTTCTTGTTATTACGTTGATCGTATTATTAGAGGTGGTGATGTTACCACTGATTTGTTTTGTTGTCTCTCCTATAGGACAATCTTGGTTAATGAAGTTGTTTCTTTGTTTTAAAAAAAAAATTAATTTTCTCATTTATAAGTAGAAAATTCGTGACTTATATTTAATTAACTAGCGCTCTCACTTTTTTATTCATATATAAATATATATATATATATATAATGGTATATGATGAAATTTACATCTAAGTTAGTTGAGAATAGTATATTTACGTATTAATCAGTATTATATGTGGGAGACTTTTAAGATCTTCTGTGTAGCTAATTATAACACTTTACATTCGTTTATGGGATAATAGCGACAAAATTACTTAAATAGTTATAATTCTTGAAGTTAAATAATTATGTAAAAATTTTGACGGCAAAACTACTCAAATAATTACAATTTTTCTAGTTAAATACCCATATAAAAAATTTGACAGCAAAACTACTTAAGTAGTGAATTTTCTTGCACTTAACTTCGTGTCGTTAAATCAACTGTTAAAGCTAACCCTATATGACATGTGGCAGCCTCCAATTTGTCAATTTTATTTAATTTTTAAATATTTTAAAATTAATTAACAAATTTAAGGAGATAATAAAATGAAAATTAATCCCTAAAAAAATAACATATTTGAAATTCATAAAAAATTAAAATACGTATTTTAAAAACTTAAGTAGTGAATTTTCTTGCACTTAACTTCGTGTCGTTAAATCAACTGTTAAAGCTAACCCTATATGACATGTGGCAGCCTCCAATTTGTCAATTTTATTTAATTTTTAAATATTTTAAAATCAATTAACAAATTTAAGGAAATAAATAAAATAAAAATTAATCCCTAAAAAAATAACATATTTGAAATTCATA
The DNA here is from genome assembly GCF_963169125.1 of Humulus lupulus. NCBI lineage: Eukaryota > Viridiplantae > Streptophyta > Magnoliopsida > Rosales > Cannabaceae > Humulus > Humulus lupulus. The sequence goes on from NC_084795.1 coordinate 213,659,769, forward strand.
AAAAATTAAAATACGTATTTTAAAAACTAAGAAAATAACATTATTTTATGAAAAATCTAAATAAAAATCATCAAATTTTCATTTGTAATCAACATGAAATTAGATTATATTTGATTTTAATCAAAATCAAAATGATTTTTTTTTAGATTTTTCATTAAATTAATATTTTTTAATTATCAAAATACTTGTGTTAATATTTTGGAATTTAAAATATTTTATTTTATTTTCTCTAAATTTTTAATTATTTTTTAAATATTTAAAAATTAAAAATTTAGGAATTAAAATATTTTATTATTTTTTCCTAAATTATTTAATATTTTTAATTATTTTAAAAATATTTTGGACGAATTGGAGACTGCCACGTGTCCTATAGGGTTAGTTTTAATAGTTGACTTAACGCCAGGGAGTTAAGTGCAAGAAAATCAACTACTTAAGTAGTTTTGCTATCAAAATTAATTTTATATGGGTATTTACGTGCAAGAATTTTAACTACTTGAGTAGTTTTGCTGTCAAATTTTTACATAAATATTTAACTGCAAGATTTGTATCTACTTGAGTAGTTTTGCTGCCATTATCCCTATATCTCTTCTACATAAAAAGTGTGTAGATAACAAAAATTCTTGATTTTAACGGTTTGTTTTGTTAACTTTAAAGGAATATTCTAAATATTTAATGGAATATACCTTTAAAACTAATTAAATATATATTTATTTATTTATTAATTATATTAATATAAATTCAAATATTATAATATATCATTATTATAATAATATTTGATATAAAAGTACATATATAATAATTATATTAATATAAATTCAAAATCAAATTAAAATGTTATAAAATATTATTATTATTATAAATATATATAATACAAAACTAGATATTTAACAATTATAAATGTTATAAAATATTATTATGATAATAATCCTAATTTTATACTGAATTCAAATATTATAAAATATTATTATAATAATAATATTTAAGATATGACTAGATATTTAAAACTTATATTAATATAAATTTAAATATTATAAAATATCGTTATAATAATATATAATATATAATATTAATTTTTATTAAAAAAATTATTATTTATGTTTAAAAATATTATCATATTATAAAATTGGTTTATACTATTTTGAACCATGTGTTTTGTTCTATTACATATTTGAACTCTGTGTTTTAACAAATTATAATTTTTGACCGTGTGTTTTAAAAAATGGTTTGAAAAGAACCTTAAAACCAATTTTGATGAACCGAAAATTGAATATAACAACACAGTTTGAAATTCCGTATATTAATATTACCAAGTGATTTAAAATAAGATACTTAATTAAATGCGGAATAATGGTTAAGTTGTTTAGACAGATTCCTTTTTGTTAACACTACTTATGGAACTGTTTAAACGAAAACAGAAAAATCGGTAAAAAAATTCAACACACATGAATTTTTACATGGTTCAAAAATCCTTTCAGATAACCTACATCCACGAGGCCACGCCCAGAGAATAAACCAATTAGTAAAGAAATAATGTGTACAAAAGCATTGACTTAAACAATGTAAGTCTCCCTCTTAAACTATTGCCGCAATCTTATTGTACTCTTCGCTACGAATCTGGTTTTGATAAAATGCTGATTCTCTTGAAATTCCTTCAAAGAATAGCGAGTGCTCACTTCCTCCCGAAGTGAGACTTAGATAGAATCATCTCCTGAAGATCCTTATGAACACGTTCACAATAGACACTACCTGTTTACAAGGGACTAGATAGATATCCACAAGTACACTCAGCACTCTCACAAAGATTAAGGTGAACAAACTTAATCTCTACACATAAAAACACTCTTCAAAATAACATAATGTTTACAAATATTCAAAATGGAAGAGCTGAAAATTCCAAGGGCCTTGGCAAGATATTTATAGGCAAGGAAATCGTCCAAGGCTAGCTGTTGACTGCGTTTTTAGCCAACGACGTGAGCACGTCAATAACGACAAGCCTTCAAGAGAAATCAAAACGACAACAAACGGTATAAACAAGAAAAGTAAAGAACACATGAGATTTTTATAGTGGTTCAGCCCCGATTGTCGGTAATAGCCTAATCCACTTAGAGTTGTGATTTATAAATCTATACTCAAGATCAGATGGACTATGCCAACTGAGTTTCTTCAGTATAAATTGTGAAAATACAAGAATTCTCTCTAATTTCAGCACTTTCTCTCTCTAGAATAGACAGACCCAATTTTCTCTCTCTAGAAAGAAGAAGCAGCAGGGGCCCCCTTCTCATCCCATCAGCTCTCTATTTATAGAGATGGGATCCTCAACTGATATCCCCTTATAATAGGGATATTTTATTATATTTATTACATTTATATTACAAATAAACATTCAAAATTCAAAATGTAACAAATTCCCCATTTGTGGGAAGAATGAGAGATTCCCGCGCATGTTGTTGAAGTTGTGTCTGACTTAGTCTCCTCTAGCTAGTTGGTCCACCTCCTACTCACTACCCATGCAAGTGCTGGTTAAACATGCATGGTGGTAGGATATGCATGGTGGTAGGACATGCTTTGGGTGGGTTGAACGTGCATGGTTCTCCTCGAACATGTACTCTCCTCTAGCATGCCATGTTCCTCCTTGAACCAATCTCCTTGGCTTCTCCTCGGACCAAGGTGGTCCGAGGCAACTTCCTTGGCACCTCACCTTGAACGACATTGAGGCAACCTCACCTTGGACAACATTGAGGCAACCTCACCTTGGACAACATTGAGGGAATCTCACCTTGGACAACATTGAGGGAACCCCACCTTGGACAACATTGAGGCAAACTCCTTTAGCATCTCCCAAACATGTCCGATCGAACATTGTATAGACTTTCCTTATGAAAGTCTAAGTCTCCATTCTCTTGCATGAGACTCCTCCTCCTTAGCTATTTACCTTGGGCACGTTCGAGCCAACACTTAGAAAACCTTGGGAGGCTTACCTCCTACACACCCTTGGGGTCTCCTAGGACCACACCCTCCTTGGGGTCTCCTAGGACCACCCTCTTAGCCCTCCTAGGAGGCACTCTCCTAGATGCATTCTCCTTAGCCTCCTAGGATGCATTCTCCAATTTTTGGGTATAACACTAGCATTTTCTGAGATCCTTGTAATCAATTTGCCAATTCCTTTGACTTAGGAAATCAGTCAGCCAGATGAATTCTGTGTCGACAAAAAAGGAAACTGATGAGTTAGCAATGCCATCAATTTTATCTGGCAGAACGAACATGGTCATTTTCGACCATGTTCATTTTCGACACCTTCTTTATTCCATAATAAACATAATCCCTGAAAATAATCTTAAGATAATTGATATACATATTTTTACCAAATAATGCTTATTTGTGATAAATAAGGTAAAAATATATTCACACTTAAAAGATATTTTCACACTAAAAAATTAGCTGAATCAATCTGATAATAAATTATGAATCAATAAGAATATGGTACTGATTTTCCTCAATAACCTTAAAATATTTTTGTCTAAATTAAAGTTAGCCAGTAAAGGATTTTACAATCTCCCGCTTTGGCAACTCGATAGACACAAATATGTTAAGAGTTTATTTTGAAAGTCCCTACAAAGAAAAACCAGTTTAGAGAAAAATAGTAATGCAATTACTCCCCCTGCAAAAAACATCTCAATTGTAACCAATATCACAAACAACAAAATAATGGCACAAACAACAAAATAAATAAAAATAAACCTTTTTACTCCCCCTTGTTGTCTATCAATAAGCCAAATAAGTGAAAACAACACAAACGACAGAAGCCAAATGAAAAGACACTTAAAACGTTCTTTTACAATTTATTTAAACCGAAAAAGAGGAAAACAAAACAAAGGTAGAAATAGGTGGCCTCATTTGGAAGGACCCGCAGCAAAATGAGACATCATGGTGTGCTGAAGTTGCATTATGGTCGAGAGACAATTCTTAAGACTGTGAACTTTTGTCTGAACAGTTTCCAGAATGGCCTTGACACCAGCGAGTTCAGTAATGACATCAGCATCGACAACCTTGAGAGCAATCCCTTTAGTCATCTTGGCAGATGAGGATTCCTTCTTGAGTTTGTAATCTACACCGGCAGTGGGAGGTGTTACGATTTCATATTCCAACTGGAGAGACTTTTGAGAATCAAGCAACTTGTAGATCAAATGAGGAAACACCAAATATTGGCCTTTTTTTTTGCTTTTCCTAAGGTAGTGATCTGATAAAAAATGAGAGTAGCAAGATCAACTTGGAGACCAATCCCAACTTTGAACAGAAAGAAGGTCGTGTCAAAGGTAATGGTGGAGGTATGAGTGGTGGGAATCCAATTGTTGATGGCAAATTTGTGAAGCATGTCATAGTAATGAGTAAGATCGGTCACTTTGAGAACCGAGTGTTGTTCCCAAACCATGTTCTGTCCCACCAAATCAGATAAAACCTTATCTTTGTTGAACTCCACAACACCATTGATAACAACAGGTATATTGAGAACCTTGGCAATTTCAGCAGCACTAAACAAATACCAATGGCCTTGAACATAAACTTGACCAAACATAAAAGACTTACTATCAAACAAATCATCATTAAGATTAGCATAGAATTCTTGAACAACCCGAGGAACAAAACCATCAAACCCAGTTAAAGATCCTAACCACCCTCTATCCTCAATATTCTTAATGACCCCAAACACTCTATGGGCAGAGAACGAAATTTTTTTCTCACAAATAACATCTCTATGCACATAATGCTTCATATTTTTCTCATTGTCATTGAAACAAAAATTCAAAGAGTGAGCTTTAAATGATGAACCTAATGTTGCATTAGGAACCACTGGTGACTTTGTGCGGATCTCAGGAATTTTCACAGCTTTCTTGCCCTTTGGAGAAATAGGAGGGTCCTCGGATGGGTCAGATTTGGCTTCAGATGCAACTTCATCATCAATAGAGGGATCATCTTCAAGGGGATCATCATGAGAGGGAACAAAAGCTTCAGAAGAGTCAGTTTCAGAAGAGGAACAGGGTGGAGGAATCTTCTTCACCTTTGACCGAAACTTGGAACGTGGAGTGGAACCCACGGGAAAAGAGACCTTTGGAGTGGAATCCAAAGGATTAGTAGCTTTGGACCGAGGGGATTTTCGAGAAGAGGAAACCTGGAACCACCCTTTGTTTTTTTTCTTGGGTGCAAGAACATCAGGGGATTCAGAGGAGTTAGAATGGGTTTTGGCCAAATCCCCATCATGATCAGAGACATTATCTGAGAGGGAAGCTCGGACCTTTTTGGAAGACCTAGGAACAGAGGCAAGCGGAGCCGCCGAAGAAGGAGGCCCATATGGTACTTTAGGGGCTTCGAGGTTAGGAATGACCACGACTTTGCTCGTGGTGATGGTTTCGTCAATGAGGCTAGGCGGAGACAAGGTACTCTCTCAAGCCTTTTTCTTTGTGAGAGATGGAGATGCAATCAACGTGCCAACCTTCAAATCCTTGACAGACCGAGAGCCACTTCCTCTAGTTTTCACCATGATTGCACAAGAAAGAGAGGAAACAGTCACAAGGAAAAAGGAAACCAAAAAAAGAAGAGGAAGAAAGGTGGAGACGGTTGATATAATGGGCCCAAGTATGTTCGAATATAAAGAAAGGGATAGATAGGGATTTGATCTTTTATTCCAATTTTTTTAGAATTAAATGGAATATACACTATTGAAAAGTACACAATAATATCCCAAAAATAAGTGCCAACAATTGTACACGACACAAAATTGGGAAACAAGCCAAAATATGAAACTTTTGATCTTAAAAATAATATGAGATAAAGACAAAAACAAAATTGATACAACATACCCTTTTTGACATACTCTGATTCATTTTTCCTTTGAAAGAATATATATATTATTACTATTTTTATTTAATTATTATTATATATATAACCAAATGTACCAAAACAATATCCCATTTTGATTAGTGCTCAAAGTCTTCGTGCCCTTGCCTGTGTAGAGAGAAACAATCATTAATTCAAACAATTTTTTACTATAAAGTTAGAAAATATAGTTAATATAAATCATGTTTTTTATTTTCAAAATAAAATATCACAAAATATTTACTCCCGTCTCAAAAATTATTTTATTCAAATCAATGAGTGTGTATGAGACTTAAAAAAATTTCAAACAGTATATCTTAAGCATTTTTGTGTGATTGTGAAAGCAGAGATCATTGCCCTGCATGACAATTTTAGCCTTTTTCAAGGACATTGCCCTATGTGGCCATTTTTATCTTTTTTCTCAAAGAGTACCCAAATTAGACGCTTTCACACTACACTGAAGGCTGTATTTATCAGTGGTAGAGTATCTTCTACATAATTTTAGTTACATAGTTCCAACGTACTCAAAGATAGCAATTTACACAACAATATAGGTAGCTCTATTCTAAGATGGAGCCTGACAATACTTTTCAAGGATCAAATGCTCATACACTATAAACACAGATTGATTTAAAAGAATACTAATTGGAGGGAGTATTTAATTTGATTTTTTTTATTTTTAAAAAAAATGCATGATATATATTAACTATAAATTCTAACCTGAAGTAAAAATACATTTTGACATAATGATTAAGACTCTTTCGGTGAACAAGGACAAGAAGAAATTACGCATCTTTTTCTAGCACAAGGATATGGTACAACACAAACAAAAATTAATTAGGACATACCCCCAAGGATTTCCTGAGGGAATCAAACCTGATTGTATCAAGGGCTTTTGTAAAAATATCTGCAATTTGTTTGTCCGTCTCAATATATTCTAAGATCAAAGTTTTATTTTCAACAAGTTCCCTGAAAAAATGATGACGAACGTCAATGTGTTTAGTAAGAGAGTGTTGAACATGATTTTTTGAGATATTAATTGCACTAGTGTTATCACAAAAAATAGTCAAGGTTTTAAGATCAAACCCATAATCTGTCATCATTTGTTTCATCCATAATAGTTGAGTACAACAACTTCCTGCAGCTATGTACTCAGCCTCAGCAGTTGACAAGGAGATTGAATTTTGTTTCTTGCGATGCCAAGAAACTAGATTGTTTCCCAGATAGAAACATCCACCACTTGTATTTTTTCTGACATCTGCATTGCCTGCCCAATCAGCATCACTAAAACAAACAAGGTTAGAGTGTGTTTCCTTTGAATACCAAATTCCATATCCTGAGTACCATTCACATAGCGAATGATTTGCTTTACAGCTGTCACGTGGGATTCCATAGGATCCCCTTGATATCGAGCACATACCCCAACACTGTAGCTAATGTCAGGACGACTAGCTGTGAGATACAGAAGACTTCCAATCATGCTTCTGTAGAATGTTGGATCTACCCTTACACCATTTTCATCCAAGGTTAGTTTGACCGTGGTTCCCATTGGTGTTTTGGCATGTTTAGCAGACTCCATCCCAAATTTCTTGACCAGATTTTTTGCATACTTACTTTGAGAAATGAAGGTTCCATCTTCTGACTGTTTGACTTGCAGTCCTAGAAAATAGTTTAACTCACCTTCCATGCTCATTTCGAACTCATCTGTCATTTGTTTGACAAATTCCTGCACTAAGGTGTTAGAAGTAGAGCCAAAAACAATATCATCAACATAGATTTGAGCAATAACAATATCAGAATCAACATTTTTAATGAAAATAGTTTTATCAACTCCTCCTCTTTTATAACCATTCAAAACAAGAAATTGAGTCAATCTTTCCTACCAAGCTCTAGGAGCCTGTTTTAGACCGTAGAGAGCCTTTTTAAGATGAAAAACATGATCATGATTATGTGGATATTTAAAGCCTTTTGGTTGTTCAACAAATGCTTCATCATTCAAAATTTGTAACGACCCAAATTTGCTAATAAGGCTTAAGGGCCTTGATTAGTGTGCCGGGAGGGCATAACTGGGATTAGAATGAATGCTATTGATTTAAATGCGTAAATATATGATTAATTGCGTGTTTATGATAACTGATGATATTATATGATGATGTGGTATAAATGTTTGAGATATATGCGAGAACCACATTATGATGTGGATAATTCTGCAGCCGGCGACTCGAGGTGATCCTAGGGCTAGATAGCGGGAAAAGTCACAACGGGGTATTATAATTGACTTTGGACAAGTCAGGGGTATTTTAGGTATCAGGTAGTGATTTGGACTATCGGGTGATGAAAATGAATAACTGGAGATATATTTGAGGTTAGGATGTCTAGGCGGGATTATTGGGGAATTTTACCGTTTTGGCCTCGGGGACGTTTCCGGCACCCCGAGCTTTGGGATTAGTCTAATAAACCAAGGATATACTTGGAAGACTTAGAAGATACTAGACAGAAAAGTGTAAACCGACCCTAACTCTCTTTCTCTCTCTCTTTTCTCTTAGCAAAGGAAGAACTACTGAACTTGAGAGGGAAATGCTAGAATTAAGCTAGAATTTGGGGAAATAGTCTGGAGGATTAGCCCAGGAACTGATCAAGGTCTGAGCTAGTGCTAAGGTAAGTTTTGAATATTCGTTTTTGGGGTTAGGAACTTAAAGAAATGGCTGAGTTTTAAATGGTTATGGTTTTGACATTCAAGGTGGAAATTGAGGCTTGAAACTTTGAAGATAGGTCAGGGGACTCTTGGAGAATCGATTCTACAGCTGAGGTAAGGTTTAATTTAAAGTTTGATGGTTGAATTTGAGAGTTTCCATGACTGGTTTTGAGTTCTGTGGGTTTGAAATTTCAGAAGTTGGAATTGGGGTTTTGGTTAGTCTTGGGCTGGATTTGTGGTTGGATTGTGTTGCTTAAATAATTCTAATGTTGTTATTATTAATTGGTTTTGAGTTAGGGGCTTTGGGGTGGCTTAAGGTGAGGTTTAGGGATTGAAAATGGTGGTTTTTTCTGGGTTCGAAGGGTCGGGCCGCGACATGGTTCTTGGTGAGCTGCGGCCCTTCGAAGTTGTTGCTTGCTGAGGAAGGAGGGCGGGCTGCGGCATGGCCCAAGCAATGCCGCAGCCCTTACCTGTTTTTGGGCCTTAGTAGGTTCTGTTTGGGAGCCATGCCGCGGCATGGGTGGCCTATGCCGCGGCGCTTAAGGGATTTTGGGATTTTAAGATTTTAGGGTTGGAAATTTAACCTAGGGTGCTCAGGGTTGAGTCTTTTACTATATTTGGTGAAGTTCAATGTTTCGAGTACTTGAACTTGGCTTGGAAACTCATTTAAGGTTGTTAATGGTGTCTTTCCTCATGGTTGTGACTAGGTGTCTAGCTAGGACTCGAGGATCGGATCGCGCTCAAGGAGGGTCGCCCGTAGCTAATTCATCTGAAAGCTAAAGGTAAGAAAACTGCACCCAGGTATATGATTGTGATGGGACTAAGTGCTCCCGTGAGTTGTATCCTGTCAATTTTTGTATCACACCATGGGACATGTAAAAGCGGCCTAAGGGTGTCGTACATACTAATAGCGCGTAGAGCGCGATTTGGCCACTAGGAGCCAGCGGCCTAAGGGTGTCGTACATACTAATAGCGCGTAGAGCGCGATTTGGCCACTAGGAGCCTTGAACACTGGGATAACAGAGGGAGCAGCCTGTGAGCGCTAGCCCTGGTTATCGTTATAAACTGTGTATGTTATGAATTGATATGCCTTGTATGAGGAATACTTGACTATATTGAATGGTTATTTGACTGAGGCTATGTGATGCAATGTGAGATATTGACTTGACTGCTTAATGCTTATGCTCTGTTGTTGTTGTGTTTTCTTGCTGGGCCTTGGCTCATGGGTGCTATGTGGTGCAGGTAAAGGCAAGGGCAAGCTGGACCAAACCTGAGGTGGAGAGCTCCGAGGTGAAATGTACATAGCCAGCGGTTCGACCGCCACGGTCGAGGAGTGGACCAGGACAGGGATCACCTAACTTCTTGTTTTGCCTTAGTATGGCCGGTTGTTGTACATAAACCTTGGGTCTTTTGTAAATGGTCTTTGAACTTAATATTTTTGGGATCTCATGTAACAGATGATACTTTTGAATGAAAATGTGGCTTTTGAGACCAAAACGTTTTTAACCCTAGTTCCTTTATAGTTTCAATGACACGGTTTTATTTAAATGACTTGATTAGCAAGTCTGGCACTTTACAAACTCACAGTGTAACAGTCTTGGCTATCCAGGGCGTTACAAAATTCCATTTAAAAAGGCAGATTTCACATCCATTTGGAATAATTTGAAACCAACAACACAAGCAACAGCCAATAGCAATCTTATTGACTCAAGTCTTACGATAGGGGCAAAAGTTTCATCGAAATCAACTCCTTCAATTTGAGTATACCCCTTGGCAACTAGCCTATCTTTATTTCTTATTATTGTACCAAATTCATCAGTTTTATTTTTGAAGATCCATTTGGTACCAATAACATTGGTATTATTTGGTTTAGGAACAAGAGTCCATACCTCATTTCTTGTGAATTGTTCTAATTCCTCTTGCACTGCTTTTATCCATGACTCATCATTCAAGGCTACTTTCACATTTTTTGGTTCAAAGCTAGATGTAAAGCAAACGAATTGAACCAAATTCACATACCTTTTTCTTGTCACCATGCTTTCTTTAATATCACCAAGAATGAGATCTGAAGGATGATTCTTTTTAATTCTAGCAGAAGGTTCTCTCTGTATTGAATCTGTGATGATTTCTGGCCCTTCCTTTGTTGGTCGTTCAGATGATGTTGGAACAAATTCAGCTTCTGTTGCAACAATTTCTGTATAAGAGGGCACAACATCACCTATTGTCACTGCAGGAGATTCTGTCTAAGAGGTTTCAGCACTGAACCTATCAATTTCTTCTACATTGGAATATTCAGATCAATCTTTTAAATCATCAACAACAACATTGGATGATTCCATAACAGTTTGAGTTCTCATGTTATAAACACGAAAGCTCTACTATTCATAGAATATCCAAGAAAAACTCTTATATCACTTTTTGAATAAAATTTTCCAATATTCTCACGATCTCTAAGAATATAGCATAGACACCCAAAAACATGAAAATAACTTACATTGGGCTTTTTACCTTTCCAGATTTCGTAGGGAGTTTTGGAGGTACCTGGGCGAAGAAACACTTGATTGATTGTGTATCAAGCAGTGAATATTGCCTCTGCCCACAATCTTTTGGAGAGTTTCTTACTGTTTAGCATTACTCTGGCCATCTCCTGCAAGGTTCTATTTTTCCTCTCAACAGCCCCATTTTGTTCAGGAGTCTTGGGAGCTGAGAACTCATGAGAAATACCTAGAGATTTACAAAAATCATCATAAACAGTATTCTCAAATTCCTTACCATGATCACTTCTGATTCTCACAATCTTACCTATACTCTTAATTTTATGCAAAGATTTTTAAAGGCATCAAAAGTGTATGATTTTTCCCTTAAAAAGTCAACCCAAGTAAAACGAGAAAAATCATCAACACAGACAAATATGTACATTTTTCCATTAATACTTTCAACTTGAATGGGACCCATGAGATCCATATACAAAAGTTCAAGAACTTTTGAAGTATTAATTCCTGTAACACTTGTGTGGGAGTTTTTTAATTGTTTCCCCAACTGACATGGTTCACATTTACCTGTAGATACTTTACCCAATTTGGGTAACCCACAAACTAACCGTGCACTTGCAATCTTTTTCAAACTTTTGAAATTTATATGACCCAATTTTTCATGCCATAAGTCAGTGGTATTACCTATAGCCGAATGACATGTGAGAGTTGGTGAAAGTGTATAACAATTATCAATTGATTTATATCCTTTCAATACACTCATACCATTTTGATCAATAACACTGCAATCATCACGAGAAAAATTTACTTTGAAGCCTTGATCACAAATTTGACTTACGCTAATTAAATTAGCCTTAAGGCCTTCAACAAGCAAAACATTTCTCAATTTTGGTAATCCATCAAGACTTAGGGTACCTTTTCCAACAATATTACCTGACATACCATCACCAAAAGTTACAACACCACATTTCAAATATTTGAAATTTGTGAGTATATTTGCATCACCTGTCATATGTCTAGAACATCCACTATCAAAATATCAAGAGTTGGAGGCACGAGATTTATGACAAGTAAAAGCAGCAAGACAATTTGTTTTTGTTTTTACAATCCAAACACTTTTTTATTATTTTTTCACAACCTGTTTTTTTTTTACTATAATGATTGAAATAATTGTTTTTAAAAAAATTCATCACAGTAAAACATCTGGGCCGGATGTGCCCTTCCACTCTACAAAAATGACAATTTGGAATGAATCGATCTGTTTTATTTCTTTTGAGAAACTTGGTCTGTTTAACAGATGTTGAAACAGATTGTACTTTTGTAGCATCACCTGTCTGAGATGTACCTACAGAGACGTTAGTGGTTAAGCCAGAATGAATGCCAGATTTCACAAAAATGGTTTTGCCTTTCGATTTAAAACCATCAGATCCTAATCCAGAAAAATTACCATCTTTTTGTCCTTCACCAATAACATCATCCAAGATCCTAGAATTTGGATTAAGCATTTTAACACCTTTAACCATGTGATTAATTTCATTTGATAATCTCTTAATTTCACAATCTTTGGCAATCACTTTATCCTCAAGATTCTTCACAATGTTTTCAAGTTCATCATTCTTTTTCTGTAAGGATTTGTTATTTCTTGCCATTAAGCGATTATCAGAACAAACCTTTAACCATTGATCATACATATCTTTGTATGATTCTTTCAAAGAGTCCTCATCCAGATCAGACTCACTGGATTCACATTCAGAGTCTTCTTCCTGAACTGTGTTGTTCAGACAAACAAGCCTTTTATTAACCTGCGAATTTATAGTTAATCCAGAAACAACAGAGGTTAAGGCAAGGTTTGAGTTATCTTCTTCATCGCTACTTTCAGAGTCCTATTCACTCCAAGTAGGTGCCATTACATTTTTATTTGTCTTCAGTGTATTGGCACATTCAGATTTAATATGACCAAATCATTCACATTCCCTGCATTGCACACCTCTTTTATTGCTATTGTGAAAAGGTTTAGAGAAATGATTACCTTTGGAAGATTTGAACGTGGATTTTTTGTTACCAATATTTTTCATGTATTTTTGAAAAAAATTGGTCAACAAAGTCATTTCATCTTCATCATTATTTTCATCTATATCTTTGATCTTTGATGATTTGAGAGCAACTGATTTTTCTTTGGGAACACTTGGTTTTTCCTTTCGACGAATTTACTAATTGAGTTCAAATGTTCGTAGTGAACCCATCAACTCCACTACTTTCATTGTATCGAGATATTTTGCCTCCTCAATTGCTGCGAGCTTTGTTTGAAATCTGTCACGAAGCACTCTAACAATTTTTCGAACTAAGACATTATTTTCCAATTTTTCACCCAAAGCAAAATATTCATTAGCAATGTCAGATAGTCTTTCATAGAAATCAGTGAGAGACTCAGTTTCTGTCATTCTAAGATCTTTAAATCTTGTAGTTAACATAACAAGCCTAAAACGCTTGACATCAGCAGTTCCTTCAAATTGAGTTTGAAGGATTTCCCAAGCTTCATTGGCAGATTCACAAGAGGATATTAATTTTATGTATCTTTCACCAACTCAATTAAAGATAGCATGCAAGGCTTTGTTGTTATAACTAGACATTTTATCTTCAACATCGATCCAGTTAAGTTCAGATTTTACCTTTGTTGTATCATTTGATTCAGATGGAGGTGTCCAACCGGTTAAGAATGATCTCCACGCCTTTTCTTCTTGAGACTTAATAAAGGCTCTCATCCTAACCTTCCAATAAGGATAGTTAGAATCATTCAGTAAGGGAGGGTGAGTTATAGATCCACCTTCTGCAAAGAAAGACATTTCACAAGGCACAAAACAAACGGAAAAATACAAGATCTCACTAAGAGTTTAGTGACCTGCTCTGAAACCAATTGAAATTCTGTATTTTAATATTACCAAGTGATTTAAAATAAACAACTTAATTAAATGTGAAATAATGATTAAGTTGTTTAGAAAGATTCCCATTTTTTTAACACTACTTATGAAACTGTTTAAACGGAAACAAAAAAACAGGTAAAAAATTCAACACACGGGAATTTTTACGTGGTTCAGAAATCCTTTCAGATAACCTACATCCACGAGGCCATGCCCAGAGAATAAACCAATTAGTAAAGAAATAATGTGTACAAAAGCATTGACTTAAACAATATAAGACTCCCTCTTAAACTATTGCCGCAATCTTGTTGTACTCTTCTCTACGAATCTGGTTTTGATAAAACGTTGAGTCTCTTGAAATCCCTTCAAAGAATAGCAAGTGCTCACTTCCTCCCGAAGTGAGACTTATATAGAATTCTCTCCCAAAGATCCTTATGAACACGTTCACAATAGACACTACTTGTTTACAAGGGACTAGATAGATATCCACAAGTACACTCAGTACTCTCACAAAGATTAAGGTAAACAAACTTAATCTCTACAAATAAAAACACTCTTCAAAATAACATAATGTTTACAAATGTTCAAAATGGAAGAGCTGAAAAATTCCAATGGCCTTGGCAAGATATTTATAGGCAAGGAAATTGTCCAAGGCCAGCATTTTCTGAGATCTTTGTAATCAATTTGCAAATTCCTTTGATTTAGAAAATCAACCAGCCAGATGAATTCTGTGTCGACAAAAAAGCAAACTAATGAGTCAGCAATGCCATCAGTTTTATCTGGCAGAACGAACATGGTTATTTCTTTTGACCATGTTCAATTTCGACACCTTCTTTATTCCAGAATGAACATAATCCCTTAAAATAATCTTAAGATAATTGACATACATATTTTTACCAAATAATGTTTATTTGTTATGAATAAGGTAAAAATGTATTCACACTTAAAAGATATTTTCACACTAAAAAATCAGCTGAATCAATTTGATAATAAATCATGAATCAATAAGGATATGCTACTGATTTTCCTCAATAACTTTAAAATATTTTTGTCTAAATTAAAGTTAGCCAATAAAAGATTTTACACAGTTGTTAGGCAGAATAATGGAACTTTTGTTCTGAATTGTTTGTTCGATGAATTATTTGTAATTTTAGTTTAAAAAACTCTAATCAAAATTGGATTTAGGGGTCTATTATAACTATTTCAAAACACAAGGTCCAAACAAGTAATGAGATAGAACACATGGTCCAAAATTGTATAATCCAATTTTAAAAAAAATTATAAATAATGTTTTGGTTTAATTTTTCATTTAATATGTTTATGTTATTCTTTTATGTATAATATCATTTATTTATTTATTTAAATTTTATATGACAACGATATAAATTTATAATAAAAATAATTAATAAATTCTATAAATAAAACTAAGCAAAAGTGCATTCACTGCTACAAAAATAGGCTTTAACTTCGGTTTTTACATAATAAGCGAAGTTAATGGGTACCATTTAACTTCAATTTTTACATAATAAACAAAGTTAAAGGTATTTTTTCCTAAAAAATATATATTTAGTTTATTTGTATTATTATTTTGGTTTTTTATAAAATATTTTAATAGATATTTTTTTAATTCTAATTGGTAATTATTTTAATATTAATAAATATATTTGAACATTCTAATAAACTTAAAATAAAATAAAATTTACAAACTATATAGACTTAATGTACATATATATATACACATTCATGCAGAAATAAAAGTTAAGTACAACATAAACATCTAAAGTGTTCATACAACTAAACATGTGAAGTTCACCTAAGTAATTATTTAAAATATTGAAATTTCTTAAGTATTAAATATTTTTTTTTAAATTTAGCAAAATTTTCCCTATAAATAGGACCTCCCAAATCTGTTGACATTCAATTTACAACTACAATTTGCAACAGCTCACAAAGCAAAGAAGCATAATCATGTCAAGTTTATCAGAAATTGAAGGGATGCCCCATACCAAAAAGCAAAGCTTAGTCTCCAATTACAATAGAACTTATGTTAATCCATTTTCCATATTGAATGCTTGCCTTGAATTTTGATGGTATACATAAGCCCCGTAGTTTAAAGTAGCCTTATCTAGTCTAGAGGCATGATAAGGTTACTTCAAACTAGGGACTTATGGCTATCACCGCAACACACAAATTCCCGATGTCCTATTCAACCTACTACCAAACCTAAAAAGTTTAAATTATAACTCTATGAATAAATACTACATATTTAAAAACATGTTCACATAATAAATCCTAAAAAAACTAGGCAGATTTTTTTCATATGTTACTCTGATTCTGTAACATATCTCAATTTCATAAGTACATATTAATTCAATACAATGAAACACAACAATCAACATGCATAATTTCATCCTTATACCACCGCAACACACAAATTTTCCAAAACCTACTTCACTAATTTTCAAACTTAATTCCCACTAAATTCAATATGATTTAACTATAATTTATAAATATGTGTAATTGTAATAAATAAAACTAAAATACTTACTCACCTTCAAATTAATTTTCAAGTTACTAACCGCCAATTCAAAACCAAAATACTGCCAAAACAATAATCGTCCTAAAAAGTTTAAACGAAAATAAAGTATTAAAAATATTGAGTTTATATATAACTAGTACCAAACATATTTAATACAAACTAAACATTAAAACATATTTATACAAATGACTTTTTAAACAAAATATTAACTTGATTTTTTTTTTTACAACAACATATTAATTTATTTTTTTTCAACAACAAAATATTAACTTGATTAATACACAAAATAATTATTATAAATAATAATATTTTATAAAATAACAAAAAATTATAAATTTATTAATATAATAATATTAAACTTAGATTAATAAAGAAAATTATCATAAATGTTATAAATATTATATATATGGATGTCCATAATAATGAAGAATCACTAGGTTACTCAAAGTAAAATATCAACATTAATTCTTGATTGTATTCAGAGTAGTTACCTGATTTCCTTAAGTCTTATTTATCTGTATAAATAGGGGTCCTTCCCCCATTGAAATAACAGATACAAGAGTTTCACTCTCTCTTTACATCTATCTGTTATTTTGTCTATTTATTTTCTTTATACTTTATTTACGTAATCTTAATAATTTTATAACGTTATCAGCACGACGCTCTAACTATCATTATTTGTAGGTTCAAATTCTTATCATGAATCTCTAATCATAATCATTCGTTGAATCTGAACTAGATGATTCAATCTTCAACCACCATCTTGTGTTGATAGCAAAATTCATTATTAAGCCTCTAGTCATCATAGTTTATTGAGGTCAAAATATTTTATTGCGAATGTATGTTTATATGATTACCAAACTATATATATTGATCATAAAAAAAATGTATATGTGAGTTGTTATTGTACCATTGTGATAGTATTAGATGGTTTAATGCCTTGTTATCATAAATATGATTATATTCATATGTATGTGTTCTTACTATCTCACATATTTAATATTAATTTATCTATAGTATTTATTTTATAGTTATTTACAAATGATTACATTAGAATTTGTAAAGTTCCACGTCTATGGCATATTGGAAAAAAAAAAGTATAGATCCTTGAGATAAGGTCTTCCATATATCCTGAAGATTATACAACAGTGATATTATTCATTAAGATATTAAAAGAAACATAATTGCTAAAGAATTGTGATATTTTAGCAAAATTCCTTGAAGTGAATATTTCATATATTTGTCAATTATATGAAATTTATGAATACAAATAAAAAACATTGAAATATAGTATAATTGATGCAGTTTGTGACTGATTTTTTCAAGTCCCAAAAGATTTAAGAAAATTGCATCAAAACATTAAAATATGAAATAATGATAAACAAGATTGAAAAACAAATATGAAGAGAATAAACTAATTCAGGTGTAACTACCTTTGATATTGACTTGGATGTGTGTTTATTGTACAATAAAGAAGTCAACATGTATATCAATTTTGTTGTACATTTAACTATTATTCCCTGAAGAGAATGATATAAAGTAAATTTCATTTTAAAGAGTATTGATATTATTAGTCATGTTATTATATATGCAATAATGTTATTCCTTGAAGTGAATGATTCATTACTTATGTCAACTATTACTTGCACATTCCTAGAAGTGAATATCTAATTATTAGTATTATAATTACATTCCTCAAAGGGTTATAAAATCACAAAGATTATTTGAAAAGGTTCTTGATGAAACCTTAACACGATATATTTCTAGCTAAAGTTAAACATATTTTATGTATTAGTTGTAAAATTTCTATATAATTGTCAATGTGGCAAAAAATGACTTATAATATGTACCGGTTGTACAGTTAATTATATAATATATCAAGTCATGAGAATAAGGAATGATTTATTTCATTAATAAATTTGACCACTTGTTGGAAAGAAATGAGAAAGAAAAATAAGTGATATATTCATATTATGATTATATCTATTTGGCTACAACAAACATGATTATTATAATTGTGTATTAACTTGAATGAATGATAAGTTTATATTTGAAAAACAATTGTGCTTTTAAGCAAGCGCACAATTGGATAGATAAAATTGTCAAATATAATATTGTTTAACATAATATATTACAAAAATCAAATGGAGAAATCCTTGAAGAATCAATGCTATTATATATTTTTAATGATATTAAAATTATTTCATTCTCTAGTATATAAACAAAAATGAAACTTTTATAGCGGTTATGTATATGTTGAAAATTTTAGCAAAATACAAAGTATAGTGAACATGAAGTTCATTAATTGAATGATTAATCATATGCAATGAAATATATACATTTCCCTAAATTTAGAAGAAGAACTAGAAGATTCTTTTTATTATTAATTCCCATGATGCTCAAGAAAATATGTATATTTATATTTTGCATATGGGAAGTGAAAATAAATTTGAATATCTTGCATTTTTAAAAGAAATATATATATATATATTTTAACTAGTTTTCAAATATTATTCTCTTTATAAATATTTTAACTTGTCCAGTTTTATTGTTAATTTTTTTTAGTTCATATATATCATTTATAAAAGTGCCACTCATTAGAATGTTAGTGCATTCATTTCTCAAATTTTTCTTAATTGTTTATAAGTTGAAATTATATTTCTTCTAAAAATTATTTTTCCTATATAAATTATTTTTCTATATAGTTATTCATCTTGTCCAACATGTATGAGAAATTTTTTTATATTATTTTGATAACAAGTGTTTAATTATATTCTCTTTTCATTCTTGAATCATTGTTGGTTTTTATTGCATAATTTCTTATCGAAGTGATAAGGTGGCATGATCATATGAACTTACAAGAATTATAAGCTACTATATTTTCAACTATACATATATATATATATGACTCATTCTTGAAAATGAAATATGTTCGTGATTGTGATTTATTGAACCTAAAGTTCAATGACCCAATAATATATATATAAGTATGAACAAATATTAATTCATTGTGATATATTGAAATCTCTACAGGTTGTATTAATTTTTTAAAAATTCTCTCGATCAGTGGAAGAGAAATGCAGTTGGATCAATGAATATTTTGAAAAATGATCCTTACACAAAATACGAACTAGAAGTTCAAAAATGATAAAATCATACATATATGTATGCCAATTAAAAATCAATATTATTTAAATTGAGTCAGAATGAGTCTAATAACACATGAAGCGTAAGTGAACAAAGTAGAAATTATGAAAACAAATGTTCATTTGGTTCGTCCTAAAGATGTTGTAAGTAAGAGGCACTCATGAAGATACCTTAATGTTATAAGGTATTGATAATTTGAACATTAAATAAAAATGGTGCTCCTGAAGAGACTCCTTAAAGAAGTTATAGACATAAAAAAGTTGATAATAATTAAAGTCATTGAAGTGGTTATATCGGTACCTATAAATAATATACATGTTTGACAAGTATGTTGAAAATAATGAGATCTCTTTAACTTGTGTCAATATGGGAGGAAATTATCATATTATGAATTATTGTCGACAATACAAATGTTTGCATATTCAATAAACTAATATGAGATATCAAGGATTATGATATTAAACAGGTCGAGAATTATCGATGTATATATAATTTTGGCTAAAATCATATGACGCAATCCAGGCAGTATATATTTACTCACATAAAGTGAAGTAAAACATGTAGGGGTACAAATAAATATTTGTACAAGAAAATGTAATTCTAATGAGAATTTTGTATATTTATACACAAATGAATTACTGTACAAAATTTGCATAGACAAGAGAATGATTAAATAAATGCATATACATATTGTTATGAGAAAATATAATCAAGATTTGATTATAGCCTGGAGTATATATGTTTTATGAGAATTGATATGTGTCATATAAATGTTGCAACACAAATTATTTATTTGGAGTTCCTAGTAATATGAGAATTTAAAATATGTCTCACTGGAAAAATTCCAGAAGAATTTAACATGTCTTATGAGATATAAATTCAAAGTCGAGCGCATTATACAATAAAGATCTTTGTTTGGATTAAAGACATGTATGTGAATAATTATTTGAAATTACAAGTATGATTGTCTATGCAATGTGAATTCGTAAATAATACATTGTAAAAAGCTCTTGAAGAGCTCCTGATTGTTTTATAAAATATTGAAGAAGGATTTCTTATTTCATCTTGTAGATTGGGAATTATTAAATATATTCTTTGTTTATAGATTAAATTATAAGTGGAGATGTCCCAAAGAACTTCATATGCATAAAGAATCATAGTGTATATGATCACTTGATGTAGAAATTAAAGAACATGTAACGAGAATGCAACGAATATATGGTCCTGAAGTACCATCTTTATTACAAATGAAAATTGATATTAGCGAAGATATTCATTCATGTGATCATATTTAACTTTCAAATTTTGGATTGAACATAGTCATAGATAATGAATATCCACAAATTTGATGCACATTATAACATTATTGATATGATATGATAATGAACAAGATTATATACATGATTGATTTAATATGTTGGATAAGTATTCATATTCCATTATACATATATGCTCTAGAAGAGTTATAGTAAATATGTAATCATAGATAATTTATGGCGATTTATAATTACAATGAAAATCATATGAGATATTTGATCACGAAAGTTACCATGGATATATGCATGAGGGGGAGATATACATGTGTTGCACTCTTTTCCCATTAGTTCAAGTTTTGTCCCACTGGGTTTTCCTGACAAGGTTTTTAACGAGGCAACTTTAAATCATGTTGAGATACTTGCAATTCATGAGGCAAAGGGAAAATGTGTGATTGAGATCAACAAAACAACATATTTGAGGAACATGTTGATTATCACCCGATAAAGAAATACCAACAATTGTTCATAAAGATAATGATGCATGTACTGCTCAACTAAAAGCAAAATATCTTGAAGGAGATAAATCTAAATACATTTCATCGCAGTTCTTCTTCACAAATCATCTTCAAAAGAGTGGTGATTTGATGTTCATCAAATTCGATTAAGCGACAATCTTGCAGACTTATTTACAAAGTCATTACCAACATCAACGTTTGAGACGATGGTACATAAAATCATAATGCGTCGATTAAAGAATCTTCAACAGCGTCGAAATGAGGGGGAGTAAATATACACTGCACTCTTTTCCCCTTGGCCGAGTTTTTGTCCTACTGGGTTTTTCTAGCAAGGTTTTTAATGAGGCAGTTTTCATGGACATCCAAGGGGGAGTGTTATACATATTATATATATGGATGTCCATTATAATGAAGAATCACTAGGTTACCCAAAGTAAAATATCAGCATTAATTCTTGATTGTATTCAGAGTAGCTACCTGATTTCCTTATGGCTTATTTATTTTTGTAAATAGGGATCCTTCCCTCATTGAAATAATAGATACAAGAGTTTTACTCTCTCTTTACATCTCTCTGTTATTATGTCTAGTTATTTTCTGTATACTTTATATTTATGTAATCATAATATTTTTATAACAATAAAAACATATTTGCTAGATCCATACATTTTTAAATAGTTAAATGCAACTCCAAATCAAGATTATCAACCTTAAAAGCATATACCTTAATATAATAAATTCAAAATAATAAGCAAAAAAATATAAAAAACCATACGAACAAATATTTAATGATCCACACCTATTTCAAAGGTCAAAAACGTGTTTGGATGTTGAAAATTCATTCAAAAACCCAAAACAATGGGTATTTTCGACCACCACCCATACGCATCATAAAATGAACAATTTTTTCCTCTAAAAAATAAATATAACTCGTTTTCTATGATCTAGATGAGTTTTTTAGCAAAAACAATAGAAGAAATTGGAAGAAAACAAGAAAATGATGGAAAATAAGTGAAACCCTTTTCTCTCTCACAGTAGTAATAGAGGTTTTCGGGTCTGTTTTGCGTTTCAGAATGCGGAGACGTGGATGTGGAAAATGGTTTTAAAGACCTTTAACTTCAGTTATTACGAAAAGACCGAAGTTAAAAGGGTTCCTTTTAATTTCGGTTTTTTTAAAAAGACCAAAGTTAAAGCGGAGTTCTTAACTTCGTTCTTTTTAACAGAATACAAAATATTAATAAAAAAGTATTAATTATTCAATCATGTTTCAAGATTGTTTAAATACATTTATCAATTGGTTGAAAATACTTTTTCTTAAGAATGTTTAAATAAATTATTTATATAATCTATTTGAATGTTTATAAAATACATTTAATAAAGGGAATTTTTGGTTTATAGGCTAAGTAACAAATTAATAACCAAAAATACAGTACATAAAAAATCTATTCAAATATACTGATTTAAATTTTTTTATTCCAAAAATACGATATCCTCCTCTTCTTTTCCTTTCAAGTTTTTACGTAAAATTTTAGAGCTCTCTGCTCTACCATTTTAAGCGATAAGTCATCTTCTCCTCCATGTCATCCATTCCAGAGGATCTGAAGCAAACAAACTCATCTCCTCCCTGACATCCATTTCGAAGCAACTGAAGAAACGAAATCCAACAAATAATGCAACCAAAAGAAACCTGAAATTTCCCAAATCCAACAACATGTGAAATAATGGGTATTGTGTAATCTTCAATTGAATATTATTTCAATTTTTCTTCTTCCTTTTCCAATTTTTCTTAATGTTTTAGAATATCTTTAATGATTCAATTTTTCATTTCAGATTCTCTGAAGAAAGTTGCAAGAAAGATCTACTATCCAAATTTAGGAGTTGCTACATTCCATTTATTGGTACTATATATTGTTATTCAATAAAAATGAGCAACCCAAGTCAATTGCTCTTTTTTAATGTTAGAATCTCGATTTCTGAGGTAATTTTCTTTTAAAAGTTTGTGGGTTTTACTTGTTCGTTGCATTTTTGGGTTGCATTATATTAGATAGCTATATTTTCTTCTTTGTTTTGATTAACTAGAAGTTTAATAAGCTCTATTCTTATTTATTTGTCAAATTGTTATACATTTTAGGTTGCGTTTAGTTGATAATAGATGTTTAGAATATAGGTGAATTGTAACCAATTCAAATATAGTTTCTGCAAAAGGTAAGTCGCATATGAGAATATTGTAAGTTGGATTAAGTTGCAAAGCACTTTATTTATTATTTATTTATTCTTTGGGTTTCTTTTTCAATTATATAGTTCCATTTTCATCTGAGGCAACAACACAATGTGAGCTCTATATCCAACCAGAAATTGCTCCCGTCATATCCAAATCACCAAAGCTAATAATTCTTCCAACTAATAATTCAAATATACTTTCAATGAAATGTTGTTGCAAGTTACTCAATGTGGTAATGAAACCCCTTAACATGCTTTAATTTTCCTAAAAATATTAGGTTTCATATAAGGTTGTTTAACATGTTAAAACAAAAAATTCTGCTTTAAATACATGGTAGGTTGCTTAACATCATTCATTTTGCATAATGAGTTTTTTTTAAGTTGTTATATGTTGCATTTGATTGCATGGGGTTGTTTTATAATTTTCAAATAATGAGGTTGATGTAGTTGCATTATTTTTTGTGTTGCATTTGAGATTGCACTTAATTTCTACGTGTTGCAGGAAGTTGCATTTTTGAAATTTTAATTGGGTTGCATTTGACATATGACTTGGGTTGCATTTTTTAAATTGTATTGGGTTGTCATATGTTTCTTTGTTGCATGAGGTTGCATTGGTTTAAATTTAAGGTTAAAGTGGGATTGTACCCTTTGTTGAGATGTTCCATTTGTTGCAATGTTGCAACGTGTTCAACATTTTTCTGCAACCTCATCAACCTCTGTTGCAACCAGTTTTAAAACATGTGCAACTTTTGTTGCAAAATCTACGAAATTGCATGGGGTTGTATTGGAATGCATTTGAAATTGCATGGAAGTTGCATTGGGTTGCATTTGCAAAAGAATTATCTAAAGTTATTTTAGGTTGCATTAGATTACATTTGCGATTGTAGCGAGTTGCATTGGGTTTGCATTTTAAGTTGCATTGGATTTGCGATAGAGGTTGCATTGGGTTGAATTTTAAATTTCATTTGAGTTGCTTTATTTTGCATTGGGTTACATTTGAAGTTGCATTGGGTTGCATTGAAGTAGTTTAGGCTTGCATTGGTTGCATTGGGCGTCTATATAAGGTTACAGACGGTTGCATTGGGTGTGTATGTAAGGTTGCATTTGAAATTGCATGTGGGTTGCTTTAAGTTGCATTAAGTTGAATTAAGAATTGCATTGGGTTGCATTCGGTTGCATAGAGGCAACTTAGGCTTTCCATGTGTTGCTTTAGGTTTCATGGGGTTGCATTCGGTTTCTTAGAGGTAACTAAGGCTTTCTATGTGTTACTTTAGGTTGCATGGGGTTGCAGCTGTTTGCATATAAATAACTCGCATTAAGAGTTGTAATGAGTCGCATTTGGTTGCATTAACGTAACTTGGACTAGCCATGTGTTGCTTTAGGCTGCATGGAGTTGCAGTGGGCTTCTATTTAAGGTTTCATAAGGATGAAATTTCCAAATTAGTTTTAAAGTTGCCCGAGATTGCATTGATTTTAATTAAGCTTTCATTTGAGTTTGCATTAAGTTGATTTAGTTATACAAGAATAGAAATAGCATTTCAGTTCTTTTTTTTAAATGGCCATGTTTGGCATTTAGTTGCAGTGCACATGTATGTAAGGTTATAGAAGGTTGCATTTGAAATTGCATGTAGGTTGTTTTAGGCTACACTATCTCACATTAGGAATTGGATTGAATTGCATATGGTTGCATTGGGGTAACTTGGGCTTGCCATGTGTTGCTTTAAGTTGCAATGAGCTTATATTTGAGGTTGTCTTTTATGCAACATGTTCAACCTGTTTTGAAACCTCTTCAACATCTCTGTACATCGAAGGAGATACCGGCGCCTACCCCCGCAGAGGTGTCTTTTATGTAACATGTGTGAGAGCTACTCTTTCGCTCCATAATTACTTCACGTGATTCCTTGCATTCGTGGGGATCACTTCGTTCCAACTTATGCCCCAAGCGTACAAGGTGCTCGTGGGATGGCGCATCTTCTGCACGTCGAAGAAGATACCGACGCCTACCCCTGTAGAGGTGCTATATTTTTATAAGCTGGAGTAGCAGCTTAACTCTAAGGACAAGACCCAAGACGGATTTTACAGATTGAAATCTTTTGGTAACTATCCGGCTCCATTCAGCACTTGGAAGCACCCCCGGATGTCAGACATTATTGGTTTATGACATCCGGGTTCCTCCTAGAGAAGAACCCCACATTGGTGCTGGACTTTTAGCGCATGGGCAAGTCTTTTTTCTTCTTTGTTTACTTAGTTTTTTTTTTAGTTTTGTTTGCTCCCCACTCACGTACCTGGAAAACAGGTCCGTATGCCCAGACGTAGGAGGCTTCGTGACCACAGAAAACCTTCAGCTGGTCGGGATGCTTGCCGCTAACTAGTCAATTGATGCCCCTAGCTTCCAGGGGATACAATGTGAGAGAGATCCCACCCTGAGGGATGAACTAGCCCTTGTTCACATCGAGGCTGTGGACGTCGCGACCAAGGCGGACACGGAGAAGAAGAAGAAGAAAGAGCAGGCCTAACAAGCAGAGAGGGTCGTATCCAAAGAGCTGGACTTCATTCTCGAAGGGAGGCAGGCAAACATTGGAACTCCCGAAGCTAGCATTTCGAGGCAAGGTAACTCGCCTCCAATTTTAACTTATCCTCCGCATTTTAAGGACTTAGTTAGGAATAGGCAACTGTAACGACCCAAATTTCCTAATAAGGTTTAGGACCTTGATTAGGAGGTCGGGAGGGCCATAATTGATTTACTGTGTTACTATATGATTATATGCATGATTATGGGGGTCATATTATTATGTGATGATAAAGGCATGAATGGGGCTATATACTCTGCTGTGAGGGTATTTTGGTAATTTGGCTCATTGAGAGCGTAATTGTGTACTTGTGTGTATATTGGTAGGCTAAAGTTGAGACCACATTATTATGTGGATATATCTGTGATCTGTGACTCGAGACGATACCAGTGAGCCAATCGAATATATTATGTGGTTATATGATATGTGATATATGTGAGAACCGCATTATTATGTGGACGGGTTCGCTGAGCACGACTCATGACGATTCTAGGGCCAGATAGTGGGAAAAGTCACAACGGGGTTTGAGATATGACTTTGGAGAAGTCGGGGATAATTTTAGATAGTGGGTAGTGATTTGGATTATCGGGACATGAAAATAAATATATGGAGATATATTTGAGGGTAGGATGTCTAGGCGGGAATATTGGAGGATTTTACCATTTTGGCCTTCGGGACAGTTCCGACACCCCAAGCCCCGGGATTAACTCAATATGAGAGATAGACTTAAGGAAGTCTTTAGAAGAAAAAAATAAACCGACTAAACACTTAGGCTTAGCTCTCTCTCTCTCTCTCTCTCTCTCTCTCTCACGCTTAAGGAAACACAAAGGGAACCAAGGGAAACTAGCTGGGATTTCTGAGTTTGGTGGTGAGAATTCGGAGATTTAGCTTAGGGAAAAATCAAGGAATTGAAGCAGGGATTAAAGGTAAGCATTTAACTCTGTTTTCTATGGTTGAATTATGAGTTTTAGCTGGGTTTTAGTTAAGTGCTGAAACAAGTTTAGTTGTGATGTTCTAAGGCAGAATTAAGAGGGGAAACTAGGGAGCTTAGCTTGGCCACAGCTTGGTGAAGTGATTCAACAGCAAAGGTGAGTCTCAACTTCAGGTTTAGAGGTTTTTAATTGAGTTTGAGTGGCTGGTTTGAGTGTTTGTGGTACTTGGGTTTCAGAAATGGAAAGGAGGAGATTAGAGTGTGTTAGGCTGTGTTTTCTTGGGAATTATGTTGTTTAGATCATGCTAAAGAAGTTGGGAATTAATTGGTTAAGAGTTGGGAAGTTTTGGGATGGTTTAAGGTAAGGTTTTGAGCTTTGAAATGGTGTAAAATCTGGGTTTGAAGGGGAGGGCTGCGGCTCTATTCTAGAGTGCTGCGACCCTAGTATGCAAGGAAGCCAAGGGGGCTCGACCAAAGGGGTGCGCCGCGGCATCCAAGGCAAGGGCCGCGGTGCGTGTGTGGTTCAGTGAGGGAGTAGGCTCTGTTTTGGGGAAGGGCCGCGGCTAGGCTTTGGGGGCCACAACCCTTGGTTGCACACTTGAGATTTTGAGGGTTTTAAGCATGGAAGAGTGGTCTTGTGTGCTCGGGTTTGGTTTCACCACCGTTCTTGGTGGAATTAGGAATGCCGGGAGTTAGTTTTATAACTGGAACCTATATCTGAATATTTATGAAACCCTATACTTTGGTTGTGGCTAGGTGATAAAGGCTTAGGCTCGGGAACGAATCGTGCTTTAGGGGCGTTGCTCGTAATTCTATAACCGCACAGACTAAAGGTAAGAAAGTTGCACCTGATTATGTGGCTAGGTTGGGACTAAGTGTTCCCTATGTTTGTATGCATTGTTATGTGAGTGTGATTAACCATGTGGACACGATGGGACTAAGAGCTCCCTACATTTGTATATCATGTCATGAGATGGTATTATTATGCCATGGGACATACGATAACCGACCTGAGATTGTCGGAATCAATATTTGCGCACAGGGCGCGGCTCGGCCACTGGTAGCTGAGGCAGCTTATTTATCACTGAGCTCAGTTAAGCTAGCCGGAGTCAGTGAGTATTACACTGGGGGTGGCCCAAGAGAGCCGAAGACAGTGTATTAAATAGAGGGTGCGACTAAGGTCGCTGACCCTGAATATCATTTGATGATGTGATAAACCTGTTGGTTGTGAGCATGAATATTGTGTTATGAACGTGACTTGTTGGCTGTTTGGATGACAAACTGTTAATCTATTGTGTGTTATCACTGATTGGATAAATGTTATGAAATGCTGAATTCCTGGTTGTGCATTGTGAAATATTTGCTAAATGATGTTATCATGCTTTCTTGCTGGGCCTCGGCTCATGGGTGCTACGTGGTGTAGGTAAAGGCAAGGGTAGGCTGAATCAACCATGAGTTGGAGAGCTCTGGGGGCGAGGTGTACATTGTCAGCTGCTCGGCTGCCATGGTAGAGGAATTGTACAGGGACGGAAACCTAAAATGAATATTTTGCCATTAGAATGGCTTGAACTATTTATAACTCCCAGAATTTGTTGTAACTAAGATGTCTAAACCCTGCTTTAAGTTTCCATGTATTAAACCGTCATCTTTAATGAAAATAGCCTGTTTGTGACCAAAATCTTTTATTCCTAATCTGTTGATGACATTGAATTCACACTTTGTTTAAATGACTTAATTAGCAAGTCTTGCACTATTCTAAACACACAGTGTAACGGCCTTGGTTATCCAGGGCGTTACACAACAGTACCGGGACTATCTGGCCGGGACCGTCAATAAAGTGGGGCTTCCTTGCCCCATTGTCATAGATACACTAACCCTCATGTACTCGTCTGGGTTCTTACAATACGGTAACTTTTTGGACCTGAATGACATGGGGGACCGAATTCATTTTTCACCCTAAGGGAGTTGAGTCGTGCCCGTTCTTTAGATAAGGGTTCATCCCGGAGGACTTTAGAATAATATTTCCCTTGTTTTTTTTACTTCTATCCCCATTCATAGATTTGGCTGATCAGTTTGTTTGTCTATTTCAGGTGATCCGGAGATGTCCAATCCCATAGCCAAGACAAAGGAGATGATCAAGGCCAGGGCGGCCGCAGCCAAGGCTTCAGCGAAGAGGGCTGCCAAGGGCTCGACCAAGAAAAAGGTTATAGAGCTTGTAACGACCCAAATTTGCTAATAAGGCTTAGGGCCTTGATTAGCGTGCCTGGATGGCAATATGTGAATTATTGTTTAGTATGTGGATTTGTGTGAAAATGTGATTAGTGATGCATGTTTAGGTGAATTAAATATGCATGTGGGCCCCGTCTGGTTATTAGGAGCATGATTGTAATTTTAGCCCGCTGAGGGCATAAATGTGATAATTGTGATATACATGCGATATATCTGTGTTGCACGACCGGAGACTGTTCTAGGGAGCAGTTAGCCAAGAAGTAACATTAGGGTTGAATATCTGACTCGGGGCGAGCCGAGGGGTATTTTGGGTATTAGATGTCTTATGGGGTTATCGGGTTATGGAGATAAATATTTGGAGATATATTAGAGGTTAGAGTGCCTAGGAGGGAATATTGGGGAAATTTACCATTTTGCCCTCGGGGACGTTTTTGGCACCCCGAGCCATGGGGTAACCTTAGAAGCTTAAGTCAAATAAAACAAAATATAGGAAACCCCCAGATTTCTTTTTCTAAACCGACCCACACCCTCTCCTTTGCTCTTGTTTTCTTACACTCTTGAAGGCCT
The DNA here is from genome assembly GCF_963169125.1 of Humulus lupulus. Lineage (NCBI taxonomy): Eukaryota > Viridiplantae > Streptophyta > Magnoliopsida > Rosales > Cannabaceae > Humulus > Humulus lupulus. Next base: position 213,689,716 of record NC_084795.1, read on the forward strand.
AGTGACATCTTGGGGAAAACCAGCCAAAACCTAAGGAATTGAAGTTAGGAACCAAGCTAGAGTTTTGGAAGCTTGGAGCTTAGGAAACTGAGTTGTGGATTCAATTCTGTACAAGGTAAGCTTCTTAATATGTTGAGTTGTGTTAATTTGCAGCTGGTTTTAGGTTGAATTTTAGAGTTTTTGCATGTTGGAGGGATGAAGATTCGACTTTGATTTTTATACGGATTTTGGCTTGAGTTTTTGTTGGGTTTTGCTGTTGAATCTATAATATAACCTCTGTGATAATTAGTTAGGATTGTTGGCTTGATCTTGTGGATAGATGGACTTATTTTTTAGGTGAAAATGGTGAGTTTTTTTGGGCTCGAGGGGTCGGGTCGCGGCCCTGTTCTTGCTGAGCTGCGACCCCCTTGATCTTGGGGCGTCTGGAATTGGAGGCGCGCCGCGGCGCCCTTCAGGAAGGGCCGCAGCACGTGTGGGCTATTTTGAGACAGGGCCTCGGGTTGAGCTGGGGGCTGCGGCATGAGTCCCTAGGGCCGCGGTGCTTAGTGCATTTTTGGGTTCTAGAGGAGTTTTAGGCTCGGGAATTCAATAGTTAAGGCTCGGGATGGATTTTATCACCCAGATTGATAGAATTCAAGGTTTCGGAGACTAGAATTATGACTCAAAGCTACTTAATGGATTAGAACTTGATGGATGAATATTGTTAATGCATTGTGACTAGGGTTTCGGCGAGGCTCGGACTAGGGAACTGTGCTCGGGATATCGGTGCCTAGAAAGCTCGGGACACAGGTAACAAAACTACTGTTCCCATAGAGCTTGTGTTGCAGGGCTCGACCCTATATGATTGAGTTGCAGGGCTCGACCCTATATGAATGTGTTGCGGGGCATGGCCCTTTAATTGAATCTGCTTAGCTTTATCGTATGTGTATGTAAATGATGGAACGGCAAAGGCCGGGAAGGGCGAAGGACGAAAGCGGCGAGGGGCTGGGAGCAGCGTTTAGCACGTGGAGTGCAAGTTGCCAGGGCGAGACTCCAAGGGAGACCTGGGATATCCTTACAGTATAGACTGCGAACCTAGGGCCTGGTAGAGCTTCTGGGACGGCTTGGCCGTACGTGTATAATCTGATGACAACTTGATTTTGTGTTAAGTGTTTGATATGTGTATATTATCTATTTGTGAGGGTTTCCTTGCTGGGCTTCGACTCACGGGTGCTCTATGGTGCAGGTAAAGGCAAGGGGAAAGCCGATCAACCTTGAGTATGGTGAGCGTGACGAGCAGTGCGTACATGTCTGGTCTGCCTGGCTGCCAAGGCCAAGGGCGTTTTTCGGAGATGATTGTACTAAACTTGAATTTTTTCGTTTAGTCGACTATGGTTATATTTCGAATTGTAAATATTTCTAAACAATGTTTTTAGGATTCCAAGTGTTAAATGTCTTATAATTTTTAACGAAAGGTTTATTTTAAAATTTATGACTTTGATTATGGTTTAATTACACCATTTGACCTAAAACCTCGATTAGCGAGCTAATTGCACATTTTAAACTCACTTAGTAATGGCTCTAAGGTAGTAGGGCTTTACGGAGCTAATCCTCGGGGATTCAAGGCCATTCCTGGAAGTTTTTGAGAGGGCTCCAGCTGTGAGTTCCCCCCGATATCTCCCGTCAAAACGATCCCACCCCAAGCTGCTTCTCTCCAGGTTATTAACTATGAAAATGAGCCATCTAAAGGTGGAAGGGCAGAGAAGAGGGCAGCAGACTCGGCCGTCGTAGAGTCCCCGAAGCGGGACAAGAGGGCCAGGACCAAGGATCTTGCCTTGGCCGAGGAGCATTCCTCAAGGGAGAGCCTGATCGTCACACAACAGCTCCTGGATGCGCCCAGGCTCCTCGTCAACCTAGCCCTTCCTAAGGAAGAGGATCTAGTCCTGTAGGAGGAGAGGATGAAGATGGTGTCCCGGGCTTGGGACGATGGCCGAGACAAATGAGATGAGGTGTACTGGGCCCTGACCATCCAGCGGAAGGTGGAGTTTGCCAATCATCTGGAGGCTTTCAATGCTCCCCAACACATCATGGACCGATTGGTAGCCGAGACCAGGTTTTGGCCTAAGATGGGTCAGGACATGGCTCCGTTGGCTGCGGATAAGCTGGCCCAGGTGGGATCAACCATGTCCACCCTCCAACTGAAGCGGTATTCTACCTTGGCCAGCCAGGATGCCCTGTTCGTCTCCCAGGCTGTTCGTCACCAGGCCACTGCGGTAAGTCACATGCCCATATAAACTTTTATTTTACCATACAGACTACCTGTATATTTTCTAACATTGGTTTGTTCCAGGATGCCCTGTTGGCCCATAGGAGCGCGAATCTAGTGGCCAAAATGGGGATGAAGCTGGAGACAGCTAAGATGGAGCTGGAGCAGGCCGTTAACTAGCAGGAAGCTGCTATGGAGGTCCTGGCCAAGGAAGCTGCCCAGATTAAGGCTGACCACGAGGAGGCTGCCCGGGTTCAAGCCTAGCATGAGGAGGCTTTGTCCAGAAAGGACGTCGACCATAAGTAGTTGGTGGACAACCTGGAGGCAGAGCTGCATCATGTTTGTGCCTCCGAGGCATCGATCAAGGCCCTTCTCGAGGCAGCTGAGGCCTAACTTCTCCAGGAGCGGGAGAAGGTGGCAAACCTTGAGTCCCGGAACCAATCCTTGGATTGTATGGTTCAGCTAGAGATGAAGCGGAGCGAGGAGGCTTGTCAAGCGAAAGAGAAGGCTGATTCATTCTGGAGGCCACCTTTGATGAGGCCATTTACATGGCCTGGCTCAAGGATAAAGACATGAACCCACGTGTCTATCCAGATCCGGCTGCAAAAAGGGCTCAATTTGAGGCCAAGGAGAAAGTTGATGCGGAGCTTCTGGCTAGGGACTAACAAGATGAGAATAATCTGGGTGTCCCGGGTCAGGATAAAGCCTAGGCCTGGGCCTTTGTATTTTAATTAGGGCTTCCTTCCTGCCTTTTTTTTTGTAATTGTACTAATTTTATCCCACACAATTTTCATCATCCGTATTGTTATATATTGACTTTATTTTCTGCGCAATGATTTCCCTTTTACATTCATCTGTTTTTCCTCAAAATTCACTAAGTGTTTTATCACTCCGCATGAATCTGGGTCGAATCTTGGGTCCAGGTTCCAACGGCTGGGACCACTAGAGAAATGTTGTAGAAGATGTTTAACTTGTCCCGAGACCCATGTTCGGGTCTTGACGGCCTGGATCATTTTGGACTTGTCAATATAACTTAACTGATTTACCCTGACTTTATAGTTTAGGCTCCAACGACATGGACCGTTAGAGATTTCTTTTAGATATGACTTAATTAGCTAATTCATTCTGAACCTGACATACAAGTTCCAACAGCCTTGACCGTTAAGGTGTTAATAACTGACGTCTAATTTATTTGTCCTGACTCTGGTGTTTAGGTTCCAATGGTCTGGACCATCAGAGATTAGTTGATTAGCTTATTTCGAACCTAAGGTTTAGGTTCCAACGGCCTGGGCCATTTATAAGACTAATTTTAAACAACCTAAACCTAAAAGTCATGGTCCAATGGTTCTGGGCCATTATAAAGGAAACATGAATAGGGATTTGGTTATTTGAGACCACGTTAGGTCAACCAAATTTTAGGAGTTGTGTTTTGAACCCCTGGATCATATAGGTTCGGGTTAGGACTGGGCTTTGAGCCTTGCGTCCTATTGGGTTTTGAACCCCCCGGACCATGTATCTCTAGGTTAGGGTCGTGTACGTCCGGGTTAGGACTGGGCTTCTAGCCTTTCATCCTATTTTGTTGGGAGTTGGGTTTTGCACCCCCAGTCTATACTAATGCGGATCAGAACTAAGCTCTGAGTTTTGCATCCTGTTTTGTCTTTATTCCTGGACTTACTTGTATAGATGGTCATACCCCCCAAGTGATCGAAGAGTGTAGTCTTTGGTCACTTGTTTGTGTAAAAAATTGAGACGGGTGTGAACTTTTTCTTTCCTTACAACATTTCTTTATGATGTTTTGTATACATCATTTTTCTCAAATAAGATATCACCATGGGGCGTACATTGTTAAAAGGAAGAAAAATTAGGAAGGAAAAACAACAGAATCAAATCCTCCCGACTAATGATAGTACTAGTGGAGGTGTTCTGCATGCCAGGGCCTTGGGACCTCCGTTCTGTCTAGTCGCCTTAAGCGATACGTTCCCGGACATACTTCGTTTATGATTTCATAGGGTTCTTCCTAGTTTGGTCCTAGAACCCCCACTCCAGGGTCTTGGGTTGTAGGGAAGACTCTTCTGAGGACAAGATCACCGATTTTGAATTTCTGACTCTTAACTTTAGTGTTAAAGTGTTTGGCGATCTTTCCCTGGTACATCTTCAGCTGCACCTGGGATTCTTCCCAGATCTCTTCAATGAGATCTAAGGATTCTTGGAGTAAGGCGTGGTTCTGGGCGGGATTATATGTGTCTCGTCTATGAGAAGGGACAGTCGTTTCTACTAGGATGACCGCTTCACATCCGTACACCATTGAATAGGGAGTATGTCTGGTTGACGTTCTTTCTGTGGTCCAGTATGCCCATAGGACACAGGACAGTTCTTCCGCCCACTTGCTCTTGCAGGCTTGTAGCTTTTTCTTTAATGTCCCCTTCAAAATCTTTTTGACGACCTCTGTTTGCCCGTATTCATGAGGCCTTGCTACTGCGGATATGATTTTAACGATGCCATTTCTTTCAAAGAAGTCAGTGAAGTGGATGCTATCAAATTTCTCATTTTCTTAAGGCCTTGCGACTGCGGAGAAGCTTTTGACGATGCCATGTCTTTCAAAGAAGTCAGTGAAGTGGACGCTGTCAAATTGCTTCCCATTGTCAGACATGATTTTGTGAGGGAGGCTATATTTGCACACAATGTTATTGATGACAAAGTCTAGGGACTTTTTGGAGGTGATGGTGCTCATCGGTTCCACTTCGACCCACTTTTTGTAATAGTCGACGACCACAATGACGTATTTTACTCCACCTTTCCTCGTTGGGAGCGATCCTACTAGATTGACTCCCCATATTGCAAAAGGCCAGGGACTGGTCATCAGGGTTATTTTCGTTGGAGGGCCTCGCAAGATCTTCGCATACCTTTGGCACTATTCACATTTGTGAACGTAATCAACACAATCCTTCTTCATCGTTGGAAAAAAATATCCTTGCCTTAGGATTTTCTTAGACAAGCTGAGTCTGGCCGAGTGATCTCCGCAAAAACTGTCGTGCACTTCGTGCGTGATTGCACTCATTTCTGTCTCAGATATGCATCGAAGAAATGGCAAAGATAACCCCCTGCAATAGAGTTTGCCATCCATCATGACGTATCTGGGATCCTGGTACTGAAGTTTCCTGGCGGCAACCCTATCCGCGAGCAATCCGCCTGTGGTTAGGTACTGAATGAGAGGGCCCATCCAGGATGTGGAGTAGTCTATGGCGTTGATGATTGTGGGGCTTGAATACTGGGCACGGGAAGATGGTCAATCGGGACGACCCTGAGAGTTCTGCTTCAACATCCATGGCCAATTTTTCCAATGTGTCTGCGAACACATTCTGCTCCTTGGGGATCTGGCGAATGAAGTATTTCTTGAAATATTGGAGTAACTCTCAAGTTCGCATCATGTAGGCGGCCATCTTTTCTCCCTTTGTTTGGTATTCTCCTGAAATCTGCCTAACCACTAGTTGGGAGTCGTTGTGGACTTCTATATTTGTTGCTCCTAAATCCCGGTCCAAGCATAATCCGGCAACCATGGCCTCGTGTTCGGCTTCATTGTTTGACGCTTCGAACTGTAAGCGTAGGGCGCTCTGCAGCTGATGACCTTGGGGAGATATTAAGATGATCCCAGCGCTGGCCCCATTTTCATTCGAGGCTCCGTCTATGAAGACTTTCCATGGAGGCATTATGGGGTCGATGGGTTCTTCATCTTCGGTAATCCTGATGCACTCTAAGATGAAGTCAGCCAAGGCCTATCCCTTTATAGAGATCCTAGGGACATGCGCTATGCCAAACTAACTAAGGTCCATGGCCCACTTCAAGAGTCTTCTCGAAGATTTGGGTTTCTGTAATACTTGTCGTAGGGGATGGTTCGTCAATACCTTAACGGAATGGGCCTGAAAGTAAGGTCTCAACTTTCTGAAGGCAGTCAGTAAGCAAAATTTCAGCTTTTTGATTAATGGGTATCTGGATTCCACACCCAGGAACCTTTTGCTCACGTAATTGACCGGGAACTGGACCTTTCCCTCTTCTCTCACTAAAATGGCACTAATGGGGTGTTCTGACACGGCCAAATATAGGTATAACGGCACCCCATCCACTGGCTTCAACAAGATTGGTGCTTGGGCCAGATGCTCCTTCAATTTCTAGATGGCCTCTTCACACTCGGCCGTCCATTCGAAACTCTGACTTCCGCGAAGTATATTGAAGAAAGGGATGCACTTGTCTATGGATTTTGAGATGAAGCAGCTTAAAGCCGCTATTCTTCCCGTCAAGATTTGAACGTCTTTGTGATTCCATGGAAAATGCATCTCGATCAACGGTAGGATCTTGTCCAGGTTGGCTTCTATTCCCCTCGAGCTTACTATGAAGCCTAGGAACTTCCCTGACGCCACACCAAAGGTGCATTTTTTAGGGTACAACGTCATCCCATACTTCCGAATGATGGAAAATGCTTCTGCCAGATCACCCGCATGTCCATCCGAGGTCTTGGATTCAACCAACATGTCATCTATGTAGACCTCCATGTTCCTTCCTAATTGGTTCTGGAACATCCTGTTGACCAACCTCTGATAGGTGGCCCCGATGTTTTTAAGCCCGAAAGGCATGGCGATGTAACAGTACACACCTTCGTCTATCTGGAACCTTGTATGTTCCTGCTCTGCTACGTGCATTGAGATCTGGTTGTAGCCGGAGTAGACATCCATGAAACTCAATACCTCATACCCAATTATAGCATCCACCATCTGGTCGATTCGGGGCAGAGGGAAGCAATCCTTTGGGCAGGCTTTGTTAAGGTCGGTGAAGTCGATGCAAGTTCTCCACGTCCCATTCGGCTTTGGTACCAAGACTGGATTGGCTAGTCAAATGGGATATAGGGCCTCCTGAATGAAGTTAATTGAGGACAACTTCTCAACTTCTAATTTGAGGGCCTCTACCCTCTCCGCCCCTAGAGCTCTCCGCTTCTGTCGGACCAAAGTTGCATTTACGTCAATGTTCAGGGCGTGACATATGATGTTGCGATCGATCCCGGTCATATCTGAGTGAGACCAGGCCAAGACATCCTGGTTCTCTTTTACCCAAGCAATTATGGCGGCCCTGACCTTCGAGTCTAGTTGCCTCCCAACTCGGATTACTCTAGTCGGATTGCTGTCACTAATGAACACCTCTTCCACCTCCTCCATAGGCTCTAATGCCTTATCCGCTCCTACCCGTGGGTACAATTCATCCTCCTCTTGTATCACCCTCCGTCCTGGCTGTGGGAGTTGAATTGGGTCAGCTTTTTCCTCTTCAAGAGGTTCTTCACATACCATGTAGATTGGTCGGGCAGAGATGTGATAGCACTTCCGGACACTCTCCTAATCTCCTCTTACAGTCCCCACCCCTCCATTATCGCATGGGAATTTCATGCAGAGGTGGCAGATGGAGGTGATGGCGCCGAAATCGACCAACGTGGGATGGCCAAAAATAATGTTGTAAGCGGTGGGGCAGTCCACCACTATGAACGTACAAAAGTTGAACGAGCCCTGAATCTCATTCCCGAACGTCATAGGTAATTGAATTTTACCCATCGGGAGTAATGAATCCCCATTGAAGTCGTAGATCTGCGTTGGGCACGAAGCAAGATCTACCTCGGTCAAACCAATTGTGGTGAAGGCCATCTTGAACAGTACATTAACGGAGCTCCCGTCATCCACCAACACTCAGGATACCATTTTGTTGGCGATTTGGGCATCGATGATCAAGGATCATGATGCAGGAAATGAACGTTCCGGGCGTCCTCTTCTGTGAACGTGATAGGGAGGTTCATTAACTTTGGGCGTTGGGCCAGAGTCTGGACCAAGGTGCATACCTCATGGTTGTGATCAAGTTCATTGAGGTATCGTTTCTGATTGTTCCGGGATGGCCCTCCCAGATGCGAGCCTCCTAATATGGTGGCCACATGGCCATTTACTCGCGGAGGCGCAGTTCCAGGAGGATATGGCATTCCGGGTCCAGGTGCTTGCACTATCGGGGCCCCCTAAGGGGCCTGTACTCCTGAACATGTAGCGTACCCTCCCTGGGGAGGTAGGTACGATCCAGGTGCACCTGGGGCCACAGGTTTTCCAGAGACTGCTGGCAGTCCTGGAACCCCTACTGGCATTTTGACCCATTGCTGGAGATGCCCCAAGTTGATCAGGTTCTCAATCTCTTCCTTCAGTTGACGACACTTTTCGGTCGTATGACCCACGTCTTTGTGGTAGGCGTACCTTTTGTTGGTGTCCCTCAAATTCTTTCCCCCTTTGAACATGGGGGCTGGCTTCTGGTAGTGAACTACATTGCCCGTTGCCAGATAGATGTTTTCTCGGGTGTCAACCAGGTTGGTCTACTCTGTGTATTGGGGTTCATAACCTTTTTTTTCCCTTTTTGGAGGGTTCAGATCAGTTTTGTCCTTCGCCCGATCTTCTTCCTCGGTAAGGGTTTACGCTTGCCTCAGTTCCTCCGGCTTGAGAGGGTTGGGCTCCGCCAGGAGCTGCACTGTATCTGATCGGTGCCACTCCATACCCGGAAAATGGGGCCGACTTAGTCGAAGCATACCCTGTTGAAGTGGGTCCGCAGACCATCGGGGTCATGAACATCATCCCATGGGTACCAGCAGAACCGGATGCCGCCGAGGGTGTCGGATAGAGAGGCGGGGGATATTGCATTCCGCATCCGGGAAAGGTTTGGGCACTCAACTAGGTTGCCGGCTGCCACCCAAAGGCTTGGATTCAGGCCTCCTCCCAGTTGACAAAACCTTATGCCCTCCTAATGAACTCTTTAAGGGTGGGCGCCTTACTGCGCTACATGTGGTCCCAGAGAGGGGATCCAGCTCTGATCCTGGACTGGAGAGCCACCAAGTGGTGTATGTCATCCATCTTAGTTTTCGAGGCTTCCTCCGTGAAGCGCTAGATATAAGCCCTGAGGGTCTCCATGGGATGTTGTTTGACATTGGCCAGCGCACTAATTTGCATTTCCATCTTCATGGCGGCCACGAATTGCTTACGGAACGTCGATTGCAATCCAAACTAGGATTGGATTGATCCCAGCTTAAGTCTCTTCCACCACTCTACTGCGGGTCCAGCCAGAGTGATCGATAAACATAGATATTTGTCATTGTCGCAGACGTGAGCTACAGTCATCAAGTGGTTGTAGCTGGACAAATGGTCCCTGGGGTCTGTGTTCCTGGTGTAGGTGGGTAGGTTCGGAATCTTAAACCCCTTTGGTAGTACCACATCCAGGATATGTTTGGCACATGGCTCCTTTTCCTCCTCTTCGGAATTGGAGCCTCCGCCTTCTTGTTTCCGGATCAAGCGGTCCGTGACATTCTTAAGAGCGGGCAACTGTTCCATGAACTATTTTGCCATTCCATTGTCCAGGGGGACTCTCCCGTTCCTCATGTCATTGAGGTTATTCCTCAAGTCGCCTCCGCGGGGTCGAATCTTTTCCTTCCGGGCCCGCTCCTTCAGGGCATTAAGGTTGTCACGCAAGTCTACTTGGGAATCCCGAACTGATGGCTTCCAAATCTTCTACATGATTGTACCCTCCATGATTTTTGTTCATGGAGGCGCTAGGATAGAAGCGTTGTTCACGTTCCTCCTGTCTAGGGACACTTCGGGGCTTGGTACCATGCTGGTGCTTCCCCTGCAAATCGTTCGAATGATCTCGTCCTGGGACAGGATTCATCCATTCTTTTCTAGGGAAGTGACCTGGGTTGGCCCCGGTTTTTTAAACGGGATGAGCGTTCTTCTGGGGGTTTTCTTTTCCCCCAGGATCGGCTATCTTGGCTTTTCTTTTTTCTAGAACAGGATTTGACGGGCCGGCTCTAGGATGTGGTCCCGGAGGAGAGATAGTGCTACTGTTGTGAGGTACGCCAGTCTTGATCGATGGGACAGGCGGCTGCGACCCCGGATGCAGAACGATTGAAGGATTGGCTGCCAATCCTTGGGCAGGAATAAAGGCCTGAAGAGCCAGGATGGACTCTTGCATCTGATGGGTTGCTTCTTTTGTTCAGCTATCCTGGCTTCTTGATCCAGGGCCTGTTGTCTTAAGCAAACCACCTTTGGATCTGCTTGTTTAGGCTCCACATTCATTTCTTCATGAATGGCGGGGTTTTCAGCCTTGTGATCCTTGTATTCCCCTTCATCGTCCTCATAATAGCCTTCGTCGTAGTCACGCCCATCTCTGAAGTTCTGGGAATCGTCGAGCAGGGGCCCTTGATAAGGCATATTCTCAGGTTGGTCTTGAGGAAATGTTTGATCGAGCAATGGTTCTCCATTGTCTTGTTGTTGCTGGTGAGTAGGATCAAACATGGTATGTCTAGTGTTCACCATTTTTGCAGATGTTCAAGATTGGCTCAAGCTTCCATCGGCTCTCAATGAAAGCACCAAAATGTTTACCCAGTTTTTCATAAACTAGAAATATAATGAGAAAAGAGAGCTAGAAAGATTGGATCGAAGATAAACAAGCAGAGTTTTTACGTGGTTGGGAGGTTAATGAGCCTTAGTTTTAGAGAGCTTTTGATAATGGAGTATTTTGCAAGTTTGAGCAGAGTAATTACTTACAAGTGAAAAACTGGGATCTCAGCTATAGTGCACAAATGGTCCTATTTATAGGCAATCAGGTGCAATGGGCTTGTGTCGGATTAATCCTGGCCCAATAGGGATGTAATCATGGTTTACTCGCTAATGGAGTCATAATACAAAGGATATGGCTTAATAAAACATATTATTCAGAGCCCATTGGGCCGGTTGGGCAGAGCCAAGCCTTACAGCTGCCAATAATATTTAACCTCAGACTAGTCCATGTGGGCTTCTAATGGGATCCTGGGGAAAGGATCTGTCAAAGTACTGGCAATACTATTTCCTAGGAACAACGTATGTTCCGTGCATAACCTCTTCTGTAGGTTAGTTTAGGAGACCGACTTCCATGTTTCTTGGGGACATGTCAGCGTCAGGGAAGATCAAACTTGTCCTATCTGGACATCTGGTCCGGGTTCCTATACTAATGTCCTGGTTCATTTACTGGAGTCCAGGTTCACTCACCAGGACTAGTTCATTCTCGACAAGGTCTATTCCCAAACTATCGAGCCTACTACCTCTATTGGTATCCCAGAGGATACGGATAGGTTAGGGCCGGGAAGATGAGTTGGGCCTGCATCTTGGTCTCGGCTCCCTTGTTATGGTCACACCCATTGAATATTGTTGGGCTCATTGACTATTTGGTCGTTAGGACTTTTTCTTCCTTGTTCTTCGGCCTCAGGATTGGCCTAGATCTCTTTGAGGGAGCTCATGGACCCATTGCGTCATGTCACGTGTCCCGAGGGGAAAACAGGGATAACAGTAATATATTGGATTTAAGTATTGTTTTATTGATTAAATAAAAGATAGAAATATTTTACTAATAAATATTTGGTTTCAAAAAAATGTTTCTCATTAGTTGTTTTTTTTTTTGGAATGATTCTCATTATTTTTTTAAGTATTTAAAAGAAATTTTACTTTAAATTTAATTATTTTAAAGTATGTTACACCCAAATTTCGAGAATAGATAAACAACCTCGTAATGTAGGCTTGTAAAGAGTAAGCTCAGGACTAACAAATGTTAGCATTATACTTGTAAAAATTATCACGAAGTTCCAGAGCTACGACATTAGTGCTCGAGCATGAGTGGTAGGCTTGAAGGCATCCATCTTGAGATTTGTGTTGACAGACTGATCAGGGAGGTGGCAACAATTGGAATAGTGAACTCAAGGCTATGAGTGATCTCAAAAGCGCGTTGAAGCAGTGTTCAAGCTCAAGGACACATTAAACATACACACGGAAAAGCTGTTAGGAAATTCCTATTTCTTATTGATTAGATTAAACCGTGAATTTTAATTGCATCATTACTAGAATATTCATTTGAATTTAAATTTGAATATATGTTGTAACCTCGCTAAACTTGTGGGAAGATATTCTTGTAACCAGGTCTATAAATAGCCTAGATCTGGTCATTTGTACAGACGCACAACTTTGCATTGAGAAACGCTAAATGAAATTGCTCATTTCTGAAGCTTTAACGCAGACAAGTTAATAAAAGTGACTCGTGATGTAGGCAAATTTTAACTGCTGAACCACGTTAAAAATTTCTTTCTATTATTTTCTTTTTTTCTAATTGTTTAATTGCTCGACATAATAAAGTTGACGAAAAACGGCGTAAACAAAATATTTCACATTAAAAAAATTATGTTTTGGTCTTATTATTATATTTGTAAAATTTTGGTTAATTTATTTTAAATAAGATAACATAACTTATATTTATTTTTATTTTTTTGATAATTATAACATATTGCATGTCTAAATTATTTGTTTTTTAAAAAAAATTTCCTTAGTAATATCAAGTAGCCAAATGTGGTGTCTCATGTATATTCTTACAATTAATTTATTTCTCATTCAAAAATTCTTTTCAAATTATAAAATACTTTTGGTTAATTTAAATTATTATATATTTTGTAATATTTTAATTTTAAAATAAATATATATTCAAGAAACTTGTTTTTCATTAATCCACCTTTTTATTCTTCAACTACTTAGATGAATAATAATTCAAGATAATAAATATGACAATATGGGTGGTTTTCTTTTTTCTTTTTTTAATTTTTAAAAATGGGTGGTGTTGACACCATTTTTCGTCAACTTAGAAATGAAGAGCACTAAAAACAAAATCAGAAAAAAATAAAATAAAAGAGGAAACATGATTTTTTACGTGGTTCAGCAGTTAAAATCTGCCTAGTCCACGAGTCGATGTTATTCAACTATGGAATTCCCCCAAAGATTTTTGGAAGCAATTTAGCAGAGTATTCCTAGTTCCCATTTCAGTGTGTCTACAAATGAATTTCTCCAATCTATTTATAGATTGGTTTACAGAATATCTCCCCTCACATTCCCGGGGGGTTATGATTCAAATTTTAAAATAAATACAATTAAATATGTATAAATATACAATATGTGTATAAATCCCCTAATTTTTCAGATTTATTAACAGATTACAACAAATCTCCTAGATATAGGGATTGTCAAACAGTAACCGTTTTCACACTAGGCTATCGATCTCGAACATTTGACTTATATATCTTCGAGATCAACAAATCATTACGAACTCGCTACCTTGACTTCCCTCGGTCTTATCAAGTAACTTTATCGAAGTCGTCTTCTTCGTGCTTGCAAATTCTCGGGCTCGAACCTTCTTGACTGATGCCAATACAAACAGACCAAGAAAATTAAACAAGTGTTGAACCCTTGTCATTGTAGCTTCGAGCTTGTCTTGTAACCTCAAAACACTTTCGAGACTGTAACGCCCTGGCTACCCCAGAACAGTTACAGTGAACTGGAAATTTGACTCGCTACCCGAGTCCTTTGGTTAAAAATGTGCTTCTAAGTGTTATTAATAGGCTAAGGTGGAAAACCAATAAAAAGGAAAGGATATATTTTATTAAGTATATAAACTGTTCATGAGCTCATCAAAACATTTACAAGTTATATATAATACAAAAGGGTCACCACTGATTCAAATTTACAACCCTGCCGACCTAAGCAACAAAAATAGGGTAAACCCCCTAGTTCCTCTGAGAACTCCTTGGCCGTGGTGGTCAAGCAGCCACATATGTACACATCACCACCTAAGCTCTCCACTCAAGACTGGGTGAGCTTTTCTTTCCCTTTACCTGCACCACATAGCACCCATGAGCCAAGAAAACACAATATAGCATAATATAATATCAACAATGATCATAATAATCATTCAGGACTATCAGTCCAAAACAGATAAGTGACAGTCACAGAAGTCACTAAATTGGGTATTACTCCCTTGAGCCTTGTGACGATAGGGTCACCGGGGCTTAACAGATAAGTGAATCTTTCACTAGCTTAAACAGGATAGGTGCATGATGACTAGTCACCAACATAACCTTCCTCATGACCCTAGAGTCATAACTATAGAACATCGTTCCCTAGCCATGTGACAAACGGTCACCTAGGCCTTTGGCCCTGGCTCTCAGTAACTAGTCTTAGACTAGCCAAGCGCTTATAAGTTTCATCGACCTTAGGGTTGGTCCAGCATTAATTCCTTAGAGCCATTCAATGCTGATATCGATTAGATCTAATCTTCATTCGGCCCTGCGTTCAGGACGCTTATGCCGTATCTGACTCTTAGGTCAGAGTCCCTGACTAGTCAGTGCCATATACAAGTAAACAACATTCACTAGCATTTAATATGCAATCCATGTCCACATTTTTCAGTCAACATGCCTCAATAACAATCATGCATGTTACATACACAGGATGCTGTTTTCTTACCTCTGATTTGAGCGAGAATGAATAAAAGAACGACCCTTGAGAACGATCTGACTTTTAGTCCTTTAGCGGTCACCTAGTCATAACCAAATATGGGACACCATTAATAAAATGATAATCAAGGGTTCCCAAACCAAGATCTAGCCTCCGGGACATCAATCCCCACTAATCCGGGTAGTAGGAACGATCCCGAGGCCTAAAACCATGTTCCCGAAGCCAAAACACTCAAACGAGCTCAACCCTGCTCAAGGGCTGCGGCCCTAACACCTTGGGTCGTGGCCCCCAGCCACTCTAGGAGCAAGGGCCACGATGTCCAGCAAGGGCAAAACTGCTCCACCTGCTTCTTCAAGCTAGGGTCGCGGCGCCCAAGAACAGGGCCGTGGCCCCCAACCCAGAGCATCCCCAAACACGATTTTCATCATCCCAAAGACTCCAAAATCATGCCTAAACATTACCAAATCATCAAATCAAAGTTTCCAAGCTTCCCAATGATCCAAAACCATCAAATCCCAAGGCTCAAACGAACCAAAAACTCAACGATTCACAAAATCCAATTCTATGCTTAGAAACTCTAAAAACTCAAAACTTAAGACTTAGATTACCTTTGATTGGGTTGTTTCTCGTCAAATCCTTCGGTCAAGAAGCTTCTAACCTTTCCTAGGATCGCTATGCCTCGATCCTCACTTGATTTCGACTCCTAGAACTCGAGATTTCTTTGAATACACTTCGATCGGTAAAAATGAACTAACGGGAAAGAACGAGAGGTTTTTCTAACGTACGTTCTATCTGACAAGCTACTTCAAGCTTAAGTAACCTCAAATAAAACCTAGTGCTCGGGGTCCCGAAAACACCGCCGGGGACATTATAGTCAAAACTCCCAGAATTTCCTCCTGATCTCAATAATTCCCAATCTATCATCAAATAACATTCTTATTATCCAATATCCCAATAAAAGACCCCCGTTATGACAAAACCGCTAACTCATAATATAAGACCGTCTCATGCCGAATAGCTCAAATATATCTCCATAATAATGGGATCTCATTCACAAATCACAATATGCACCCAAATACACAAATATACCCTTCACGGGCCAAATTATCAAAACACCCTAATATTCAAATGTGGACCCACATGCATGCATATAACATCATATTATAATATAATTCACATAAACATGCATAAATTCATTTAATGGCATAATTAAATAGTTATGGCCCTCCCGGCCTACTAATCCAGCCATTAAACCGCATTAGGGATTTCGGGGCATTAGAGAGACCACGTAGTTCCGAGCTTACCAATTACGACGTCATCGTTTTAATATTGAATGAGACTGTCAAACTCAATTATCATTAATGTTGACCTCATTGCAAGTTTGCTTACTTTCAAGCTCACACTTTACAACTTTCAATATCAAAATTTATATTCTCTAAATTTGGGTGTAACAGGTGGTATTTTATTAATTGTATTAATTTCATATTTTATTTTATTTTTTTGTTGATTAATTTTTCTGTTTACTCTTATTTAATTTTTTCTTTTCAGTCATCCTCAATCAATCTCTTTTCTCATTAATTCTATTTATTTAGATAAATGTTTAGAAAAATGAAAAAAATATATATTTATATATACATACTATTTTTGGTATTTGTTTCACCACAATTGAAGCTATTTTTGTAATTTGTAATTATAGTGTGTAATTTTAAAAATATATTATTATATGAGACTAGGTGAAAGTGAGATTTTATTATTTTGTTAATGTTTATTTTTTATTATTGTTGTACATAGTATGTAAGTTCTTTTATATTTTATTAAAATGTAATCTTATTTTATTTTAGATTTAATGATATTTTAAATAAATATTATCATTTTTAAATATAAATATTTTGATTTAAATTTATGTGATAAATATTTTAATGTTTATAAATAATTAATATGTACACAAATAAAAATTAAACTCTTATTTCACGGGTTTCGTGCTTGGCACGAAATAATAAAACTAGTATATATATATGTAAATATATATATACTAGAAACAAGCAACGTGCAATATGCACGTTTGTTTAGTTTTATTTATAGAATTTATTAATTATTTTTATTAAATTTATATTAATGTCATATAAATTTCAAATAAATATTCTATTTTAATTAAATAATTTATTTATTTTTGCTTAAGATTATATTTGTTCTAGTTTTTTAATTTGAGAGTGACAACAAGAGATTATATATTATATGTTTAATGTAATATTAAATATTATACGTGGATTTTAAATTTAAGTTAATATTATATTATATTAAATTTGTGCAATTTGTTGCAAATTCACAGTATATTATATTATATGTTCAATATGATATTATTCTAATAAGTAAGTTTAAGTTTAATTAAATTTTATTGAAGTTATAAAATGTATGATTTAATTTTTTTAAAATAATTATCATTATAAAATATCTCAAAATATCATATTTTAATTTCTTTAATTTTTTATTATTTTTAAATAATTATCATTGTAAAATATCCCAAAAATATTATTTTTTAATTATTTATTTTATTTTATTAAAGTTTAAGTGTTTAGAAACTACCGTTAAATATAAGAATATTCTATTAAATATAATAATATCCCATTAAAATTAACATTAAAAAAATAAAAAACCGTTAAAACCAAGAATGTTCATTTTCTACACACTTATTATATAGAAGATATATATATATATACTAGATACAAGCAACGTGCAATATGCAAGTTTCCTTAGTTTTATTTATAGAATTTATTAATTATTTTTATTAAATGTATATTAATGTCATATAAATTTCAAATAAATATCTTATTTTAATTAAATTATTTATTTATTTTTGTTTAAGTTTATGTTTGTTCTAGTTTTTGAATTTGAGAGTGACAACAAGAGATTATATATTATATGTTTAATGTAATATTAAATATTAAATGTGGATTTTAAATTTAAGTTTCTTGCTAGTTTTTTTTAAAAAGCAATTTGCTGCTAAATTGACAGTAGATTATATTATATGTTTAATATGATATTGTTGATGCCGTTTTTTCGTCAACCTAAATCGTAGAGTAATTAAACAATTAAACAATGAAGTGAATGAATGATGAAGAAAAACAAGAGAATTTTTACGTGGTTCAGCAGTTAATTATGCCTAGTCCATGAGTTTATGTTATTAAGACTTGGAGCTTTCTGGAAATTCTGCAGAGATGAATTACCCAGAGCTTTCTCTCAAGAAATCAGAAATCGATCCCTTACAAGTGGTGATTCCTTCTCTATTTATAGAGTATATTGCATAATTCATTCCACATATTTCGGGAAGATATTTTGTATATCAATTGAAATAATGATATGAAATGCATTATCTCCTATATACACGGAAACGTCCCATGAAGATCGGGAATGGATAACAGATTAAATGACATCCCTTAAATATTGGGATTACACAACAATAAATATGTTCACACGTAATGGGCTATCCCAGGTGATTTATCAGGTCTTCGAGATCAACAATCGGCATTGAGTCTGTCAAGAGTTATGGGTCAATCACGAACTTGTCACCCAACTTCACACTACGCTCGGGATAGGTAAGGTATTGTCGAGGCTGTCACACCCGAGCTTGCACTTCCCGAGCTCGAACTACCTCGCCTAAAGGACGATCGGTAAAAGATATATTCAAGTGTCATGCCATTGCCCATCGCGAGCTTAGAGAATATTCGAGGTTACACATCCTCAAGGTCGTTGTTTTACTTCAAAGGTTTTACGGCTGGACCATATGATGTTTTCATACATTTCGAGCTCACATATGATGAGCCCAGTTTTCGGGGTCATAACCTCTTACCTCGAAATCTAGGTGTAACATTTTTCCCCTCAAAAGTATCAGTTCGAATCCTGTGAGAAGGAAACTTTTGAACTGCCCCCCTTGGAAACTGTACCATCAATTGCACTTGAGTGTGGACATGCGTCAGCCAAGTATTGACTAATCAAAGTACTTGAGTGCCTTTGAACCATGCCCACGTTCGTTTGCCTGCCAACTTTATGGTACCATCATCTCATTTGTCCCTGACCATCGGATCGGATATGAAATCTGGCCAATGGCTCAGATCATCTTGGCCTTTGACATTCCCAGGGGCCTATAAATACATCCCCATCGTCTTCCCCATTTCACTTTCGCCTTGTGTTTTCAGAGGAAAGAAAAAAAAGAACCAGAAATTGTATTTGCCCAGTTCTTGCATGTTCTCCAAGCCAAGAAAACAGAGCAACGTTACCTTCTTGAACTCCGTGAGATCATCTTTGCAACCACTCCTTTGGTCATCAATTTCTCTGTACCCGCCAGCTACATTGTGTAAGTTTCCATTCTTAGCTTTGTATGCCCGCATATATACATTAATTTTCCATGCACATTTATGCTTCTGTTGCACCTTGGACACTTGTTTAGCACTAGGATACTTTAGCCAGTATCGTGTAGTTCGTAAGCTTATTTGACGTTATGGATTTTTAAACCCAGATTTTGCATAAAAGATGCAAATATGACTCTTGTCGTGTGTTTTTTAAATTTCGGATGACATATCGTGTACACCAAGAAACTGGTTACAAGATTAGGGTTTTCAAATTGCACGTTTCCCAAAAATATCACTTTTTGAGTAACCGCCAACTTTTTTTCCCTGAAAATATGGGATCTTCAAAAATAAATCCACCTTCCCCCCTTTCCGTGGAATACACGCTCTGAGCCTGGCCTCGTTCTTTGGATCGAGCTTTCTCCATAGTCTCGATCATTCGAGCTTAGGCCGTCTTGATTTTTATTCTTAATTTCTTGTTCGTCTGGCCCTCACCCTTTTGCTCTCTTGCTAGATGTCGCAGAACTCAGAAAAGCGGTGGGGGTCAAAGCTCGCAATTCCTTACTCACCGAAAACTCCAAGCCCGAAGTCACCTTTTACCTAGAATCAGCGTTTGATTTGGGGGCACCAATTAAGGCGTGAGCAAGAAGATACCCAAGCTCACTTTCGATGTCAAATCGACGAGGTTGAAGAGAGGAAAAGGAAGAGACTTAGAGTCACCATTTACTCAGATCCAGACCCCGAGCCTAGATCAATCCCCATCGATACCACTCTTAAAGTGACAATCACCTTCAAGCCAGGTGATCTCTAATTTTCACTGATGGGAGAACCATCAAACCCCCCCTTCTACCTCACAGCCAACCTCCATTCCCACCTCGAAGGGAGAATTTTTTGAGGCCGAGCACTACTGGAGCTTGATTTCTTCACTGGGGCAGATCTCTGACATCTTGGCCCTCCATAGAATTGGACTATCGGGCTCACTGAGGTGTTGAGCTCCAACCTCCCACGAGCGAAGCTATCGCGCCCCGGGAGAAGGTAATCCTGACAACAAGTTAAAATATGCGGCTTGGAGCCAGGAGCACATGAAGGCAGGGGCCTTATTGCCCTTAAAGTCCTTTTTCAAGGTCTTCTTGGATTTTGTTGGGCTCGTACCTTTCCAGCTCAACACCAACTCATACAGAGTTTTGTCAACCCTGAGGTCGCTTTACCAAGAGCTAAAGTGGGAAGGACCTTCACCAAAGGAGATTCTGTATCTCTTTTGCTTGAAAAGCAATGCCTCCTGAGCTCGGGGAGGGGACGACTTCTACTACCTCTCAAGTTATCCCAAGGAGATGAAAATCTTTGAGGATTTACCCAACCATCCCCCCAATTTCAAGATGGCTTTCTTTTTGACAGATGGCCTGGCTCCTTCCAGATACTATTCGTTCAGACGAATCCATAAGTATAAAAAATTTCTTCTTTTTGTGCTCGAATTTTTTGCATAGGCTCGAACCACTCATGATATGTTTATTTCTCCAGCCAATTATCATCGACCTACTACCACCGATAAGATGAAGGATCACAAGGAGGCCTTGCTCCAATTCCCTTACGGTAGGCATTCCCTTTCCTATATTCTTCATGAAGATAGGAGCAATGCCCCAAATTTCCTAATAAGGTTTAGGACCTTGATTAGGAGGTCGGGAGGGCCATAATTGATTTATTATGCTATTTAATGATAATATGCATGTTTAGGTGTATTAAATATGCATGTGAACCCATTTGTGATTAGTTGGGTGATTTTCATATTTTGGCCATTTCGGGCATTTTTGGCATATATGTGAAATGGGTGTGGTGCTTTGTTATTATTTGGTTATGCCAAGGTTACCCAGCACAAGAAGATCCTAGGAGGTAAGCTAGTGGGAAAGTCACAACGGGATTTAAGCTTGACTTGGAGTAAGTCAAGGGGTATTTAGAGCATTACCGGGTTATTGGGTAATGAGAATAAATATTTGGTGATAAATTGGGAGTTAGTAAGATCAGGGTGAAACTCTGGAAGTTTTGACTATAATATCCCCGGGGGTGTTTTCGGGACCCCGAGCACTAGGTTTTATTGGAAGCTACTTAAGCTTGAAGTAACCTTTTTAAGAAATAAAAAGAACGTTCTGTACGTTCTCTCTCTCAAAAAGTTCCCTTTTCGTCTCCCAATCGCATTTTCGAATGTAACTCGAGTTCTAGGATTCGGATTCAAGCGAGGATCGAGGCATAGCGATCCTAGGAAAGATTAGAAGCTTATTAGCCGGAGGATTTAGTTGGAAACAACTTAATCGGAGGTAATTCAAGTTTTAAGTTTTAAGTTTTTAAAAGTTTTTAAGCTTGAATTGGATTTTGTGAATCGTTGAGTTTTTAGTTTGTTTGAGCTTCAGGTTTTGGTGGTTTTAGACCATTGAGAAGTTTGGGAACTTTGATTTAATGATTTGGAAATGTTTGGATGGGTTTTTGGAAGGTTTTAAAATGGAAAAAACGAAGAAAAGTGGCTGGTGCGAGGTTGGGCCGCGGCCCTGTTCTTGGGCGTCGCGGCCCTAGCTTGAAGAAGATGGAGGAGGCTCTGCCAGGGGGGCGGGCCGCGGCATGGCCATGTAGGGCCGCGGCCCTTAAGGGAAAAAAATACTAAATGGTGGTTTTTGTGATGGGAACTTAACTCTAAGGGCCTAGGATCGATCCTACTACCTAGTTGAGTGGGATTCGATGTCTCGGAGGCTTGGGTTGGGTTTGGAAGTATTTATTTACTCATTTTGATGAGGTTTTATATTATAGTTGTGACTAGGTTATCACTAGAGGCTTGGAGTCGGGATCGTTCTTGTGGCTCATTTGTTGGTAACCTGTGCTTGGACCCAAGGTAAGAAAACTGCACCCCATATGTGACATGCATGGTTATGTTTGATGTTTAAATGTAAACATTGATAGCATAATGAATGCTTGGCAATCTTGCCCATTTGCGTATGATTATTATTGAGGCATGCTGGTTGGTTAAATGTGATGCATGTGATGCATGAGAAACATGTGATTAGGGCATGCCATGAATGATGAATATGAGATTGGTCAGAGCTTGAGTCTCTGTGTTTGTGCATGATTATAATTATGCTAGCAACTGTTTAGTAAGCATGGTGAGTGCCCTATTCTTGGATAATTGGCATATGATACATATTGATAGCATTGCTTACCTGTGCATGGCACTGACTTATTAGTCAGGTTTGGCAAAGGTGCTAGTATCAACTGTGAAGCTGTGACTTATTAGTCAGGTTCGGCAGTGGTACTGGGCACTGGCCACATTGTGCTGTCTCACTAGTCATGACAACCCTAGTGAGTAGTGCAAGCTATGTCGATTGGACCTAATCGACCCTCTGCATTGAATGACTCCAAAAGCATTAATGCAGGACCGACCTCAAGTTCGATGAATATAAACAAGCATTTATCTAGCCAAAGGCTAGTCATGTAGAGCCATTGCAGGAAATGGGCACTGGGCCCCTAGTGACCTGGTTGTCAGTCACTCAGTATGGTTTATCAGGACCTCAAAGTGA
Source organism: Humulus lupulus (assembly GCF_963169125.1). NCBI lineage: Eukaryota > Viridiplantae > Streptophyta > Magnoliopsida > Rosales > Cannabaceae > Humulus > Humulus lupulus. Next base: position 213,712,223 of record NC_084795.1, read on the forward strand.
TATTCACTCATCTGATCAGAGCTACGGGCTCTGCATGATCATTTTGATCATCATATGCATGGCTTGGGCACTGAGGCCCCAGTGACTTGCTTGTTGGTCACTCAGCATGGTTTATCAGAACCTCTAGTGTTACGACACTCATCTGATTAGGATTGACTTGATAGTCCTCCAATCAGAAGGCCAGGTTTTCTTATCCTGGATACCCCAGCATATGTTTGAATTCATTTGCATGCTGAATAGACCTATGATTGCTAGGCATGCCAGATATGAATTGATATCATGATATGACTGTTTTTAAGCATATGAGTTTTCTTGTTGGGCTTCGGCTCACGGGTGCTTTGTGGTGCAGGTAAAGGAAAAAGGAAGCTGGACCATCCTCGAGTTGGAGAGCTTAGGTGATGACGTGTACATATGCAGCTGCTCGACCAATACTTGGGCGAGGTTTGAAAGTGGAACTAGGGTTGAACCCTGTTTTGCCGCTTAGAACGGCCTGTTGTAAATATTCTTTTGTAGTAGACCCTAAAATTATATTTTTGGGATCCCAATGTATACAGTAAACGTTCTAGTGAAACGTTACACCTCAATCGAAGTTTTTAATCCCTAAACCGCTAATCACACTTAGTTACACGTTTATGGCCAAATGACTCGATTAGCGAGTTTAGCACTGTTTACAATGTGCACTGTAGCGGTCCTTGGAGTTGGGGCGTTACAATAGGCTTCGAGCTTGTGGTCTCCTAGAAAAGGATCAGTCCACAAACGACTGGTCCAACAAGAAATACGCCAAGTGGGAGTTTGTGCCTCTCCCAACTGACAGCCTTCCTCCGAGGCGTAGTTCTAAGCCACAATCCCCAGCTCAACATCGCAGGAGTTCACAATAAGGGAACGAGGCCAATGACGAGGCATCGAACTTGAGCGACAGAGGTACGGTCATCCTTAGCTCGGACTTATGGTCCCCCTCGCTACTTAAGCATAAGCCCGATAGATTAGTCTTGTGTGAAGATGATAGGGACCACTTTTATGTATGGTCCTGGGTAGATGAGAGGGTTCATTGGTTTGATAGTTGGCTAGGGAAATACGATACTATGTATAGTCTGAACGAGGTATGGGACGAAATAGCCATTCAATATGGGAAAAATGATTATAGGGACCTTTCGAGGTTGACTTCCGCATATAGGCAAGGGACTCCCCCTTCCTCTTCTGAAGATGGGGGAATTATGTGGTCACCAAGCACGAGCACGTGGGAGAGTTCCAGTTAGGTTCCTCTTTACTTGTCCTTTATTCCTTGCCTATCTGCATTGTGCTAACTTTTTGTGTCTTGGAATATCTTATAATGTGGTGCGATTGTGCCGGTGCTATGGACTCTGATCTCGACACCATGCTTGCCAGTGGCGAGGGGGCTCAGAGGAGTAAGTGCCTAATAGGCTCGCGAAAGTCAAATCGGCCCGCCAAGGTCCTTAAGAAGACTCCTCCTCCTTTAGCTCCAACTATTACGAGCCCGGCCGTGGGTCCTATTTTCCAGGTCAAAGCTTCCACCACCGATGTCGTCCCTATGCCTTCTACTATCATGGTTCGCCCAACGCTTGGCCCTCCTCCAAAGAAACCAGCATCCAAAGGGAGCCTGTTGTCGATTTCTACTTATGTTGATGAGTATGTCGTCAACAATGATGCCGAGGCTCATGGAGCTACACTTGGCTCGAACATCCTGTCTCGAGTAGGCTAGAGCATCAGCAGATTCGAGGCTCCCCAGTGGCAGTTTTTGAACATTGCTCGGGACTGCAACAACCTTTATGACAAGAATATCGAGCTCCCTACTGCGGTAACTTCTCTCACTTTACCACTTGTTGTAATTATGCTTAGCATGTGTTCTAACTAGATTTGTTTGTGTTTCAGACTCTTGCTGTTGTTGCTCAGCTTAACTATAAGTTGAAAAATGAGGTCCACTCGAGCATGTCCTATGCCCAAGAGTCGAAGAATCTTCAACTTAAGCTCACTGACGAGTTCAAGGCAACAAAGGCAAAGATGGAGGCTGAAGCCAATCAGATGAAGGCTAGGATAGCCGAGCTTAAGAAGGTGAACGCCAGACTCGAGGAGCTTGAGAAGATCAATGCCAATCTTGAGGAGGAGAAAAAGGCCACCTTTGAGATAATGGAGGGCGAAAAGGCTCGTCTTCTCGCAGAGTTCAAGGAGAAGAAGGATTGGGCGATCGACCTGGCCATGTACAGGATCTGGGCCAGTAACGCCAGTCTTGATACCAGCTTCCGAGGCTCTTTTGAGGAAGAGCTCATGGCCAAATGGTAGGCTCGGCTCGATGCGGAGGAGGCTGTTTGGGAGGAGGCGGAGAGGGCCAAGGAGGATGCTGAGAAGGCTAAGGAGGGCGCTCCTTCCTCCTAAATCTCAACCCGGGGCTGCGTCCCTTTGAACCTCTTGTAATAGTTTTTTATCTTTTGTTTTTTATGCCCCTGGGGCTAAGACAATTTATAGCTCGTGAAAGAGCTATTTTCTTATGATATCTATAATACTGTATTTGACTTTACTTTAATATTTTTGCTTTACATTTCTTAAGTCAAAATATTTCAAGCAATTTATATTAAAGTGTCCTTATGTCTGTTTATTCATACAAACACGTGGTGGATTTTAAGCTCGTGCTTCAATGCATTCATGCACAGTTTACTCGATGTATCCGTGTCCGATCCCATTACTTGTCAAGGTCGGAACTTACTTTTACCATGCACTCGAAAGTACTTATATGGTGTGTAATATAGGTGGTTTATTTATATCTTGCTTTTCTAGTTACTTTTCCTCGTCCTCGGGTAACTCCCAAAGTTATGAGGTCGAAACTATCTTTTTGCAAGATACTCCAACCTCGATCTCGACTTAACTTGAAGTAGGTTTATTTATATTCCAACTTTCTGTCGATTAGTTTTAGATGGTTCGTTCCAAACCTATTTAGGTCGTGTTTTTGGTTCGTAATCCGCACACAAATATTTTTGATCTAGTTATGTCTAGATCACGCATTTGGTTTTATCCAAATTACTTTGCCTCGCGCATTTGGTTATATCCAAACATTCTTAGCTCGTGTATTTGATTATATCCAAACACTTTTATTCTTAATAACTTGTTTATGTCCAAACTATCTTAGCTCACGTATTTGGTTATATCCAAACACTTTTATTCTTTAATAATTTGGTTATGTCCAAACTATCTTAGCTCGCGTATTTAGTTATATCCTAATGATTTTTATTCTTTTCATATATGCTATTTTATTTTTTCAAGCTGACGGTATATATACCACTAATGTCCCCTTAATATCCTATGAGTGTGACCATAGGTTATTAAATTAAGAGAGTTTGCAAAAAATACAACATATTGAAACGAAAACAAACTTTATTCGGAATTGAACAATTTATTAATAGAAGCATAGTAAAGATAAACAAGCAAGGTTGCAGGTGACACCATTCCTACACTATTGATGGTAAGGTCGTAGATGTTCACCATTCCATGCTCGTGGTACCAAATCCCCATTCAATCTTGCCAATTTGTAGACGCTAGGTTGGATAACCGATTCGATCTGATAAGGACCTTCCCAATTAGGCCCGAGCACGCCAGCATCTGGGTCCCGTGTAGCCAAGAACACACGCCTTAGCACCAAATCTCCCAAACCGAATTATCTGTCTCGAACCTTTTTATTAAAATACTGGGTAGTTTGCTGTTGGAATGCAACATTTTTTAGTTGAGCCTTGTCTCGTCTTTCTTCAATCAGGTCCAGACTTACTTCGAGCTGGGATTGGTTCGAGGCTTGATCATTTGTGTGGGTACGAATGGTGGGTATTTCGACCTCGATTGGCAGCATAGCCCTCACGTCCATATGCTAGAGAAAAAGGGGTATGTCCTGTTTAAGTACGAGCTGTGGTTCGATATGCCCACAAGACTTGGGGCAACTCTTCGGGCCATTTCCCCTTAGCTTCTTCCATTTTTTTCTTCATAAAACTCTTCAGGGTTTTATTCACAGCCTCGACTTGGCCATTTGCTTGGGGATGGGCCACAAAGGAGAAGCTTTTTATTATCCCATTTTTCTCACAAAAGTTGGTAAACAAGTCGCTATCGAATTGAGTACCGTTATCGGACACTATCTTCCTTGGCATCCCATATTGGTAGATGATGCTTTTTACCATGAATTCCAAGACTTTTTTTGAGGTAATTGCTGCCAAAGGTTCAGCCTCGGTCCACTTCATAAAGTAATCTACCGCGACTACTGCATACTTAACTCTGCCTTTGCCAGTTGGCAACGAGCCTATGAGGTCAATTACCCATATCGCAAATGGCCATGGGGAGGTCATCATAGTTAGCTCAGAATGTGGGGCTCGAGGGATTGTGGAAAACCGATGACACTTATCGCACCTCTTGACGTAATCAAATGAGTCTGCTTTGATGGTGGGCAAGAAGTACCCTTGGCATATAATTTTCTTAGATAGGCTATGCCCCTAGTGTGGTCCCCCCAGAATCCTTCATGAATCTCTTCTGTGATCTTCTTAGCCTCGGGTGGAGTCACACACCAGAGTAATGGCATAGAATATCCTCTTTGATATAGCCTTCCTTCCATAATAGTGTACCTGGGAATCTGATACATCAGTTTCCGAGCCTTGGTCTGTTCTGCTAGGAGAATGCCAGTTTCAAGATACCCAACTATCGGGGTCATCCAGGTTGGCTCGGAGTTAATCATGCAGACATCCTCCTATTCAGGCTCGCTTATACTGGGTGTTTATAGATGTTCGATTGGCACAACATTCAGCTCGTCGACCTCTATGGATGCAGCGAGCCTGGCTAGGGCGTCTGCATTTGAATTTTGCTCTCGGGGAACCTGCTCTATCGTGTAAAATTCGAAATGTTTGAGTGCTGCTTTTGCTTTTTCTAGATATGCAGCCATTCTTGTCCCACGAGCCTGGTATTCCCCTAAGATTTGGTTGACCACTAACTGAGAGTCACTGTAGCAATGTATTGCCTTAGCATTGAGTTCCTTGGCCATTCGAAGTCCTGCCAGTAGAGCTTCGTATTCAACCTCGTTATTTGACGCTTCAAAGTCAAATATCAAAGTAGAGTGAAATCGACTCCCAGTTGGGGTGATCAGTATGATTCCTTCCCCCGATCCATTTTCATTGGAAGACCCATCGACATAAAGTTTCCACAGCTCACGGGATGGGGTTATAACTTCGTCGTCAGTCACTCTAGTGCATTCCACCATGAAGTCTGCCAGGGCATGTCCTCTTATGGTTGTCCTCGGATGATAAGTGATCTCGAATTGCCCAAGCTCAGCAACCCATTTTAGTAATCGACACGAGGCTTCTGGCTTGGATAGGACTTGTCGTAGTGGTTGGTCGGTCAGCACATGGATGGGGTGCGCTTGGAAGTAAGGTCGGAGCTTTTGAGATGAGTGGATTAGGCTGAGAGCCAACTTCTCCATTAAAGGGTATCTCGACTCTGCCCCAGTAACCTTTTGCTGACATAGTATACTGGCTTTTGCACCTTCTGTTCTTCTCGGACGAGCACGACGCTAATGGCGTGCTCGGTTGTAGCGAGATATAGGTACAAAATTTCTCCTGTGATAGGTTTCAACAAGATATGAGGTTCCGCGAGGTGCTTTTTAAGTTCCTAAAATGCTAACTTGTATTCCTCTGTCCATACGAATTTTTTTCCCCCTCTCAAAAGGTTGAAAAATGGAAGAGAGCGATCCGTAGATTTCGAGATAAACCTACTTAATGCTGCCATCCGTCCAGTCAAACTCTGGACATCCTTATGCTTTTGAGGTGAGGGCATGTCAATTAACGCTTGGATATTGTCAAGATTAGCCTCTATTCGCCAGGCATTCACAATGAAACCGAGGAACTTCCCTGATGATAATCCAAAAGAGCATTTCTGGGGATTGAGCTTCATGTTGTACTTCTGTAACACGGCAAAGCACTCTTCAAGGTCATCCACATGGTTATTGTTATGTTTAGATTTAACTAACATATCATCAACATAAACTTCCTTGTTATTACCTATATGTTCGAAGAACATCATGTTTACGAGCCGTTGGTATGTGGCCCCAGCATTCTTGAGCCCGAACAACATAACAGTGTAGATATATAGTCGTTTATCTGTCACAAAACTTGTATGCTCTTGATCTGGGGCATGCATGGAAATCTGGTTATATCCAGAATAAGCGTCCATGAACGTCATAAGTCCATGCCCAGTTGTGGCATCTACGAGTTGGTCGATCCGAGGTAGGGGAAAGCAGTCCTTAGGACATGCTTTATTGAGGTCTTAGTAATCAATACAGGTTTGCCATGTTCTGTGCCATGTTCCGTTAGGTTTCAGAACTAGCACCAGGTTAGCGACCCAATTCGGGTAGAAGGCATCTCGTATGAATCGATTTGCCTTTAACTTGTCGACCTCCTCCTTCAGGGCCTTCTTCCTGTCGTCGTCCAGGAGTCTTTGCTCTTGCTGCTTCGGGGGGAAGCTCTTGTCAATATTAAGAGCGTGCCTTATCACATTCGGGCTTATCCCTACTATGTCCGAATGTGACCGCACGAAAACATCCTGGTTCTTTTTCAAAAAGCAAATTAATTGCTATTTTGTTTCTTCCGGAAGGTTTTTCCCTACCTTCACTATTTTCGGGGGGTCTACTTCTTCGAGCGTGACTCTTCGAGCTCTTCTAACGGCTCGAGATCAGCTCTTTCCTCTATTCTTGGATCAATTTCTTTGTCTATCTCGAAGACTGTCCCATCCTTATTCTGAATCATAACAAGTGTTTGTGCACTTGCCTGTTTCTTTTCTCTAACGGAAATGCTATAGCATTCCCTCCATGCAAGCTGGTCTTCTTTCAGTGTCCCAATGCATCTAGAAGTTGGGAACTTGATGGCCAAATGCCTTACAGACGAAACTGCCCCCAGCACTACTTGGGCAGGTCTCCCGAGCAGTACGTTGTAGGCTGATGGTAGATCAACTACGACGAATTCCATCATCTTGGTTGTCGAGACCAGGAAGTCTCCCAAGGTTACAGGGAGTTCAATGGATCCCATACAGGCAATCCCTTCTCCTGAAAAGTCATACAACGTCATTGCACAGGCCTTTAGGTCACGAAGCATGAGTCCCATCTTTTCTAAGGTGGCCTTGTAGAGGATATTTACTGAGCTCCCATTATCGACCAGGACTCGATGTACCCTCTTATTCGCGAGCTGAAGGGTGACGACCAATGGGTCGTTTTGAGGGAATTGTACATGAGACACATCACCCTCAGTAAAAGTTATGGGTTGAGATTCAACCCTTTGCTGTTTTGGAGCTCTGGGTTCGGGTTCGTAAGGAGACCCGTCACCAGTTTTCAGCTCATTCACATATCGTTTCTGGGCGTAATTGCCCAATCCTGCAATATGTGGTCCCCTCGAGATGGTTATGACATCTTCTCCATCAATCGGAGGGGGTCATTCGTCTTCCCTTGCTCGGGAGTTGCTGTTCTGGGCAGGTGGTGCTGTTGTTTCCCTCTTGCTGGTAGAAGCGTAATTGGGGTTTTGATTCCTAACATATTGCCTGAAATATCCTCTCGAGATCAGGCCTTCAATCTCATCTTTTAATTGACTGCATTCATTGGTTGTATGTCTGATATCTCTATGGAATCTGCAGTACTTGTTTGAGTCTCCTTTCGCTTTCTGGCTTTTCATGGGGTCTGGACGTTTGAAAGGGACCTAGTTTTCATTAGCTAGGTAGATATTCTCCCAAGATTCATTGAGCTCGGTATACACCTTGTATACGGAGAAATATCTTTCCCCTTTCTTCTTCTTTCCCCTTCTGCCTCGGGATTATTCCCTTCATTCTTCTTCCTTTTAGAAGGGTTGTCCCCAAGGGGTTTTGAGGTCGTAGGATCCGCTGAGGTCGAGGTAGAGTTTGCGTTTGTTGTTGTAGTTATGGGCTGAGAGGTCATATTCAATGTTGACCTCGCCTCTTCTACACTAACAAACCTCTGAGCTCATCAATTGAACTCGGTTAAGGACCTTACGGGCTTCCTCTGCATGTCCTCCCAGAGAGGACTTCCAGGCATTACTCCGGCTCAGACAGCCATTAAATGGCCACTGTTGTCCACGTCATGAGCTCGAGTGACTTCCAAATTAAACCTTGTGAGGTAACTTTTCAATGTTTCATTCGGCTGCTGTCGGACATTGGTCAAGGCAGACGCCTCGAGCCTAATTCCAACCATGGCTTTGAATTGCTTCTTGAAATCTCTAGACAATTGATCCCAAGAAGCGATCGAATGTCTCTTATACTTCTCAAACCAATTTTTTGCTGGTCCTGTGAGTGAGGCTGGAAACAGCATGCATCTGAGCTCGTAGCCCACATTACTCGCTCACATAATTGTGTTGAACGTACTCAAATGATTGTATAGATCAGAATTCCCATCAAATGGTGGGACATGAGGAATTCAGAATCCTTGAGGAAACGGGGTGCTGGAAATATGAGGGGCAAAGGGTTCGAGTTCTCGTCGAACTCTTCATCCCGATCCCGACCTCGTTCATTTTGTAAGAGCTTGAATGCTCTTTACAGTTGTTCATTCCTTTCTTGGACTGGATCCACGGGGGGTCTGACTTGAAGTAGTGGGAACTGGTTATCGTTAATCACAACCCCAGTTTCGCACCTCGGCACAGGGTTCTTGCATCCATTGAGATGATCCGTCAGATCTGGATTTGAGGGATTATCATTCCCCCGATTATGGTTCAGGTGTTCTCATAAATCTGGGTGATCCCTTCGATTCCCAGTATTTCTGCGTCCCTGGTCATACATACTGATCGATCTAGTGTCTCCCAAGCCTTTACTGACATGGCTCGTCGCGCGGTTGTTTCGAGATGGGTTCCTTGCCGGTTGCCTCGTCTCGATAGTGTGAGACCGAGACATTTGGCTTCTCGTGGGTTGGGTACCTCTATGCTCCTTACCAGTCTCACCATTTCCATGTCTTTGCCCAGCTCGCCTTTCCCCATCACCCTGAGTCGGTTGTGTGTTTCTCCGAGTTGGTGAGGGATACCTTATTGGCGATGGTGGGTGCCTTATGGGTGATGGTGGCTGCCATCCATTATGGGGCCTAGAAGGCCCCAAGTTTGCTCGAACTGGTTCAGGAACGCTCAGCACGTTACCAAGATTTTGGGTCCGAGCCTCCATGGGGGCTTGGTTATTCCCTACCCCGGCGGGTACCTCTGCAGTTGAGTTGGCAGGAGCTCCAGCCCGGTTACTTCTCTGGGGCCTTGACGGAGCAGGTTGTTATGTTGGCGGTGGAGGTTGCTCCGTTCTCTGAGTGGCAACGTTTTTGCGCGGTTTCCCACGAGGCCTACGTGGTGGAACATGAACGTCCCGCGGAGACAGAGCTTGGGCCTTTGGTGGAGGTGGGGCCTGAGCCGCCTGTGCCTCAGTGTACTGCCCCGAATCCCTAATGCGGTTTAGTGGCTGGATTAGTAGGCCGGGAGGGCCATAACTGTTTAATTATGCCATTAAATGAATATATGCATGTTTATGTGAATTATATTATAATATGATGTTATATGCATGCATGTGAGTCGACATTTGAATATTATGATGTTTTGAGAATTTGGCCCGTTAAGGGTAAATTTGTGTATTTGGGTGCATAATGTGATTTGTGAATGAGATTCCATTATTATGGAGATATATTCGAGTTATTCGGCATGAGACATTCCTATTTAGTGGATTATCGGTTTTGTCATAACGGGGTCAATTATTGGGTAGTAAGAATGTTTATTTGATGATAAATTGGGAGTTATTGAGATCAAGATGAAATTCTGGAAGTTTTGACTATAATGTCCCCGGGGGTGTTTTTGGGACCCCGAGCACTAGGTTTTATTTGAGGTTAATTAAGCTTGAAGTAGCTTGTCAGATAGAACGTACGTTAGAAAACCTCTCTTTCTTCCCCGTTAGTTCACTTTCACCGTTCGAAGCGTTTTCGAAGATATTTCGAGTTCTAGGAGTCGGAATCAAGCGAGGATCGAGGCATAGCGATCCTAGGAAAGATTAGAAGCTTCTTGACTGAAGGATTTGACGAGAAACAACCTAATCAAAGGTAATCTAAGTTTAAAGTTTTGAGTTTTTAGAGTTTCTAAGCTTTGGATTGGACTTTGTGAATCGTTGAGATTTTGGTTCGATTAAGCCTTGGGTTTTGATGGTTTGGGAGCATTGGGAAGCTTGGAAACTTTGATTTGATGATTTGGTAATGTTTAGGCATGATTTTGGAGGCTTTGGGATGTTGGAGTACGAGTTTGGGCGTGTTCTGGGTTGGGCGCTGCGGCCCTGTTCATGGAGTGCCGCGGCCCTAGCTCGAAGAAGCAGGTGGGAGGATTTGCCTTTGCTGGGCGTGCGACCCTTGATGTTGGGCGCCGCAGCCCTTGCTTTAGTGGTGGATGGGGGCCTCGGCCCAAGGTGCCAGGGCCGCAGCCCTCTAGCAGGGTTGAGCCCGTTTGAGTGTTTTGGCCCAGGGAACATGGTTTTAGGCCTCGGGATCGTTCCTACTACCCGGATTAGTGGGGGTTGATGTTCCGGAGGCTATTGGTTTGGGAACCCTTGATTATCATTTTATTGATGGTGTCCCATATTTGGTTATGATTAGGTGACCGCTAAAGGACTAAAAGCTAGACTGTTATCAAGGGTCGTTCTTTTATTCATTCTAGCTCGAATCAGAGGTAAGAAAACTGCACCCCATATGTGACATGCATGATTATTCTTGAGGCATGTTGATTGTGTAAATGTGGACATGGATTGATTATTGAATGCTTAGAAAATCTTGCTCACTTGTGCATGGTACTGACTCATTAGTCAGATTTGGCAAAGGTGCCGGTATCAACTATAAAGTTGTGACTCATTAGTCAGGTTCGGCAGTGGTACTGAGAGCCAGGGCCAAAGGCCTAGGTGACCGTTTGTCATATGGCTAGGGAACGATGTTCTATAGTTATGACTCTAGGGTCATGAGGAAGGTTATGTTGGTGACTAGTCATCATGCACCTATCCTGTTTAAGCTAGTGAAAGATTCACTTATATGTTAAGCCCCGGTGACCCTATCGTCACAAGGCTCAAGGGAGCAATACCCAATTTAGTGACTTCTGTGACTGTCACTTATCTGTTTTGGACTGATAGTCCTAAATGATTATTATGATCATTGTTGATATTATATTATGCTATATTTTGTTTTCTTGGCTCATGGGTGCTATGTGGTGCAGGTAAAGGGAAAGAAAAGCTCACCCAGCCTTGAGTGGAGAGCTTAGGTGGTGATGTGTACATATGCGGCTGCTTGACCACCACGGCCAAGGAGTTCTCAGAGGAACTAGATGGTTTACCCTATTTTTGCCGCTTAGGTCGGCGGGTTTGTAATTTTGAAACAGTAATGACCATTTTGAGTTGTAAATAACTTGTAAATGTTCTTGTGGGCCCATGAACAGTTTTATGTATTAAATAAAACATATCATTTTCTTTTTGTTGTTTTTCCACCTTAGCCTATTAATAATACTTAGAACACGTTTTTAACCAAAGGACTCGGGTAACTGGTCAAATTTCCGGTTCACCGTTCACCGTAACGGTTCTGGGGTAACCAGGGCGTTACACTCAGCAGCCAATCTGGCCAACTCCTCGTTACGTTTCTTGGCCTCTGCAAACTGCTTTCGCAGTTGACGATTTTCGAGCTCCACTGTCAAGACATATTGTTCAAGACTATAATACATGTCCTCGTCGTCCCTGGGGGTCGATGGTCCCCGAGAGTCAGATGAACCACTCCTCTCATCAGGGTCCGAATTCACCATAGGCTGCTTTCCAGGGCGTAGGGGGTAGTCAGCTTCATCTAAAGTTTCCTCCTCAGGAACATTGGGATCATTCACGGCCATTATTGATTCAGGGAGGCTTTTTTTACTAGACTCACACACGTATTACTTAATGCTCTCAATGAAAGCACCAAACTATTGACGCCGTTTTTCGTCAACTTAAATCGTAGAGCAATTAAACAATTAAACAATGAAGCGAATGAATGATGAAGAAAAACAAGAGAACAAGAGAATTTTTACGTGGTTCAGCAGTTAATTCTGCCTAGTCCATGAGTCTATGTTATTAAGACTTGGAGCTTTCTGGAAATTCTTCAGAGATGAATTACCTAGAGCTTTCTCTCAAGAAATCAGAAATCAGTCCCTTACAAGTGGTGATTCCTTCTCTATATATAGAGAAGATTGCAGAATTCATTCCCATATATTTCGGGAAGATATTATATATATCAATTGAAATAATTATATTAAATGCATTATCTCCTATATACACGGAAACGTCCCATGAAGATCGGGAATGGATAATAGATTAAATGACGTCCCTTAAATATTGGGATTACACAACAATAAATATGTTCACACGTAATGGGCTATCCCAGGTGATTTATCAAGTCTTCGAGATCAACAATCGGCATTGAGTCTGTCAAGAGTTATGGGTCAATAACGAACTTGTCACCCAACTTCACGCTACGCTCAGGATAGGTAGGTACTGTCGAGGCTGTCACACCCGAGCTTGCACTTCTCAGTAAAAGATATATTCAAGTGTCGTGCCATTGCCCATCGCAAGCTTAGAGAATATTCGAGGTTACACATCCTCAAGGTCGTTGTTTTACTTCAGAGGTTTTACGGCTGGACCATATGATGTTTTCATACATTTCGAGCTCACACATGACGAGCCCAGTTTTCGGGGTCATAACCTCTTATCTCGAAATATGGGTGTAATAGATATTATTATAATAAGTGAGTTTAAGTTTAATTAAATTTTATTTAAGTTACAAAACGTATGATTTGATTATTTATAAATAATTATCATTGTAAAATATCTCAAAAATATCATATTTTAATTTATTTAGTTATTTATTATTTTTAAATAATTACCATTGTAAACTATCTCGAAAATATCATATTTTCATATTTTTAATTATTTATTAATTTTAAATAATTATCACTGTAAAATATCTCAAAAGTATCATATTTTAATTTTTAAAATTATTTATTTTATTTTATTTGAGTTTAAGTTTTTACAAACTAGTACAGTTAAATATAAGAATATTCCGTTAAAGTTAACACTAAAAATAATAAAAAATTGTTAAAACAAAAAATTTACGTTATCTACACACTTATTATATAGAAGATATATAAATATAGGAAGCGACTACAACACGTCCTCTTCTTTCGCAACACCGGTGCATTCATTTTCTATTTCGGCACCTGAATAGTTATAATCCCAGATTTTTTTATATGATGGTGTACATTATAGTTATCTAGAACATTCTACAAATTTTCAAGAAATTCTGAATAAATTATGGTACCAAAATAGAGTCTAAACTGTCTGTTGCATGCGTGTCTGTTTTTTTGTGTATGCGTGTAAAATTTGACAGTTTGAACTATGTTTTCGTCTTCGTAAACTATTCATAATTTCTTGAAAATTTGCAGGATATTCTAAATACCTACAATGTACACCGTCATATAAAAAATATGAGACTATATCTATCCAGGTGCCAAAAATAGAAAATGATGCACTGGTGTTACAAAAAAATGATGCGTAGTTCCTAATAAATATATATATATATATAAACGATCACCTCCACCCTTTTATCCTCACGAATAGTAATATATATAAATATAAATATATATACATATATATATATATCTCCCTATAACTTGTTCATCATATGATATTCATGATGATATGTATATATAAATATTTATTATGAATAATAATAATTAAAATTATCTTCAACCACCTAGCTAAATCATTAAGCAAACTTAAGAAGCTCTTAAGAACTTCAGAGAAAGAAAGTGCATTAATTATTCAAATGAAAAAGCTACCATTAGAGGTGGTTAACTTTAATAATGCCAATCCCTTATGCAAGAATATAATAATCTTTTCATCCTTACAAATATATTCTTATTGCCTTTATAGGGTTGATTTTGCCATATATCTTTTGCAATATGCTGAGATATAAAATTAAGTAAACGAAGCAGGTGTTGCTTCCTCCTTTCTTCTAAAAAAAAAGAATATTCATGTAGATAATAATCTGTACGTAGATATATAAACAGAAAAACAAAGGTCAATATAGGTTAGCTAAAACTACTAATACATGAGAGGATATGAATATCTTTCTATATAATAAATGTGTAGATAATAAAAAAATTTTGTTTTAACATTTTTTTTATTTTTTTAATGTTAACTCTAATGAAATATTTTTATATTTAAGAAAATATTCTTATATTTAACGGTAGTTTGTAAACATTTAAAGTTAAACTTAAATAAAATAAAATAAATAATTAAAAATTTTAAAATAAGATATTTTTGAGATATTTTACAATAATATTATTTTTAAATAATAAATAATTAAACAAATCAAAATAGGATATTTTTGAGATATTTTACACTGATAATTATTTAAAAATAATAAATAATTAAAAAAATAAAAAAATGATATTTTTTAGATATTTTACAATGATAATTATTTAAAAATAATAAAATCATACATTTTATAACTTAAATAAAATTTAATTAAACTTAAACTCATTTATTAGAATAATATCATATTAAACATATAATATAATCTACTTTCAATTAGTAATAAATTGTATTTTTTTTTAAAAACTAGCAAAAAACTTAAATTTAAAATCCACGTATAATATTTAATATTACATTAAACATATAATATATAATTTCTTGTTGTCACTCCCAAATTCAAAAAAAAGAACAAACATAAAATTAAACAAAAATAAATAAATTATTTAATTAAAATAAGATATTTATTTGAAATTTATATGACATTAATATAAATTTAATAAAAATAATTAATAAATTTTATAAATAAAACTAAGCAAACGTGCATATTGAACATATATAAATTTATGAAAAAAATGCAATTTTGATTTTTATATTTTAGCTAAATATATACTAGATTTTACATTCTGTTTTATAAAATTATAGTAATAACTTTTTTTTACAAAGTCTACTAAAATTAACCTTCTATCTGATTTTAATCAAGTTAGTTTTTAATATGCTATATTTACATATATAGTATTATTATAAATAATAAAATTATAATAATTTTAAAAAAAAAATAAGTTAAATTTACCTGTTTAATATTATATTTTAGTTTTAAAAATAAAATATAATAAAAATAAAAGTAAAATGGCCTAAAAATATGACCCAAATCAGATATATAAAGACCTTGTGTATTATAAAATAAAAAATTATTATTTTGGAATTAAAAAAAAAAGGTTAAATATGATATATTTATCTAAAATGCAAAATGACCAAAATGATATTTCTTTATAAATTTGTAACATGTAAAATCTTGAATGAAATCTTGTGCAAACCAACAAACACATGCACATGACACGATTGACGACAAGGGGTCCCGTACCCGCAGACTTAGCCATATGAACAGGGATTCTTTTTCTACCTATTCGGACATTGATTCATTAATTAATTTACTTGTTATACATGCATGCATCTCATCAAAGGGATCCAAATGATGCTAAAAACATCATCCAATAAGCTTTTACTAAATATAACTATTTTTTTTAATTAATTAGAATCGATATATTTTTAAGCACGTAGTATTACATATACAGTACCTCTTCCAATTCTGCTTCACTTTAAGTGGCATTTCAAAAGTATATATGTGTGAAAAAAAAACATTACTATTTAAAATATTCATGTCTCATGCTCAATTAATGTTATAATTATAATATAAATTAGTTTATCACTATTGAATAAAAAAAATTAGACTAATTTTTTTTATTCTCATGTCTAATTAGAATATATTTACACACATGTCATGTAAAGTTTGAGTTACACTGAACTTGGATTAAAAATAAATGTGATCACTGCATAAAAATAAATAATCTTGACTAAAAATATTTATTAAATAATGGGAAAATATGAATTTGGCCCCTGTGTTTTTCTCGACTACTCGATTGGAACCTGTATTTTGTTAAATGATAAATCGAACTGTGTGTTTTGCAAAATAGATCAAAATACTAACCTTGATCCTGATTTTGGTTAAAATATTTTTCAATATAATTGTTGACGCGGTTCTTCGCCAACAGGTAATTAAGAAAAGAAGAGAAAGGGATTAGTGCTAATGTTGAACCGAAATAGATGAATGATCTTAGAAATGAGATGGTGACACCAAATACGTTTTTGAGTGGTTCAAAGGTTAAAATCCTTCTACTCCACTAGTCAGTATTATTGCTATATACTGGATATTTGATTACAGGGTATTTCTTCCAATAGAGAATCCAACATCTATTAACTCCTAAGGTCTCCATATTTATAGGAGAAGGCACATGGGAGTTGGTAAGAATGTCATCCCGTGACCTTCTTACCTATCATGTCAACTCTGTGACATTCATGATTAATTCTTAAACCTGACACATAAGTGTGGTCAAATCAATAGGTAAGGAGATAATGGGCCGTACGGCCCAACCCAGTCGTGGGTGTCTGAATACGCACGTTCGCGCTGCATGTCCGAGAAGTCAGGGATATATCAAACACGTGATGTCTGATATATACACGTTTACCTTGCGTGGTTGACTTTATAAAGGGTCATAGCCTCCAACTCCAGCTCGTACCACGAGCTGGATACTTCACTCGACCTCTAGCCTCCAGAGTTCGGACTCAGTCCTTAGGCAATCTTGGCGAACCCTCAGGTTACCTCGAGCTAAGTAGCAGGATCTTTCGGTGGCAGCTCCGGTCTTGGGGATGTCCACGTGGTAGTCAAGATTAGGCCGCAGCTTAGCTTGCTAATCAGCCCGTGGGAAAATTAGGGCGTACATCTGCCCCCCAAGCCCCTGCTCATGGTACACGACGTCGTATAAGGCCACAGTAGGGGCTTTTAGGCTTCCCCATGAACTCTTCACATTCCACATTTTACGCAGGCGCCTAATACGTGGAACATCGTGGTTGGTGACGGTACGTCTTCCGAGAACCGCATTTAATGGCCTAGCCTATATTCAGCCGTCGTTTCGTATTTCGAGTGGAGGGCCTTGGATCCCACATTAGGGCCATCCAACGACCCTCTTTACGTGACCTTTCACGTATATAAAATGGGTGGCCACCCTACGCATGGGCCACCCTTTCATTTGAAATTTCTCAGAAACTCTCTTCTTCTTCTTCTCTCTTCATCTCAAAAGAAAAACCCTCTTCTTTCCGACTGCCATTCTTAGCGTTCAAGAAGCTTAGGTGTAAGGGCTCTTTCGAAGCTTTGGAAACAACTACTCCGACGAAGCCCCAACCTAGGCGATACCTCCATCCACTTCCCAGCCAAACACTCTGTAAGTCTCCTGACTGTGCATGCTTTGAAAATATTTTTCACTGTAGCTTAGGTAAATATTTATTGTAGCTGCATGCAAGTGTTTACTGGTTTTTGTGGGTATGAAGGGTGAAAGCCTTTTAGGTTAGGGTATTTTTGCAGTAGGAAATCACTTAGGAGTATGGTTTACAGGATGCCTTTCTGGGGAAAATTTCTAGGCAGGATTTTTGGTATTTTGGGTGCAAAACTGGGTAGCTTAGGGGACACGCTTCACATGCGGTTTTACCTTTCTTGCCTATTGAAACTTTCCTTCCAAGGAAAATTCTATCCTGACCCTCCTGACACACGAATTCCGAGTAATCGGGGATCTGTTGGGAGCACAGGCGCGTGTTCATAGAACTGCGTGGTCTCACTCTCCACGAGCTGGGCTTACCTCAGCTCGTGCAAACAACACTTGATTCTTCCACATGCTTAGGTCGCCTTTTCTGAAATCTTTTTTTTTGTTCGCTAGGCGACCAGATGGCACCGAAGAAGAACGCTGGCAGCTCGGCCTCCCAGCAAGACAAAGGGAAAGCGGTGATGCCCGAATCCCCGATCCCCAACTTTGGGCCTGCAGTGGAACAGGAGCTCGAGGTGGCTCCTGGTGCGTTCTTTGAGGTGGAGAGGATCGTCTTAAAGATTACCGACCAGACAAAGGTCAACAAAATATTCCTCTCCCACAACATCGGGCTGGGGAGAGCATCAATGATTGCCCGACCTCCCGCAGAGGGCGAGCGGAGCTGCGCGCTGCTTGACGAGGCATTCGCGGCCTGGAGCGACGAGCACTTCAAGGCGGGGGCCTTCCTCCCATTGGATCAGTATTTCGCTGACTTCCTCAATTTCGTGAGGTTGGCCCCATTCCAACTCCCCCCCAACTCTTATCGGTTGTTGGCAGGGTTAAGATATTTATTCTTGAAACACGAGTGGGAGGTCCCCACTCCTGCGGATATTTTGTACTTTTTCTGCCTCAAGGCCAGCCCAGAGCAACGGGGGCGAGGCGACAGGTTTTATTACTTAACCTGATTCCCCAACACGGCTGCGGTCATCGAGCAGCCCAGCCACCCTCAACGACTTCAAAGATCAATTATTTATGTCGACGGGGTTCAGAAACTGTGAGCTCCAATACTTCAATCGTCCTCGTAAGTGCTTTTCAATCTTAGCTCGTAAGTTAAGTATCATACAGCTCCTCCTGTATCCCTTTCTGATTTAGATTAATCTTGCAGCTATCTTCGCGAGGACAGAGAAATCTGTGACCCTCGGGGCCCAGTACGAAACACTGGTGGGCTTGCCCCCCCAGTGAAAAGGACTACCACGTGTTCGTGATAGACGAGATGATGGTGGCCTGCAAGTTGATTTTCCCAAATCAGACTCTAAACTTGAGGAGGCCCCGGGCACTTCCCCCAACTCGCGATACCAGGCCCATCATTGTGGAGGAGGTCGCGGGGGGTGAAGATGAGGAGGACGAGGAGGACGAGGTTCCCCTCGTGAGGAACAAGAAGCGGGCGTTGGAGGTCGCCCAGACAGCGGGCGAGGAGCGGATCCGGTCCGGAGCAGCCGCGTGTCCTTCTGGAAAAGGTAACCCTTATTTGTTTAGGAACTTAGATAGGGCCACCGCAGACCCCCGGCTAACTAGGTACAATCTTAGACAGCTTTTCCAATGTCACCGAAGAGATCCGGACCTGGATACAATCTTGCTTCACTGTGTCGACCAGCTCGTGCTGGACTACCAAGATAGCCGACCTAGGGGTACCGTAGTAGTAGATAACACCCTAGCCTTTAGGTCGATCCTATTCGAGGAGTATGGGACCAACCTTCGGTCATGGCCATCACTCCGGAGGGGTGCCGTAGCTCCGGGACTTAGGCAATATGTAGAAGAATCTAGCCCTGAATCAGCCTCGGACCCAGAACTTGCGCCAGATCGGGAAGTAATTGACTTAGATTCTTCTTTTAGCTTGGGGGGTAGGATTCCCTTTAGTATACATATACTTGAATTTCTCTTTTTCCCCCTTTGTTTTTGTTTCTGCATGACTGCTAACTTTTGTACTAACCATATCTTTGTTTTGACAGAAGAGATGTCTCAGCCCGAAGAGAGTCTGTGAGGTGCGTTCGCCGGGGGGAACCCCTCAGCTGGGGCCTCTGGGCCAAGAATGAAGAGACTCCGGACGTCTAAGCATGCCGCCGGGACCCCCACCAAGTCTCCTGCAAAGGAGAAAGAGCAACCCCCAACCGCCCAGGTCACGGGAACTGTTCCTCCTGCTGCAGGGGAAGCAACATGCCCCCACCCCCTCCACGAGCTCCGGCCCTCGTCTGGGACGCAGGGGCGGAGCCCGGGGCTTCGCCGATTGTACCTTCCAAGGTGCGCATCCCAGTCGACCCCCAGGACCTGGAGAAGATTCCTGAGGCCTTCCGAGGGACAGTGTATGAGTCGGCGAACTACGCCGTCAGCCACATCTATAAGTTCAACGAGAAGGAGCTCAGGGCCATCGAGACCAGGGGCCCGGTGGGCGTGCTGAAGTCTTCTTTGGGCATGGCCATGACGGTAAGCTGACCTTTACCCTTTTATGGTTTTTTATTATCATGCCTTGCCTTGTGTTTCTTTTCTCCCTTCTCTTTTTTTCTTAAGGCAATTGCCTCTCCGTTTTCGCAGAGCGCCGTTGCCCTTCATCGGAGCATAGCCAGGACCAAGGCCCAGCTCGAGGAAATGAGGAGCGAGCACCAGGCAGCTGTGGCCACCCACCAGGCTTCTCTGCAGATGACTAAGGATGCCTTGGCGGCCGCTCAGGCTGAGCTGGACAAAACTCACCCAAAGCTACAAGAGCTCGAGACCGCCCTCGCCACTGCGCGAACAGACCTAGATGCCGCGAAGGCTAAGGCCAAGGTCGCCCTGGAGGCTGAGCGGGCAACTTCAGACACCGCCATGGTAGACATGTTCTACCATTGCTGGGCCTATAACCCGGACGCCGACTTCTCCTTCTTGGAAGCGAACATCTGGGAGCGCTTGCTGGTGAAGTTCAAAGCTCCCCTCGATAAAGAAGCACCCTCCGAGGCCGGGGAAGGCTCCGGCGCAGCTGAGCAGGGCGAGACGGCGACCTCCAAGGGGCCACCTGGTGGAGCTTAGGGCCTTCCTCTCTCATGCCCTTTCCTTCAATATTCTTAATAACAATTTTTTTTTTGTGTAACCTTTGCATGAGGTGCTTCCACCTCGAGACAATTTAACTCAATTTTATTTTTAATTGATTTACTCCCCTTTGCCTCTACGCATTTTAGTTACAATTTTTGAAAAACTTAGTTCGCGTTAATCTTTATCAATATCTCGTGCTCTTTAGGAAGAACGGCGATCAATAGATTTAAATTAACTTCTAAGTTTTATGACCTGGTTGTATCCAGGAACTTAGTTTGAAAACTTAGTTCGTGTCAATTTTTAGCCATATCTCAAGCTCTTTAGGAAGAACAACGATCAATAGATTTAAATCAACTTCTAAGTTTTATGACTTGGTTGTATCCAGGAACTTAATTTGAAAACTTAGTTCGTGTCAATTTTTATCCATATCTCGAGCTCTTTAGGAAGAACAACGATCAATAGATTTAAATCAACTTCTAAGTTTTATGACCTGGTTGTATCCAGGAACTTAGTTTGAAAACTTAGTTCGTGTCATTTTTTATCAATATCTCGAGCTCTTTAGGAAGAACAACGATCAATAGATTTAAATCAACTTCTAAGTTTTATGACCTGGTTATATCCAGGAACTTAATTTGAAAACTTAGTTCGTGTCAATTTTTATCCATATCTTGAGCTCTTTAGGAAGAACAACGATCAATAGATTTAAATCAACTTCTAAGTTTTATGACCTGGTTATATCCAGGAACTTAATTTGAAAACTTAGTTCGTGTCAATTTTTATCCATATCTCGAGCTCTTTAGGAAGAACAACGATCAATAGATTTAAATCAACTTCTAAGTTTTATGACCTGGTTATATCCAGGAACTTAATTTGAAAACTTAGTTCGTGTCAATTTTTATCAATATCTCGAGCTCTTTAAGAAGAACAACAATCAATCGATATGAATCAACTTCTAAGTTTTGAGGTGGCCTGGTTAAATCCAGGATAGGACTTAGTTCGCGTTAATCCCTATCAATATCTCGCGTTTTTTAAGAAAAACAACGGTCAATCGATATGAATCAACTTCTAAGTCATTAAGGTGACCTGGTTATATCCAGGTACCATATGCCCCCCAAGTAACTGGGAAAGGGTCTTTCGTGGTTACTTCAGATTACACTTGAAAAACATGTACAAATATAAACGAAGAGTTAATTCTCATTGCTTAATACATGAAAAATGGCCTTTCAGGCCTTACAAGGGAATCATTGATAATATTTCTTTAAATGGATGGCGTTCCAAGTTCGTGGAACTGCCCCTCCATCGAGCCGAGCTAACTTGTAAGTTCCCTCTTTAATGACTTCGATGACCTGATATGGCCCCTCCCAGTTCGGTCCCAAGACTCCATCTTTGGGATCCTTACCGGCCAAGAAGACTCTCCTTAGGACCAGGTCACCAACGCTAAAGGCGCGCTTTTTGACTTTGGAGTTGAAATAGCGAGTGATCTTCTGCTGATAATGGGCGAGCTGGAGTTGCGAATCTTCTCGCCTTTCATCAACTAGGTCAAGGGAAGCGCAAGGTAGCTCGGGGTTGCGGTCCTGGTCATAAGACTGGACCCTATGCGAAAGCACCTTAACCTACAAGGGGAGGACTGCCTCACTCCCAAAGGTTAGGGAAAAAGGAGTATGACCCGTAGGAGTCCGATGCGAGGTTCGGTATGCCCATAGGACCTGGGGGAGCTGTTTTGGCCAGACCCCCTTCGCTTCATCTAATCTCTTCTTGAGGCTCGCCTTGAGAGTCTTGTTGACAGCCTCGACCTGGCCGTTCGCTTGAGGATAGGCCACGGAGGAGAAACTTTTCACAATTCCGTACCTTTCACAAAATTCGGTAAACATGTCGCTATCGAACTGAGTCCCATTGTCGGAGACGATCTTCTTGGGCAGCCCGAACCGGCAGATAATGCTCTTGACCACGAAGTCAAGGACTTTTTTGGAAGTTATCGTTGCCTGAGGTTCTTCCTCGGCCCACTTCGTAAAGTATTCGATGGCCACTACGGCGAAATGGACCCCGCCTTTGCCAGTAGGGAGGGCGCCAACCAAGTCGATCCTCCAAACTGCGAACGACCACGAGGACGAGATCATCTTCAGCTCGAAAGTGGGAGCTCGGGCAACTGTGGCGAATCGCTGGCACTTGTCGCACTTCTTCACGTATGAGATCGAGTCTTTGGACAGAGTTGGCCAGTAATATCCTTGCCTCAGGACCTTTAAGGCCAAGCTTTGCCCCCCAGTGTGGTCTCCGCAAAAACCCTCATGCACTTCCTGCAGGATGGCCTTTGCTTCGCCTAGGAGAACACATCGTAGGAGAGGTAGGGAGTGCCCACGTCGGTATAACACCCCATCTACTATCATATACCTGGGAGCTTGATAGAGTACTCGCCGTGCATTATTACATCCTTCAGGTAGCTTTCCCTCGACGAGATACTCAAGGATGGGGGTCATCCATGTCGGCCTGGCGTCGATCATCTCGACCTCCGTCCTGACTTCTTCTATACTTGGTTTCTCCAAGAATTCTATTGGCACTAACCCCAAGGTCTCCGTATCCCCCGGAGGTGGCGAGCTTGGCAAGAGCGTCTGCGTTAGCGTTCTGCTCCCGAGGTATCTGCTCGATCGAGCCTCGCCCAAACGCAGACAGCTCAGCTTTTACCTTTGCTAGATAGGCAGCCATCTTGGGTCCCCGTGCTTGATACTCGCCCAGAGCCTGGTTTACCACGAGCTGGGAGTCACTGAAGCACTGGACGGAGCTCGCCTTCAGCTCCTGGGCTATCCTCAGCCCGGCCAGCAAAGCTTCGTATTCGGCCTCGTTGTTGGAGGCCTTGAATCCGAACCTCAATGCCGAGTGGAATCTATGTCCCTCGGGGGATATCAAAATGATTCCAGCTCCGGAGCCGTTCTCGTTGGATGAACCATCCATGAATATCCTCCACGATGCCTGGGCCGAGGCGACCTGAGGTGAGTCTTCTTCAGGATCCTCCCGAAATCCTGTGCATTCTGCTACAAAATCGGCCAAGGCCTGACTTTTTATAGAAGTTCGCAGAGTGTACAAAATCTCGAACTGACTGAGTTCAATTGCCCACTTTAACAAGTGTCCTGATGCTTCAGGTTTTTGCAAAACCTACCTTAAAGGCTGATCGGTCATGACGTGTATCAAGTGGGACTGGAAGTGCGGCCTGAGCTTTTGCGAGGCCGTGATAAGGCAGAATGCCAGTTTCTCCATCAACGGGTACCGGGACTCAGCTCCAAGAAGTCTCTTGCTGATGTAGTAGACTGGTTTCTGAACCTGGTCTTCTTCCCGTACTAATACGGCACTAGCTGCATCTTCCGTGACAGCCAGGTAGAGGAAAAGAGGCTCTTCTGCTTTTGGTTTGGATAATACGGGTGGCTCGGCCAGATGTGCCTTCAGGTCGAGGAAAGCGCTTTCGCACTCTTCTGTCCACTCGAACTTCTTATTTCCTCAGAGTAGGTTGTAGAATGGCAAGCACTTATCGGTGGACTTCGAAATAAACCGGTTGAGGGCTGCCACCCTTCCTGTCAGGCCTTGGACATCTTTGTGCGACCTGGGTGAGGGAAGCTCGAGCAATGATCTGATCTTGTCGGGGTTTGCCTCGATTCCTCGGGTATTGACTATGAACCCCAGGAATTTCCCTGATGCGACTCCAAAAGTGCACTTTTGTGGATTAAGCCTCATGCCATACTCCCATAGTATCTTAAAACATTCTTCCAGGTTGGAAACATGGTTATCGGCAGTCTTTGACTTGACTAGCATGTCATCAACGTACACTTCCATGTTGTTGACGCCATTTTTCGTCAACAGATAAAAGAAGAGAGCACGTAAACAATTAAAGACAATGGCTAAAATAAGCAAACGAATCAGACACAAGGTTTTTACGTGGTTCAGCAGTTAAATCTGCCTAGTCCACGAGTCTCTGTTATTAATCTCAAGATTATCTCTGAACAATTCTTTAGCATGAATTCTCAAGAGTTTTCTCTCAAGAATCAGAAATTCGGCCCTTTACAATGGTGCATGGCTTCTCTATTTATAGAGAAGGATGCAGAATACTATCCCACATATTTTGGGTAGTTACTCTTTTGTGAATAAAAATAAATGGCTTTAAATGCCAATAATCAGATATATAAGGAAACGTTCCCCATAGATCAGGAAACGCATAACTGACTAAATAATATCCCACGATTCTTGGGGATTTATATCAATAAATGAGGATTACATCTCATGCTTACAATACTTGTAGATATTCAAGGTGGTCATAGCGTATCTCCAAGGCTTCAGCACCTCAGGTTTCACGTCATTGTGCGAGCCACTGACATCTCCCGAGCTAACATTGCTTTCGAGATAGTACATCGAGCTCAATATCCCTGCTCCGAAGTTGTTCCCGAAGCTGAGGGGCTCTCAGAGCTATCTTTCGAGATCGAGATCATTTCGAGGTCAGTACATTCGAGGTCATGTATCATACTTAGCAGGCTCGGTTTACAATCGTAGAGCATACCCTAACCCTCACGAGACCATTTAATGCGAACTCAGCTTTCGAGGTCATATTTGCTATGGCTCAAAATCTGGGTATAACATTTTGCCCCCTCAAAAGTATTTGTTCGAAACCTAAGAGAAGGAAACTTTTGAACT
The DNA here is from genome assembly GCF_963169125.1 of Humulus lupulus. Lineage (NCBI taxonomy): Eukaryota > Viridiplantae > Streptophyta > Magnoliopsida > Rosales > Cannabaceae > Humulus > Humulus lupulus. The sequence goes on from NC_084795.1 coordinate 213,737,386, forward strand.
ACTCTTTTCGGGAACCATACCGTCACACTCTTAAAAACGGACACGTGCCAGATGGGTATTGCTCACTTTAGGTACTTGAGTACCTTGGGAACACGCCCACGATCGTTCGTCTGACAACTTTTCGGCGTCATCTCATCACCGATTCCCCTCCATTCGATCTGTTGAGGATTTTAACCAACGCTCCTGATCGATTTAAGTTTTCCCATCTATATATATAAGATCTCCTCTTCGTCTTCTTCTTTACGTTTGTTCATTGTAAACCAGAAAGAAAAGAAAAAACAAGAAAGCCAGAAACTTTCTTAAGAAGCTTCCATCCTGTGCATGTTTTCTCGACCCAAAAGGCAAAGGAACCCTGGTCTGTTCGAGTCAGTGAGTTCTTTCTTGCAACCTCTTCTCCACTCGACGATTTCGCTGCACTCACCATCACTGTGTAAGTACGCCATTTTCGTTGTTCTTTTTATACTGTGCTTGCTGTGTACGTTAGTATGTGTTCTTAGCATAATGCGATAGGAGGTTTTGAACCGATAGGTTTTATGATGTCTGGATTTTCTTTCTGGATGTTCGCCTCTGGTTTATGCCCAGTTTTGTCCTTTGCCCGGCGTTTCAACTTTCTGGGTTTTGAAAATTTTAGGCTATGTTTCTTGTACACCAAGTTTTCGGGTAAAAACCCTTGTTCTTGACAATTACACGACACCCAAAAACGCTTTTCCTGGCTAACCGCCACTCTCCTTTCCCTTGAATTTCGGGATTTTAAAAAAAAAGAATCATCCACGCTCCTTTTCCTTTCCCGTGGACTACGCGCTCTGACTCTTTAGTGAGGGTCTTAATATTTAGTTTCTTGTCATTAGATCTCCGAGCTCATCCATCGAGCTCGTGATTCTTGCATGCATGGCCCTCACCATTTTTTCTTTCTCGTTAGATGTCACAGAATTCGGAAAAACGGTGGGGGTCATTACGAGCAATTCCTTACGAGCCCAAATCTCCGAGCCCGGAATCGATCTTTGCCCGGAACCAGCGTCGGATTAAAGAGTACGAGATCGCACACGAGCAAGAAGACATTCGAGCCCACTATGGCCGCCAGATTGACGAGGTCATCGAAAAGAAGAGAAAGGTTCTTCGGGAAGCCATCTATCCGGATCCTAACCCCGGACCTAGGCCAGTTCCCCTCGACCCCGCGTTAAAAGTCACGGTAGCATACCACCCGGGGGAACTTCAGTTTTCCTTAATGGCTGAGCCTTCGTCTTCGCAGCCTAGGAGGGAGATGTTTGAAGCCGAGTTCTACCAGAGCTCGGTTACCACCTCCGACCAGATAACTGACATCCTGGCCCTTCATGGCCTTAGCTCGTTGGACACACTGAACTGTCGAGCTCCGACAAGGCATGAACGGAGCTGCTTCGCTCCTGGGGGCCGCGATTCCAATGTGAAATACGCGGCCTGGAGCCAAGAACACATAAGGGCAGAAGCTTTGTTGCCCCTGAAGTCCTTTTTCAGAGACTTCATCGATTTTGTTGGGTTGGCTCCATTCCAACTCAACACCAATTCATACAGGGTGCTGTCTGCCCTGAAGTCCTTGTTTCACGAGCAGGGGTGGACAGGACCTTCACCCCAAGAGATTTTATATCTCTTTTGTTTGAAGAGTAATCCCTCCCGAGCTCGGGGAGGAGATGGTTTCTACTATCTTTCGAGCTACCCCAATGAGACAAAAATCTTTGAAGACCTTCCGAACCATCCCCCTGACTTCAAGAGGGCTTTTTTCTGGACAGACGATCTGTTCCCGTCTCGACATCGTTCGTTTAGGCGAATTCGTAAGTATTCTCGTTACTTTCTATTTTTGAGCTCGAATCTTTAGCCCTTGAATCCATGTTTAGTTGAAGTGTGTCTCGCCTTTCAGCTAACTTTCAGCGTCCCACCCCTGACGAGACAATGAAGGAGCACAGAGAGAGCCTGCTCCGACTCCCTTATGGCAGGAGGTCTCTCTCATTTCTGCTACATGAGGACAAGCTTCGAGCTTGTGGCTTGTTGGGACAGGGCCAGTCAACCTCTGACTAGTCCAGTAAAAAATATGAACGCTGGGAGGAAGTGCCTCTGCCCACAGGCATCCTTCCTCCGAGGAGGGAAAGGAAAACATCTCTCCCAATTCGCTCGAGAAGTCCGCGGTCGGGAAATGAGGCCAATGACGAAGCCTCGAGCTCGGACTCCGATGGAGGTAAAACCCTTCCTACTTCGCGAATGTGGTCCCCCACTTTATTAAAACACAGGCCCAATAGACTAGTCTCGTGCCCACAGGATAGATACCACTTCTACATATGGAGTGGGGTAGATGACTGTGTCCATAGGTTTGATAGTGGGCTCAGGAAATACGACACTATGTATACCACGGACGAGATGTGGAATGGGATAGCTGTGCAGTATGGGACCAATGATTATAGGGACCTTTCGAGGTTATCACCAACTTATAGGGAAGGCCCTCCCCCCGCCACTTCTGAAGACGGGGGAATTTCATGGTCCCCAAGCTCAAGCTCGGGGAAAAGTTCCAGTTAGGTTTTTTCTTCCACCACTCTATATATAGTGTTGAAGTAACTTATCTCTTTTACTGACTCACTGTGATGACTTGTGCAGGCGATATGGACTCCGACCTCGACGCCCTTATCGACAATGCGGGTGCCAAGAGGAGCAAACGCCCCAGGTCAGGGGGGCTGAAAACCAGCCAGCCTGTGAAAAGCTCCAAGAGATCTAAGAAAACAACTCCTCCTCCCCCACCGGCTTCGAGCTCTGCTCCTGCGTCGACTGGCCAGACTAACGCCCCCACGACGATACCACCCTCGCAGGCCGTCGTCTCTGTGGTGGCGCCGGCCTCGCAGACTGGTATCGCTGCCGTGGTCGAATCCCAACCTCCTGTGGCGGGTCAAATGCCTTCTACCCAGCTCGCCAAAAGACCTTCTGCTTCCCGAGCTCAGAAGCTAACCATTTCCACCCATATGGATTCGTATGTGGTGGATAATGCTGCCGGTCCTCACGGATCTACGCTGATCTCGGATGTAATGTCCCGGATCGGCCAGAGCTACGGCAATTTCGAGGCTCCTCAGTGGCAGTGTCTAACTTGCACTCGGGACCGCACTGTCCTGTACGAGAAGAGTATCGAGCACACTGCCGCGGTAAGTATCCTATATTCCCTTTGCTTACATTCATACTGTCTCGAGGCTAATGATGGTTTCTTCCTTTTTTCAGGCTCTTGCTTTCACTGCCCAGCTCAATTACGAGCTGAACAACAAGGTCCATTCGAGCAGGACCCTCGCCCAAGAGGAGAGGGACCTCCACCTTAGAGCGAATGATGACCTGAAGGCGGCGAACATTAAGCTCGAGGCAGTGGTTAAGGAGCGTGAGGAAATGGCCAAGGAGCTTGGGAAGCTGAAAAATGAACTCGAGGAGCAAAAGAGAGATAACATCCAGCTTCGGGAGACCAATAAGAAGCTCGAGGAAGACAAGGTCGTCACCCTCGACCTCATGGAGGATATCAAAACCCACCTTACTGTCGAGTTCAAAGAAAAGAAGGAAACGGCGGTCGATTCAGCCATGTACCGGATGTGGGCCTATAACGAAGAGCTGGACACCAGTTTTTTGGGTCCCCTCGAGGCGTCCTTCCTCGAACGATGGAATGCTCGGCTCGAGAAGGAAGAGGCTGAGCAGCTCGAGAAGGATAAAGCTGCTCCGAGTACCGTTTCGGAGGGAGCTCAGGAGGATAGTCATGCTATTCGTCCTGAGGGGTCCGGTGCCACTGATGCTGAGAAGGCCAAGGAGACTCCTCTTCTTTGAATCTGACCCCAGGGAGATCAGTTTTCGGGGCTGCGTCCCATTATTTCTGTAATTATTTTAACTTATGCCCACGGGGCTGATACAATTCCCTTTACTATTCTTTTATATGCTTACATTTCTTGGCTCGAAATATTTTGCATATTTTTATAATTGATGGACCGGTTATGTTTATTTATGCATACAAACATAGTTTGGATTTAGGCTCGAAATTCGATGCATTCATGCATAGTTTATTCGAATTATCCGTTTCCAACCTCGTTATTTATCAAGGTCGTACATTACTTTAACCATGAACTGAAAAGTACTTATATGACATGTAATATGAATGATTTGGTTAATCTTTTAGTCACTTTTCCTCATCCTTAGTATCTTAGCTCCGAGGTTATGAGTTCGAAACTATTTTAAGATGTTCCAGCCTCGATCTCGACATATTTCGTGATGGGTTTAGGCTCCCATTTATCATCGATCGATAATTTGGCTGGTTTGTTCCAAACCTGTTATGCTTGCACATCTGGTTAACTCCAAACGTTTTTGGTTTTTGGTAGTTCGGTAATGTCCGAACTATCTAAGCCCGCGTACTTGGTTATTTCCAAATACTTAATGTTTTTGATAACTCGGTTAAGTCCGAACTATCTAAGCTCGCTCGGTTAAGTCCGAACTATCTAAGCTCGCGTATTTGGTTATATCCAAATACTTTTTTGTTTTTGATAACTCGGTTAAGTCCGAACTATCTAAGCTCGCGTACTTGGTTATATCCAAATACTTTATATATTTTTTATTTTTATTTTTTTAAGCTGGAGGTATGTATACCAATGATGCCCCCTTAATATCCTATGAGTGTGACCATAGGTTATTAAATTAAGAGAGATTGCAAAAATAAAAATAAATTACATGTGAAACAAAGTAGACATTTTATTTGATGAAATTCAAAAACAAACTAACGTGGATAGAAAATCATGGCTACAGGCAACACTTTTCCTATACTATTGATAATAAGGTCTAAGGTGTTCGCCATTCCATGCTCGTGGTATGAGGCTCCCATCTAATCTCGCAAGTTTGTATACGCCAGGGCGGATGACTGATTCTATCTGGTATGGTCCTTCCCAGTTTGGCCCGAGTACTACTGTTGCTGGATCTCGGGTTGCTAAGAATACGCGTCTCAATACCAGATCTCCTACTCCGAACTTTCGACTTCGAACCCTTCTATTGAAATATTTTGTTGTTCGTTGCTGGTAAGCAGCATTTCTCAGCTGAGCCTCCTCCCTTTTTTCTTCGATCAAGTCTAGGGTTTCTTCGAGCTGAGTATGATTGGAACTTTGGTCGTAAATCTGAGTTCGAATCGTTGGAATTTCGACCTCAATGGGCAACATTGCCTCGCAGCTGTATGCTAGGGAAAATGGGGTATGTCCAGTTGATGTCCGAGCTGTGGTTCTATATCCCCAAAGGACTTGGGGTAATTCCTCAGGCCATCGTCCTTTTGCTTCTTCCAACTTTTTCTTCAAGGAACTCTTGAGAGTTTTATTAACGGCTTCGACCTGACCGTTCGCCTGAGGGTGAGCCACTGACGAAAAGCTCTTTATTATACCGTTCTTGTTACAAAAGTTGGTAAATAAATCGCAGTCAAACTGGGTTCCGTTGTCAGACAAAATCTTTCTTGGCACTCCATATCGGCATACGATGTTCTTTACCACGAAATCTAGGATCTTCTTCGAAGTTATGGTCGCCAATGGTTTAGCCTCCGTCCATTTTGTGAAGTAATCAACCGCGACCACAGCATATTTTACTCCTCCTTTGCCAGTTGGGAGTGAGCCTATGAGGTCGATGCCCCATACCGCAAAAGGCCATGGGGATGTCAACATGGTTAGTTCGGAAGGTGGAGCTCGGGGTATCGTGGCGAATCTCTGGCACTTGTCGCACTTTTTCACGAACTCAAAAGAATCTGTTTTAATGGTTGGCCAGAAATATCCTTGGCGTATAATCTTCTTGGACAGGCTATGCCCCCCGGTATGGTCTCCGCAGAACCCTTCATGAATTTCTTCAATAATCTTCTTTGCCTCGGGAGGAGTTACACATCTGAGCAATGGCATGGAATACCCCCTTCTGTATAGCCTTCCGTCCAGGATGGTGTAACGGGGAAGTTGATACATTAGTTTCCGAGCCTGATTTTGATCTTTTGGAAGAATTCCATTTTCGAGGTACTCAACTATCGGGCTCATCCAGGTCGGCTCTGTCTCAACCATACACACATCTTCCTCGTCAGGCTCAGTAATGCTGGGCGCTGGCAGGTGCTCTACGGGTACGACATTTAGCTCCTCATTTTCGGCAGAGGTGGCGAGGCGAGCTAAGGCATCTGCGTTTGAGTTTTGTTCTCGGGGAACCTGTTCGATTGCATAAAACTCAAAAAACTCCAATGCGGATTTTGCCTTCTCCAGATAAGCTGCCATTTTTGTGCCACGAGCCTGGTACTCTCCCAAGATTTGATTAACTACGAGCTGGGAGTCGCTGTAGCAATGTATAGCTTTGGCCTTAAGCTCCTTTGCTATTCGTAGTCCCGCAAGTAAAGCTTCATACTCAGCTTCATTATTAGATGCTTTAAAGCCGAACTTTAAAGCAGAGTGAAATCTGCTCCCTGTAGGAGTGATCAGAATAACTCCTGCCCCCGCTCCATTTTCATTTGACGACCCGTCGACGTAAAGTTTCCACAGCTCGTGGGCCGTGGTTGTTACCTCGTCGTCGGCTGTACCGGTGCACTCCACTATAAAATCTGCCAACGCTTGTGCCTTAATGGTTGTTCTCGGATGGTAGGTGATCTAGAATTGTCCGAGCTCAACAGCCCACTTAAGGAGTCGACCAGATGCCTCTGGTTTGGACAAGACTTGCCTTAGTGGTTGATCTGTCAGTACATGGATAGGATGTGCCTGAAAGTAAAGGCGGAGCTTTCGAGATGAGTGGATCAGACTGAGGGCGAGCTTCTCCATCAGTGGATACCTTGACTCTGCCCCCAGTAATCTTTTACTGATGTAGTAGACAGGTTTCTATATTCTCTCTTCCTCTCGGACGAGCACCGCGCTTATCGCGTGTTCGGTTGTTGAGAGGTATAAGAACAGTACTTCTCCCGTCTCAGGCTTCGATAGGATGGGTGGTTCGGCTAAGTGCCTTTTGAGCTCTTGAAAGGCTAGCTCGCACTCATCTGTCCATTCGAACTTTTTACTTCCTTTCAATAAGTTGAAGAATGGGAGACCGCGGTCCGTTGACTTCGAAATGAACCTGCCCAGAGCTGCCATCCTGCCAGTCAAGCTTTGAACATCTTTATGCTTCCGAGGTGAAGGCATATCGATCAGTGCCTTTATTTTATCGGGATTAGCCTCGATTCCACGAGAGTTGACAATGAAACCCAGAAATTTCCCTGAAGACACCCCAAAAGTGCACTTCTGAGGATTCAACTTCATGTTGTACTTTCTGAGCACGCCAAAGCACTCTTCGGGGTCATCAACATGGTTTTTGTTAAGTTGAGACTTTACAAGCATGTCATCAACATAAACTTCCATGTTGTTCCCAATTTGCTCTGAGAACATCATGTTTACGAGCCGCTGGTACGTGGCTCCGGCATTCTTGAGTCCGAATGGCATGACATTGTAGCAGTAGAGCCCCTTGTCTGTGATGAAGCTCGTATGTTCTTGGTCGGGGGCATGCATGGGAATCTGGTTATACCCAGAATAAGCATCCATGAACGACATCAGACCATGCCCCGCCGTGGCGTCTACGAGCTGGTCAATTCTCGGCAGGGGAAAACAGTCTTTCGGGCAGGCCTTGTTGAGGTCTGAGTAGTCAATGCACGTTCTCCACGTCCCATTGGGTTTCGGGACTAACACTGGATGGGCCACCCAGTCCGGGTAAAAAGCGTCCCTTATGAAATTATTTGTTTTCAGCCTGTCTACCTCCTCCTTTAGTGCTTTCTTTCTGTCTTCATCTAGCTGCCTTCGCTTTTGCTGCTTCGGGGGAAAGCTTTTGTCTATATTCAATGCGTGGCTCGCTACATTAGGGCTTATTCCCACCATGTCAGAGTGTGACCACGCGAAGACATCCTGGTTTTTCTTCAGAAAGCAAATTAATTGCTATTTTGATTCGTCTTGGAGGTGTTTCCCGACCTTCACTTTCTTTGAGGGATCAGCCTCCTCGAGCTGAACCTCTTCGAGCTCTTCCAAAGGTTGGAGGTCGACCTTCTCCTCAATCCTTGGATCGATCTCCTCATCAATTTTTAAAACTGTCCCATCTTTATTCTGTATGACAACGAGTGCTTGCGCGCTTGTTTGTTTCTTTCCCCTTAAGGAAATGCTGTAGCACTCCCTTTCTTCCAATTGATCTCCTTTCAATGTTCCGACCCCGCTTGGAGTTGGGAACTTAAGGGCTAGATGTCTTACAGATGAAACTGCCCCCAACCCGACCAGGGCGGGTCTCCCGAGCAGTACATTGTAGGCAGATGGTAACTCTACCACTACGAACTCCATCATCTTGGTTACCGAGACTGGATAGTCTCCCAAGGTCACAGGGAGTTCAATGGACCCCATACAGGCGGTTCCTTCTCCAGAAAAGCCGTACAAAGTGGTTGCACAAGACTTCAGGTCGCGAAGGGAGAGTCCCATTTTCTCTAGTGTCGCTTTATAAAGAATGTTAACTGAGCTCCCATTGTCTATGAGAACTCGGCGCACTCTTTTGTTGGCAAGCTGTAGGGTGATGATGAGTGGATCATGATGGGGGAACTGGACATGGGAGGCATCCTCCTCGGTGAAGGTTATAGGCTGAGTCTCAACCCTTTGGCTTTTTGGTGCCCTTGGTTCGGGTTCGTATGGAGATCCGTCCCCTGTCTTCAGCTCATTCACATATCGTTTTTGAGCATTTCTGCCCCCTCCTGCGAGATGAGGACCTCCCGAGATGGTTATTACGTCCTCTCCATCTATCGGCGGAGGCCTGTCTTCATCCCGAGATCGGGAGTTATTATTCTGCGATGCCGGAAGCGCGGCTACTCTCTGGCTAGCAATAGCCTGTCCAGTATTCTGGTTTTTGACATACTGCCGGAAATAACCTCTCGAGATCAATCCTTCGATCTCGTCCTTCAGCTGTCGGCACTCATCAGTTGTGTGGCCGGTGTCCCTATGAAATCGACAATACTTGCTGGAGTCCCTCTTGGACTTTTGATTTCTCATAGGGTCCGGACGCCTGAAGGGGACCTGGTTTTCATTAGCCAGGTATATGTTTTCCCGAGACTCGTTGAGCTCGGTATGCACTTTATATACGGAGAAATACCTTTCTCCTTTTTTCTTCTTTCCTCCATCAGCCTCGGGATTATTTCCCTCGCTCTTTTTCCTCTTGGAAGGATTCTCCGAGGTAGGCTGTGTAACTACTGGGTCAACCGAGGTTGAGGCGGAGTTAATGTTTATCGTTGTAGTTTCGGTCTGCGAGGTCGCCTTGAGTGTTGACCTCGCTTCCTCTACATTGACAAATTTCTGCGCCCGTCTGTTAAACTCGGTTATCGACCTTACCGGTTTCCCTTGCATGTCATCCCAAAGGGCACTCCCGGGTAAAACACGAGCTCGGATGGCCATCAAGTGCCCGCTGTCATCCACGTCACGAGCTCGGGCGACCTCTAGATTAAATCTTGTCAGGTAGCTCTTCAGTGTTTCGCCCGGTTGTTGTCGGACGTTAGTCAAAGTGGATGCTTCGGGTCTGACTCCCATCATAGCTCGGAACTGCTTCTTGAAGTCCCTAGACAATTGATCCCACGAAGTTATAGAATGTCTCTTGTACTTCTCGAACCAACTCTTGGCAGATCCGGCCAATGATGTCGGAAACAACATACATCTGAGCTCGTAACCCACGTTACTAGCTCTCATGATAGTGTTGAATGTACTCAGGTGGTTGCATGGGTCGGTTTTTCCTTCAAACGCTGGGACGTGAGGAATCTGGAACCCTTGGGGGAACTGAGTGTTAGAAATATTGGGAGCAAACGGCTCGAGCTCCTCATCAGAGTCCTCATATCGACCGTTTCCTCGTTCATTCTTCAAAAGCCTAAAGGCTTTTTCGAGCTGATCGATCCTTTCTTGTACTGGGTCCTTAGGCGGTGTTTGGAATTGACAGTCGTTAATCGCGATCCCAGGCTCGCGTCTCCGTGAGGGATCTCTACGCCCGTTCAGATGATTCCTAAGATCCGGGTTTGTCTGATCTCCCTTTCCCCTGCTCTGATTCAGATGATTGCGCAGGTCGGGATGGCTCTTGTGATTTCCAGTATTTTTACGACCCCGGTCGTGTTTACTGACAGACCTAGTTTCTCCGGACTCATCACTGGTGAAACTCATCGATCGGTCATTTCGTGGTGGATCCTTTCTACGTCGCCTCGTCTCTGCAGTGCGATATCGGGACGTCTGACTTCTCTCGGACGGCGCGCCTTTCCGCTCCCGGAACGTCTCCCTGCCCCCTTGTCTTTCCCCTGTACGCCCTTGATCCTGATCTCGACCAGGTTGAGCGTTCCTGCGGGGAGGTGAAGGATATCTTATGGGAGACGGAGGAAACCGTATAGGTGACGGTGGTTGCCGTCCTTGCCTCGGCCTGGAGGGTCCAGAATTTGCCCGAGATGGGCCAGTTGCGTTTGGTGCACTACCAGGATCCTGAGTCCGAGCCTCAGCAGGAGCTCGGTTGTTCTCAGTTCCTGCAGGCACTTCCATAGGTGGATTAGGCGGGACCCGAGCTCGGGTACTCCTCTGAGGCCTAGAAGGAGCAGATGGCTCTGTTGGTGCTGGAGGTTGTGCTGGCCTCCTTGTGGTAGCATTTTTTCGTGGACGCCCACGGGGCCTCCGGGGAGGAACGTACACGTCCCTTGGAGGAGGGACTTGGTCTTCGCACGGAAGTGGGGGCTGAGCCACCTGCGCCTCCGCGGCTATCCTAGTCAACTCCTCGTTACGTTTGTTGGCATCTGCCAGCAGTTGTTTCAGCTGCCGATTCTCCAATTCTACAATAGGGACATAACGCTCAGGGTTATAATACATGTCCTCATCCCTTGGTTGTGGAGGTGGTCCCCGGGAATCAGAGGACCCACTCCTTTCTTCAGCGTCCGGGTTCTCCATTGGTTGTTTTCCAGGACGCCTTGGGTAATTTTCTTCAGGAGTGTTCTAATTGTTTGCAGCCATGAATCTCTCTGGGATGGATGCTTGAGGCTCTCAATGAAAGCACCAAACTGTTGACGCCATTTTTCGTCAACAGATAAAAGAAGAGAGCACGTAAACAATTAAAGACAATGGCTAAAATAAGCAAACGAATCAGACACACGGTTTTTACGTGGTTCAGCAGTTAAATCTGCCTAGTCCACGAGTCTCTGTTATTAATCTCAAGATTATCTCTGAACAATTCTTTAGCATGAATTCTCCAGAGTTTTCTCTCAAGAATCAGAAATTCGGCCCTTTACAATGGTGCATGGCTTCTCTATTTATAGAGAAGGATGCAGAATACTATCCCACATATTTTGGGTAGTTACTCTTTTGTGAATAAAAATAAATGGCTTTAAATGCCAATAATCAGATATATAAGGAAACGTTCCCCATAGATCAGGAAACGCATAACTGACTAAATAATATCCCACGATTCTTGGGGATTTATATCAATAAATGAGGATTACATCTCATGCTTACAATACTTGTAGATATTCAAGGTGGTCATAGCGTATCTCCAAGGCTTCAGCACCTCAGGTTTCACGTCATTGTGCGAGCCACTGACATCTCCCGAGCTAACATTGCTTTCGAGATAGTACATCGAGCTCAATATCCCTGCTCCGAAGTTGTTCCCGAAGATGAGGGGCTCTCAGAGCTATCTTTCGAGATCGAGATCATTTCGAGGTCAGTACATTCGAGGTCATGTATCATACTTAGCAGGCTCGGTTTACAATCATAGAGCATACCCTAACCCTCACGAGACCATTTAATGCGAACTCAGCTTTCGAGGTCATATTTGCTATGGCTCGAAATCTGGGTATAACACATGTTTTTTCTGATCTGGTCTGTGAACATTCTATTTACTAACCTTTGGTAGGTAGCACCAGCGTTCTTCAGCCCGAAGAGCATGACCTTGTAACAATAAACGTTAGTCGGGGTCATGAAGTTGGTATGCTCCTGGTCCGCTGGATTCATGGCGATCTGATTGTAGCCTGAGTACGCGTCCATAAAGGACATGAGCTCGTGCCCCGCCGTGGCATCCACCAACTGGTCAATCCTTGGCAATGGGAAACAATCCTTGGGGCAGGCTTTATTCAGGTCGGAGAAGTCGATGCAGGTCCGCCACTTCCCGTTGGGCTTTGGGACTAGCACGGGGTTGGCGACCCAAACCGGAAACTTGGCTTCACGGATAAAGCCGCATTTCTTGAGCCAGGCTACTTCTTCTTCTAGGGCTTCAGCCCGGGTTGTTCCTAAACGTCTCTGTTTCTGGGACTTTGCAGGAACGCTTTTATCCAGATGAAGTGTGTGCATGATGACACTCGGGCTAATTCCCACCATATCCTCGTGTGACCATGCAAACACGTCCAGGTTATCCCGCAGAAACCTAGTCAGCTCCGCCGCCCTCTTGCTACAGAGGTTTTTTTCGAGCTTGACCTTCCGTGAAGGGTTCTACGGATCGATGTTCACTTCCTCGAGCTCCTCAATAGCCTAGAGCTCGGACCTGTCCTCGCCTATTCGGGGGTCAATATCCTCACTTAAGATGATATTTTCCCCTTCGGCGCTTTGAGGTTTTTCAATCTCAGGATCAGCTAAGGGTTCCTGAGATTCCTCCTCACTACCTTGGACGGCCATTGCTAGCTGCCCGGGTTTAGACTTTCCCTTCATGGAAATGCTGTAGCATTCCCTGGCAGTGAGCTGATCGCCATGGACAGTGCATATTCCCGTGGAAGCAAGGAATTTCATCGCAAGGTGATGAATGGAAGTGACGGCCTCAAACGCTATTAGTGTGGGTCGTCCCAAAATTGCGTTGTATGCAGCGGAGCAGTTGATGACCACGAACTCGAGGAGTTTGGAGACTGTCCGAGGTCCTTCTCCTAGGGTGATCACCAGCTCGATCGTCCCTATTGCTGCTGATCCTTCTCCCGAAAGACCATACAGCATCATGGAGGTCGCCTTCAGCTCGGCGACGGTCAAACCCATCTTCTCCAATGTGGACCGGAATAGGAGGGTCACAGAGCTCCCATTGTCGATCAGCACCCTCCAAGCTCTCTGATTGGCAAGCTGAACTGCTACGACCAGAGGGTCATTATGAGGGAACTGGACATGGCCCGCATCTTCCTCTGTAAAAATGATCGGTTGTCTCTCCAACCGCTGCTGCTTTGGCTGACGCTGCTCCGAGACGAACTCTACTCCATTATGCGCCTTTAGTTCATTCACGTATCTCTTCTGGGCGCCCCTGCTTGTGCCAGCCATATGCGGACCTCCAGAGATGGTGGATATCTCCCCTCCTATCACGAGAGAAGGGACATCATGATCTACCCGAGACCCAGGCTGATTGGCCGGGACTTCTAGAGCAGGTCGACTTGCTGGGACCTTGTTCCGTGCGTATTGAGCCAAGGGGCCGGCTCGGATGAGAGTCTCGATCTCATATTTTAGATGCCTACAATTGTCGGTATTGTGGCCAACATCGTTATGGAAACGGCAAAACTTGGAGGAGTCTCTTTTCCCCTTTTGGTGCTTTAACAGCTCCGGCCTCTTCCAGGGGAGGCGAGTAGAGTTAGCTAGGAAGATATTCTCCCTAGACTGGGTGAGCTCTGTATAAGTCGCGTAGACAGGCTTAAACTTATCTACGGACTTATTCTTCTTTTGGTCGTGCTGGCTGTTTTCGCCATTTCCCTTTCTTTTGCCTCTACCGAGCTGGTTGTTCTGTGTGACGTTTTGGGTCGCTGCCACGACCTCCGTCCCTACTCCAGTGGGCTGATCAGGGACCTGGCTGGTTCCTGCAGCTTCGGCTTCGGCTTCCTCCAAGTTGACCATTCCTGGGCTCTATTAAGGAATTCGTTAACCGAGCTAACTCCCTTCCTTTGTATATCCTTCCAGAGGTCTCCTCCGACGAGGATTCCCGTTCTCATGGCCATGAGCTTGGAGCTATCATCAGCGTCTCTGGCCCGAGCAGCGACGTTTGCGAACCTGCTCAGGTAAGCCTTCAGGGTTTCGCCGGGCTGCTGCCTTACGTTAGCCAGAGAGTCGGCCTAAACGCGGGCAGCCTGGGAGGCCCGGAATGCCCTTTTGAAGTTGGCTGAGAAAGTTTTCCCAGAGCTAATTGACTGTCTTTTACCTTGCTTGAACCACTGCCTGGCAGGTCCAGTCAGTGTGGAAGGAAAGATTAAGCACCTCAGCTCAGGGCCAATGTTGTGGGCCATCATCAGGGTGTTGAACATCCCCAGATGATCCGACGGATCTCCGTCTCCATTGAACTTGGACAGGTGCGGCATACGGAAACCAGGTGGGTACGCCGTGGCTGCTATGCTGGGGGCGAAGAGCTCCATCTCGTCCCCCAAATCGCACTCATCTTTCTCCTTCTCCGACAGGAGCTTCCTCATCAGCTCCTCCATCTGGGCCAGGCACTCAAGGGTTTGGTCCTAATGTCCTTGGTTATTCCGGGGCTGTTCAACAGCTCCGGACCCATTGTACATATTTGGTGGGTTATTGCCCCTCCTATCTTGAGATAGGTTATTTGGGGCATTCCCACCGTTACGTACTTCGGACAGGGCCCCCCCTGAACGAGCATGGTTGTCACCTCCTACTTGCTCCCCTCTATGGGAGTTAAGGCGGTCTCGCAGGTCGGCCCCCTAGGTGGCTTGTGGACTTTGCGCCGAACTTAGACGCTGACGCAGGTCTCTGCCAGAGAGGTCACTCCGGCGACTGCCGCTCCAGTAGCTCCTGTTAGATAGGCTTGGAGTCCGTCTTTGGTGGTGAGGATCCGGACTCTCTCTCGGCGCCCTGCTACGTCGGGAAGGTCCGGCTGATGGTGGGTCTCTCCTGTTACTTCCATAGGCTGGGATATCTCGGACGGGCCGAGGAGGAGATGGATATCTGATTGGAGACGGAGGAGCCTGATCGGAGAGGCGATCCTGGTTCCTTCAGGACGGATCAAGTTCGGTGGGGGCCTTTCGGCCCTGCCAACCTGCTGGTCCCGCGCCTGGTGATCTGGACGAGGCGCAGGACGGTTGTTGGGGACGGGCTGATGCTGCGAGCCCTCCCCGGATCTACTCCGGGAATTTCTTCGAGCTGCCCTGGGTGCGCTCGAGGCTGGTTGGGAGCTAGGAGTTGAAGTTCTGACCGAACGGCTGTACTGCTGCTGTTCGGCTCTAGGCACTTCTCTGAAGTTTGCCTCTCGATGGTGCGATGAAGGAGTCGAGTTGGCTGTTGGAAGTCTGTCCGAGTGGCTATGCCTGGACCGGTTACCCCGGCGAGACTTAGGAGCCTCGCCTTGCCTCTCTCCAACGTTAGCGTCGGTTGTGAGAGGGGGTAGTCGGGCCAGCACTTCCTTGATCTACTGGTTAGCTATTGCTAGCTTGCTCCTCAACTAAGCATTCTCCATCTCCACCGCAGTGTAATAACATGGGTTTGGATTAGGTGGCCGAGGCGCCAAACTTCCGGTGTCGTCTTGGCCTGCCGGCTGCTTTCCTGGCCGCTGCTGGACTTCAGGAACTTGTTCACCAGGGATGGCAGTATGATGAGCCTCCTGCCCATCATGTTGTTCGGTCTCGTTACCGTTCCTCGATTGGAACCTGTATTTTGTTAAATGATAAATCGAACTGTGTGTTTTGCAAAATAGATCAAAATACTAACCTTGATCCTGATTTTGGTTAAAATATTTTTCAATATAATTGTTGACGCGGTTCTTCGCCAACAGGTAATTAAGAAAAGAAGAGAAAGGGATTAGTGCTAATGTTGAACCGAAATAGATGAATGATCTTAGAAATGAGATGGTGACACCAAATACGTTTTTGAGTGGTTCAAAGGTTAAAATCCTTCTACTCCACTAGTCAGTATTATTGCTATATACTGGATATTTGATTATAGGGTATTTCTTACAATAGAGAATCCAACCTCTATTAACTCCCAAGGTCTCCATATTTATAGGAGAAGGCACTTGGGAGTTGGTAAGAAGGTCATCTCATGACCTTCTTACCTATCATGTCAACTCTGTGACATTCATTATTAATTCCTAAACCCAACACATAAGTGTGGTCAAATCAATAGGTAAGGAGATAATGGGCCGCACGGCCCAACCCAGTCGTGGGTGTCTGATTATGCACGTTCGTGCTGCGTGTCCGAGAAGTCAGGGATATATCAGACACGTGATGTCTGATATATACACGTTTACCTTGCATGGTTGACTTTATAAAGGGTCATAGCCTCCAACTCCAGCTTGTACCACGAGCTGGATACTTCACTCGACCTCCGGCCTCCAGAGTTCGGACTCAGTCCTTAGGCAATCTTGGCGAACCCTCAGGTTACCTCGAGCTAAGTAGCAGGATCTTTCGATGGCAGCTCCGGTCTTGGGGATGTCCATGTGGTAGTCAAGATTAGGCCGCAACTTAGCTTGCTAATCAGCCCGTGGGAAAATCAGGGCGTACAATAATCAAAACACCCCTACTTATTTAAATTAGTTGATTGAAAAATTAAAAATCAACAAAAAATTGATATATAATTAAAAAAAATTAAAAAATTATAATTTAAATAATAAAACTTTAAAATAATTATAATAAATCAAAATCAAAATTAAATCTAAACACTGATTTATTTAAATCCAATAAACAAAAGCTCAAATATTTTCAAACACTAAAATTGATTTGGGAAAACAAAAATCAAACTCAAGTCTAGAAAAAGAAAAACTTTTGAACCAGCTAGGAAGAACATTCACTCATTTTCTCCTTCCTCTTTGCTCCATAAACCAGGTCTGTAAAGAAAAAAAAAAGTAAATTAATACAGGCAGGTCTCCAAACCAAATATTCTTCTCTCTACCTCACTCTAGATTTGACCCACGCTAAGCCAGAGAAGAACCCAAGCAGTTGGAGAACTCACCCACTCAATCACAGCTAGGGGTGAACATTTAACCCGAAAAAACCACAAATTCGACCAAACACGACCCGACCAACCTGAATTTTTGCAAAACCCGTCAAATTTGGGTGAAATCCGATCCGAACTCGACATGGTTCGGGTCAGGTTCGAATTTTGAAATTAAGGGCACACGGGTTCGGGTGTAACCCGAACATAATTAAAAAAAAAATTAATGCTTTTTAAAAAAAAATTACCAAGACCCAATTTGTAAAAAATCAGCATTACCAAATTAACAACAAAGTTAAAAAAAAAAACATGTGAAAAGTAAAAAAAATTCAAAAAGTGTCGAAAAATGGTATTTTTGAAATTTTTTTATCTAGGCCCATTTTCGACCCAAAGCCCATTTTTGGACCAATCCAACCCGAAACCCGACCAAACTCAATCCGACCAAACCCGAAACCCGCAAAACCCGAACCTGATGCATCTGAAACCTGAAAACTCGACCCGTGTGCATCCGTAATCACTGCTTTGCACATATGTTCGTTTAGCGTCGCCCAGATCTTGTCCATCCGCCCACCATCAATTTGTGCTCCACCTGTCCAGCCTCTCCCAGATCCAAGAAGTCCATTCCTGCACAGAAATCAAAAGCACAAGCTTGTGCTTCGCTTGTCCACCATTGGCTTGTGCTCCACCTGTCCACCATCGGCTTCTTCATGTTAGGTTGTGTTAGATATATTATAGTAGAGAAGAACGAAATATTGATATATTTAATTGAAGAACAAAAATACAAAAATACATTATAAAGAATAAACCAAAGCTGAGGCACGCGAAACGCTTTCCTGAAAGCAGATTTGCCCCCTCTACCTGAACGGTGCTAGAGGATTCGTGAGCAACCACTTCCCAGGATACAACAGCTATCAAGCAGGATGAATGCACCACTGCGTCTGCTTAGGCGAACTCGAAACAAAACTTCCCTCTATCACCAAAAATTACTACACAGACTAAAGAGAAAAAGAAAAAAAGAAACTAAGTGTGTGATGCTCTGTATCTGTGTCCTAGAATGAGAGGAGAATCCTCCTTTTATAGGCTTCATGGAGAGTTGAAAAATGTGTTAATCAAGTACATTAATGCCCAAATATCCAAAAAATCGGGTATCTTAATATCTGAAAATCAATCAGAATTAATTACCCTTATTCTGGTAATATCAGCAATTACCCAAAGTGATTTTCTGATGACCAATCAGAATTAATCACACTTATTCTGGTAATATCAGTTGTTACCCAAAGTGATTTTCTGACAGTCAATGAGAATTAATTACACAATATTCTGATATCTTAATTTTAATGAAAGTGATTTGCCAACATCAATTAGAATAAATAACACAATATTCAAATAATATCATTACCATTTTAGGCATCAATTTCTCATTCACTTAATTTTTTCCAACAATCCCCCACGACTCGACATTAAGAAATTGATCACTTAATATCATGAATGAAATTGATCAACATTAAGAAACAAAGACTCGACACAACAAGGTGATAGAGTTCTCTAATTGATACCTGCATAGGATAGGTGGGTGTTCGCCTTTGAACCTTCCCTTGTGAGAATATACTTACTTTACTAACTGATCAGTAGACGCGATGTCTTTGAACTGTTCTGTCATTTGTGTAAGTGATGATATATCTCACACAGATATCTTTCTGGTATAGTTTCGGTTCTCATGGTTATGTTCATTTTGGCTGTGAACATGTGCCTGGTTCTGTGAGAGGTTTTAGAGAATTGAGCCCCCACAATTCTCCTTCGAAGCGGCCCCACTTTTCTCTCACATAGGTGACCTCTTATCTAAGAGCAATCCCACATTACTGTGCTCGGACTTCCGATGCATAAGGATTATTAAAAGCTTGAGCTTAACCTCTTTTACAATGGGTATCACTGTTTCAGCATTGGAATGGGTAGGGGTAATCCCCCATAGTGATCCTAATCGGTCTCAATAACTAGGTTGTCCCATTGAACCTAGATTTTGGGATCTCCAGTCAACTAGGTTGGGTTTCCTTTATATCGACCTTAATTTCCTTTGGGCTTAAGTCCCATTCCTTCTGATGTCTTTTCAACTTGATCTCTGTTTAACCCTTTGGTTAGCGGATCCACAATGTTATCTTTTGATTTCACATAATCAATCGAGATAACTCCAGTTGAGATCAGTTGTCTAACGGTATTATTTCGTTGATGTATGTGTCTAGACTTACCGTTATACAAAACATTTTGTGCCCGACCAATTTTTGCTTAGTTATCACAATTTATGCATATTGCAGGCACAGGTTTAGGCCAATCTGGGATATCCTCCAAAAAATTACGCAGCCATTCTGCGTCTTCACTACATTTATCCAGAGCTACAAACTTGGATTCCATCGTGGATCTAGTGATTACAATTTGTTTCGATGATTTTCATGAAACAGCTACGCCACCTAGAGTAAACACATATCCACTAGTACCTTTCAAATCTTGGATGTCAGATATCCAGCTTGCGTCAGTGTATCCTTCAAGAACAGCTGGTTCTCTAGTATAGTTCAACCCATAGTTACGAGTATACCGCAGGTACCTAAGTACTCTTGTAATTGCCTTCTAGTGTTCAATACTTGGATTACTCGTGAATCGACTTAAAGTACTTACAGTGTAAGCAATATTTGGTCTTGTACAACTCATCAAGTACATTAGAATACCTATCACTCTAGCATACTTTGCTTGAGAGACACTGTCGCCTTTATTCTTAGACAGATGATGACTTATGTCAATTGGTGTTCTAGACACACCAGAATCATTTTTACCAAATTTGTCAAGAATCTTGTCCACATAGTGTGACTGACTCAAACTAAGTCCAACTAGCGTCCTTGTAATCTTTATTCCTAGAATTACATCAGCCAGTCCTATGTCCTTCATATCAAACCTTGAGTTCAGCATATTTTTGGTAGATTTTACCATTCGTTGGTTTTTTCCGACAATGAGTATATCATCTACATACAAACAAAGAATAATATATACATCATTTATATTTTTGATATAAACACATTTGTCACACTCATTGATTTTGAAGCCACTAGTCATCATGACACTGTCAAATTTTTCATGCCATTGTTTTGGAGCTTGCTTAAGTCCATATAAGGATTTTACCAATTTGCACACTTTCCTTTCTTTTCCTAAAGCTACAAAACCCTCGGGTTGTTCCATGTAGATTTCTTCATCAAGATCCCCATTTAGAAAGGCAGTTTTTACGTCCATTTGGTGGACTTCAAGATTTCGTAATGCAGCAATTGCCAAAATCATCCTAATGGAATTTATTCTCGTCACAGGAGAATACGTGTCAAAGTAGTCATGGCCTTCTTTTTGTTTGTAACATTTTATTACAAGTCTAGCCTTATACTTATCAATTGTTCCATCTGTTTTCATTTTCCGTTTGAAAATCCACTTGGACCCTAGAGGTTTACATCCGGGAGGGAGGTCAACAAGTTCCCAAGTATGATTTTGCATGCTGGAATCAATTTCGCTTCTTATGGCTTCCTTCCATAAAGGACCCTTAGTAGAGCTCACAACTTCTTTATATGTACGAGGTTCTGCCTCTACCATATAAGTTAGAAAATCTGGTCCAAAAGAATTTTGTATCCTTGCCCTTTTGCTTCGTCTTGGCTCTACTTGGACTTCTTCACTCTCCTCTTCTATTTCTTGCTCATGGATATTCTCATCCACGGTCTCAAATATTCGTTTAGAAGAGCTTGGTTCATCCCCATCAGGTTTACAAGGAAATACATGTTCAAAGAACGATGCATTTTTGGATTCCATTATCGTATTCTTGTGGATGTCAGGGTTTTTAGACTCGTGTACAAGGAATTGATATGCGTTGCTATTTTGCACATAGCCAATGAAAATACACTCAACTGTTTTAGGACATATTTTCATCTTCTTTGGCAATGGTACTACAACCTTTGAAAGACACCCCCACACTTTTAAGTACTTATAAGAAGGTAGCCTACCTTTCCAAAGTTCATAGGGTATGTTGTCGGTCAGAACTCATCAATGATTGATGGTTAGAAAACTTCAATCTCAATGCTACAGGAAGCTTTGGATCAGATAGAAAGAACTCTAATCAACAGAAGAAAACTCAGGCAACAATGAAAACCAGAAACATATATTTCTTAAGTCTTTTCATACATTTAGTTTTCCAACCCCTTAGCCTGAGGGGTTGGAGTCTATTTATAGGAGGGGGGCTCTATTGGCCCTGGATACAAACAAGTCCCGGACCACAGGGACGTACATAGGTACTCTGATAATGTAGTGGCTCAGGGCGTAGTGGTGTCTACCCTGATGGTGTCAGAGTCGTGGCCTTGGACATAGTACTGTCGGCTCTGGCGTATGGTCGGGGGTGTCCAAGTGGTACCACCACTCTTCGTACAGGTCCGTACCGCCACTACTCCTCAGACGCAGATCATAGGGTCGTGCCTCTGTTCTTTCCATAACCGTACACCCCGTGTCAGCGCACGTGTTCCGTACTCGGTTGTCCTCATCAATTCCCGTTCAATGCTCCATGTTCATTTGGCATATCAACAAGGTTCCCCCAAGTGATCTCATGCCTATGCCAAGGAGGCTTCAACCTATGCATGTCCTGAGAAGTCAAGGTGCCAAGGGTCAGGGCCGGCCTATGCGGATCGCATAGACACGAGGCTAGCAGCAAGAGCGCCGTGGCAAGGCCACACCCTCGCATAGCGAGGGTACTTCGCATAGCGAGGCTGGCCCTTTTCCCTCAGGTATGGGCATGGCACGGGCGTCACAACAAGGTAGCACCCTCGCATAGCGAGGCTGCCTCTCCTCCTTCCAGGTGCAGCGTCGCGAGGCTAGGAGCACGGATGCCACAACAAAGCCCCCACCCTCGCATAGCGAGGCTGACATTCTTCCTCCGAGTGTAGGCGAGGCTTGATGCCTGATGGAACGGGGTGCATGCGGACGACCAGTTGGGGACCCTCGCATAGCGAGGGTGAAGTTCGGATGGGCAAGTGGCCGAGGGCCCTCGCCTAGTGAAGGTGTCTCGTAGTATAGAGCTTCATCCGTGAATAGAATTCTCAAGGAGAAATTTCCACATTTACAGGGTGTCTTTTGTTCTTTCTTTTTGGGAATCTTATTTAAAAGATAGTTAGCCGACAAAATAGCTTCATCCCACATGTTCTGTGGCAATCCAGAACTTATTAACATAGCATTCATCATGTCCTTTACAGTGCGATTTTTCCGTTCTGCTATTCCATTGGATTGAGGAGACTAAGGTGGTGTGACCTCGTGAATAATTCCGTGCTATGCACAGAATTCACTAAAAGGTTGTACGTATTCACCACCATGGTCACTTCTTATCATCTTAATTTTTTTTATTAAGTTGATTTTCAACCTCTCGCTTATAGAGAGTAAATTTCTCTATAGCTTCTTCCTTGCTTTTTAGCAAGTATACATAACAATACTTTGTACTATCTTCGATGAAAGTAATAAAGTACTTGTTACATCCTCTTGTTTGAGCAAACATTAAATCACAAATGTCACTATGAATTAAATCAAGGGGTTCAGTGTTTCTTTCAACCATTTGGAACGATGACCTAGTTAGTTTTGCCTCTACACAAGTTTCATACTTATGTTTGGAATCAATATTAAACGTGGGTATGTGATTCAAGTTAATTAGTCAACCCAAAGTATCATAATTAACATGACCTAGTCTACCATGGCATAAATTTGAAGACTCAAGCAAGTAAACGGAAGAAGTAGTAGTATTATTATTATTAATAGTCTTTGGCTTAACACCCATTACATCCATCTTCCACATTCCCTCTTTCACATAACCCTTCCCAATAGGAACACCAGCTTTAGTCAGTACAATTTTCTGGGACTCAAAAACCATCTTGAACTCGTGTACGCTCAGCAGCGTTCCAGAGATCAGATTCCTGTGAATGTCAGGCACATACAACACATTCTGTAGCTTGACACTCTTTCCAGACGTCATCTTCAAGTACACAGTACCCTGCCCCTTTATCTCAGAGGTTGCTGAGTTGCCCATGTAGATCTTATCCCCATTTTCCACCAAAGTAAGGTCGGAGAAGGCAGACTTGTTCGCGTATACATGATGAGTAGCTCCAGTATCGAGCCACCATTCTTTTGGATTAGCATCCACCAGGTTTATTTCAGAGACCACATCACATAGGTCTAGGTCAACGATCTCTTGGGACATGGCTTCCATAGCATTAGCCTCATTTCCTTTCTTTTTCGGTAGTCTACAATCTAACGATTTATGTCCCGTCTTGTTGCAGTTAAAGCACTTCCCTTGGAATTTTGGCTTCTTTGAAACTCCACCTTTTGGTCCTAGTTTGGACCATGGCTTGGCCTTAGGCTTCTTCCCCTTGGATCCTTTGTCATGCTCCACCATATTAGCCTTGGCAGCATTGGGATTTGAGGATCGCTTCTCAACATTTTTGTTATCTTCTTCAATGCGAAGTATACTAATGAGGTCTTCAACATTCATTTCCTTTCGCTTGTGCTTCAAATAATTTTTGAAGTCTAGCCATGCAGGGGGTAGCTTCTCTGTAATAGCAGCTACTTGGAAAGACTCACTCAAGACCATCCCTTCAGCATGTATTCCATGGATAATCAACTGAAGATCTTGCACTTGGCTTATCACATTTTTGGAATCCACCATCTTGAAGTTCAAGAATTGGCCAACTAAGAATTTCTTGGCTCCAGCATCTTTGGCTTTGTACTTGTGGTCCAAAGACTCCCACAATTCCTTAGTCGTTTTCTTCACACTGTACACACTATACAGTGAGTTAGACAAGCAATTCAGAATGTAATTCCTACAAAGGAATTCAGCATGCTTCCATGCCTCAACTGCATGTTGAGTTTGCACATCTACTTCGTCATCTCCAACAGTTGGAGGATCCTCTTTTAAGAATCTCACAAGATTCAATGTTGTTAAGTAGAATAGCATTTTCTGCTGCCAGGTCTTAAAATTCACACCAGTGAATTTTTCTGGTTTCTCATTATGGCTCACAAGAACTGTTGGAACCGAAACTTGCACAAGCTGGTCCCTTGAGGATTGGTTCTTTGTGGTCAAAGCCGGAGCTCGGGGAGATCCACCAGTGCTTTCAGTAGGAATAACATCCATATTTTCAGCCATATCTGAACGCTTACATAATACTTAAAGAAATAAGTACATATACATGTCTGTAAATTTAGGCTTAACATAAATCTCCCTAACTATGAATGGAATCACGTGTGGATGTAAAGAACGAGTAATATGTGATATTAATAAATGAGAAAATGACATCAATCATATAAAAAATATACAAAACTTTCATATCAATATATATATATCTTAAAGAAAATTGAGAGCATAGAAAGATAATAAAGATATTATCAGCAGCGATTAAATAGCCAAAAAAAAATCAGAAATGGTTTCCGCCCTTCAATTTGATCGTCTTCTCTGAAAGAGTCCAAATCTGCTTTAAGATTGTTAGATATAATATAGTAGAGAAGAATGAAATATTGATATATTTAATTGAAGAACAGAAATACAAAAATACATTATAAAGAATAAACCAAAGCTGAGGCACGCAAAACACTTTCCTTAAAGCAGATTTGCCTCCTCTACCTGAACAGTGCTAGAGGATTTGTGAGCAACCACTTCCCAGGATACAACAGCTATCAAGCAAGACGAATGCACCACTGTGTCTGCTTAGGCGAACTCGAAACAAACATTCCCTCTATCACCAGAAATTACTACACAGAATGAAGAGAAAAAGAAAAAAAAACTAAGTGTGTGATGCTCTGTATCTGTGTCCTAGAATGAGAGGAGAAGCCTCCTTTTATAGGCTTCATGGAGAGTTGAAAAAATGTGTTATTCAAGTGCATTAATGCCCAAATATCCAACAAATCTGGTATCTTAATATCTGAAAATCAATCAGAATTAATTACCCTTATTCTGGTAATATCAGCAGTTACCCAAAGTGATTTTTCGATGACCAATCAAAATTAATCACACTTATTCTGGTAATATCAGTTGTTACCCAAAGTGATTTTCTGACAGTTAATCATTATTAATTACACAATATTATGATATCTTAATTTTGACGAAAGTGATTTGCCAAAATCAATCAGAATAAATCACACAATATTCAGATAATATCATTACCATTTTAGGCATCAATTTCTCATTCACTTAATTTTTTCCAACAGGTTGTGCCTAGATTCATTGGGTTGGGATAATGCCCGAATTCAAGTTATTGCCACTGTCTTGAGCTTCGCCGGAAAATGAACGGACGACCATGGTGGTGAATGACAATAATGGTGAAAGATCAAACTTAGATCTAAAACGGAAGGGAAGAAAGAACGTGGGAAAGAGGGTAAGGGAGGTGAGAGAAACATGCTTAATTTTTGTTTCTTTATTAAATTTATTAAAAGGTTTAATTAATAAATATATATTTTTAATTATTTATGTTTTTATTTTAATATTTAAAATTTAATAATCAATATAACTTGATGGTATTTCAGTTATATTGAAAAGCATTTTGACCAAAATCAGGTGAAATGTACTATTTTGATCTATTTTTGTAAAACATGGGATTCGATTTAACATTTAACAAAAGGCGGGGTCCAATCAAATTTCCGAACAAAGCACATGGACCAAACTAGTATTTTCCTTTCTATAATTACACTTTGTGATTCAATATTATCTTTTTTTTTTGTCACAATTTAGTTTTACTCTTTTAGTACAAAATTAATAACTAAATTATAAGTTTTTTTTTAATTGTTATTGTATGAATGAATCACAAGTTGAAACAAATAAAATTATACAGATTAATATTTTAAACTTTGCTTGTTAATCGAAATTATTAATATATATTATTTAAGCTAAATTAGTGTACAATGTCTTCTATAGTTAGTTTGTATATAGAGATTCTGTGTACGTAAGCTCAGTATTAAAGACAAAATACAGCACAGTGCGTGAATAAAATGTTTCTCAAAGCTTAATTTAGAAGCAAAAACTGCAGCTAAACAAATCTGTAAGCCGAACTTTCTGCTTCTGTTTAAGATTCGATTTGCAATAATTAATTATGTCTCACTAGACCTTTAATAACAACAGTTATATGGCACACATATTTAATCATCATTTATATATTAAATAAAAACAGTTAGTATAACATAATGTATATAGTTATAATTTCTTTTTTGGACCTAGCTCTACCAATTTATTAATATTTAATATATATATATATACATATATGTTTGGGACCCATCCCATAATTAAGATGATAATGATCTGATCAAGAACTAATTAATTAATATAAGATTACTGCAAATTGTCAGATTAAAACTATGATGGGCTCCAACCATACTCAATTATATATTATGATCAAGTAGGCTGCTAATGGATTTAATTACATAACATATATAGTTATTTGAAGAGAAGAATTTTTTTTTTTCTTTCTTAAAAAAGAATTTAGTACTCATTTCGAAACATTAATACACACCCCTCAACTGATTAAAAAACTACTGTATAATTCAGTTTTATTTATAATAATAATTTAGTTGATTGAATAATATAGGCTTAACGTATATTTTATTTATAATAATTGAACTAATTAGCATCACAAAATATAGTCCCAAAACAATTTGTGAGTAAAACTGAAATTTTTGTAGCTAGAACATGTTATCGTAATTACGCCATTATTCTACAATTAATTTTCATAATTAAACGTATATACTTTAAACTTTATCATTATACATAAAAATTTATGATTAGAAAATTATACTAGAGATAAATTGTAACTATACATTTGACTATTTAGTTACATTAAGTTTGTAGGTGATTACAAGGGACATATTTAGCCAAAAAAATATTTGTGTTTGGGTCAAAAGTCATCGCTGAATAAATTTTTGTTTTGTTTTGCCTTTTGTTTGTTTATTTATTGATTTACTGTGTGGTGAATTAGACATAAATATATGAGATTATATCTAGTATCTATTATTATTATTATTTGGATTTTGTTACTCTCTTAATAAAATAGTAGTATAGCAATAGAAACATGAAGATTCGTTGATTACATAAACATCATTTCGAGTATATAAAATATATAATCTTAACGTGTCACAAAAGTAAACACAAATCTCCAATCAATCTATCATTTTCATGAAATGAGTCTAACTCAAATTCAAGACTCAAAATAAATAATGATATTCCAAATGAGCAGGTATACCAAAATTTTCCAAACCAGTGTAATAAAAGTAATTATAGTACTGGTGGTAACTGTAGAAGAAGATGAGCTGAGTCAAGACTGGTCAAGCACATACACTTGCTTTTCAATTTATTAACAGCATTTAAATTTTTTTTAAGGAGTAGTACTACTTCTAAAAAAGAAAGTGGGCAAGGCATCAATATTAACGATATTACTTTCTTTATTAATATTCCAGAAGTTACCTTTCATTTTTTGCTTATTACTTTTATATATAGAAAAAAGAGTGAGGCAGAGAGTCGCCTTGAAACTTTAGCAGGGGCCATCTTGGTTCCCTTGGCCATCTTGGTTCCCTTGGTCTGTTGCAGTTTCCTCATTCACATAAATATTTATATATCAATATATATATATATATTTATGCCTTCACATACACCAAAAAGTGCTTAATTGCCTGCACCTTCTTAGGATTTTTATTCCCATGTTTGGATTATATTTATAGCCTAACATATATAACAGTACTAGGACTACTAGTACATGTTTTTTATAATATATATTTTCTTGGGCATTAAAAAAAATTGTTTATCATTTCGGAAAATTTGGCTGATCAACAGTTGTAGTACACGTAGTCTTTATATTGGTATTGTCATTATCACATATTAAACAATGTTTAAATTTTGATTCATTAGCTTACACATGCATTAATCCGTGTGATGGGTAATAGTAGTTAATATGTCAGAGGTTAATTAAAAATGGAAGGTTCACCTTAAAGATAAGCTTTTTTATATGAGTTTTTTCAGCTACTTCCTCGTTCTTGACACTTTATAATGGTGATGTTCTGAAAGTTAATTTTGTATCAGCTAAGTCCATTAATATTTTCAATTCATATCATTTAGGTCTTTAAATACTATTTTTATTTATTTTTTCTTTTAAAAAACACAAAATAAATGATGAATCATTCTTAAAATATTTGGACATTTAATTTATGACAATAACAAATGTGACATGAGAAAAAATATATTTTCAATTGTATTTTTAAAAATATTTAATATTTTTATAAATTAAATTAATGCTTCATTAAAAAAAATGTACCTACATTGTTGTTTTATAATTAATATTAATAATTATATTGTCTTGATTATTTTGATATTATCAATTTTTATTATGTTTATGCTTGTTTATTTCATACATTTTTTTAAAAGTTATTTATGTGCGCATATATATATTTATATATGATTAGTGTGGATGCTAAAAACTCCATATTTGTTAGAGACCCAAATCTCGTGCTAAGGTCCAGTGAATGCCTAAGTATATACATGTGCCTACACCCCTAGACGCGTATTGGGAAGCCTCGCCAAGCCAAGCCCCGTTAACCATGTGACGCCTTGTCTCGCGCCTCACGCACCACGTAGCTGCCTCCACTCGCGCCTCGCACACCCAGCAGGTGCGCCACGCGAGACCCCTGTCTTGCACCTCGCGCACCACGTAGCTGCCTCCACTCATGCCTTGCGAACCACGTAGCTTTTAGGAAAACTTATACATGATCTTTATTTATTTTCATGTATATCTAATATTAAACAAATTAATACGAGATAGCCTAAAACATGTTTCTAAAATTGAATTCAAAGAGAAACAAAGACAAGAATACTTACAGTATACGCAGCGGAATGAAAGAGTCCTTCCTTCAGTTTCTCTAACTCTTGTATCCTCTCTGTCGCAGAGTATTATCAAGAAACTGAACTGATCTTCTATTTTCTTCACAGCCTTCCAATGTATCCTTAGAATCACCTAGACTAGTCTGAGCAATTCTCAACACATAAGATAGATACAGAGAATAAGAAGAAAAAATAATCAAAGAGGCTTAGAAAATGACTTGTGTTTAGAGAGAATCTAAAACTATCAGAAAACCAGTGATTAAACTTATGTTTTGACTTCTCTCTAAGCACTCTTTTTATAGACTCAATTAAGTCATTTAATTTAATTAAAAAATCAATAAAATAATAGTCATTTTAAAGCCCTAGGTCAAAATTATCATGGGCTTTAGGCCCGTGAAATTTCTCATTTGATTATAAGCCCATTGGACTTAAAAACAAGACATGTATTATTTTCTATTGATTTAATTAATTAAATAAATATTTAAATCCTTTATCAAATTAATTATTTATAATTTGAACATTGATTTAAACTTATTTATTAATTTAGATACCAATTTATCTTAATTAATAAATCTGCCATAATTTCTTTTTTCTTCTCAAAATTACATAACTCTATGAAACTATCCAAAATTGATTTGGTCAACTTTGATAATTCTAATTGATAATTAAATCAATTAATTGAGACTATCTAGATGATTTTATCCAAGGTACAATGGGGACCATGGGCCTATGAAATCAAGCTCCAATAAGTTATCATAAATCTAACAAATAAATTTACTAACTTATTAATTCCTCGTGACTCCACTATAGACTTGGAATTGCACTCTTGAATTCATAGAACGCTCTATAACAAATATAGATACGCTATTAATTATCCATTGTTACAACCATAATTTTCACTCAATCCTCTATAGATGGTCTACAATGAGTTAGGACTAAAATACTGTTTTACCCCTCATTGTATTTTATCCTTAAAACACTTAGTTCCTTGTAAATGATATTTCATTAAACTAATTTTCTTACTGAAATGAGATCTCTACCATTTAACACCTTGAACCAAAATAAAAGGAAACCATAGTTTCACTTCTTCATCAGAAGCTATAGATGTTCATATCTATGATTAACACTCCCACTCAATTATACTACCGAGTTCCCAAGATGTAAGTATGGGCTAGTTCGTAGGGTAAGCTGGTAACAAACAAGTCAAAGAACTCAAATAATACAATCAGTTAGAATACTAATCACTCAGACTTGAGATTGAATTGACCTATGGTCAACTATATGATATGACTAGAATAGATAATAACGGTATGTTTACTTATCTTATCAACTGTCAATATCGATCCAGTCCGATGTAACAAATACATCCGATCTTATCTACTTTGCTAATGTTCCGGAAAGAACATAACACTATAATGTGTAAGTAGATCATATCATAGATTGGCAAGTCAGTGTAAATCTGGTGCACTAACTAATCTTAGGACTAACTTATTTTGAACATATAATCATATTTATATTCCACTGTGAGTACGTCACTATAAATAAGATTAGCTATATGCTAGGGATTTAATAGAAGTTTATATTAAACAAATAATCATGAAAATAAAATATGTGAGCAAAGTGATTAACCAAATCAAAAAATAATTTCTATTCTTTTATTGATAATAAAATGAGATTACAAAGAATTTGGGTTTTAATTAGGGCATAAAACCCCAACAAACTCCCACTTGCACTAATTGAAACTAATGCCTTAATTCTACTAATCCAATTTCCTTGATATGCTTATCAAATGTAGCTTCTGGTAGTGTCTTTGTAAACGGATCTGCAAGATTGTCTTCAGTTGCAATCTTCATAACATTCACATCTCCCCTGGCCACATATTCTCGAATAATGTGATACTTCCTTTCTATATGCTTACTCCTCTTGTGACTTCGAGGTTCTTTCGAGTTGGCTATCACTCTTGTATTGTCACAAAACAACACAAGTGGTTTATCCATTTCTGGAATAACACCAAGATTCGAACAGAACTTCTTTAGCCAGACTATTTCCTTAGGTGCTTCTGACGCGGCTATGTACTCAGCCTCCATGGTGGAATCTGAGATTGCAGACTGCTTTACGCTTCTCCAAATCACAGCTCCACCCCCAAGAGTAAACACCATTCCAGAAGTAGGCTTCCTGTCATCGACATCAGTCTAAAAATCTGAATCGGTGTAGACTACAGGGTTCAGAACACCACCCTTGCAGACTAACATATAATCCCTAGTCCGTCTCAAATACTTCAGGATATGCTTAACTGTTATCCAATGTTCCGGTCCTGGGTTTGACTGATACCTGCTCACTACTCCCACTGCATAGCAGATGTCTGGTCTAGTACACAACATGGCATACATCAGACTTCCAACTGTAGATGCGTAAGGAACTTTCCTCATTGCATCTTCCTCTTCAAAAGTCTAGGGAGACTGCTTCTTTGAAAGATGAATTCCATGGTGGGACGGTAGACGCCCTTTCTTGGAATTTGTCATTGAGAAACGTTCAAGCACTTTATCTATGTAAGATACTTGAGATAGAGCTAAGAGTCTGTTCTTTCTATCCCTGGTGATCTGGATACTTAGAACATAACTTGCTTCACCCAAATCCTTCATCTGGAATTGAGTGCTCAGCCAATTCTTCACATCTGATAATTTCTTAACATTGTTTCCAATGAGTAAGATATTGTTATCCAAAAAATTAGCATTGATGACGTGGCAAGTGATCCCTGGACACGTGGCTGACACCTGGAAAAGTTCTGCTAGAGTATCGACCAGAAGACGCATTAGAAGCAGCAAGCACCCTAGTCTTACCTGCGACCAGTCTGGTCGATAGTTCCGCATACAAAGCAACATTAATGAGAAGATCTTTGTAAATCCCGAATTTAACTCACACAATCTCCTGAGTATCCGATTATTCAGGAAAGAATATCTGTAACGATCTTATGTAATCCCCCTTGAGCCTATAAATAGAGAAAGATAGCTTAAGGAAGGGACTTTTGGCTTTTGAATCATTTGAGACTATAGTAATTCTCCTAGTGATATTGTATTGTTCTTGAGAGGTTAGTGAAACTCATTGAATCCTTGTTCTTTGATTACTCCTTTGGTTCTCATATCAATAACAGTCTAAGTGGACGTAGGTTATTACCAGATCCTGGAGTCGAACCACTATAAAAATATTGTGCTGTTATTACTTTTTGTCATTATGTTTCTCTCTACACATTCATTCATATCAAGCATATTCTGACTCCGTGTCAGTTGGCCAAATCCTGGGTCAACATTCTGGTGCTTTTCATTGAGAGCTTGATTTATCATTGCTGAGAAAACTAATGGCGAAAACTGGAAGGAAAGCTGGACAGGCGGCCGCTGCTGCGTCATCAAATCCACCTCCTCCTCCCCATGCAAGCGTGGCGGAGGATGAGCCACATCTCGACTTTGAGGAGGAAGAAATGGATGATGCAACACTGAAGAGTACCCTGGGGGCGTTGCAGGAAGAGCTGGCTAGTCTGAAAGCCAGTCAAGAGACTGGTGCCGGAGTTGTAGCTCGGCAGCAGCAGGAGATTGAACGGCAACGCGTGGAACTAAGCGAAAGGCAGGCGGAGATGGACCGCCGTCAGAGCAAGGCCATGGCAGCCCTCGAGGCGGCCTTGCAGCTGGCAAGGAATCAGGCCGCACCTGTTTCGCAACCTGACCAACCTGGCAATGGGACACCTCAGACAGGTCCTAATCCAAGCCCACCGATCCAGCCTTCAAGTCCACAAAGGCCCGAGCAGCCTCAAGCGCCCCATGACGACGTCCCGCTGGATCCTGAGGCGCAGCCACCATCCCAGGCTGGTCGCGGCAATCCCCCGCAACATAGGCAGAATAAGGCCGAGTATCAGCCTCGTAGTCCTAGACGTCGTAGGGGTGATCAGCCAAACCTACCGAACAGAGGTCAGTATCCCCCTGGTAACAGGAGGGACTCAGAGTTAGGCTCTGCGGTCTGGGGTCCCCCCACGGCACGATGATGCACGGGGACACCACGACCAGCGCAGGCCACCCTCTAACGCTCGGGACGTTTAAGCCAGGAATGGAAATCGACGGAACAGTCGATCCCACCATAGCCAGTCGAGGTTTAGAGATGGCCATGGATATAATGAGGCTGACTCAGGCAAGGGGAACGCTGGCCGAAGGAATGAAGAAAGAGGCAAAGGCAGGAGCCAGGTACCTCAAGATGACCAACCCAATAGATGGGATGCTGGGGGGCAGCCCAAACAAAATAATGTCTTCAACCGGCTCGGGGGTAGCGAGCAGCGGAGAAGAGACGAGGATTTGCGTGACGTAATTAACGATCGCCGCGAGCGGCATGGCGAGAACGTCCCCCCAGCAACAGAGGCCACAGCGATTCCTGCCGTTGTACAGGCCCAGATAGACGCCCTCAACCAGGCAGTGCAACAGCTGGTCGGGGGAAGGACATCTTACATCGACCACGATAGGAGGAAAGGCACTCCTTTCGTACAGAGGATAGCTAATGCCGAAACTCCAAGAAAGTTCAAAATGCCTACACTCCCAAACTTTGACGGGTATGGAGACCCAGTGTCTCATGTCAACAAGTTTGAAATTCAAATGGACATTCAGAAAGTGTCTGAAGATGCTCGGTGCAGGATCTTCCCTGCAACACTTTCTGAAGCTGCGCAGGAATGGTTTTTTAAGTTCCCTCCCGCAAGCATAGTTTCCTGGGAAATGTTCGTAAGGGAGTTTTATGGACAGTTCTATGCAGGTCGTGTGCATCCAACCGAAGCAACCCAGCTGGTTGAAATTCGCCAGCAGGATGGGGAGTCAGTAAAGGAATACATCCAGCGCTTTATGCGAGCGGCGGCTGGAGCAAAAACGGTGGGGGACGAAGGTAAAATGATGGGCATTACCACAGGGGTTAAACGCCGTTCTCCCCTCTGGAAAAGTCTCCGAAAGGAAGGAGTGAGAACTACCCAAGAATTCTTAGACCGAGTTGATCGCTACATCAAGCTCGAAGAAGCCATTGCTGATGATGGAAAGCCCTCAAGCAAGGATAAGAAGGCTTCCGAACCAGCCAAAGCCGCCAATGGTTCCAAACCTAATGGCAACGGCAAAGGCAACGGCAACGACAATGGCAAGAATGGTGGAAAACGGCCGTATAACGAGCCTTCCACCTCCGACAATAAACGAGCCAAGGGTAATCGTTATGAACCTCGGTTCACTAACTACACTGCCCTCGTTGAGTCTCGGGGAGAGGTTTATCAGGCCACAAGTTCTAGTGTGCCTTACAAAAAACCTGGCCCCATTCGGAAGGATATTTCGAAGAGAGACACTACCAAGTTCTTTCGTTATCATAACGACTACGGACATGACACCAACGAATGCAACCAGTTGAAAGATGAAATCGAGTTCCTTATTAGACAAGGACACTTGAGAAGATACGTACGGGCCTCGGGAGATTCCCAACGAGAAGCTCCGGGTGGCAACGAGCAAGCGCCCACGCGCCAATGCTCGCCACCCTTACAACCTGCCCCCGTGACTGGAACACTCTTAACCATCTGTGGAGGCCCGCACCTCGCGGGAAATAGCGGAAAGGCCAGGGAACGATATGCTCGGACTCTACGCCATGACCAGGGCATCGAAATGATGTCTGTGGAGGATCGTGCACCAAAAAAGGCTCGGTCAGAGGAAGGTGACATAACCTTCTCTGATGGCGACGCCCAACACATCAGGTTCCCACATTCCGATCTGCTGGTCGTGGACATCCAGATGGCCAACATGATGGTGAAAAGTACTGGTCGATACAGGAAGTTCAGTGAATATCCTGTATAAATCAACACTGGAACGCATGAAATTGTCCGTTAAGAACTTGGAGCCCTGCAACCAAACGATATACGGCTTCTCTGGAGAAGGACTCGCCCCTGCCAGATTGATCAAACTCCCAGTAACGACGGGTACAACGCCTGCAACAAGGACATTACTCGCCACTTTTGTAGTGGTCGATTGTCCCTCGGCGTACAATGCCGTTATTGGAAGGCCTATATTGGTTGATCTACGGGCCGTCATCTCTATGTGGCACTTGGCCATGAAGTTCCCAACAGACGCGGGGGTAGGACGCGTGTTGGGAAACCAGAGGGAAGCCAGGGAGTGCTACAACGCCTCAATCACAAAGGTGAAGAGTGGGACGTCGAAGAGCGCTACCTCAGATAGGTTGCAGATGGCAGTTGATACACAAGCCCAATCCGGTGATGAAGTCATCAAATAGGGTGTTGCCCAAAGTGAGGATAGAGATTTGGATCATCGCTTTGGGGATTTTGAAGAAAATGTTGCACTCGTCGAGGACCTGGAGGAGGTCCAACTTGACAAAGAAGACCCGACCAGAGTCGTAAAGGTTGGGAAAAACTTAGAGCCTACCACGAAGAACGCACTGGTGGAATTTTTGCAAAAGAACCAGGAGGTTTTCGCCTGGTCACATAAAGACATGGCTGGGATAGATCCCGCAGTTATCATCCATGTCCGGAATATAGACAAGACCTTTCCACCCGTGCAACAAAAGAGAAGGCTGCTCGATAAAGATAGATCAAGAGCCTTAAAAGAAGAAGTCGAAAGACTAAAGGAGAATGGGTTCATCAGGGTGGCATTTTATCCATCGTGGGTCTCAAATCCAGTGCCGGTTCCCAAGCCTAACGGCAAATGGCGGACCTGCGTGGATTTTACGGACCTCAATAAAGCCTGCCCGAAAGACTGCTTCCCACTCCCAAGAATCGACCAGTTGGTCCATGCAACTGCAGGGCACGAGATCCTCTCGTTCATGGATGCATATTCAGGCTACAACCAGATTAGCATGCACCCCCCTGACGAGGATCACACCAGCTTTCAGACCGATATGGGCTTATACTGTTACAAAGTAATGCCCTTCGGACTGAGAAACGCAGGTGCGACTTACCAACGGCTAGTCAACCACATGTTTAAGGAGCTAATCGGAGTAAACATGGAGGTATACGTGGACGACATGCTGATAAAGTCTAAGAAGGCAGAAGGACATGTGAGGGATTTACAAGAGTGCTTTAGTGTGTTGAACAAATACCAGATGAAGTTAAATCCCCTCAAATGTTCCTTCGGAGTTGGATCAGGGAAGTTTTTGGGGTTCATTGTAAATTCAAGAGGAATTGAGGCCAACCCCGACAAGATAAAAGCCCTGATCGACATGAAATCGCCAGAAAGGATCAAAGATGTACAAAGTCTAACCGGAAGAATCGCAGCCCTAAGTAGATTCATTTCGAAATCAACAGACAAGTGTGTCCCTTTTTTCAATTTACATAGAGGAAATAAGAAGTTTGAATGGACAGGAGACTGCGAGCAAGCATTCCAGGCCTTGAAAGCCCATATGGCACAGCCTCCCATCTTATCAAAGCAAATTGAAGGAGAAACTTTGTTTATTTACCTGGCGATTACTGAAGTTGCTGCTAGCGCGGTGCTAGTGCGAGAGGAGGAAGGCGTACAAAAGGCAGTCTACTATGTCAGCAAGAGGCTGATCGGGGCAGAATTGAGATATCCACCAATCAAGAGGTTAGCATATTGCTTAATCTTGGCCTCTAGGAAACTACGCCTTTACTTTCAAGCCCATCCTATTACAGTTCTAACTGACTAGCCCCTTCGGCAAGTCCTCCAAAAACCAGAAGCAGCTGGACGATTATTAAAATGGGCAGTCAGACTAGGGCAGTTTGATATAACCTATTCACCGCGAGCAGCAGTCAAGGGACAAGTCTTGGCCGACCTTATTGCAGAGTTCACCGAACTCCCAGACAGCGAACAGTGCGAACAGCCTAAAGCGCCTGAGCCTCAAGACAAAGCTCCTTCGTGGAAGTTATTCACGGATGGTTCATCCAACGAAGCCCACGCTGGAGCGGGAGTGATATTGATAACGCCGGAAGGACATCAATTTCACTGCGCCATCAGGTTCGACTTCACCACGTCAAATAATGAAGCAGAATACGAAGCACTCCTCGCTGGGTTGAGAATGGCGAAGGATATGAGCATAAAAACGCTTGATATCTACAGTGATTCACAGCTGGTAGTGAATCAGGTCCTAGGAGAATATCAAGCGCGAGGCTTGAAAATGGTGGCATACTTAAATAAAACAAAAGACCTGCTAGCCCAGTTCACTAAATACACCCTCCAACAAATCCTGCGAGATCAGAATTCAAACGCAGATGCCTTAGCCAAACTCGCAAGCGCGAAGGATGCTGACACTCTGAACATTGTGCCAGTAGAAAGACTGAGTAAGCCAAGCATACTAGCGGCCGAATCCAGTATGGAGATTCGAATGGAAGATACATGGATGACACCTTATTTGGAGTATCTGACAAATGGTACGCTACCAACAGATAGAAACAAAGCCAGAACTCTACAAAGGCGAGCCGCTAGGTACATACTGGTCGATGGTGTTATGTACCGAAGAGGATATTCAATGCTACTACTCAGGTGCGTTACACCAGACAAGGCTAAGGAACTCATGAAAGAGGTGCATGAAGGCTTCTGCGGGGATCACGCTGGGGGGCAGAGTTTGGCAAAGAAGATCCTAAGGCAAGGCTACTTCTAGCCAACTATGAACGAGGATTCGATGGAGTTTGTACGAAGATGCGATAAATGTCAAACGTTCTCCAATATTCCACGAGCAGCTCCAAACGAATTGAAACAGATGCAAAGTCCGTGGCCTTTTGCAGTATGGGGGATAGATTTGATTGGATCCCTGCCTACAGGGAAAGGCGGAGTAAAGTACGCAGTCATGGCAGTCGATTACTTCACCAAATGGGCCGAAGCTGAACCGCTCGCTACCGTCACGACCAAGAAAGTCCTTGACTTTGTTATCAAAAACATTGTCTGTCGATATGGTTTGCCTAGAAAGATAGTTTCAGACAACGGAACCCAGTTTGACAACGACTTATTCACCGATTTCTGCGAAAGACATAGATTCATTAAAAGCTTTTCTTCAGTTGCACACCCCCAGGCGAATGGGCAGGTCGAAGCCGTGAATAAAACCCTTAAAGACACCTTGAAGAAGAGGCTTGAAGAAGCTAAGGGAGCGTGGCCAGAGCAATTGCCTGAAGTCCTTTGGTCGTATAGAACGTCTCACCGAACAGCGACAGGACATACCCCATTTTCCCTAGCCTATGGATATGAGAAAATGTTGCCTATCGAATTAGATCCCCCCTCACATCGACGTCTAACGTACGACCAGGACCAGAACAACCAACTAATGATGGAATCCCTAGACTCGATTGACGAGATACGGGAGAAGGCCCAACTCCGAGTTGCTGCATACCAACAAAAAGTCGCCCGGTACTTTAACTCCAAAGTTAAAGAAAGAAAATTCAACGTCGGAGACTTAGTGCTACGACGAGTTTTCTTAAATACCCGCGACCCTACTGCTGGAGTGCTTGGACCTAATTAGGAAGGACCTTACCAGATTGAAGAAGTCCTTCATCCGGGCACCTACAAACTTGCATGCTTAAACGGAGATCTCGTTCCGCGTTATTGGAACGGAGAAAACTTGCGCAAGTATTATCAGTGAACAGTCCTTTTTAAAGGACTGGCTTGTATTAATTTTTCTTTTTACAAGTTTAGCAAAGAGGGTTAGCCACGCTATATGGCTAATCGCTCGTATATGTAAGATTCTATTTTAGGATCACTCGTAAAGACATGTTTAGTCCATTTTTAATACGAGATTATAAGGGACTGTGCGCAGCCAGTCATTCTTGCCAACCTTTGTGAATTTATATTTACAAGTATTTGTTCATTACGTGTGTTGTTTTGCTGTATTACAAGTATTATTTTTCACCCGAACAGGAATGTTCGAACAGGTCATGGTCAAGGCAAGTGACCAAGGACCTAAAGCTCCTCGATCACTTGGGGGGCATATAAGGCACATCGGTAGCAAAGCATACCATGAGGTATGTAAACACATGAACAAAATGAGTGAAAGCATGCTAAGGTACTTAGAGTATTTTTCAAAATTTATATTTTGTTAAATCATGCCAAAGTACTATGCTAAGTTCGGTCATACGAACAAATGTTATAATAAATGAAATGAAAATATTATAGCATCGTGCAATCTTTTACACCGCAAGCATCACTGTTTGGATGTAATTGTTCAAGTAAAAGAAAAAGATTTACTGCCCGTGCAGCAAAGTTTAAAATAAAAATACTATCTTTACATCACGACCCGTGGGTCGTGTAATCAAAAAGAAAGAAAAAATAATTGAAAAGCTCAAGAGGCATTTGGGGCCGGAGGGTCATTAGCGGCATTCTGGTTGACAACATCCTCAACAGCCCCTTCTTCTTCTTCAGCACCAGCCAGGCTTGGGGAAGCAAGGATCCTCACTCTTGCCTCCTCTTCAGCCAGTTGGGCAGTGCAGCGAGCCAGCTTGGCAGCCCTGACATCCTCTGAAAGATAGCTGAAGTCGGCTCCCTGATTGTGTTTCCCGAAGTTGTAGAAACATCAGAGCGTCGTCCTCTTATACCTTTCCAGATTTTTGGAGTTGTCGAGCTCTAGCTGCTTTACTTTTCCCTCAAGAGTGGCGATGGCCTTGTCCTTGGGCTTAAGCACCTCTTCCAATCTTCTGATTTCGCGAAGGTGGGTGCGGCTGGCATCTTGATAGTCCTGCCTCGACTTTATCGCAGCTTCCTTTACAGCTTCAGCCTCCGACAACTTTGTCATCGCAGCGTCCCTCTGTTGAACCATCGCCTCCAACTCCTTGGTGTGCCTGGCCTCTGCAGCCGAAAGCTCCTCGGCTACCTTCACTTGGTACCCCTCAATGGCCTTTGCCCTAGCCTGCTCGATGGTGGCTTGGTGCGGGTGCGAGTAGTGGTGGCGGACAGCAAAGCCTAAAGATAGAGGGTAAGAGTTAGAACCTGTGGCAAAGACTAAAAGACTAAGGCCAAAAGGATTAAAGAAGTACTTACGCTGGCTATTTCGTTCAAGGTCTTGTTCAGGATCAGGTCGACCGTCATATTTTCTGCCTCAACCATTGCATCCTAGACGCGGTCATTTTTCCCGATGAACGCAATGCGGTCTTTTGCTACTCATACAGCACGACTCAAGAGTTTGGCCCCAAGGGTCTCTTCCCGCCTGTCTTGTTCCTTGCTGGGCGCAACCGGAGGAGGGTTCTTTGGAGCTGGAGGAGGGATCTTTGGAACGGGAGGAGTCTCTTTCTCGGCAGGGGCCAGAGGATGAATGGAAGTTTGCCCAGCTGGCACGTCCCTGGGAGGGTCCTCTGTTCGACTTTTCTTGGCCGGTCTCTGGCTTGTTTCGCCAGTTTGTCTCCGCGACGACTTCCTTCGGAGCTGAGGAACTTCTTCTTCCTCCTCAGCATTGTATAGATCGAAGACGTTAGGAGCGGCCATATCTGCACACAAGAAAAATCATGCAAAAGGGTAAAGATAAAAGTAGATGAAAATTCTTTATACAACAGAAAAGAGGTCACAAAGTGAATACCCGAGCTACAATTACTGGTCGGTATACTATTGACTCTATTAGTCACACACTCATTATCTGGCATGAAGAACTCTGGCCCTAAATTTGGAGTATATGTAAAGTTTCCTTCCCCGTCAAACAAATGACAGGGAATTGGCAAGCTACTCAAAAGAAAAATAATTTTACCATTCTCATCAGAAGATTCCCCCAAGTCCACAACTGGCTCTTTGGCCTTTTGTTTCCCCTTGCCTTGGGGAGCAGAAGGCCTTTCTGCGAAAGGATTGCCCGTGACCTCCCTGATTGTAACCCCCGTTGGCTTCCTCCTCCGAGGAGATGTAGGAGGTTGCTGCTCGGGAACCCCCTCGGCAGTGGCATCGTCTACCACGGACCCTCTCGTTTCATGGCGAGGAGCCAGGAGGCCAAACAGCCTCAAGTTTTCATCGGTAACCAGGGACTTGACGCTTTTTTCTGCGTCTATCATCCTGGCCAGTCTATTGGACCTCAACACCATGTCTGGTGTTGGGGTCGGACGTAA
Organism: Humulus lupulus; assembly: GCF_963169125.1. Classification (NCBI taxonomy): domain Eukaryota; kingdom Viridiplantae; phylum Streptophyta; class Magnoliopsida; order Rosales; family Cannabaceae; genus Humulus; species Humulus lupulus. The sequence goes on from NC_084795.1 coordinate 213,778,184, forward strand.
CCATGGGCCTGAAAGACAGATTACAGTTTGAGAAAAATGAAAGGAGACACCTTGATTAAAAGTATCGACCAGTCAAAGGCAAGCACTTACCTCCTCGAGCGAAGGCCAAGTTGTTGCTGGTTATGTCCGGTGTAAGGAAGTACTCCTTACTGTACTGCCCCACGTTCGATATATGCGTGGTGTCACTCAGGAACGTCCGGTTGGTCTCCTGGTGACAGAAGTGGAAGAAACCCGTTCCATATTGTTATGGGTTGGATTTAAGGTCAAAAAGATAGTTGACCTCATGAGGGTTAGGTTCTGCCCATTTCTTGAGTTTATACAGGATATAGAGTGCGGCCAGCATTCTATATCCGTTTGGAGTAATTTGGAAGGGGGCGACACCGAAATAATTGGCCACCCCCTCATAAAAAGGATGTAGAGGAAGGTAAGCCCCTGCCTCTAAGTGACACCGAGACCAGACACTGTATATGCCCCCAGGGAGGTTAGCCCTTTGGTCTGCGGCAAGAATTGTAATGGAAACCCCTGTAAGAGGGTATTTCCTGAAGTAGTTAGCAACCATCCGAATGGTCACTGAGCTGGTCGGGGAAGTATACCACTCGACATCAGGCAGATTCTGATGGCGAGGGCGGGCCCTGGTTTGGATATTAGGGTCAGGAGCAAGATTTTCTCGACCACTGGTCGAGGGAGCCCTAGCCTGTGAATCAGGCTGGGTAGGAAGGTTTGGACTATTTTCAGACTCAGGTCTTTTCTTGCCTACGATTTGGAACGGGCCATTTGAGGAGGAGAAGGACGGGGTCTAGTAGAGGATCGTGAGAAGGGAATCTCCTGGACTCGGTCGACCGGTTGTTCTTCGCCCTCGAGCAGCTGGGCGAGAAGATCGTCGTCGATGGGCCGTTCACCTCCCCACAAATCTGGCATCAATGTCTGCAAACAGAAGAATGGGGAGGTGAGGATAAAGAATTTTTAAAGGCTTTTTAGAATAGCGCTGGATGAGTATTAAAAGCCAAGCTTTTATACAACAGCATTCTAACAAAAAGCTAAGTATTCCATACGAACAGTTTGAAAGACGGATCAAAGGGTGAAAGCAAAAAGTTTTTTCAAGAAAGCTTTTTCAATTCCCCTTAGGGCGGGAAAAACCTATTTTCCAACTAGCCTAAAGATCGAATTTTTACTTCGATCTTACGTCCTAAAAATATGATCCTGACTATTAAACTAACTCGTAACCCTTTTTTGCCTACAAAATATTCTACTCACAAGCATCTCGAACCAGAAACAGATAAACTCAAACGGTCAACATACAGAAGCATGCACCATGAAAATTTGAAGCATAAGAATTCGAAAACTTACCAAGAAAATGATCGTGGAGATGGAAAAAGAGTCTTCGGAGATCAGGGAACTCTCGGTCTGAGTCTTGGAAATACAGAAGAAACGGTCTCCGGGGACGATTAAAGCTCTAGTTTTTAGGGTTTCTTGTGAAGACAATGGCGTGCGTAAAAAGAAAAGGAAGATTTTGAAGGTATTATATAAGTTTGTCTGTGGCATTAAAAAGGTGTAATCATCAGTTTCCCTTTTTCGAAGTATGGGGAAGTGGAATGGCCGTCGAATTATTTCTGGGGAAGCGAAAAGACGTGATTAGACGGAAGTAGGTTACTTTTTCCAAGAACACACGAAGGGTTCTGACACGTAAGGTGGGGTTACCGAAGAGTCGTTCGTTCAAAAGTTTATTTATTGCTCGTGATAAATAAACTTGGGGGGCAAATGTTATCAAAAAAATTAGCATTGATGACATGGCAAGTGATCCCTGGACACGTGGCTGAAACCTGGAAAAGTTCTGCTAGAGTATCGACCAGAAGACGCATTAGAAGCAGCAAGCACCCTAGTCTTACCTGCGACCAGTCTGGTTGATAGTTCTGCATACAAAGCAACATTAATGAGAAGATCTTTGTAAATCCCGAATTTAACTCACAAAATCTCCTGAGTATCCGATTATTCAAGAAAGAATATCTGTAACGATCTTATGTAATCCCCCTTGAGCCTATAAATAGAGAAAGATAGCTCAAGGAAGGGACTTTTGGCTTTTGAATCATTTGAAACTATAGTAATTCTCCTAGTGATATTGTATTGTTCTTGAGAGGTTAGTGAAACTCATTGAACCCTTGTTCTTTGATCACTCCTTTGGTTCTCATATCAATAACAGTCTAAGTGGACGTAGGTTATTACCAGATCTTGGGGCTGAACCACTATAAAAATATTGTGTTGTTATTACTTTTTGTCATTACGTTTCTCTCTACACATTCATTCATATCAAGCATATTCTGACTCCGTGTCAGTTGGCCAAATCCTGGGTCAACAGATATCATCTACATAAAGAACCAGAAATACCACTATTTGATTTGCCTTCAGTTGGTAAACACAGGGCGCATCAATATTTTGATCAAAGCCATAGGTTTTGATTATTTCATCAAACTTAAGATTCCAGGAACGAGAAGCTTGCTTAAATCCATAGATGGACCTATTCAACTTGCAAACTTTTCCTTCGTGTCCAGATACTTTAAATCATTATGGTTGATCCATATAGATGACTTCGTCAAGCTTTCCATTAAGAAAAGCTGTCTTGACGTCCATTTGCCAAATCTCATAGTCAAGAGCGAATATTATGGATAGAAGGATGCGAATGGATTTGAGCATGGCTACCGGACTAAAAGTTTCCTCATAGTCCACACCTTCTCTTTGGGTATAACCCTTTGCCACTAATCGAGCTTTATAAGTCTCGATATTTCCATCAACACCTCATTTTTTCTTGTAGATCCACTTGCACCCAATGGCCCTAAAGTCACTAGGTGCTTCCACAAGATCCTAGACGGAATTTGAGCACATGGACTCCATTTCCTGTTTCATGGCTTCGAGCCATAGTTCATTTTCAGGGCTAGCCATTGCCTGTTTGAAAGACAATGGATCATCATCACTATTGTCACCAACAACCATATTGGTTTCACCATCCAAATCATAGCGAACTGGGTTCCTAGAAACCCTCCTACTATGACGAGGCTCCGTGACTGTTTGCTCAGGATCAGTGGTACTTTCTTCATTTAAATTGACTTGCGTTGGTTGGACGTGAAGAGTGGGAATTACATCATCAACACGCGTTGATGATGATGGAACATTGGTTGGAGTCAATTCTTTAACCATCTCCTCTAAAATTACTTTGTTGCGAGGTTTAAAGTTCTGGACATAGTCATTTTCCAGAAAAGTAGCATTTGTAGAAGTAAACACTTTCTTTTCTGAATGACTAAAGAAAAGTCCACCCCGAGTACCTTTAGGATAGCCAACAAACATGCAAACTTCAGTTCTCGGTTCTAGCTTTCCCTCCTTTTTTCCTCAAGACGTGAGCGGGACACCCCCAAATTCTATAATGGCATAAACTAGGTTCACGACCATTCCAGCGTTCTAAAGTGTTTTGGGGATGGTTTTTGACGGCACGACATTGAGAATGTCGTTCGCAGTGTCAATTGCGTGTCCCCGTAATGAAGTTGGTAGAGTTGAGTAACTAAGCATGCATCTAACCATTTCCAATAAAGTTCTGTTCCGACGTTCCGCTACACCATTTTGTTGCGGAGTACCTGGGGCAGTTAAATGATATTGGAACTACATATCCAAATATTCTCCACCCCTATCAGATTGTAAGATCCTTAACGTTTTACCTAATTGGTTCTGAGCCATTGCTAGGAATTCCTGAAACTTTGAAAATGTTTCTGATTTCCTATGCATTAGGTAAAGACATGAGTATCTAGAGTAATCGTCAATGAAAGTGATGAAATACTCAAAACCACCCCTGGCTTGTACATTCAAAGGTCCACAAACATCTGAATGCACAAGACCAAGTGGTTCTTTTGCCCTATCACCCTTTGCAGAGAATGGACGCTTGGTTTGCCTTCTAGACAAGATTCACAGACAGGTAATTCACCTAAGGTGAGGTCCCTCAAAGGTCCGTCCTTTGTAAGTCTTTGAATCCTATCATAACCAATGTGACCTAGTCTCAAGTGCCATAAATACGTCATATTATCGTCATCGGTCTTTTGACGTTTATTGGTCCTAGGTTTAGTTACTTTGAATAAATCATTGTTAAGAGCGAGAGGTTCGTTAGGTCGCAGAAGATAAAGCCCGTTTTCTAAACATGCAATACACAATTGTGATCCATTGAAGGAAATAGATATATTAGAACTTGTGAAAGTCATAACAAATTGTTCTAATTGCAACATGGAAACTGAAATTAAATTTCTACTAAAATCCGGAATAAAAAATACATCTTTTAAAATTAAAAATTTATTTCCGAACTTCAGACGAGCTCTTCCTCTAGCTTGGACCGCAACGAACGCTCCGTTCCCAACTCTAAGCTTTAAGCCGCCTTCATTCACTTCCTCCCACGATTCAAGAAGCTGTAAAGAGTTACAAACATGGTTAGTAGATCTAGAATCAATAATCCAAACAGAGTTATCATTCTCTAAAACACATGTTTCCAAGATAAATGAACAATAATCATTACCTTTGTTTTTATCTGCTAGAAATTTGGGGCAATCTTGTTTCCAATGCCCCTTCTCTTTGCAGTGAAAACATTTAACTTTACATTTCTTGTTTTTCCCCTTAGGCGTCTGTGCACTTGGTTGTGCACTCGCCTTTGCAGGCTTGGGGTTGTTGTTTTGTCCACCTTTCCTCTTGTTTCCAGCTTTCGAAGACAAAGCTTGGTTAGCTTCAGCCTTAGCTAGATCCACAGCAGTAGTAGTAGTTGTCTTCTTTTCTCCTCCCTTACTAGGTCCACCCAGGATAGACTCAAAAGTCTGAAGCTCATTCATGAGCTGAGTTAGACCATAGTTGAGTTTATTCAACACATAGTTGGTGGTGAATGGAAGGAAAGCTGGAGAAAGACTGTTGAGGATTAAGCCAACTTGAGTTTCCTCATCTATTATGGCTTTGTGCAGTTCAGCTTCCTGAAAGTAGTTTGTCATCTTGATCAGGTGATCACGAACATGTTGAGAAGGTGTCATTTGAGCATTGGCATATTTCTTGGTGGCCTCAAAACGAGTTTGCACTGACTTGGCACCAAACATGTCTTGGAGTTGATCCATAATTTCGTAGGCTATCTCGACATTCTCCATCTTTGTCTTGAGAGTGTCGACCATACTAGTCAACATGTAGTACCGCACCTTATTGTTAGCCGCCTGCCAACGCTCACACTTGTCCCTCACAAACTTGGTAGCTCCTTCAGCTGGAACTTCCAGGGATTCCTCAGTCATGATGAACTTGGAGTTGTCACCAATCAACACAATGTTGATGTTTTGCTTCCATTTAAGGAAGTTTTCTCCAGTGAGTTTCTCCATCGAAAGTTGAGAAAGGATGGGAGTAGACACAGCCATAATTATACTACAAATTACCAATAAAATAGAAATCAATCACATTTGCTCAATAAAACTTCTATTCACACAAATTTCAAGAAATAACACAACATATACCAAAAATATGTAAGATATGAGAAAAATACCAAAAACAATCATATCTCTATTTCTTTAGGTTTTTAACTAATCTATGATATCCTTGTCCCGGTTGGCAAGAGTAAAAAATATCACTAGTTAAATAGAGTTGTAAACTCATTTAATAATGGACACCACTATTAACAAACTACTATTCGATCAAAATAAGAAAACAAAATCTCTTATTTTATGAGCTAGACCCACAGTTTCAATAATCATAGATTTAGTCCTAGTAGTCACCGTAGGGGTGAGTCTAGTAGAATTTAATCTATAATTATCTATCTTTCGAAATCTAATCTTGTCAAAATAACTAATGAACACCTTCCATAGGGGGACGAATAAAAGAGCCTCGAGGCCCTATTAAGCTATTGACTATGTTAAACCAACGGTGGAGATCAAATAAAATTCTTAAAATAAGCCCATTATAAAATTAACAAATAGTACTTTTATTATTTATTTTTAGAAAATTAATGACTATGGTTTTCCCAAAAAAAATTAAACAGATTAAAATTTTTAAAACCAGTCCTATAATTTCCTATTAATTCTAAAGTGTCACATTGAAACAAATTCAATTAATTTGTTGCTAATCAATATTTAGGTTTAACTAATATAATCAAGTTATACAATTAAGTCAAACTTAGGTAAATGAGCCTTAACAATTAGTCTTGTATGGAGGAGGGCTGGGTCCAGTATGTCGTTCTCACTACAAATGCCCCCTATCTTCCATACAAGGTCCAAAAGACAGGAATTTAAACTATTGCTTTATTAATTGTTATTAATTGATTAGACCCACTATAGTCATGCAAAGAAAATGGGCCTTCACAAGTGGAATCACCCACAAGAGAGGAATTTAAACTTTACATTTTCCAATGGGTCCAAATAAAACCTATCATTTTATGAATATTTTATTTGGCAAAATCCATATCCCTAACAAACATATGGGCCACTATATGCATCTAAGCCCAATTGCAAAAATACCACATATAGTGCAAACAGATATGTTATAATTGGATAGGCCTAATCAGGTTACTATATGAGTAATTCTATGAATTTATGCAAAAATACCACAATTTATTTCATTTGCAAAAATACCACAATTAATTATCTAGAATTTATCAAAAAATTCGAATTAATTAAATTTTTACAAAAATAAGTCAATTTAAATGAAGTTTATCAATAATAAACAATAGTTAATTTAAATTTCACTTATCAACAATCAACTTGGTTTAGGTTAATTTGAAAAAAAAAATTAATTTAATTTAAATAGTATTTATCAACAGTTAACCAAAGTTAATTTAAATCCCATTTATTAAAAAAAATATTTTATTAATTGGCTGAAAAAAATTGATATTTTTCAAAATTTAACCAATTTTAAAATTTAAAATCAATATCTTAACTATTTTCCAAAAATATCTTATGTTGTTATAACTATTAGCTAATATTTTAACCATTTAAAAAAATAAAATATAAATATTTATAACAACCCTAAAATATCTCAAAATAGTTAAACAAATTCAAATATCCATAAAAATATCTAACTAACAATATTCAAATTTCAAATAATTTAAATATTAAAAACTATAGAATAAAAAAGATATTTATATTTTTAAATAAAGATTTAATAAAAAAATTAAGAATTTAAATGAAAATATCTTAAATATCTGATATCATAATTCTAATATTTTAATATATTAAAAGATTTAAAATTAAGTTGTTAGTCTATTTTTAAATTTGAATTTGAATCTTTGTAAAAAATATCTAATTATTTAAATCTCAACTAACAAAAATATCTTATTTTTAAAAAACAATTTTAAATACATAACAAATCTGATATTTTTGGCTTTGATTATAAATAATAAATATCCAAAATTTTAATTTTTAAAAAAAATAATTTTTTTTGGATGAGTAGTACCCGTGGGTACTGTTCACCGTGGCTGGTGCGCGCACGCATGGGGAGCCAGGCCAATTTTTTTCCAATTTTTTTTTTTGAGCAATTTTTCAAACCAAATCCATTTTCATATTAATTTTAAACATGTTTTATACAAAATAAAGCATATATAAAAATTAATAGCATAGAAAACACAACAGAATAACCTAGAAATTGCTAAAATTCACATAAAATCATATGTGCTCATAAAAATACGAAAACCATCCAATTATTCAAACATATCAAATAATACAATTTTAATCATGTTCATGCATGAAAATAAAGATTACCAAAGGCTCTGACGCCAGTTGTTGGATTAGCTTATATAGCATCTTTATTTATTTTCATGTATATCTAATATTAAAAAAATTAATATGAGATAGCCTAAAACATGTTTCTAAAATTGAATTCAAATAGAAACAAAGGAAAGAATACTTACAGTATACACAGCGGAATGAAATAGTCATTCCTTCAGTTTCTCTAACTCTTGTATCCTCTCTGTCGCAGAGTATTATCAAGAAACTGAACCGATCTTCTATTTTCTTCACAGTCTTCCAATGTAACCTTAGAATCACCTAGACTAGTGTGGGAAATTCTCAACACATGAGATAGATACAGAGAAGAAGAAGAAAAAATAATCAAAGAGGCTTAGAAAATGGCTTGTGTTTAGAGAGAATCTAAAACTATCGGAAAACCAGTGATTAAACTTATGTTTTGACTTCTCTCTAAGCACTCCTTTTATAGACTCTGTTACACCCAGATTTCGAGACCAGAGGCTATCACCTCAAAAACTGGACTCATCAGGTGTGAGCTCGAAATGTATGAAAACATTGTATGGTCCAGCTGTAAGATCTCCGAAGTAAAATAACGACCTTGAAGATGTGTAACCTCAGGATGCTTTCTGAGTTCGAAATGACATGACATTGGGATACATCCGTTATCGATTGCCTTCACATTAAACAGTCCGAGCTTGGGATGTGCAGGCTCGAGTATGATGGCTTCGATAGTGTTAATCTACTCCGAGCATGTCGTGAAGTAGGATGGCAAGCTTGTAGCAATACCATAAGTCTCAACAACCACAGGGTCGATCGCTGATCTTGAAGACCCGATGAGTCATCTGGGATAGCCCGTTATGTATGAACATATTTATTGTTGTATAATCCCAACATTTAAGGGATATTATTTAGTCTGTTATCCGTTCCCGATTCTTATGGGACGTTTCCATATATGTAGGAGATATTGTATTTAATGTCATTATTTAAATTGATATACAGAATATCTTCCCGAAATATGTGGGAATGAAATCTGTAACCTCCCCTATAAATAGAGGAGGAAGGATCACTTGTAAAGGATCGATTTCTTTGGGCTGGAGAAAAAGCTTTGGGTAATTCATCTCTGAATAATTTCCAGAAATCTTTAAGCTTTAATAATACAAACTCGTGAACTAAGCAGAGTTAACTGCTGAACCACGTAAAAACCCTATTGTCTTTCTTCATTATTCATTCGCCTCATAGTAAACGTTGTTTAATTGCTCTACGATTTAAGTTGACAAAAAACGGCGTCAATAGACTCAATTAGGCCATTTAATTTAATTAAAAAATTATAAAATAATAGCTATTTTAAAGCCCTAGGTCGAAATTATCATGGACTTTAGGCCCGTGAAATTTCCCATTTGATTATAAGTCCAATGGACTTAAAAACAAGGCCCGTATTATTTTCTATTGATTTAATTAATTAAATAATTATTTAAAACCTTTATAAAATTAATTATTTATAATTTGAACATTGATTTAAACTTATTTATTAATTTAGATACCAATTTATCTTAATTAATAAATCTGCCATAATTTTTCTTTTCTCCTCAAAATTACACAACTCTATGAAACTATCCAAAATTGACATGGTCAACTTTGATAATTCTAATTGATAATTAAATAAATTAATTGAGACAATCTAGATGATTTTATCCAAGGTACAATGGGGACCATGGGCCTATGTGTTATCCCAAAAATTCTAGTTCAATGATGTGGCAATCAGAAGTGACAAGTGGCAATGCATGGTCAGTAAATGGCACATTAATAGTCAATAATTGTATTGAATTTTCGGAGTTGAGATAAAGTGATCTGTCCGACCGATAAAGATTTTTGACTGACCAGTTAGGAGTTTGGCAGACCAGTCAGTCGTTTTGGCCGACCAGTCATTAATTTTGGCCGACTAGTCATCTTGGAGTCAAGTGTATCCGGCCAGTCAAAAGTTTTGCCTAACCAGAAGGATGCTTTGGCCGTCTAGTTTCACTTTGAGGAGTAAAGTTGGCCGACCAGACAGATCATCATTATGCAGGGAAATTTCAGTAACGACTTCAGCTAGAATTAGTTGTATCCACAGTGGGAATCTCTCAGATTATCCCAAAGAAATCGCATATTTTTGTATTTTAAATTTTATTATTAATTAAATATTGGTTCGAGCAACTGAAATATCGTGATTATGAGGGATTTCGATTTGTACGATCCTTAGCCTATAAATAAAGAGTTCATGGCATCATTGAAAGGATTCAGATTCTGATTTTTCTGAGAGAGCATTTGTATTCTAAGAGAAATCTTGTATTTTCTTGCATTTACACTTATGAAACTCATTTGACACAGGTTCATCTGATCTTGAGTGTAGATCTATAATATTATGCTATTACCAACATATTGGTGCTGAACCACTATAAAATTATCAGTGTCGTATTTTCTCTTGAAGGTTTATTGTAGTTTTGACGTCTACTCGTCGTTGGCCAAAATCGTGGTCAACATTTTGGTGCTTTCATTGAGAGCCTGAAGAGAAGAAACACATGACTATCATATCAAGATGGCACCCAAGAATACCAATGTGGCATCCAACAAGTCAGGCACGTCAAAAGAGCCTGCTAGATCAGAAGGTCCTGGACCGCAGAACCCAGAGACTGAGCCCAGGGTCTTTCTCGAGGAGACCACTCTAGAAATTGAACAACTCCAGGAAGCAATAGGTGCTTTCCAAGAGGAGATGATGCAATTCAATGCATGGCAGGAGTCTTTCGCTGGGGAGATGGCCAGGCAGAGAGCTGTGTTAGAGCAGCAAAGGCGCGATATGGAGGCCAGAAGCAAAGAGATTAGGCGACGACAGGAAGAGGCCAATTGAATACATCGCGAAGCAGCACTTGCTCTAGATGCGGTTACCCAATTGAGCGAAGCCAATGCTCAGGTCGTGGCACGAGCAGCTGCCCAAGGAGCACGAAAGGACAATGCTAGTCGGAATTCCCCTGCTGGAAGGACGGACTCTCAGGGACCTGATCAGAGTCGAAGCAATCAGACTGGTCGGGTAGATGATGGAGTCCGCTCTAGAACTGCATCAGCACAGAGGGAGAACTCTAAAACTCCATCTAGGAGCCACCGATTAGAAACTCCAAGATCAGGAAGTCACCGATCGGGCAGTAAGAAGAACCCACCCAGGCAAGATCATACCAGAACTCCTCGAGATAAGGGAACTTCATAGTTCAAAGATGGACATGGTCGTGATGAGGTTGATAGTCATCACACTGACCAGTCAAAGGAAAAGGAGGGCAATGACCAACAAGGAGGAAAATACTGCTCGGCATGTATCGAAAAGCCTCCACTGCACCCCGGCCAGCAGCATAGTGGGAGAGAGCAAGTCCTGCGTAGTAAGCCCTCTGAAAAATCAAAGAGTACGGTGTTCGATCGGGCAGAAGAGCATTCTTCCCGGAAGGATCTAAGGGACATTATCACCAACAAGAGGAGGACCGTCTCGGTCGAAGGGAAAAATCTGAACCGCCCTGCCAGTCAAGTAGAAATACTTGACCACAGTGCACCAGATGGTAATGCCTGACCAGGCGGTCAAGACCTTAGAACTTCGTCAGTTGCACCAACCATCGAAGCCCTGCTTGACGTGCTAACGACTGCAGTGCAAGGTTTGTCAAAATGACCTTCCAGGATGGATGCAATAGACCACCGGAGTGGCAGCCCATTTTGTGCCCAGATTAGAGCAGCCCAGCCGCCGGCAAAATATAAAGCACTGGTGCTACCAGTATATACAGAAAAGGCAGATCCCATCAGACATGTTGGGAAATTTGAGGACCAGAGGGAATTTCTCGGAGTAAGTGATGCTTATCGGTGTAGAGTTTTCCCGACTACTTTGTCCGATACTGCCTAGGAATGGTATTGGAAGTTTAAGCCGAACTCCATTACCTCTTGGGAATCTTTTAGGAAGGAGTTTTGTAGACAATTCAGCGCTGCCCGGACTCCACCAGTTTATGCCAACCACTTGGCAGATATCAAACAAGGAAAATATGAGTCTTTAAAGAATTATATACAGAGATTCATGAGAGAAGCCAATAGAGCAACTATTGTAGGAGATGAGGGGAAGATGGTTGCCATATCTGCTGGGATAACTTATCGGAGCCCTTTGTGGGATAGTATACATAGAAACCCAATTCCAACACTTCAACAATTTCTTGACCGAGCAGACAAGTATATGAAATTGGATGATGCAATTGAGAAAGAGGAGAATGGCATAAACAATCAGGGCAGATCGACTGACCCTCCTAAGAATGGTGGAAATAGTCAGAATGGTTGAAAGAAACGTGGGAATAACGGGTCTGACCACCATGAAGAAAAGAAGGCTAAGTTGAGTACAAACAAAAAGCCAACCAAGTATGAGCCTCAGTTCACTAATTACACCACTCTCTCGACCAGTCGGGCGGAGATATATCTTCCTAGTCATGAAGAGGTTCCCTACAAGAAACCTCCACCCATAAGGAAAGCAATGAGTAAGAGAGACATGAATAAGTTTTGTCGTTTCCATGGAGATTATGGTCACGACACGAATGAATGCAATCACCTCAAAGACGAGATAGAATTTCTTCTCTGGTCGGGCCAGTTGAAAAAGTACCGGGTATAGACACCTCAAGGAGAAGGAGGCAGCAGTAATCCTGGGTTCAAACGACAGAGATCTCCACCCTTGCAACCTGAGCCTGTGGACTTTACCTTAGACACTATATGTGGAGGTCCACACTTGGCTATAGATAGTAACAAAGCAAGGGAGAGGTATGCCCAGATACTTTGACATGAGCTAGAGTGCTAGGACCAGATTGGGTGAACGGAGCTTGATCAAGAACCACTGGAATGGCGAGCATCGGATGATATATTATCACTAAATAGCGCTTTCAGAGTGGTAGTTTAATTTCAAGTTGTTTAACTTGTTATTTAAATTTGGTTTATGAGCTGGTTATTTGCTGACCAGTCATCTATTTTTGAACAATTTTTTTTGTTTAAGACTTGTTATTGACATGTTTTGTCCTTTTTAATTTACGAGTAATAAAAGAGATTACGCGCAACGTGGTCGATTCTTGCTACAAATGTGCATGTGTGTTAATTATTCGAACAATGTCAACTGGTCGGTAAAATCGGACAGTGTTCAATTGGTCGATACGTTCAAGCAATGTTCAACTGCTCGAATATTTTAAATATATTCTATGTGTTTCACGAGCAATTAATTTCTCGAACAGATTCGGTCAAGTAGCGAGTGACCCAAGATCTTTCAACCCTCGATCGATTGGGGGGCACATGGGGTATGCTGGTATATAATTTAACACAAGAAATAAGAGCACGAGCAAACATATTTGTTTTTAGGCTGACTTGTAAAATTTTGAAGTCAAAAAAGACCATTAAGCTAACTTGTTTGACAAAGCTTAAGTAACTTGGAATTTTTCAAAATTTCAAGTTAGAAGAAAATATTCGTGTGACAATAAACATTATGCTCATAAAATATTAGAGCAATAAGAGTGAGAAAGTATACTTAGTATGGACTTATGAAATGTCTAGAATTTCTATGTTAGAAAACTAAGTACTCATGCGAAAATATACGGCATACATCAGAGTGACTTTACTATTCACAAAAAACTTATAACATTTTTAAGTCTAAAAGAACTTAGAATGTGTCAAGTTAACAAAGAAAACTAGAGTATAAATGTATGAACCATAAAGTTTTGTACAAACCCAAGGAGCTAGGAAGTTGGTGCATCCGAAGAAGCTAAGGGGCATCCGAGGAGTTGGCACATGTGATGGTGTGTGTCCGAGCGGATGCGTGCGTCCGAGGAGCAGGGTACGTGTCTGAGCAGCAGTCCGTGTGTCCGAGCGGCTGGAGGTGCACATCCGAGGAGCTGATGTGTCCGAGCGGCTGGGTGGTGTCCGAGTGTTGGGATGCATGTCCGAGGAGCTGCTTGCTGGGCATCCGAGAAGCTGCGTCCGAGGCTGCGTGTCTGAGCAGTTTGAAGAAATGAGTGTATGTTCCGATCAGGCAAGCTGTTTCTGAGGAGTTGAGAAGGGACCGAAGAGCTAATCCTATCCTATTAGTCACACAATTATTCAAGGGGCCAAGAAAATGACCGATCAGTTAGAGGATCCAAGGCGACAAAAAATCTCAAGAGCATGGGGCACAAACATGTTTTCTTACTCATGGGGTACTACAACAAGATCAAAAAATGGAATTTGAAAAATTCAAAAGAAAAGTTCAATCGTGGGTTTACTACAAAAGTGAAGGTTACTGACAGGATGGAAGCTTTTGGATGACCTCAAAAACATTTTGCTAGAGAAAATTTTTATCATACGAGTAAATCATATAATAAACTTGGGGGGCAAATGTTATCCCCAAAATTCAATTCAATGACGTGGCAATCAGAAGTGACAAGTTGCAATGCATGGTCGATAAATGACACATTAATAGTCAATAAATGTATTGGCTCATCGGAGTTGTGATAAAGTGATCTGTCAGATTGGTAAAGATTTTTGATTGATCAGTTAGGTGTTTGGCTGACCAGTCAGTTGTTTTGGCCGACCAGTCATCTTGAAGTCAAGTGTATCCGGCCAGTCAAAAGTTTTGCCTAACCAGAAGGATGCTTTGGCCGACCAGTTTAACTTCGAGGAGTAAAGTTGGCCGACCAGACAGATCATCATTATGCAGCGAAATTTCAGTAACGACTTCAGCTAGAATTAGTCGTATCCACAGCGGGAATCTCTCAGATTATCCCAAATAAATCTCATGTTGTTGTATTTTAAATTTTATTATTAATTAAATATTGGTGACAGCAACTGAAATATCCCGATTATGAGGGATTTTTATTTGTATGATCCTGAGCCTATAAATAAAGAGCTCATGGCATCATTGAAAGGATTCAGATTCAGATTTTTCTGATAGAGCATTTGTATTTTGAGAGAAATCTTGTATTTTCTTGCATTTACACTTAAGAAACTCAGTTGACACAGGTTCATCTGATCTTGAGTGCAGATCTATATATCAAACTCCAAGTGGATTAGGCTATTACCAACATATTGGGGCTTAACCACTATAAAATTATTAGTGTCGTATTTTCTCTTGAAGGTTTATTGTAGTTTTGATGTCTACTTGTAGTTGTCCAAAATCGTGGTCAACACTATGAAATCAAGTTCCAATAAGTTATCATAAATCTAACAAATAAATTTACTATCTTATTAATTCCCCGTGACTCCACTATAGACTCGGAATTGCACTCTTGAATTCATAGAACGCTCTATAATAAATATAGATACGGTATTAATTATCCATTGATACAACCATAATTGTCACTCAATCCTCTATAGATGGTCTACAATGAGATGGGACTAAAATACCGTTTTACCCCTCATTGTATTTTATCCTTAAAACACTTAGTTCTTATTAAATGATATTTCAGTAAACTAATTTAATTATTGAAATGAGATCTCTATCATTTAACACCTTGAACCAAACTAAAAGGAAACCATCGTTTCACTTCTTCATCAGAAGTTATAGATGTTCATATCTATGATTAACACTCCCACTCAATTATACTACCGAGTTCCCAAGATGTAAGTATGAGCTAGTCCGTAGGGTAAGCTGGTAACGAACAAGTCAAAGAACTCAAATAATATAATCAATTAGAATACTAATCACTTAGAATTGAGATTGAATTGACCTATGGTCAACTATATGATATGACTAGAATAGATAATAACGGTATGTTTACTTATCTTATCAACTGTCAATATCGGTCCAGTCCGATGTAACAAATACATCCGATCTTATCTACTTTGCTAATGTTCCGGAAAGAACATAACACTGTAATGTGTAAGTAGATCATATCATAGATTGGCAAGTCAGTGTAAATCCGGTGCACTGACTAATCATTGGACTAAATTATTTTGAACATATAATCATATTTATATTCCACTGTGATTACGTCACTATAAATAAGATTAGTTATATGCTCGGGATTTAATAGAAGTTTATATTAAACAAATAATCATGAAAATAAAACATGTGAGCAAAGTGATTAACCAAGTCAAAAAATGAATTCTATTCTTTTATTGATAATAAAATGAGATTACAAAGAATTTGTGTTTTAATTAGGGCATAAAACCCCAACATTAGCTGCCTCCACTGACGCCTCGCGCGCCCTGCTGGTGCGCCACGCTAGACCCCTATCTCGCGCACCATGCAGCTGCCTCCACTCACGCCTCGAGTGTCCAGCATGTGCGCCATGTGAGACCCCTGTCTCGCACCCCGCGTGCCCAGCAGGCGTGCCTCGCGTAGCACGTAGCTGCCTCCACTTGCGCCTCGCGCACCACATAGCTGCCTCCACTCACGGCTCGCGCGCCCAGTAGGTACGCCTTGCACATCACATAGTTTAGCCAGCCAAGCGTTTTGCTCATATTGTGGTGACACCCCCTATGAGCAAAAGACACTTACCCTATATGGAAAATATGCAAAGGGCCTTGTTCCCATGGTGTCGGGCATGGAGGAAGACCACACGTAATGAGGGCTTCATTGCCTCATCACGTACCACATGTCCCAAGCCTCCCAAGAAGAGAAGGAGAACTAGTAAGTGTGTACAACACTTAGAAAAATATTATAAGGAAATGGGAGAAGGACTTTCATGTATGGGGGACGTGAACAGGCACGAGGTGTACGACCCTGAGGGAGGCAAGGGCGTGATTCCAACATTAGTGTCCGACAAGTAGTAATTGTACAAATCAGTACAAGATGTGGTGACATGACCTGCATACCTCTGACCTTGTACCGAAAACTAACACCACGATCCTCTGCTCCTTTGCATCACACCCCACTATTATGACAGGGTACCGACATAAGAACTTGTCCCTTGGGACCACCTTGTGTAATTCATTGTAGAAGGAGATAGTTAAGCAATAAATGAGATTTTACTCCATTGTTGTTCTGAATGTTTCTTTCTTAATTTCTTCCTAAGTTCAGTCCACACGTTTTTTTAACAATCATTGAGTTTTCCATCCATATATTGTTGACGAGTTTTTGCCGTCAACAGTTTGGTGCCGTCTGTGGGAAGGACGACTATCAAGCCGTTGTTCTTCCATCAATTTTGACAAGAAAAAATGCCAAGGCGTTCAAAACACCTATGGGAATTTCAGGATGCTGAGATCCACCTTGACGGAGGCCAACTGAAAGCCTCCAGAAGAGACCCTCTGCCACTTGAGAATGGAGACATGCCGACGGAACATTCAACCCCTGGAGAGAAGAAGGAGGCAACACTCCCGGCAGTCCAACCTAGGGAAGGTCATCGTAAACTGTCTATGTCCCGTGTGGGTGGCTTGAGTACACACCCTCCCCCTCAACACCGATTGAGCCATTCTATGGCCAGCAGGATCCATACCCCTCTTTGCATAGGCCTGACAACAGTTTACGGGTGCACTCTGTGAGTCCCAGCTCCAGAGCTCACTTTTATGAGAATGAGATACGCGAGTTGCACATAAAAAATAGAAGGCTGGAAGCTGCAATAGAGAACATGCAGGAGGTGTTGAATGACCTGCTGCAAGGAAGGTCAAGCATACCCCTTCTCCAACATAGGATAAAAAAGCATGCACGAGGAAAAACCACCATACCCATGGACGGTGAAAAAATGCAGCTCCCCACTTGTTATACCCCTAATAACTCTATAATATAGAGTTATTTATTTGACTTTCAAACTTAATTATTCATAAAAAGAGTAATGATTTCGGTGTTTGTTTGTTAATTTTAAGTTGTTATCTATCTATATAATTAGTTGATATAATATTGGAGTCTTACATTGTTTTGGGTTTAAATGGAAATTAAATAACTAATCTTGTTCTAGTTTTCTGTGTAAAAAGGGAATCAAGCGATCCCTGGAAGGATTGAAGAAGAAAAATTGGAAGTTTGGTTTGGAAGCAAAAGCTGAAATTTTCCAACTTAAGTTTTATGTTAGTTATATTTTGGGAGGGCATTATGGTCATTTTTATGTTAAAGATATACTCAGCCTTTATCCTAGACTAATGCAGAAAAGTTTAGAAAAAATAAGAAAGAAGGAAGGAAGAATTGAATTGAACTCTCTCTCTCCCTCACCCTCACGCACACACTCTCTCTCTCACTCCTCATTGTTGAGGACTTGTGCTAAGCTTGGGCTGGGCATTCTTGGAGGAATTTGAGGAAGAATTCAGCTGGGATTGGATCTGGAAATTGAGGTAAGATTCTGGCTCTAGTTTATGTGTTTTTGTTGCTGAGTTTAAGTGAGGATTAAGTTATGCATGAGTGTGGTGATAGAGTAAGTTTTGGGTAGGAATTTTATTGGGTTGTGCTTGATTACTATGACTGAATTAAGGTATAGGTTATGTGTTAGTGATTGAGAGTATTAGGTAAAAGAAATAGGTGGATATGGGTCTTAATTCCTAACTTGATTGGTATTGAATTGATGAAAAGATGCTGGGTAAAATTCTGGGTAATTGGTGAGTTTTGGCTGGAAGAAGGAGGAAAACCCAGGTTTTCCCTAGGTTCACAGGGTGCGCCGCGACCCAGCCTGGGGGCGCCGCGGTGTGTGTGGCCCTCCTGGCCATGGGAGCTCTCTGACTTGGGGGTGCATCGCGACTTGCTTGGCCAAGTCGCAACCCGCCTCCCCTTTAGTGCGAGAGCTTGCTTTCTGACTTGGGGCAAGTCGCGACTGGCTGGGCCAAGTCGCGACCCGCATGGGGGTTTGAACTTGGAAGGGTTCTTAGTGTCGTTAGGGCTCGAGGGTTCGAACCTAAGGGCTCAGGACGATTTCTACTGCCCGTTTTAGTGGAAATTGAGGTCTCGGAGGCTAGTTTTGCTATCTAAGTATTTTATTTCTGATTGGAAGTTGATAGATATTGATAATTCTTGGGACTAGGTTTGTCGCTAAGGTTCGAGGCTAGTGATCATGCTCGGAGTCAGTTCACTTTTTCTGCTCGGAAGCAAATGTAAGAAAACAACACCTGGTTATGTGGTTATGTTGGGACTAAGAGTTCCCTTGTAACGACCCAAATTAGCTATTAAGGCTTAAGGGCCTTGATTGGTGTGCCGGGAGGGCATAACTGGGATTAGAATGAATGTTATTGATTTAAATGCGTAAATGTATGATTAATAGTGTGTTTACGATAATTAGTGATATTATATGATGATATGATATATATGTTTGAGATATGTGTGAGAACCACATTATGATGTGGATAATTCTGCAGCCGGCGACTCGAGGCGATCCTAGGGCTAGATAGCAGGAAAAGTCACAACGGGGCATTATAATTGACTTTGGGCAAGTCAGGGGTATTTTAGGTATCGGATAGTGATTTAGACTATCGGGTGATAAAAATAAATAATTGGAGATATATCTGAGGTTAGGATGCCTAGGCGGGATTATTGGGGGATTTTACAGTTTTGGCCTCGGGGACGTTTCCAGCACCCCGAGCTTTGGGATTAGTCTAATAATCTAAGGGTATACTTGGAAGACTTAGGAAAATACTAGATAGAAAAGTGTAAACCGACCCTATCTCTATTTCTCTTCCTTCTCTCTCTTAGCAAAGGAAAACTACTGAAACTTGAGAGGGAATTGCTGGATTTAAGCTGTGTCTTGGGGAATTGAAGGGAATAATCTGGAGGGTTAGCTCAGGAACTGATCAAGGTCTGAGATAGAGCTAAGGTAAGTTCTGATTTTTCGTTTCTAAGGTTAGGAATTTAAAGAAAATGGCTGAGTTTTAAATATCTGTGGTTTTGGAATTTAAGGTGGGATTGGGGCTTGAAACTTTGAAGATAGGTCAGGGGACTCTTGGAGAATCGATTCTACAGCTGAGGTAAGGTTTAATTTACAATTTGATGGTTGAATTTGAGATTTTTCATGGCTGGTTTTGAGTTCTATGGGTTGAAATTTCAGAAGTTGGAATTGGGGTTTTGGTGAGTCTTAGGCTGGATTTTTGGTTGGATTGTGTTGTCTAAATCACTCTAATGTTGTTATTATTAATTGGTTTTGAGTTGGGGGCTTTGGGATGGTTTAAGGTGAGGTTTAGAGTTTGAAAATGGTGGTTTTTTTTCTGGGTTCGAAGGGTCGGGCCGCGGCATGGTTCTTGGTGAGCCGCGGCCCTTCGAAGATGTTGCATGCTGAAGAAGAAGGGCGGGCCGCGGCATGGCCCAAGCAATGCCGCGACCCTTACCTGTTTTTGAGCCTTTGGAGGTTCTGTTTGGGGGCCATGCCGTGGCATGGGTGGCCTATGTCGCGGCGCTTAAGGGATTTTGAGATTTTGAGATTTTAGGCTTGGGAATTTAACCTAAGGTGCTCGGGGTTGAGTCTTTTACCATACTTGGTGAAGTTCAATGTTCCGGGTACTAGAACTTGGCTTGGGAACTCATTTAATATTGTTAATGGTATTCTTTATCATGGTTGTGACTAGGTGTTAAGCTAGGGCTTGAGGATCGGATCGCGCTCAAGGAGTATCGCCCGTAACTAGTTCATCTGAGAGCTAAAGGTAAGAAAACTGCACCCGGTTATATGTTTGTGATGGGACTAAGTGCTCCCGAGAATTGTATCGTGTCAACGTTGGTATTACGCCATGGGACATGTAAAAGCGGCCTAAGGGTGTCGTACATACTATTAGCGCACAGAGCGCGATTTGGCCACTGGGAGCCATGAACACTGGGATAACAGAGGGAGCAGCCTGTGAGTACTAGCCCTGGTTATCGTCTATAAATTGTACATGTTAGGAGTTTATATGCCTAGTATGTGGAATACTTGACTATATTGAATGGTTATTTGACTGAGGCTATGTGATGCAACGTGAGATATTGACTTGTCTGATAATTGCTTATGCTCTGTTGATACTGTGTTTTCTTGCTGGGCCTTGGCTCACGGGTGCTACGTGGTGCAGGTAAAGGCAAGGGCAAGCTGGACCAAGCCTGAGGTGGAGAGCTCCAAGGTGGAATGTACATAGCCAGCTGTTCGATCACCACGATCGAGGAGTGGACCAGGACAGGGACTACCTAACTGCTTGTTTTTCCTTAGTATGGCTGGTTACTGTATCTGAATCTTACAACTTCTAGAAACGGTCTTAAAACTTATATTTTGGGATCCCGTGTAACCAGATAATGTTTCTTAATGAAAAATGTGGCTTTTGAGACCAAAACGCTTTTAACCCTAGCTCCTTTGTAGCTTCTGCAACACGATTTTAATTAAATGACTTGATTAGCAAGTCTGGCACTTTATAAACACATAGTGTAACGGTCTTGGCTATCCAGGGCGTTACATCCCTATATTTATATGCAATGTCATATGATGGTATTATGCCATGTGGACATGAGAGAAGCGGCCTAAGAGTGCCGGAACTAATATTGGCGCACATGGATGCGGCTTGGCCACTGGTAGCTGAGGTTAATTATATAATCACTGAGCTCGGCCTAAGCGAGCCGGAGTCAGTGGGGTAAACAAAGGGTGTGGCCTAAGGGTGTCGACCCTGGATATTGAATGGTTTATTTGTTGTTATTAATCTGATGATCATGGCATGTTTATTACTTGGATGATTGATTATTAGTTTGCAGCTTGATATCACTAATTATGTGAATTATGTGGTTTGCTGAGTATTTTATTGATGGTTTGTGAATTATTTGGTTATTGACTATTGATTATGCTCTGTTATATGGTTTTCTTGTAGGGCCTTGGCTCGCGGGTGCTACGTGGTGCAGGTAAAGGCAAGGGTAAGCTGGATCAACCCTGATTTGGAGAGCTCTAAGGATGGAATTGTTAGAAATGTGCCCTGAAAGCATATGTAGTAGACATTGTTTTATGAAATAAATAAATAAATTGAATTTGTTATGCATATATTTTATGGACTGTATTATTCTATGATAATATTATGTAAATATCAGGAAAATTCCTAAGTTCATATATGTAATCTCAAACACGTATTAGTACGGGAGGATTGTGTTTGAGATAAATGAACTTGAATAGTTCGCAGTAAAATAAAATTATGGAATCTTTAGATTAATTACTGCAAGTATGGTCCACTAGTATTATGAATACATGTGATCTAGATCCGGATCACTAGTGTGGTAGGACACTTTAGTGGAGGTGCTTTATATATTAGAGAATATATAGAACTGAACCAGATGTGTTTCTTAATACTTAGTTAAATACCGTTTCGAAGTATTAAATAAATATATCAACTGATGATCATATACAAATAGATCTTAATCCTAAAGTTACTATGAACTCCTGTTTATATTATATGAGTTCTTTGATTCACTTGTTAGGGTCTGTCAGAATGATCAGGCTAGAAACTTTTGTTTTGGGAACTCATTAATATAGATGGTTGGGGACATAGTATATAGATATGGAATCTATACCTTCTCGCAAGAGATTGAATGATGGTTCTCTTAAGATTTGACTTTTGGGACTGAAAGGTTATTGAGCTCAAATTCATAATTTAGTTATGAATTAACCTTCACTAGTAGAGTCAATGGTACTTAAGGAAACAAGAGATAATTAAAAGGGTAAAACAGTAATTTTATTCCCGATTAATTATGAACCATTATTAGAGGGTCAAGTTGTATGCAATGATTATATCAATGGACGCTTTATGATTATAAAGTACTCAGTAAATGAAATGTCTATAATTACAAGAGTGTAGTCTCATATTTATAGTGGAATAATCATGAGATTAATAAATTAAGATTATTTAATTAAAGAGTTTAATTAATAATCACAAATTTATTGGAGCTTGGAATTATAGGTCCATAGGTCCTCATAGCGGCTTTATCAACACTGTTCAAGGTAAGAGTTGATATGAAGGGAAAATAGTTTAAAGACATATTTAAGAAGAAATTTGTTCTTCAGGCCAAATATGCAATTATATGATAATAGAGATTGATTAATTAATTACAAATTAGTTGTAGTTAATAAAATTAATTAATATTTAATTATTGTATAATTTTTGAAATTATATTAAATAATTAAATTAATTTTGAAATTTAATTAAATAATTAATTAATTATAATTTTCAAAATTATAATAAATTAAATATTTATTTTCAAAAATTTTGGATTTAATTAATTGGTAGAATTAATTAAATATCTTTATTTGAGTGGGAGAAAATAATCTGATAAGTTCAAATTGGATTTGAATTTAAAAGATTAATATTTATTCAAATAATTAATTATATTTGATAATTAATTAAAGAGATAATTAATTTGAATTCAAATTTGAATTAGTTATCAGGTTGTTAGATCTTATCTGACAAAGTAATTTGAATAAATAATTAAATAAAATTTGAAAAACCAATATTCCTAGAAATTAGGAAGCAACACGTTCACACACAGTCCATGGACTGTGTGTGGCGTGTAGGGCCAGCATTTTTCAGGGTTGGGATTTTCAATTTTATTTATTTAATTAATTAATTAATGGATAATTCAAAAATTGGTTTTTGGATTTTTTCATTAATAGAATAATTAATTAATTAAAAAGTAAATTGTAAAATGGTTACATATTTATTTTTTAAATTTTGAAAATTTTCTGTTAAGTATGACTGATCAGAAAATTATTCAGATAAGAGAAGAGAGTGAGACTACTCTGAACATTCGCTCTGTGAAAAATAGAACGATAGTTTTCTCTCCCTAAAAATAAAGAACCAATTCTCAGGCCTATTCTCTTGATCTCATGAGTTGAGTACATCAAGTAGAATCACAAATAAACTATCATTCATTCTCTAAGTGCCCACACATTTCTTGAGGTGTAGAGAACGCTTTGGAAGATCTTGGTGTGAGTACGTGGGAGCGGCTTGGATAGGAAGATCGTTCTAAATACGAAAAGATAGCAAGGACACTTGATAGGCTTCAAGAGGTATGATTTCTATTATTATCTTGCTTATGATTAATGTATGTATATTAATGGATCCGCATATTTAAAGGTAGTTTAAATATGTTACAAAATTTTTGTTGTACACTGGGCCAGCCACACCACCATTCCGCTGCATATTAGGAAACTCGTTCCTAACAGGAATGTACATAGCTGGCTCTTGGCCGCCACGGTCGAGGGATGATACAGGGACAGGAGACCCTAAAGTACCTATTTTTCCATTAGATTGGCTTGTGGTTGTTTATACCCTTTGGAATTTCGTAAATTGTCTTAACCCTGTTTATTTTTGGGATCCCGTGTAACAAACATTTATTTAAATAAAAATTTGTCTTTTCTAACCAAAATCTTTTAACCTTAGTTTAATAATGGTTTAGTGACACATTTACAACTAAATGACTTGATTAGCAAGTCTTGAACCTTTATCAACACCAATGTAACAGTCTTGGTTATCTAGGGCATTACATAGGTCATCTTTTTGGGGCCGAACTACTATAAAATATGGTGTTATTTATTCGATGATATCTCTATTATTGAATCCATGCTCTTATGTTCTCAAGTTGACGAAAAACAACGTCAACATCTTTATTTTTAAAATTAACTTTTAGATCTTGTGTTTTGTCAAATGGTTAAAAATAGGATTTGATAGATTGATTATTTGAACATTGTATTTTTGCTGATTACCCGTTTTGACCCTTTATTTTAAAAAATGAACCTTTGGACCATGTATTTATTTAAAAGGTTCAAACTTCTTATAAAAATTAGATTATATATTCATATAATTTTGTTTTCTGTAAGGGTTCACACTATTTTGAACCTTGTATTTTAGTCTATTACTCGTTGGAACCTTTATTTTTAAAAATTAACTTGTGGACCTCAAGTTTTGTCAAAAGGTTAAATTAGGAATAGATAGATCGATTATTTGAACACTATATTTTGGCCGATTACTCATTTTGATTCTTTATTTTTAAAAATTAACCTTTGGATCATATATTTATTCAAAAAGTTAAAAATTCTTTATAAAAAGTAAATTATATAAATATATATCATTTATGTTTTCTATAAGGGTTCACACCATTTTGAACCTTGTATTTTAGGTCTTTACCCATTTGGACCATTTATTTTTTAAAATTAACTTGTGAACCTTGTGTTTTGTTAAAAGGTTAAAAAAAGGAATATAAAAGATAGATTATTTTGAACTATGTATAATTTGGTTGATTACCTGTTTGGATATTTTATTGTTAAAAATTTAGATTTGGATCTAGTGTTTTGTCAAAAAGTTAAAATATAAATAGGTAGATTTTATTATTATTATAATTGTTATTATATAGATATTTTTATCTATTATAATTTTTATTAAAATAAAAAAGAGAAAATGGATAAAAAAAATTCATTAATTAATTAATAGACATAAATTAGAAAAATAAAATAAAAAATGAGAAAAAATTAATGGTTACTTATATTTATAATTTAATTAAATAGTTGTGGTAATTAAATATCTAATCAAATTTAAATTCAAAATATATATCGTTGAAATAAATCAAATTTAAATTATATATATTGTTAATATATATGTTTGTAAATCTATTACATTTAAATTAAAAAAACATAAATAATTGTAACAAACATTTATTATATTTATTATTATTTTTGTTGTTGCATCATCGATCATAAATTAGAGGTGTCATTTGTTTAAGCACATGAATATGTATAACTTGAAAATGATTATTCGATTTAAATTTTTTAAATTTATTTATTTATTTTTATTAATATTATTTTTAATTCATAATGTGTTTCCTTGTTTCTAAAAAGAATATTTCGTGCTTCACATCAACCTCCGTGTCTTTTGTTGCTGCAGGAATGTCTGCTAAAATTACAATATAGAAAACATTTATTTACTATAGTGAAAACAAATCACAAATCCAAACAATACCATTAGTAATTTTGTATTGTCACAAGCTTAATAAAATATCAAATGAGAAAAAAAATACACTTATTAATATTGATGATAGATGATAATATTTATAATATTTTGTACATGTTGACTGCCTTTTTCGCTATCAACCTTAAGAAGAGAGATTAAAGAAACAAGCAATACGAACACAATGATGTTTACATGGTTCAGGTTATAAAAGAACCATAGTCCACGAGTCTTTGGTATTAAGAAGATTGGGAGCTTGTGATGGCAAGCTCCAATGGTGTATTCTCAAGCAGTGTTTTGATTGCTTTGAGTACAATGTATTTTTTCTCTAAAAAACTGAACCCTTTACAATGAGACTCCCAACTCTATTTATAGAGGTTGGAGTAATTAATACTAATCATTTGTAATTAATATACATTCTTCCTGTTATTGGGGGATTAATACAATTTCAATGCATTTGGCTACATTGAATAGAGATCACGGCCCAAGCGAGACCTGCGGGGCCCACTGCAGAAAGGTACCTACTTTATGGGGAACATGCCCCTGGTACTGTCAGGGCATGCTGTACATATTTCCTTGTCAAGCGGGGGAGTGGGAGTGTGAATGGTCGAGTCGTAAAATCGACAACACTGTAGGCGGATCGCCCAAAAAGGTTGTCAGGTATTCCTCTGATGCTGGTAACCTGCATTGGCTGACACTGCTTATCCTTTAGATCCCAAGGGCAAGGTCCTTAGCCTAGAATATAATTGATGGCAAGAAACCCATGGACTGCCAAGCAGCCCTCGGGACATAGCCTTAGGAAGACGTTTGTAGCTCTTAGGACATGGCTCTGGGGAGATGTCCACGTCCTCCCTCTATCCAAGGGGAATAATCTCCAACTGTAGAACCGACCTCCCGAGGACTTATCCTCGATGCGTGGCCTCATTGAAAGAAGCACATGTCCTACCACATGTCCTACTCGGACTGCCACATGTCCAACTCGGACGATCACGTGCCTTTGGGTGAAAATACGGACAACAGTACATCTATTCACTTTTGAATAAAAAACATAATTATAATATAATAAGAAAATTTGATATATAGAGAACAAAAAACTATTACGTAATCTGCGGGTCTCAATCGATGAGTTTTCTCTACATTTGTCATGTGCACAAAACTTACTTGAAAATACCTTTTGAGATATTGTAGTGTGAACATAGTTTGATATTAATGCATGTGTGGAAATATGCATGATATACATTAAAAGTCACGTGCTTGTGTATAATACACAAAAAACTTAAAGAAAGACTGGTACACTTAGAAGGATACTCATAGGATATAAACAAACCAACAATTTTATATAAACAATCTGTATATATACACATATATTCATATATATAGGGAGAGAAAATTCTATATTGAAATTAGAATTATTGATTACTATTCTCTTGAGCAATTGAGAACCAACCATGAAGCTAAATAAATTTTTAATCAAATTAATATTATGTGTATGTATATTGATATTTTTAATTGTTAAGATATTTTAATTTTGAATTTAAAGTAATTTTTATTTTAGTAATTTTTAATGAAAAACTACATGTTAAAACGTGTGAGGTACATTTTATTAGATTATTATTACGATTAAGATGGTACATAGGAATAAATACATGAGAAAACGTGTATTGTACATTTTATGTGATTAATTTTATTTTTTAGTATTTTTCAATGATTAAGTAGTTAAGATATTTAAGCTAAATACATTTTTAATCAAATTAATATATATATTGATATTTTTAATTGTTAAGATATTTTAGTATTGAATTTAAATTAATATTATTTTTAATGAAAAACTACACGTTAAAAAGTGTATGGTACATTTTATTATATTATTATTAAAATGGCAAATAGGATAGGAATAACTACGTGATGACTCAAATTCTAATATATAATAAACGTGTATATAATTTATCGTATATGGTAGTTCAAGAAGAGATATTTTCATATAATATTATTAATTTAAATAATAATATGAGATTTTTATATATAATATTATTAATTTAAATAATAACATCTTATAAATATTTTATTTTAATTTGTTACACCCAAAATTTGAGAATGGAAATTTTGATCTCGAAGTTAGGCTCGAAAAGTGTAAGCTCGAAATAAGCATGTTCGTCATAATCAGCTTTAATGAAAATATCAAGAACAGTCTCGCTGAGCAGTAAGTGTGACAACATCAAAATTGACGAGAGGTGTTCTGATATTATAAGTCAAGCTCGAAGCTACAATGACAAATGGTTCAACACTTGTATAAATCTCCCGATTTATTTCCTACCATCAGACAAGACGGTTTGAGCTCGAGGATTGTGAGCTCGAAAAGGATGATCTCGACAACATTATTTGTGGAGAACATAGGCGAACCGATATATCAAGCTCGTGATTGGTGAACGGTATCGACATATGAGTACAGTGTTCAAGCTCGTAAGACATGTGTGAACATGTATCTTGTTATAAAATCCTTATGTTTAAGGGATTCGATGTAATCTGTTATTAAATCCCAAATATCATGGGATTTATACGCGTACATAATAACCATACGTGTTTATTTGCATTGATTTAATTGATTTGTATTATAACTCCCCGAAATTTGTGGGGAGATATTCAATAAACCACTCTATAAATAGAGTGGGAAAATTCATTTGTAAGGGGTGAGAAATTTGTATTGGGAAGATTCTGCATAATTGCTTCCAGAAAGCTTTGAGAGAATTCCAAAAAGTGAATAACACAGACTCGTGGACTAGGCAGATTTTAACTGCTGAACCATGTAAAAAATCGTGTCTATATTGTTTTTCTCCTCTGGTATTTTTGTTTAATTGCTCTTCATTTATAAGTTGACGAAAAACGACGTCAACAGTTTGGTGATTTCATTGAGAGCCATTAACACAAGATGTGAGCCTTTTTAATCAAAAGGCCTCCTGAATAATCAATGGCCGCTGCAAGTAACCCCAACATGTATGAGCGACATGTGTGAGCAGACACCTCATGCTGAGGACTATCCCCAACGGTCTGGAAAGCAGCCCATGGTGGATCCTGATCCTGAAGAAATGAGTGATTCGTCCAAGTCTCGGGGGCCACCTACCCCCAGGCCTGACGAGGATTTGTATTACAATCCTGAAAGATATGTTCCTATTGTGGAACTTGAAAATTGGCAACTGCGTAAAAAGTTGGCAGAGGCAACAAAATGCAATGAAGAATTAGCCAGACAGGCTGCTAACGCCTAGGGACCTCCCCGGAGGCCTAGGGGACGTCATTGTGGGAGCACGACTGCCAGGAGGGCGAAGCAAGTGCCCTAGCCGACGTATCACCTGACTTAGCCAAGGCCTCGGAGGAGTAACCGGGCTGAGGCTACTGCCATCCCGACTATAGAAGTACTAATAGGAACAGGTAATAACCGAGCCCCCCCGACGACTCAGAACCTGAATCCTGATGCTGCGTGAAACAACTCGGTGCCTGACCAGGAAAACTCTGGGCCATCCAAACCCTACAATATAAGACAACCACCGTCACCCATAAGGCATCAACCATCACCAATAAGGAACCCCTCGACAGTCCGAGAGGTCCCACAAACTGCACATCGGAGGCCATCTTGCAGCGGTAGTCGAGATGGAAACCGAGAGGCTAGGCCTAGACAGAGGAACGAAAGAGAGGCTACCCAAGATTTCAGGGCTCCTCATCCTTCAGGAAAAAAAATGTGAAGATCACAAACTTCTGGAACAAGGAGGCCAGCAGGCGACCCACCTCGTAATCATCAAGCCACGCGTTCAGAAAGGGCTGCAAGTTATGCAAGCGAAAATTCGGACTACACTAGGTCCGTGAGCATTTATAACACCGACCCAAGGCATACAAGGAATCACCCTGATCTGCGAGGTCAGCTAAACCATAATCGGGGTCGAGATAATCCCCCGAACCCTGATCTGAGCGACCATCTGAATGGTCGCAAACAGCCAGCGTATAACCCTATACCAAGACAGGGACCTGGAGTTTTTATTAATGATAACCAGCCTCCTCAGGTTCAGTCTTGACCTCCAGTGGATTTAGTCCAGGAAAGGATTGACCAATTAGAAAGAGTATTCAGGCTCCTGTAGAACGAGCGTAGCAGGGATAAGGCTGAAGAGTCTGATGAAGAGCTCGAGCATTTTGTCCCGCATATCTCCAGCACTCTGTTTCCTCAGGGATTCAGGATACCTCATGTCTCGCCATTTGATGGAAACTCAGACCCGTATAGTAATCTGAGTACCTTCAACACCATCATGCAAGCCAACAATGTTCGCTACGAGCTCAGATGTATGTTGTTCCCAGCCACACTTAAGGACCAGTAAAAAACTGGTTTGAGAAGTTTAAAGGCACTCGATCTCATCCTGGGATCAATTATCTAGAGACTTTAAGAAACAATTCAAGGCTATGATTGGCATCACGCCCGAAGCCTCAGCCTTAACGAATGTTCGACAACAACAAAATGAGTCATTAAGGAGTTACCTCACGAGGTGTAACCTAGAAGTGGCCCGAGCTCGAGTGTCGATGATAGCGGTCACCTGATGGATGTTAGAGTGGGTATACTGCCAGGAAGTCCCTTATGGGAAGACATACAAAGGAAACTTGTCAGGTCGCTAACCAAGTTCAATCGGAGGGCCTAGAGGTTTGCCAATGTGGAAGAGGCAAGGTTAGCACTGAACATGACCTCTCAGCCCATAACTACAGCAACAAACGTGAACTCTGCCTCGACCTCGGCGGCCCCATCAACTTTGAAACCCTCTGAGGATAACCCTTCTAAAAGGATGAAGAACGGAGGGAATAACCCCGAGGTTGATGGATGAAAGAAGAAGAAAGGGGACAAATATTTCTCCGTATACAAAGTGTATACCGAGCTCAACGAGTCTCGGGAGAATATTTACCTGGCTAACGAAAACCAGGTCTCGTTTAGATGACCCGACCCCAAGAGGAACCAAAAATCAAAGAGGGATTCAAATAAATACTGTAGATTCCATAGAGATATCAGAATCACAACTGATGAATGTTGACAACTGAAAGACGAGATCGAAGGTTTGATCTCGAGGGGCTATTTCAGACAATACGTCAAGAATCGAAATCCCAATCAACCTTCGACAAGCCAAAGGGCAGCAGCTACACAACCTGCCCAGAACAATAACTTCTGAGCTCAGGAGGACGAGCGACCTCCTCCAATTGATGGAGAGGATGTAATAACCATCTCGGGTGGACCTCATATCGCAGGTTCGGGTAGGAACGCCCAAAAGAGATACGTGAATGAGCTCAAGACTGGAGACGATCCTCCCTATAAACCCAAACCACGAGCTCTGAAACAAAAGAGGGTTGAGACTCAACCCATAACGTTTACTGAAGAGGATGCATGACACGTCTAGTTTCCCCATAACAACCCCCCGGTCATAACTCTCCAACTCACGAACAAGAGGGTACGCCGAGTCCTGATTGATAACGGGAGCTCAGTGAATATCCTTTATAAAGCCAGTCTAGAAAAGATGGGACTCGTGCTTCGTGATTTGAAAGCATGTGCAACAACATTGTACAGTTTTTCAGGAGAAGGAATTGCCTGTATGAGATCCATTGAACTCCTCGTAAGCTTGGGAGACTATCCAGTCTCAATGACCAAGATGATGGAATTTGTAGTGGTGGAACTCCCATCGGCCTACAACGTACTCCTCGGAAGACCTGCCCTAGTTGGGCTGGGGGCAGTATCGTTCGTTAGGCATTTGGCCATCAAGTTCCTGACTTCTAGTGGCATCGGGACGTTGAAGGGGGACCACCTCGCGGGAAGAGAATGCTATAGCATCTCCATAAAGGGAAAGAAGCAAACAAGTGCACATGCACTTGTAGTTATTCAGAAAAAGGATGGGATGGTCCATGAGATAGATGAAGAGATCGACCCCTGAATAGAAGAAAGGGATGGCCTCGAACCTCTAGAAGAGCTCGAGGAGGTCAAGCTCGAAGAAGTAGATGCCATGAATATTGTAAAGGTGGGTAAGAATCTTTCTAAAGAAGCGAGATAGCAATTAATCTACTTCTTAAAAGAAAACCAGGATGTGTTCGCATGGTCACACTTGGACATGGTGGGAATCAGTCTGAATGTCATGAGCCATGCACTTAACATTGACAAAAGCTTCCCCTCGAAGCAGCAAAAGCAAAGACTCCTCGACGATGATAGAAAGAAGGTCCTCAAGGAAGAAGTCGACATGTTAAAGGCAAATCAGTTCATACGAGATGCCTTTTATCCTGATTGGATTGCCAATCCAGTGTTGGTTCCAATACCCAACGAAAAATGGCGAACCTGTATCGACTACTCAGACCTTAATAAGGCATGCCCTAATGACTATTTCCCCTTACCTCGGATAGATCAACTCGTAGACACCATGCAGGTCACGACATCATGTCATTCATGGATGCTTATTCTGGATATAACCAGATTTTCATGCACGCACCGGACCAAGAACATACGAGATTTGTAACCGATAAAGGGTTGTATTGCTACAGTGTCATGCCTTTCGGGCTCAAAATCACTGGAGTCACGTACGAAAGACTAGTGAACAAGATGTTTTCTGTGCAGATAGGAAATAACATGGAAGTTTATGTTGATGACATGCTAGTCAAATCTAAACATAACAATAACCATGTGGACGATCTTGCAGAATGCTTTACTGTACTACGAAAGTATATCATGAAACTTAACCCATAAAAGTGCTCTTTCAGAGTGTCTTCGGGAAAGTTTCTGGGATTTATAGTAAATGCACGAGGAATAGAGGTTAATCCAGACAAGATCAAGGCATTGATTGATATGCCCTCACCTTGAAAGCATAAGGATGTCCAGAGCTTAACTGGACATATGGCGGCACTAAGTAGGTTTATTTCAAAATCTATAGACCGTTGTCTTCCTTTTTTTCAACCTTTTAAGAGGGGACAAGAAGTTCGAGTGGTCAGATGAGTGCGAGCTTGCATTCCAAAACCTAAAGAAGCACCTCGCCGAACCACCAATCATGTCAAAACCTATCACGGGAGAAGTCTTGTATTTATACATCGCTACAACCGAGCATGCTGAAGAAGAGGACGTATGCATGATCAATTCTCAACATACCTGGATGACCCCAATAGTCAATCACCTTGTAATCGGAATTCTCCCAGCAGAACAGAACGAGGTTCGGAAATTGATGTATCAGATCCTGAGGTACACTATTGTGGAAGGAAGGTTGTATCGAAGAGTGTATTCTATGCCATTACTCTGATGTGTAACTCCACCTGAGGCGAAGAAAATTTTGGAAGAAATTCATGAAGGATTTTGTGGAGATCAAACCAGGGTGCATAGTCTATCCAAATAGGTGATAAGACAACGGTATTTCTAGCCCACAGTCAAGGCAGACACATTCAAATATGTCAAAAGATGTTATAAATGCCAGTGATTTGCTTCAATTCCACGAGCTCCACCTACTGAGCTTACCATGTTGACCTCCCCATGGCCATTCGTGGTGTGGGGAATCGACCTTATAGGCTCACTACCAACATGCAAAGGTGGAGTAAATTAAACTATCGCCGCGGTCGATTATTCCACGAAATGGACCGAGGCCGAACCCCTAGCCACAATTACCTTGTAAAAAGTTTTAGACTTTGTGGTAAAAAATATCATCTGCTGAAATGGGATGCCCAAAAAGATAGTGTCGGACAATGGTACCCAGTTAGACAGTGACATGTTTACCCATTTCTGCGAAAAAATTGGATAGTAAAAAGATTCTCCTTCGTCGCCCATCCCCAATCAAATGGTCAGGTCGAAGCAGTCAACAAAACTCTAAAAAGCTCCATAAAGAGAAGGTTAGAGGAGGCTAAGGGAAGGTGGCCCGAGGAGTTACCTCAGGTTTTGTGGGCTTATCGAACCACAGCTCGAACTTCAATAGGGCATACTCCCTTCTCCCTAGCATATGGATGCGAGGCCATGTTGCCTATTGAAGTTAAAATACCTACAATACGGAGCCATGCTTACAATCAGGCCTCGAACTAATCCCAGCTCAAAGAAAGTATAGACCTCATTGAAGAAAGACGAGATGAAGCTCAATTAAAAAATGTTGCATACCAACAACAAGCTACAAGCTACGAGGTTTTTCAATAAGAGGGTCCGAGACAGAAAGTTCGGATTAGGAGACCTGGTATTATGATGTGTATTTCTGGCTACACGAGACCCATCTGCTGGTGTACTCGGACCTTACTGGGAAGGACCTCACCAGATCGAGTCTATCATCCAGACTGGAGTATATAAATTGGCAAGACTAAACAGATAGTTGGTTCCACGAGCTTGGAATGGTGAACATCTATGACCTTATTATCAGTAATGTAGGAAGGATGTTTGTGTTGTAACCAAGATTGTTTATTTTCACACTTTTGTTAATAAAATGTTAAATTTTGCTCAAAAGTTGCTTTCTTTATTAAATGTTGTATTAATTAACCTATGGTCACACTCATAGGATATTAAGGGGGCATCAGTGGTATACAATCATACCATAAATTTGAAAAAATAAATAACATAGAATAAAAATGTCTGGATCGTTAACCCAGCATGAAAGTTTTAAGTATATACATCAACTAATAAAAAAGTCTGGATTATTAATCCGACATAGAAGTTACAAGTGTATACATGAGCTAAAGTTGTCTGGATTTACCTGGATTGAAAAGAAAGCTAAGATAGTCTGGACATAACTAGATTATCAAAATTATAAGTGTATAATTAATAACTAAATACGCGAGCTAAGATGGTCTAGACATAACCAGATTATCAAAATTATAAGTGTATGGATTAATAACCAAACATGCGAGCTAAGGTGGTCTGGACATAACAAGATTATAAAAATTACAAGTGTATGGATTACAAACCAGACACGAGCTAAATAAGTTTGGAACAAACCAACTAAAATTAATCGACAGAAAGTTGGAGTATAAATAAACCTACTTCAAACTAAGTCGAGTCTGAGGCTGGTCACTACAAGAAATTTGGCCTTTACCTACCAATATTATTTGTGGGTAAAAATGTTGCATTGGTAGGTAAATGTCTTTACCTACATATTTTGACCAATAACCTATTGGTTGGTAATAGTTAGTCGAGAAATGTATTATTACCTACGATTAGTATATTGGTAGATAAAAATCACGTGGGCCCCACAAAAATGAGTCAGCTACCATGAGATAGTGTTTGATGTGGCATCATATGTGGCAAGTGATGTGGTACCTAACGTGGCACCTGACGTAACAATTATGTGTCAGATATAGGATGACATGTCATCCAACGTGGCACGTGACATGGCTTAGTGGTCATTTTCTTACATATGGCAGTAACCTATTGGGCCACGTGGCGTGCTCTCAAAGAGTTATGTGACACGTGATCATTAGGCCACATGGCATATTCTCATTGGTCTACATGATGTTTTTATGGATTAAATACATGAATTGTTCTAGTTAGGTGGAATAAAATTTTTATACATGTTTAAGTAAATAACAACTTTTTATTTTTTTTACAATATTAATAATTTTAAAATTTTCATAAAAGCTAACAATAAAAATAAATATACATAATGTACATTACATTAATTTGAAATTTCATAAAAATGGAACTTTAAAAACAAATACAAAGTTACAATAATATAAACTCTCAAATTAAAAATGAATAGTATAATAAATCTTTGTAAATACAAAGAATCTCCCTAATTCTCAACTTTAAATCAAACGTCTCTCTCTCTTTTCCTTTGCCAATGTAACCAGTTTTGGTTTTATTTCTTCATGTTCTTAGTCTTATGAACTATAACTTCCCCACCTTTTCTCCAACTGCACAAACTAAAAACCAAGTCCCATTTAGAGAAATGTGACCATATGCAAAAGCAAATCAAATAACTTGTCAATAAGAAAGGATCTTCCCACTCTCCATCATGATAAGCAACATATTGAATACCTTTAAATGTTTGGTGGTCTCGAATCAGAGTAAAGAGTTAGATTGGATGCTTGTGGCAGAGGTGAAGAGTTTAATTTCAACACAATAAATATCCCCAATTTAATCATCATAATGATTTCAGATAATATGTGACTTATTATTATGGGCGTTTATGACACTTGACACACCAACATATATTAAAAAAAAATATATGAGCACATCAAATCTCATAATCACCAACATAAAATAAGTGCACTTATTCTTGAACATCATAGGTAAAATAAATTGAAAGTAACAATGGCATAAATCCACAAACTAACGAACAAACTAAAAATCAGATTATAGACATAGAACCAGACCCTACAGCCAAAGTGCAAAACTAAATCTTAATACAAATATCATACACAAATTACCAAACAAAATATAATAAAACATATCCTAGCTCAAAAGAGATCCTGTAACATCCCAAATTTCCTAATATGGCTTAGTGCCTGGATTAGGGGGCCGGGAGGCAATAATTGAGTTATTATGTGAATTATATTATAATATAATTATGCTTGTATGTTAAAGATATTAAATATGTGTATGTGGGCCCGTTTCTTATAAGAAGGGTATATTAGTAATTTGACCCGTTTGGGGTATAAATGCAAATATGTGCTTCTGTGATTGAGACCATATTATTATGTGGATATATTTGGGTTACTCGATGAGAGGCGGTCCCGATGAGCAAGTTAGCGGAAAAGTCACAACGGGATCTTAATACCCGGTTCGGGGTGAGCTTAGAGGTATTCTAGTAATTTAGTACATTACCGGGAATTAGTGGGTAATGGGAATTTATTGGTAACCGTGTGAGAATATTGGAAGTAGCGGGAATTATAGGACGCAAATTGTGGATTGCCGGATTTAAGGCAAAGGACAAAATTGCCCTTGTGAACACTTGATGAATAA
The DNA here is from genome assembly GCF_963169125.1 of Humulus lupulus. NCBI lineage: Eukaryota > Viridiplantae > Streptophyta > Magnoliopsida > Rosales > Cannabaceae > Humulus > Humulus lupulus. The sequence goes on from NC_084795.1 coordinate 213,814,676, forward strand.
GATAAGGACAAGGGGTAAAATGGTCATTTTTGAGCTAAGTGTAGTGTTAGGGTGAGCTGGGCTGGCTGAATTATGCTGAGAAGGTTTGAGAAATTACAGGGAATTAAAAAGAAAAGACTTCAGTAGCTCTCTCTTTCTCTCTCATGTTCTCTTTATGCTCCATGGGTGTTTGAATAGTTTTTGGGAAATTGAAGAGGAAAGCTTGAGAAATCAAGGTGTTAGGTTAGGGGGAAAACAGAGGCTAGGCTCAAGTGTTCATCACAGCTGAGGTAAGAAATCTGAACTGAAATTGTATGGTTAGTTTTGCTGAATAATTTAGAATTATGGTGTTGATGCATGTTAGATGGTTGGAAGGTTGAGTTAATGGGTTTTGATAAGTTTTATTGTGATATATGGCTGAGTTTTGTCTTTTGAAAGGGTTGTGATAATTATGGGAACTGAATTGGAAGGTTAGGATGGAATGAGATGGGTTTTAGTTGGGTTCGGTTGAAGAAAAACCCAGAAATTTTTGGGTTCGTGGTGGTGATCCGCAGCCTGCGAAGGGATTTTTGAGCTAGAAGGGCTCGGAGGCAGGGGCGGGCCGCGGAGCGTCAGGGGCGCGCCACGGTGGGCGTTGGTTTCCAGGGAGGCCGGGCCTCTGGAATTTTAGGAGGGCCGCGGCTCGGGTGTGAGGGGTCGCGACTCTTAAGGGGAATTTTGGCTTAAATGAGATTTTTAGATTGGTAACCTAACCATTTGGGCTCGGGATCGATTCTACTTCCTTGTTAAGTGGAATTCAATGTCCCGGAGGCTAAGAGTTGGTCTGTAAGTTGTTATTTACCTGCTATTGATGGGAACTTCCTTATCGCAGTTGTGACTAGGTTTTCGCTAAGGGCTTGAATCGGGGGTCGTAGTCAGAGGGTCGTCGCTAATAACCCGCATACGGACCAAAGGTAAGAAAACTGCACCTGTTATATGAATGCATCATTAGAGCTTAGTTAATGTAATGAACATGATTATTATTATGTTGCGAATGTCTGATTAGGTATGCTGTAACATGCATAATTATGATTATGCTTATGAGTTTTGAGTGAATGTATTATAATGCATTGTGCGACTACTTGATAAGTATGCTATATGAAACATGTGACTGTCTGTTATGGCTATGAAGCTTAGTTTATAAACTACGGTATTATTGGGATGTTAAGTGGGGATCAACTTATTAGTTGAGAATATGATGGGCTCTAGGAGATCCTTATTAGTTGAGAATCCCAAGGCTTCAATTTATAAGTTGGAGGCATGTGGTGGCTTGACTTATAAGTCAAGGGCATAAGGAACTTAGTTTATAAGATAAGATTGGCATAATGCACGTGGAATGCAGGCCACCATGGCTGGGCCACCCTGGGAGTGCAACACGCACTTGACTGGCTCGGATGCCAACAACTTGAAAGAAAGTGCGACATACACTTGTGTGACTCTATGTTCTCCAATTGCGTTTAATGAATACACTGGATTCAGTTATTACTATTTGATGGTTGTTTTATTCACTGAACTGTTGATTATGTTTTCTTGCTGAGTCTTCTGGCTCACATATGCTTTGTGGTGCAGGTAAAGGTAAAGAGAAGCTCAACCAGCCATGAGTCGGAGAGCATTAGCAGTGGTATGTACATATGCAGTCCACTCGACCACCACGGCCGAGATGCTCAGAGGAACTAGGGTTAAACCTAGCTTTTGCCGCTTAGGACGGCTTATTGTGTAATTTGAGTTTTGTAGTAAGCTTTTACACTAACATTTTTGGGATCCCATGTAAAGAACTTGTTTTTAACTTAATGGAAATGTTTATGAGTTGATCAAAATTTTAATACCTAAACCCTTAGTGGCTTAATCAAATGTTTAGTCCAAATGACTTGTTTAGCAAGTCCAGCACTGGTTTTAAACACACTTGGTAATGGACCCTAATTAGCAGGGCGTTACAACTTGGTATCAGAGCAGCCAAGTTTTAAGGGTTCCTGACGTTGGACTGGGCATGTACATACACTGCTAAAGACAAGCTCGACTCAGGGTTGGGTAATTATTAATATAGTTATGTGTGTATTTGCTTAAATGAGTCATGTGTGCTTTATCTGCTAGTTTAAATAAGAAGCATGAGTTTTTCTGATAGGGCCTGGCCCTTGACAACTGCATGTAGGTTGAGACCGTGTTTATTAGCACGATAGATATTGGTAAATGTTGAAGGATTGCTTATTAGCGTCATTGAACTTGATGAATGTCAGAAACGCTTATTGGCGCTGCTGTATGTGTACTCTGGATAGAGGATGCTTATTAGCGCCGTAGTATGCTTAAGGAAAATGTTTATTAACATTGTTAAGTGGTTATGTATGCCAAAGAATATGCTTATTAGCATTTTGGTTTAGATGATGCCATGAATTTCTCTGCTTATTAGCATGATTATTGAGTGTGAATTATTGGGATGCTTATTAGCATTGTCAATGCATGTGGATGCTTATTCGATCGGTTTTGAACCGTGGGTTGATGTGAGATACTGTTATTACTGCCTGATAAGCTGAGTCATTGATTGCAGATAGACTTGGAAGTATGCTTCCAGGGCAATCCAATGAGCCAGCCAGCACTGGAAATCAGGCCGAAAGTAATGATCAGGGCCAGAACCCTCCGCTAGCCCCTGAGAACTGGTAGCAGGTGCTTGCAGACTTGCAAGCTTAACTGCAGAGGCAGAAGGAAGAGATATTACGATTGAGGCAACAACAGGTTCCAGCTGGGAACACTGCTCCAGGGGCCCTATCTGTTGTTTTAGTATCGCCGTACAGCAGCAGACAGAGTTGGAGAACCGTTGGGAGGTTGTATATGAGCAGTTCAGGAAGCAACACCCTCCGATATTTGAGAGTAGCACATATCCACTTTAGGCGGAGCAGTGGATGGCTCTAATTATGTCCATCTCGGACTTCATGAGAGTTGTGGGCAATGAAAGGGTGGCCTGTGCCACGTACATGTTTCGGGAGGATGCCCGAATCTGGTGGGAAGTGGTGTCCTAGACTAGAAATGTAACTACAATGGGTTGGGAAGAGTTTAAAACCTCTTCAATGAAAAGTATTACAATGAGGCTGTTAAAGCTGCTAAGTCCGAGGAATTTAGCAAGCTTTTGCAAGGGAATATGTCGGTGACAGAGTATGCCCTGAAATTCGATAGATTAGCCAAGTTTGCTCCAGAATTGGTGCCCACTGATGGGACAAGGAAGGAAAGATTCCTTCAGGGGCTACAACCTATGATAGCCCAGGATGTCAGATTACCACTGTACTTGGAGTGACAACTTATGCTCAGGTAGTGGAGAGAGCCCTTACTGCAGAGGGTGCTGAGAATAAGATCTGGCGTGATAACGCAGCCAGGAGGTATATGAGGAGGATGGGACCTCCCTTCTCAGGAGTAAGTAGGGGCGGAGGCCCCAGTGACCAGAAAAGAAAGACCCCAGATACTAGTTTGGCTCCTAGACCTGATAGGAGGCCACAGGGTGCGCAGATTGGCTGCCAGGGTGGCAATGAGAACTGGAAGACATATCCAGAGTGTGCCAGATGCTGGAGACGTCATCTGGGTGAGTGTCGGGTGAAGGCCTATTTTTTATGTGGACTTGTGGGGCATCTTAAGAAGGATTGCCCAAGACTGAAGAAAGAAGAACTTAAGAATCCAGATAGCGCGACTCCGGCTCGAGTATTTTCTTTGACCCAAGCTGAGGCTGAGGCTAGGCCTTCAGTGGTCACAGGTCAACTTTCTAGTGCTGGCATATCTTATTCTGTGTTGATTGATTCTGGTTCTACACAATCATATGTATCTAGTAGGATTGTTGATAGTTTGTGTAGGCCTTGTGAGTTTTATGCTGTGGGATTTGGGACACTGTTACCCACTGGGGAGTTGGTGGTTTCCAGGAAGTGGGTTAGGTCTTTACCAGTGATGGTAGATGGTAGGGAGCTATCAGTTGACTTGATAGAGTTAGCCATGACTGATTTTGACATAATTTTGGGGATGGACTGGTTAACTAGATATGGAGCAACCATTAATTGTAAAAAGAAGATGGTAACTTTTGAACCTGAGGGTGAGGAACCTTTTGTATTTGTTGGCACTGTGCATGGACCCCGAATGCCTATGATTTCGATACTGAGAGCTAGGGACCTACTACAGGAAGGCTGCATAGGATTCCTAGCTAGTGTGGTGGATACCACGCAGGTCATGCCAGTGGGACCATCAGAGACTAGGTTGGTCTGTGAATTTCTGGACGTGTTTCCAGAGGATCTACCGGGATTGCTGCCGTACCGAGATATTGATTTTGTTATTGAGCTGGAACCAGGGACAGAGCCAGTGTCTAGGGCACCTTACAGAATGGCCCCAGCTGAGTTGAGGTAACTCAAGGTACAGTTACAGGAGTTGTTGGATCTGGGTTTTATTAGACCCAGTTTCTCACCATGGGGTGCGCCGATGTTATTTGTGAAGAAGAAGGATGGTTCACTAAGGATGTGTATAGACTATAGAGAACTGAATAAGTTAACCATCAAGAACAAGTATCCCCACCAAGGATAGATGATTTATTTGATCAACTGCAAGGTAAAAAGGTATTCTGAAAGATAGATCTTTGATCTGGTTATCACCAGTTGAGAATTAAGGATGAAGACATACCCAAGACAGCTTTTCATATTAGATATAGGCACTATGAGTTTCTCGTTATGTCATTTGGTTTGACTAATGCTCCGGCAGCTTTCATGGACCTAATGAACAGAGTGTTTAAGGACTATCTGGACCAGTTTGTGATCGTCTTTATTGATGATATCTTGATTTACTCCCAGTCAAAGGAGGATCATGAGCAACATCTCAGGTTAGTCTTGCAGAGACTGAGAGAACACAAGTTATTTGCGAAGTTTAAGAAGTGTGAATTCTGGTTACCGCAGATGACATTCTTGGGTCATATTGTTAGTAGAGAGGGGATCAAGGTAGATCCATCTAAGATTGAAGATGTTAAAAATTGGCCAAGGCCAAGAAATGCCTCAGAGATTAGAAGTTTCCTTGGGTTGGCAGGCTATTACAAGAAATTTTTGGAAGGATTCTCCAGAATATCATCTCCATTGACAGAATTAACACGTAAGAACCAGAAGTTTACATGGTCAGATAAATGTGAGAATAGCTTCCAGGAGTTGAAGTGGCGTTTGATTACCGCTCTAGTCTTGAGTCTTCCAACTGGTCAGGGGAAATTTATGGTTTACTGTGATGCCTCAAGGCAAGGGCTAGGCTGTGTCCTTATGCAGGCAGAGAAGGTGATTTCCTATGCATCCCGACAGTTAAAGGATTATGAGTAGAGGTATCCAACTCATGATTTGGAGTTGGCAGCAGTGGTCTTTGCATTGAAGGTATGAAGGCATTACCTTTATGGGGAGAAGTGTGAGATATATACAGATCACAAGAGCCTCAAGTACTTCTTTACTAAGAAGGATTTGAATATGAGATAGAGGCGGTGGTTGGAACTGGTGAAAGACTATGACTGCGATATTCTCTATCATCCATGTAAAGCCAATGTGGTGGCTGATGCCCTAAGTCGGAGAGGTCCAGGGTAGTTATATAGTGTTAGACAGATATCCAAGGAGTTAGCAGAGGATATGACCAGAGCAGGGATTGAATTAGTAGTGGGCCAGTTAGCCAACATTTCCCTACAGTCTACTCTCCTAGAGAGGATAAAGGAGAGTCAGTTACAAGAGCCACAGTTGGTGAAGGTTAGAGAGGAGGTTCTAGCTGGAGTAGCTAGGGACTATTCTATATCTGACATGGGCCTGCTAAGATACAAGGGTCGGATTTGTGTTCTGATGGATGCTGTTATTAGACGAGAGATTCTGGATGAATCTCATACCACCCCGTATTCCTTGCATCCCGGTACCACCAAGATGTATCAGGACTTAAGAACTTTGTATTGGTGGCCGGGGATGAAGGGTGATGTAATTGAATATGTAGCCAAGTGTCTGACGTGTCAGCAGATCAAAGTTGAACATCAGAGACCTACAGGATTATTACAACCCTTAGACATTCCAGAGTGGAAGTGGGAAGACATCGCAATGGGTTTTGTGGTGGGATTGCCTAAGACAGTGGGTCAGCATGATTCAGTGTGGGTGATAGTGGACAGATACACTAAATCAGCTCACTTTCTACCAGTGAGGAAAACTTATACCGTTGGCCAGTATGTGGATCTCTATGTTAAAGAGATAGTATGTCTTCATGGAGCTCCGAGGTCGATCGTGTCAGATCGAGATCCTACTTTTACTTCCAAGTTTTGGGGAAGTTTGCAGAAGGCAATGGGCACGCAACTAAAGTTCAGTACAACATATCATCCACAGACCGATGGTCAGTCTGAGAGGACTATCCAGATACTGGAGGACATGCTGAGAGCCTGTGTACTGGATTTTGAGGGGTCTTGGAGTAAGTACTTACCCCTGATAGAGTTTTCCTACAACAACAGCTATCAGGCGACCATATGAGTGGCTCCTTATGAGATGTTGTATGGTAGGAAGTGCAGATCACCTATTCATTGGGATGAGTTGGGTGAGCGCAGATACTTGGGTTCTGAGGCAGTTTAGAGGACCAATGAAGCTATAGAGAAGATTAGAGCTCGGATGCTCGGATCGCAGAGTAGACAGAGGAGTTATGCGAATCCAAAGCGTAGGAACGTGGAGTTCCAGGTGGGAGACTATGTCTTCCTTAGAGTCTCACCGTTCAAAGGATTGAGAAGATTTGGCAAGACGGGCAAGCTAAGCCCTAGGTTCGTATGACCATTTGAGATCCTGGAAAGGATCGGTGAGGTAGCCTATAGGTTGGCATTACCTCCGGCGTTGTCAGCTGTGCACAATGTGTTTCATATCTCGATGCTACGGAAGTATGTTTCTGATGAGACACATGTGCTGAGTTATGAAGATCTGGAGCTGCAGTCGGACTTGTCCTTCAAGGAGCAGCCAGTCCAGATATTTGACAAGAAGGACAAGGTCCTGAGGAATAAAGTTATACCTTTGGTGAAGGTATTATGGAGGAACAGCAAGGTCGAGGAGGCGACCTGGGAGTTGGAGTCAACTATGCGGGATCAGTATCCCGAGCTGTTCAGGTAAAATTTCGAGGACGAAATTCCTATAAGGAGGGGATAGTTGTAACATCCCAAATTTCCTAATATGGCTTAGTGCCTGGATTAGGGGGCCGAGAGGCAATAATTGAGTTATTATGTGAATTATATTATACTATAATTATGCTTGTATGTTAAAGATATTAAATATGTGTATGTGGGCCCGTTTCTTATAAGAAGGGTATATTAGTAATTTGACCCGTTTGGAGTTTAAATGCGAATATGTGCTTCTGTGATTGAGACCATATTATTATGTGGATATATTTGGGTTACTCGACGAGAGGCGGTCCCGATGAGCAAGTTAGCGGAAAAGTCACAACGGGGTCTTAATACCCGATTCGGGGTGAGCTTAGGGGTATTCTAGTAATTTATTACATTACCGGGAATTAGTGGATAATGGGAATTTATTGGTAACCATTTGAGAATATTGGAAGTAGCGTGAATTATAGGACGCAAATTGTGGATAGCGGGATTTAAGGCAAAGAACAAAATTGCCCTTGTGAACACTTGATGAATAAGATAAGGGCAAGGGGTAAAATGGTCATTTTTGGGCTAAGTGTAGTGTTAGGGTGAGCTGGGCTGGCTGAATTATGCTGAGAAGGTTTGAGAAATTACAGGGAATTAAAAAGAAAAGACTTCAGCAGCTCTCTCTTTCTCTCTCACGTTCTCATTATGCTCCATGGGTGTTTGAATAGTTTTTGGGAAATTGAAGAGGAAAGCTTGGGAAATCAAGGTGTTAGGCTTAGGGGAAAACAGAAGCTAGGCTCAAGTGTTCATCACAGCTGAGGTAAGAAATTTTTACTGAAATTGTATGGTTAGTTTTGCTGAATAATTTAGAATTATGTTGTTGATGCATGTTAGATAGTTGGAAGGTTGAGTTTGTGGGTTTTGATAAGTTTTATTGTGATATATGGCTAGGTTTTGTCTTTGGAAAGGGTTGTGATAATTATGGGAACGGAATTGGAAGGTTAGGGTGGAATTAGATGGGTTTTAGTTGAATTCGATTGAAGAAAAACCCATAAATTTATGGGTTCGTAGTGGTGAGCCGCGGCCTGCGATGGGATTTTTGAGCCAACGGGGCTCGTAGGCAGGGACGCGACGCGGCGTGGGTTGGTTTCCACGGAGGCCAAGCCTCTGGAATTTGAGGCAGGCCGTGGCTCGGGTGTGAGGGACCGCGGCTCTTAAGGGGAATTTTGGCTTAAATGAGATTTTTAGATTGGGAACCTAACCATTTGAGCTCGGGATCGATTCTACTTCCTTGTTAAGTGGAATTCGATGTCTCGAAGGCTAAGAGTTGGTCTGGAAGTCGTTATTTACCTGTTATTGATGGGAACTTCCTTGTCGCGGTTGTGACTAGGTTTAGACTAAGGGCTTGAATCGGGGGTCGTAGTCAGAGGGTCGTCGCTAATAACCCGCATACGGACCAAAGGTAAGAAAACTGCACCTGTCATGTGAATGCATGATTAGAGCTTAGTTAAGGTAATGAACATGATTATTATTATGTTGCGAATGTCTGATTATGTATGTCGTAACATGCATAATTATGATTATGCTTATGACAGTTGAGTGAATGTATTATAATGCATTTTGTGACTACTTGATAAGTATGCTATATGAAACATGTGACTGTCTGTTATGGCTATGAAGCTTAGTTTATAAACTAGGTTATTATTGGGATGTTAAGTGGGGATCAACTTATTAGTTGAGAATATGATGGGCTCTAGGAGATCCTTATTAGTTGAGAATCCCAAGGCTTCAATTTATAAGTTGGAGGCATGTGGTGGCTTGACTTATAAGTCAAGGGCATAAGGAACTTAGTTTATAAGATAAGATTGGCATAATGCACGTGGAATGCAGGCCACCATGGCTGGGCCACCCTGGGAGTGCAACATGCACTTGACTGGCTCGGATGCCAACAACTTGAAAGAAAGTGCGACATACACTTGTGTGACTCTATGGTCTCCAATTGGGTTTAATGAATACACTGGATTCAGTTATTACTGTTTGATGGTTGTTTTATTCACTGAACTGTTGATTATGTTTTCTTGCTGAGTCTTCTTGCTCACATATGCTTTGTGGTGCAATAAAAGGTAAAGAGAAGCTCAACCAGCCATGAGTCGGAGAGCATTAGCAGTGGTATGTACATATGCAGTCCGCTCGACCACCACGGCCGAGATGCTCAGAGGAACTAGGGTTAAACCCATCTTTTGCCGCTTAGGACGGCTTATTGTGTAATCTGAGTTTTGTAGTAAGCTTTTAAACTAACGTTTTTGGGATCCTATGTAAAGAAATTGTTTTTAACTTAATGGAAATGTTTATGAGTTGATCAAAAAATTTAATACCTAAACCCTTAGTGGCTTAATCACATGTTTAGGCCAAATGACTTGTTTAGCAAGTCCAGCACTTGTTTTAAACACACTTGGTAATGGACCCTAATTAGCAGGGCGTTACAGATCCCTTCATATATAGATATTAAAACAGATTAAATCCTCAAAACAGAACTAGAACCTACAAGCAAAGAGAAATAAAAATGTAGCTGGTGAAAGGTGTTAATAGAACGAGACCCTAAACTAACTAACAAACTAAAAATCAGATTATAGACACAAAAAATGACAGATTAAGATTAACTAACAAACAAACCAGAATCTGAATCTGAATCCAGATTCACTCAAACTAAATGACTAATGTATTTTTGAGATTAATGCAAAACTTTTGAAATAGGACAAAAATAAATAAATAGACTCAGTGAACAAAAAAAACAAGAAAACTACTCAATTCTTGAACATCAAAGCAGAACAGAAATTCCCCAAAGCATTCAACAATAATTACAAGCTTTAACAAATCACATATTCTTCACAAAGACATCTTATAACCATCTCAAAAACTTAGAAAAAAAAAGCCTCGGGAAATTTTTTCATCGTAAATCCTTCAGACATGTGGAGATTAAATCAATAATAATCATACAAATATACTTCAAAACTTAAGGCAGATTGACTCAATAAATGGAGAGAGCTAGAGGCCAAGGGTTCTACAAAAAACAAATAATAAAATATCCACAAATGTAAACATCATAATGATTTTTTTTAAAAAGAACCTAATATGACTTTTTATGGGCATTTACAACACTTGGTTAGCAACATTTATTAAAAACATATGAGCACACCAAGTCTCATAATCACCAACATAAACTGATCATACTTATTATTCAAATATCATTGGAAAAATAACTAAAATACACATTAATCTTCAAAATAGATCATAAACTATTTTCCAAAGCAAACAAAAACAAGCCAGCAAGGACTAGCCAAAACAAAACATAAACAAAACAAACATTACAAAATGAAGGTCCAGTCCCTAATAACAATTCTTAGTTTGTTTGCATAAACTTTAAGCTTCTATTTTAGTGTGACTAACTTACAACTTAGAAAAACTGCCAATAGTTATACAAGTTAGAAAGAATCAAAGAAACCAGAGCATACAAGTTACAAGTTATTGATTTAGAAAGGACATAGAGCCCACAATTTTTTTAAAATCAAATCAAAGAAAGAAAAACATTGATTGAAAACTATAGAAAAAAAATAAAATTATGAATGGTTTTTAGTTTCTAGAATTGAAACAATTTATTTATATATCAACCAATCAGACATGTAAACCAAAGGCACACATTTAGATTAGATTCAAACACAACAAACCAGAGCAACAAAAAAGGATCGATGCTTTATCTCTATGTTTTCAAGAATATACTTTTTCTAAGGAAATAACTTGCAAAACTCCCATGTACAAGAAATTCTTTTGGTCTTTTAGTATGAACATGGCAATATACAAAACAAAGCAATATAACACACTGCAAAATAAACATAGAAAAACACAAAACAGATTAGAAACACAAAAAAAAACTAAATCTAAAACTAATATGGTATTTTAGGCACAATCATGCTGTAACCAGAAACAAACCAAGCTGTAATCCAGATTATAGTTACAAAAAGTAACAGATTAAGATTAAATAACAATAAGCAACATTACTATATATAATCAAACCAAGCCTGTAATCTAGAATATCCAAAGCCAAAATGAGATACTGATGAATAGAATTCAAACCAGAAAGTAGATCATGGTAAAAACAAAAATCAAATTACAATTGAAGAACAAAAGTTGTAATGTCACTAATCTCAAAGTTAATATAGAATCTCTAGCATAATAATAATAAGATTATAAACAGATAATGACCCAAATCAAAAAATAAAAATAAATATATATAAGAAAAAACCACAACTCTAATAATAGCCAAAATCAGACATATTATATAAGAACGCCTTAAAAAAAATATAAAAAAATGCCTCAGAACAATGATTCATCATCAATCCTTCAGATTGTTGGGGATTTAATCAAGAAAAATCATACACATTTACCTCCAAGCCACCAGTTAAAAAATCTTAAAGCAACCAAGCCTAATCCAAAAATCGAAGGCCCACCAAGCTTAATCTGAAAACTCAAAGCCACCAGCACCAACCAAAAACTCTTAAAGCAAATGAAACAAACCTGAAATCACAAATCCTCTAAACAAATCAAAACCTAATGAATCAATACACCTAAAATACTAACAGTAATCAGAGCAAAGCCAATAGAAACAATTTTAATCAAACAAAAAAATTAGAGAGTCTAAGAAAGGTTTGTGGTTTATAGAGCTTTAACCAATGAAGGCTGAGAGAGGCATAAAACAATGGTGGTGGCTCAGATCGTCCAAGGATTTGATCAAGCTCACAAGAGTCGTGGAATGATGGTGGTGGCTCATATTGTTCTCGAAAGAGGTAGTCACTCACTAATTTCTGGAATGAGGCGGTAGCTCCAAGCTTTGTTGAAGTGAGGCAACATAGACGAAAGGAAGCAACAAAGCTAATCAACCCAGAAAAAAATGAAGGGAGTATTGGACTTAATCATCGAGGGATGAGAGAGATTTATGAAGGCAACAATGAGTTTCGATGAAGGCAAAGACCAGTAGGAAGTGGCTCAGTGATTTGGAGGACGATGGTGCCTGAGAAATTCGAAGAAAAATGGCAGCGACTCAGGGATTCAGAGGACGATGGTGGCAGCTCGGAGATTCGAAGAAAAATGGCAGCGCCTCAGAGATTGAAGCAAGTGTACACGCGTATGAGAGGGAGCCTGAAAAGAGAGCTATCTTGGGAGAGGGCACATGTGGGAGGCGGCAGAGAGTAGATATGAGAGTTAGTGTTAGGTTACGGTTATAATAGAATTAGGTTTATATAAAAAAATATATATTAATTTAAAATTAATAATAATTAAATTAAAATTAATTAAAATTAAATTTTAATTTATATAATTTTTTTAAAATATAATGTTCGTGTCATGTGTCACTTAGTAATACATCCACGTGTATTACTCACTTGACATGTTACTAGATTTCTCACATGTTAGCAGCCACATGTTTTTTTTTATTATTATTATGTAAAGATTGGAGGGAAAAAGAAGCGGGAATCAGCAAAAGATTTCTAATAAAATTTATATAATAAAATAATCGTAGGTAAATCTTTTACCTACGATTACTAACGGTAGGTAATAATAAAATTTATAACCCCACCCGTTTTATTGGAGAATCCCCTACCAATAGTCGCTACGAAAATATAATCTTAGGTAAAAACCATATTTATCTACCAATAAATATTCGTGGGTAAAAAATTAGTAGGTAAATGGCGAATTTCTTGTAGTGAAAATTTTGCGAAAATTAGTTTCGACCTCACAACCTTGAAGAACTACTCGAGGATGAGAAAAATTAACTAGAAAAGCAAGATATAACTAAACTACTAAAATTACATGTCATATAAGTACTTTTGAATGCATGGTAAAACTAAGGTCCGACCTTGATAATAATGAGGTCGAACATGGATATATCGAGTAAATTGTGCATGAATGCATTGAAACTCAAACTTAAATCCAACAAATGTGTTTGTACGAATAAAAAAAACATAAATGCAAGCCTTTAGTATAACATGCTAGAAATATTTCGACTCAGAAATGTAAAGCAAAAGCTAAATGTAAAATCAAATGCATAAAGGTTTTTGAGCAAGAAAATCAAATGCATAAAAATTAAAATTACTGTCTAAATAAAATATAAAATAGCCCTAAAATGAGCTATGTATTATCTTTTCCCCAAGAGAATATATATATATATAAAAGGTATTACAAAAATATTGATGGGACGCAGCCCAAGACTCGCTTTCATGAAGCAGACACATCCCCCTCAGCAGCACCAGACTTCTCCGCCGTCTCTTCTGCCTCATCCCTGGCATCCTCCTCGTCAAGTCGAGCCTGCCACCTCTTAAAGAACTCGTCTTCGAGGTTGTCCAAAAATCTGGTGCCGAGATCTGCATTATTGGCCCAGATGCGATACATGGCCATGTCAACAGTGTGATCCTTTTTCTGCTTAAACTCCTCAAGAAGGCGAGCCTTCTCATCCTCGATTATATCAAAGGTGGCCTTCTTATCCTCCTTGACCTTGGCATTCAGCTCCTGAAGTTCCTTGATTCTGGAGTCTCTCTCTTTGATTTCAGAATCCTTGGCCTCCAGTTTTGACTCAAGCTCGTACATCGTCAACTTTGCAGCCTTGCACTTGTTAGTGAGATTTTTCTGGAGGTTCTTCGCCTCCTAAGCGTAGGACTGGCTCGTGTAGACCTCATTGTTTAGTTTGTAATTAAGCTGAACAAACACGGTGAAAGCCTGTACACATAAACAAAAGTTGGTTTGTAAACATACAAGATAAGTCCATATAAGCGACATGACATAGTAAAAGGACTTACCGAGGTGAAGAGCTCACTGACCTTGTCAAAGATTGTGTTGGTATTGCGACAGTAGGTGAGAAACTGCCATTGAGGAGCGCCAACGTTATTGAGACTTTGGCCAACTCGGGATAGTACATCCGAGCCCAGACTGACTCCGTGTGTCCCTGCAGTGTTATCGATCGCATACTCAGGGGCATGGGTCGAGACTGACAACAAACGTTCCCGTGTGGGAACCTGCTTCTTTGGGGCCGAAGCAGTCTGTTTGGAAACTTGGACTTCAGGAGGACGCGGGGGAAGTGAGACCTCGGTAGACACTCTGACCTCGAGGTTCAGATCGGCAGGTAGGCTCAGGCCATGAGTGTCTGAGACAGGAGGTGTCGCCTCAGATTTTTTCAAGATTTTGGAGGGGCACCCCGCTCTCTGCGATGCCCTTGGGCGTTTACTATGCTTAGCTCCGGAGTGACGGTTGAGCACATTGTCTAAGTCAGATTCCATGTCGCCTGCACATGCACAATTTACATATTAGTGATCGAGCCTAAACTACAAAAAGAAGCAAGACTAAAGTCAAAAGAAACCTAACCGGTACTCTCCCCCGAGCTTGTGCTCGGCGACCAAGAAATCCCCCTATCTTTAGAGGACGCTAGGGGAGTACCTTCCCTATATGTAGGAGACAGCCTCAAAAGGTCTCTATAGACATTGGTCCTGTATTGAATGGAGACCCATCCCAAACCTTGTTTAGACTATACATGGTTTGGTACTGACCTAACCAGCTATCAAACCTATGTACCCTTTCATCTACCCAGGACCAAGCATGAAAGTTATCCCTAGGATCCGGAAGGAGGATCAGTGTGTCGGGCTTGTGTTTAAGCAATGAAGGGGACCACATGGCAGAGCTAAGTATAATTTTACCTCCACCACCCGAGCTCGAGGCCTCATCTTGGGCTTCATTTCCCGAGCCAGATCGAACATGACGGCGAGCCACAACGGGACGGGCCCGTAAACTCGAAGACCTCTGTCTCTTGGGAAATATCTCAGTTGGAAGTGGCACGTGCTCCCACTTGAAGTACTTATGGTAGGTACCATCGTCTGTCGATTGGTCTTGCTCCAAGAGGCCATAGGCTTAGAGCCATTCTTCATGGAGAAGGTAGGATAGAGAACGCCGACCGTATGGAAATTGGAGCAGAGCTGTCTTGTTTTCCACCATCGACTTTGAGGGGGTGGGACAGTGATAATTGGCTAAAGAAAAGGTTACACATTATTATTTCGAGCCTAGTCATTAAACGAAAAGGAAAAGGATAAGTGTGAGTACTTACGGATGTGTTGGAATGAATAGAATTTGGAAGAAGTGAGGCCATCCATCCAGAAGAATGCCAGCTTGAAGTTTGGGGGATGGTTTCGCATATCCTAAAAAATCTTCTTCTCCTTCGGATAGCTCGACAAATAATAGAAGCCATCCCCTACCTGAGGTCGAGACAGGTTTCTTTTCAGATAGAAGAGATACATAATCTCTTGTGGTAAGGGTCCTTCCCACTTCAGTTCGTGGTACAGGGACTTGAGGGCAGAGAGAACCCTATATGAATTGGTCTGGAGTTGGAATGCGGTGAGCCCAACAAAATCCAGAAAATCCTTAAAAAAGGATTTAAGGGGAAGTAGGGCCCCTGCCTTCATATGCTTGAAACTCTAGGTCGCGAGCTTATTCTTGCTATCTGGGTTGCCATCACCCGGGGCGTAGCAGCTCCGCTCATTTGGAGTTGCAGGTCGACACATCAGTGCACCGAAAAGTTTCAGGTCGTGGCGAACTAGAATCTTAGAAATTTGGCCTATCGAGGTGACTGAGCTCCAATAATGCTCCGCCTTGAAAAAACTCTATTGCAGGGTCGGAATAGATGCAGCTCGAGAAGTAGAGGGGCGGTCTGAAGGGTCCTCCATCAGCGAGAAGGAAAGTGAACCAGGCTCGTAAGCAACTGTGACTTTGAGTTTGGGATTGAGCGGGATAGGTCTAATCTCGGGGTCTGTATCTCGATAAATCACGACCCGGAGTATCTTCCTTTTTCTTTCCTCGACCTCGACAATTTGATGTCAGAAACGGTCTCGGATGTCCTCTTGTTCGCACCTCATGTGGTGCTCGCGTATCAATTGTTGGTTCCGAGTGAAGGGAGACTCTAGACTGGGAGTTGATGGAGAGTAAGGAATTGAGAGCACTGACCCCCACCGATTCTCATCGTTCTGCGATATCTAATAAGAAAAAAGAGGGTGAGGGTCGGGCATGCAAGGAATCATAGAATACAATTTTGGTGATTCAAGCTTGAAATCCTGAGATTATGGATTAAACATAATCGAGACTGAGGTCTCAAAAGGATGGATCGAATTCGAAGTGGGGCCCCGAACTATTGTAAAGTTTGAGCTTCGAGTGTGTACTTGACACGAGAGTGGGAAAGTTTGGATTCATTTGAGAATCACAGATTTTCAGGGATAAAGTTGATGGTTATCCAAAAGGGTGATAATTTTGGGATTTGTGCAATTAAAAACCCTAATTCAGAACCCCTTTTTCTTGGCTTACACGATACACTGCCATTAATCTGAAAAAAAATATGTTTGCATTTTTTCTACACTAATAAATTTTAGTCTAGAACCATGATTATGATTGCATTTGAATACTTTGGATTATGGGTTTGCCTAATATTGGTCAAACATCCTTACAAACTAGTAAAAAAACCAGCAAATATGATCACGGTGCAGGAGAAGCCCGTTAGAAAAATGTATATATCAAAGGAAAACTGGCGAACGAGGATTAGAGCACTTACACAGAGTGGTTTGTGGGAACGAGAGGATCATCGACTGAAAGATGGGAAGTAGGAATGATTCCACTGAGCCGAAAGATTTAAAGTTGCTTTGCTTCGTCAATTTAGAGAACATGCAAGTGAAACTCTGGTTTTTCTTTTCTTTCTCTGGTTTGAGTTTTCTAAGAAGTAAAAATGGTGAAGATGATGAAGGAGAGAGAGAGAGCTTATATATATGACCCCGTGGGATGTCGAGGGTCGAGTATATCTGGGCCCTTGGTTTGATTTTGAGTCTGATTTGACAGTTGGGGTGTAAATATTGCATTGGCGGCAAAATGCTGGGATATGAAAGGATGTGGGCATATGAGAAGAGTACTCGAGTACTCTGGCTGTGCAATCTATGAGTAACGTGTGTCCACACTTGAGTGTGTCGGGTGGCTCGATTTTTGGAAGTGGTAGTTCAAAATTTTCCTCCTTATAGGATTCGAACTGATACTTTTGAGGGGGCAAAATGTTACACCAAAATTTCGAGAATGGAAATTTTGATCTCGAAGCTCAAAGAGTGTAAGCTCGGAATAAGCATGTTCGTCATAATTAGCTTTAATAAAAGTATCAAGAACAGTCTTCCTAAGCTGTAAGTGCAACAACATCGAAATTGACGAGCTCAGAAACTATATGGTCTCGGAGGTGTTATGATACTATAAGTCAAGCTCGAAGCTACAATGACAAATGGTTCAGCACTTGTATAAATCTCTCGATTTATTTCCTACCATCAGACAAGATGGTTCGAGCTCAAGGATTGTGAGTTCGAAAATGATGATCTCGACAACATTATTTGTGGAAAACATAGGCATACCGAGATATCGAGATCATGATGGGCGAACGGTCTCGATGGCATATGAGTCTAGTGTTCAAGCTCGTAAGCCGTGTGAGAACATGTTTATTGTTATAAAATCCTTATGTTTAAGGGATCAGATGTAATCTGTTATTAAATCTCAAATATCATGGGATTTATACGCGTACATAATAACCATACGCGTTTATTTGCATTGATTTAATTGATTTGTATTATAACTCCCCAAAATTTGTGGGGACATATTCAGTAAATCACTCTATAAATAGAGTGGGACAATTCATTTGTAAGGGGTGAGAAGTTTGTATTGGGAACACTCTACATAATTGCTTCCAGAAATCTTTGAGAGAATTCCAAAAAGTGAATAAAACAAACTCGTGGACTAGGCAGATTTTAACTGCTGAACCACGTAAAAAATCGTGTCTATATTGTTTTCTTCCTCTGGTATTTTTGTTTAATTGCTCTTCATTTCTAAGTTGACGAAAAATAACGTCAACATAATTTAAACTAATATGCAACTAAATTTATACCAATTAGTTACATGTAACTACATTTTTTTAGAAATTAATTAATAAAAAGAATAAAAAATTACTATTATTATGTTAATCCATAAAATGAATAAAATTGTTAGATTAAATGAGACAATAGAAAGTGTGCTCTGAAGAGATTTTAGAGTGACACATCATCTCCTTGAAGCTCTCATTTATATGTCTTCTATATAAAATGTGTGTAGATAATTGAAATTCTTGGTCTTACTAGTTTTTATTTTTTTTCCGTTAACTTTAACGGAATATTCTTATATTTAATAGAATATTCTTATATTTAGGGGTAGATTGTAAACATGACTTAAACTTAAATAAAATTAAATAAATAAATAATTAAACAAATTAAAATAGAATATTTTTGAGATATTTTACAATGATAATTATTTAAAAATAATAAACTATACATTTTGTTGACCCAAGATTTGGCCAACTGACACGGAGTCAGAATATGCTTGATATGAATGAATATAATGAGAAGAACGTAATGACAAAAGTAAATAAGACACAGTGTTTTATAGTGGTTCGGCCCCAAGATCTAGTAATGACCTACGTCCACTTAGACTGATATTGATCTAAGAATCAGAAGGGTGATCAAAGAACTAGAGTTCAATGAGTTTCACTAACCTCTGAAGAACAATACAATATTACTAGGAGAATTACTATAGTCTCAAATGATTCAAAAGCCCAAAAGTCCCTTCCTTGATCTATCTCTTGCTTTTTATAGGCTCAAGGGGGATTACAAAAGATTGTTACAGATATTCTTTCCCGAATAATCGGATATTCAGGAGATTGTGTGAGATAAATTCGGGATTCACAAAGATCTTCTCATAAATGTTGCTTTGTATGCGGAACTATCGACCAGCCTGGTCGCAGGTAAGACTGGGCCGCTAACTGCTTCTAATGCGTCTTCTGGTCGATACTCTAGCAGAACGTTTCCAGCTGTCAGCCACGTGTCCAGGGATCACTTGCCACGTCATCAATGCTAATTTTTTGGATAACATTTGCCCCCCAAGTTTATTTATCACGAGCAATAAATAAACTTTTGGACGAGTGACTCTTCGATAACCCCGCCTGACGTGTCAGAACCCTTCGTGTGTTCTTGGAAAAAGTAACCTACTTCTGTCTAATCAAGTCTTTTCGGCTCCCCAAAAAATATTTTGAGGGCCATCCCGCTTCCCCATACTTTGGAAAAGGGAAACTGATGATTACACTTTTTAATGCCACAGACAAACTTATATAAGACCTTCGAAGTCTTCCTTTTCTTTTTACGCACGTCATTGTCTTCACAAGAAAACCTAAAAACCAGAGCTTTTACCATCTCCGGAGACCGTTTCTTTTGCACTTCCAAGACTCAGTCCGAGAGTCCCTTGATCTCCGAAGACCTTTCTTCCATCTCCACGATCATTTTCTTGGTAAGTTTTCGAATTCTCAGGCTTCAGATTTTCGTGGCGCATGTTTCTGTATGTAGACTATTTGAGCTTATCTGTTTCTGGTTTGAGATGCTTGTGAGTAGAATGTTTTGTAGGCAAAAAGGGTTACGAGTTAGTTTGATTAGTCAGGATCATATGTTTAGGACGTAAGATCGAAGTAAAAATTCGATCTTTAGGCTAGTTGGAAAATAGGTTTTTCCTGCCCTAAGGGGAGTTGAAAAAGCATTCTTGAAAAACTTTTTGCTTTCACCCTTTAATCCGTCTTTCAAACTGTTCGTATGGAACACTTTAACTTTAACTTTTTGTTAGAATGCTGTTGTATAAAAGCTTGGCTTTTATACTCGACCAGCGTTATTCTAAAAAGCTTTTAAAAGTTTTCTATCCTCACCTCCCCATTCTTCTGTTTGCAGACTTTAATGCCAGATTTGTGGGGAGGTGAACGACCCATTGACGACGACCTTCTCGCCCAACTGCTCGAGGGTGAAGAACAACCAGCCAACCGGGTTCACGAGATTCCCTTCTCATGGTCCTCTACTAGACCCCGTCCTTCTCCTCGAATGGCCCGTTCAAAATCAGTAGGCAAGAAAAGACCTGAACCTGAAAACCGTCCAAACCATCCTGCCCAGCCTGATCCGCAGGCTAGGGCTCCCTCGACCAGCGGTCGAGAAAATCCTATCCCTGACCCTAATATCCAAACTAGGGCCCGCCCTAGGCATTAGAATCTGCCTGACGTCGAGTGGTATACTGCTCCGACCAGTTCAGTGACCATGCGGATGGTTGCTAACTACTTCAGGAAATACCCTCTCACAGGGGTTTCCATTATACGTCCAGCTGCAGACCAGAGGGCTATCCTCCCAGGAGGTGTAAACATCACCTGGTCTCGGTATCACATTGAGGCGGGAGCTTACCTCCCTCTTCATCCTTTTTATGAGGGGGTGGCCAACTATTTCGGTGTCGCCCCCTTCCAAATAACTCCAAATGGATATAGAATGCTGGCCGCACTCTATATCCTGTATAAACTTAAGAAATGGCCAGAACCTTCGCCTCATGAGGTCAACTATTTTTTCGACCTCAAATCCAACCCGCAACAGCATGGAACGGGTTTCTTCCACTTCTATCACCAGGAGACCAACCAGACATTCCTGAGTGACACCACGCACATCTCGAATGTGGGGCAGTATAGTAAGGATACTTCCTTACAGTGGACATAACCAGCAACAACCTGGCCTTCGCTCGAGGAGGTAAGTGCTTATCTTCGACTGGTCGATACTTTTCATCGAGGTGTTCCCTTTCATTTTTCTCAAACTGTAATCTGTTTTTTAGGCCCATGGTTACGTCCGACTCCAACACCAGACATGGTGTTGAGGTCCAATACTCTGGCCAGGATGACTGATGCAGCAAAAAGCGTCAAGACCCTGGTCACTGAAGAAAACCTGAGGCTGTCTGGCCTCCTGGCTCCTCGCCATGAAACAAGAGGGTCCGTGGTAGACGATGCCACTGCCGAGGGGGTTCCCGAGCAGCAACCTCCTGCGTCCCCTCCTCGGAGGAGGCCAACGGGAGTTACTATCAGGGAGCCCACGGGCAATCCTTCTGCAGAAAGGCTTTATGCTCCCCAAGGCAAGGGGAAACAAAAGGCCACAGAGCTAGTTGTGGACTTGGGGGAGTCTTCTGATGAGAACAGTAACACTATTTTACTTTTGAACAGTTTGCCAATTCCCTGTCACTTTTTTGACGAGGAGGGCAACTTTACATATACTCCAAAATTAGGGCCAAACTTCTTCATGCCATATAGTGAATGTATGACTAATAGAGTCAATAGTATAGCGACTAGTAGTTGTAGCTCGGGTATTCACTTTGTTACCTCTTTTTTGTTGTATAAAGAATTTCCATCTGCCTCTTGCCTTATCATTTGATTGTTCTTGTATGCAGACATGGCCACTCCCAACATCTTTGACATGTACCAGGCCGAGGAGGAAGAGGAAGTTCCCCAACTCCGGCGAAAGTCATCAAGGAGGCACACCGGCGAGACCAGCCAGGGGCCCACCAAAAAGAGTCGAACCAAAGATCCTCCAAGGGACGCACCTACTGGGAAAACTTCCACCCATCCTCCAACTCCTATGGAGAAACAGACTACTTCTGCCACTCAAAAACCTCCGGCTGCGCCTACCGGAGAGCAAATTACTCGGGAAGAAGCTCTCGGGGCCAAAATCTTGAGCCGCACTCTGCGATCAGCCAAGGATCGCCTTGTACACATCGGTAAGAACGACCGTGTCAGGGATGCAATGGTCGAAGCAGAAAATATGTCGGTTGACCTGATCCTGAACATGACCCTGAATGAGATTTCCAGTGTAAGTACTCCCTTGTCTCTCAAGCCTTAGTCCTTTATTCTTTGCAATAGGCTTTAACTTTTTCCTTTGTTCACAAGCCTTGCTGTCTGCTACCACTGCTTGCACCCGTGCCCAAGCCTCTATCGACCAGGCTCGGGCAAAGGCCATTGAGAGGTATCAGGTGAAGGCAGTCGAAGAGCTTTCGGCTGCAGAGGCTAGGCATGCCAAGGAGTTGGAGGCGATGGCTCGAGAGAGGGACGCTGCGGTGACAAAACTGTCAGAGGCTGAAGCTGCAAAGGAAGCTGCAATAAAGTCGAGGCAGCAGTATCGAGATTCCAGCGTAACCCATCTTCGCGAAATCAAAAGGTTGGAAGAGATGCACAAGTCCAAGGACGAGGCCATTGCTACTCTCGAAGGCAAAGTAAAGTAGCTGGAACTTGACAACTCCAAAAATATGGAGAGGTACAAGAGGACGACGCTCCGATGTTTCTACAACTTCTGGAAACACAATCAGGGTGCCGACTTCAGCTATCTTTCTGAAGATGTCAGGACTGCCGAGCTGGCTCGCTGTGCTGCCCAACTGACTGAAGAGGAGGCAAGGGCTAGGATCCCTGATTCCCCAAGCCTGGCTGTCGTAGAAGAAGAAGTTGCTGCTGAGGATGCTATTATCCAGAATGCCTGTGAGGACCCTCCGGCCCCAAATGCCTCTTGAACTTTTTCATTTATTTTTTCTTTCCTTTTGATTACACGACCCACGGGTCGTGATGTAAAGACAATATTTTTGTTTTAAAACTTTGCTGCACGGGCAGTAAATCTTTTTTCTTTTACTTGAACAATTACATCCAAGCAGTGATGCTTGCGGTGTAAAAGATTATATCTTGATGCTATAATATTTTTATTTGTTATAACATTTGTCCGTATGACCGAACTTAGCATAGTACTTTGGCATGATTTAACAAAATATAAAATTTGAAAAATACTCTAAGTACCCTAGCATGCTTTCACTCATTTTGTTCATGTGTTTACATACCTCATGGTACGCTTTGCTATCGATGTGCCTTATATGCCCCCCAAGTGATCGAGGAGCTTTAGGTCCTTGGTCACTTGCCTTGACCATGACCTGTTTGAACATTCCTGTTCATGTACAAAAATGATACTTGTAATACAGCAAAACAACACACGTAATGAACAAATACTTGTAAATGTAAATTCACAAGGGTTGGCAAGAATGACTGGCTGCACCCAGTCCCTTGTAATCTCGTATTAAAAATGGACTAAACATGTCTTTACGAGTGATTCTGAAATAGAATCTTACATATACGAGCGATTAGCCATACAGCGTGGCTAACCCTCTTTGCTAAACTTGTAAAAAGAAAAATTAATACAAGACAGTCCTTTAAAAAGGACTGTTTACTGATAATACTTGCGCAGGTGTTCTCCATTCCAATAGCGTGGAACGAGATCTCCGTTTAAGCGTGCAAGTTTGTAGGTGCCCGGATGAAGGACTTCTTCAACTTGGTAAGGTCCTTCCCAATGAGGTCTGAGCACTCCAGCAGTAGGGTCGCGGGTATTTAAGAAAACTCGTCGTAGCACCAAGTCTCCGACGTTGAATTTTCTTTCTTTAACTTTGGAGTTAAAGTACCGGGCGACTTTTTGTTGGTATGCAGCAACTCAGAGTAGAGATTTCTCTCGTATCTCATCGATTGAGTCTAGGGACTCCATCATTAGCTGGCTGTTCTGGTCCTGGTCGTAAGTCAAACGCTGATGTGAGGGGGGATCCAACTCAACAGGTAACATAGCCTCATATCCATAGGCTAAGGAAAACGGGGTATGTCCGGTCGCTGTTCGGTGGGACGTTCTATACGACCAGAGGACATCAGGCAACTGCTCTGGCCACGCTCCTTTAGCTTCCTCAAGTCTTTTCTTCAGGGTGTCTTTGAGAGTCTTATTTACAGCTTCGACTTGCCCATTCGCCTGTGGGTGTGCGACTGAAGAAAAGCTATTAATGACTCCATGTCTTTCGCAGAAATAGGTGAATAAGTCGCTGTCAAACTGGGTCCCATTGTCTGAAACTATCTTCCGGGGAAAACCATATCGACAGATGATGTTCTTGATAACAAAGTCGAGAACTTTCTTGGTCGTGATGGTAGTGAGCTGTTCAGCTTCGGCCCATTTGGTGAAGTAATCGACTGCCACGACTGCGTATTTTACACCGCCTTTCCCTGTAGGTAGGGATCCAATCAAATCTATCCCCCATACTGCAAAAGGTCACGGACTTTGCATTTGTTTCAATTTGTTTGGAGCTGCTCGTGGAATCTTGGAGAACCTTTGACATTTATCGCATCTTCGTACAAACTCCATCGAATCCTCGTTCATTGTTGGCCAGAAGTAGCCTTGCCTTAGAATCTTTTTTTGCCAAACTCTGCCCCCCAGCGTGATCCCCGCAGAAGCCCTCATGCACCTCTTTCATGAGTTCCTTAGCTTTTTCTGGTGTAACGCACCTGAGTAGTGGCATTGAATATCCTCTTCGGTACATAATGCCATCGACCAGTATGTACCTAGCAGCTCGTCTTTGTAGAGTTCTGGCTTTGTTCCTATCTGTTGGCAGCGTACCATTTGTCAGATACTCCAAGTAAGGCGCCATCCATGTATCCTCCATTCGAATCTCCATACTGGACTCAGCTGCTTGTATGCTCGGCTTACTCAGTCTTTCTACGGGCACAATGTTCAAAGTGTCAGCATCCTTCACACTTGCGAGTTTGGCTAAGGCATCCGCGTTTGAATTCTGATCCCGCGGGATTTGCTGGAGGATGTACTTCGTGAACTGGGTTAGCAGGTCCTTTGTTTTATTTAAGTAGGCCACCATTTTCAAACCTCGCGCTTGGTATTCTCCCAGGACCTGATTCACCACCAGCTGTGAATCACTGTAGATATCAAGCGTCTTTATGCTCATATCCTTTGCCATTCTCAATCCAACGAGGAGTGCTTTGTATTCCGCTTCATTATTTGATGCAGTGAAGTCGAACCTGATGGCGCAGTGAAATCGATGCCCTTCCGGCGTTATCAATATCACTCCCGCTCCAGTGTGGGATTCGTTGGATGAACCATCCGTGAATAGCTTCCACGAAGGAGCTTTGTCTTGAGGCTCGGGCGCTTCAAGCTGTTCGCACTGCTCGCTGTCTGGGAGTTCGGTGAACTCTGCAATAAGGTCGGCCAAGACTTGTCCCTTGACTGCTGCTCGCGGTGAATAAGTTATATCGAATTGTCCGAGTTCGACTGCCCATTTTAACAATCGCCCAGCCACTTCCGGTTTTTGTAGGACTTGCCGAAGGGGCTGGTCAGTTAGAACTGTAATAGGATGGGCTTGAAAGTAGGGGCGTAACTTCCTAGAGGCCAGGATCAAGCAATATGCTAACCTCTCAATTGGTGGATATCTTAATTCTGCCCCAATCAGTCTCTTGCTGACATAGTAGACTGCTTTTTGTACGCCTTCCTCCTCTCGCACTAATACCGCGCTGGCAGCCACTTCAGTAATCGCGAGATAAATAAACAAAGTTTCTCCTTCAATTGGCTTTGATAAGATGGGAGGCTGTGCCATATGGGCTTTCAAGGCCTGGAATGCCTGCTCGCAGTCTCCTGTCCATTCAAACTTCTTATTTCCCCTAAGTAGATTGAAAAAAGGGACACACTTGTCTGTCGATTTTGAAATGAATCTACTTAGGGCTGTGATTCTTCCGGTTAAACTTTGTACATCTTTGATCCTTTCTGGCGACTTCATGTCGATCAGGGCTTTTATCTTGTCGGGGTTGGCCTCGATTCCTCTTGAATTTACAATAAACCCCAAAAACTTCCCTGATCCAACTCCAAAGGAACATTTGAGGGGATTTAACTTCATTTGGTACTTGTTTAACACACTAAAGCACTCTTATAAATCCCTCACATGCCCTTTTGCCTTCTTGGACTTTACCAGCATGTCATCTACATATACCTCCATGTTTCCACCGATCTGCTCCTTGAACATGTGGTTGACTAGCCGTTGGTAAGTCGCACCTGCGTTTTTCAATCCGAAGGGCATTACTTTGTAACAATATAAGCCCGTATCGGTCTGAAAGCTGGTGTGATCCTCGTCAGGGGGATGCATGCTAATCTGGTTGTAGCCTGAATATGCATCCATGAATGAGAGGATCTCGTGTCCTGCAGTTGCATCGACCAACAGGTCGATCCTTGGGAGTAGGAAGCAGTCTTTTGGGCAAGCTTTATTGAGGTCTATAAAATCCACACAGGTCCGCCACTTGCCGTTAGGCTTGGGAACCAGCACTGGATTGGAGACCCATGATGGATAAAATGCCACCCTGATGAACCCATTCTCCTTTAGTCTTTCGACTTCTTCTTTTAAGGCCCTTGATCTATCTTTATCGAGCAGCCTTCTTTTTTGTTGCACGGGTGGAAAGGTCTTGTCTATATTAAGGACATGGCCGATTACTGCAGGATCTATCCCAGCCATGTCTTTATGGGACCAGGCGAAAACCTCCTGGTTCTTTCACAAAAATTCCACCAGTGCGTTCTTCGTGGTAAGCTCTAAGTTTCTCCCAACCTTTACGACTCTGGTTGGGTCTTTTTCATCGAGTTGGACCTCCTCCAGGTCCTCGACGGGTCCAACATTTTCTTCAAAATCCCCAAAGCGAGGATCTAAATCTCTATCCTCACTTTGGGCAACACCCTATTTGGTGACTTCATCACCGGATTGGGCTTGTGTATCAACTGCCATCTGCAACCTATCTGAGGTAGCGCTCTTCGACGTTCCACTATTCGCCTTTGTGATCGAGGCGTTGTAGCACTCCCTGGCTTCCCTTTGGTTTCCCAACATGCGTCCTACCCCCGCGTCTGTTGGGAACTTCATGGCTAGGTGCCACATAGAAATGACGGCCCGTAGATCAACCAGTATGGGCCTTCCAATAACGGCGTTATACGCTGAAGGACAATCGACCACTACAAAAGTGGCGAGTAATGTCCTTGTTGCAGGCGCCGTACCCGTCGTTAATATTTTTGGGAGATTGTGTGTAAGGGATTATTTTTCACATAACCCGTAAAACATGTTCCTTATATGAATGCATAAGGGCGTCTTGACCATAATTTTTTTTCATGATAATGTTTATTATATAGCGAGCCTCCTGCAGGTTTTCGAGAAATTCTGAATAATTAAAGTGCCAAAAATAAAATTCAAACTACTTGTTGTACGTGTGCTTTTATTTAATATTAATATTATTTTATACGCTTTGCATTATTTTTTTGTTTATTATATAATTTTTTTTATTAATTTAAGTAATAACGTTCTTAATCAAATTAATATCACGTGTACACATGTTGATATTTTTAATTGATAAGATATTTTGGTTTTAAATTTGAAATATCAAAACAATAAATCTTGATGATAAATGTCAATTTATATATGATTAATTTATTATTATAATTATTACAAAATTAGTTATTTCTAAATATTTTATTTAAATATAAATAAAAATATTTTTATTAAAAATTTGAAATGTCAAAACAATAAAAAGATAAATACAGATGGATAATTTTGAAATAAATGTCAATTATATATGATTATTTATTATTATAATCATTAAGAAAATTAGTTATTTATAAATAAATTAAGATATTTCAAATTTTGAATTTAAAATATGAAACAATAAAAAGATTATCATGAACTGGAAAATCTTCAAGATAAATGTGAATTTATCTATGGTTGGTTTATTATAATAATTATTAGAAAATTAGTTATTAATAAATATTAAAAAAAAGTTCCGGAAGAAACATTGCCGTTATTGATGATTTTAGATATTTTATTTTTTTAATTATTTATTAATCATAAATTAAATAAAATAAAAAATGTACAAAAATTAGAAATAGATTAGAGATTTTAACTTGAATTCTTTTTTCATTTGAAAAAAACGCGTGATATTTTCCAATTTTGACATTGTCATTTAAAATATATCTCACGACGAACTTTATAAGTATTATTTATGTTTTTTCCAAATAAAATTGCTTCAATTGACTTATCACATTATTTTTTTATTCATTTTAAATAGTAATAGTAATTAAATAAAATATAAATATATTAAAACTCGCAATAACTTCCACACCATTAGAGATAGTAGAAAATCTTTCGATTAAGGATGCTATAGAATCTATATGAAGATTTATCGATTAACTTAAACTTACTAATTTGTTGAAACTTTGATGTCTTTTTTTTCCCAACGACCTCCAACATTCTTAATATCACTCACACAACAAAAACATCCTATAAAATCTAAAACATAATAGACAAATAAGATGAAGATGTTAGAATATCAAAACCAATAATTTAAAATAAAAACTTGAAAGATTAACAAACATTAATAATTGAATAAATACTCAAACTTTACAGATTATCAAACATTAATAATTGAATAAATACCTTAGACCCGAGAGGAATGTATGATTATGTTTTCATTAACATGTAAATTAATCAAATTTGGAGATATGAATTGGAATTCATTGAAAATTGAAATTGAAAGAATTTAGAGAGAAGAAGAGAAAAAAAAAAGTAATTAGAACAGAGAAAAATATGAGATTAATAGAGAATGTTTAGAATATATATAGATTTACAAAGATATATTTATCAATATTGAAATAATAATATCTTATAAATATCTCATTTAAATTTAAAAAATTACATTTATAATTATTATTATAATCTATAGAATGAATAAAAAAATTAGACTAAATGAGAAAATAGATAGAGTGGTTTGAAGAGTTTTTAGAGTGCCACATCATCTTCTTGGTGTTCTCCTTTATATCTCTTCTATATAAAAAATATGTAGATAACCAAAATTCTTTGTTTTAACGGTTTTTTATTTTATTTTTGTTAACTTTAACGGAATATTCAAATATCTAACAAAATATTCTTATATTTAAAGGTAGATAATAAACATGACTTAAACTTAAATAAATAAATAATTAAACAAATTAAAATATGATATTTTTGTTAACTTTTACAATGATAATTATTTAAAAATAATAAAATCATACATTTTACAACTTAAATAAAAAATTAATAACATATAATATATAATCTTTTGTTGTCACTACCATATTCAAAAACTAGAACAAACATAAACTTAAAAAAATTAATTAATTAATTGATTAAAATAGGATAAAAAGATATTTATGATAATCTAAATTATTAAATCATATTTATTTAAAAATAATAAAGGTATACATATCAATTTTTTTATCTTATAAATGTGTGTGATAGTTTGATTTTTATCAAGTGATTGAAGCTTTTTTTCTTCATCAAATTCACCAAAGGACATTGCGAGATACATTAGAAATTAAAAATAGTTTATACATGTATACTACTTTCTACACTATGCCTTTTTCTATTCTTATTCTATATCTATTATTAATTTCTTTTTAAATATTATTGTACTTTATATATAAGTTATGTAGTCATGTATATATCTCTTCTATATAATAAGTGTGTAAAGAACGGAAATTCTTGGTTTTAACAATAATTTTTTTTCCCGTTAACTTTAACGGAATATTCTTATATACAACATAATATTTTTATATTTATGAGTAGATTGTAAACATGATTTAAACTTAAATAAATAAATAATTAAACAAATTAAAATATGATATTTTTGAGATGTTTTACAATGATAATCATTTAAAAATAATAAAACCATACGTTATACAACTCAAATAAAAATTAATTAAAGTACGTATTAAAATAATATCATATTAAACATATAACATAATATAATCTACTATCAACTAGAAACAAACTTCTTTTAAAAAAAAACTAGCAACAAACTTAAATTTAAAATCCATGTATATTATTAATATTATATTAAACATTTAATATATATAATCTCTTATTGTCACTATTAAATTTAAAAACTAGAACAAACATAAGCTTAAACAAAAATAAATAAATTATTTAATTAAAATATGATATTTTAAAGATATTTCATGATAATTTAAATAATTAAATCAAATTTATTTAAAAATAATAAAGTCATACATATCATTTTTTTTATCTTATAAATTTGTGTGATAGTTTATTTTTTATCAAGCAATTGGAACTCTTTTTCTTCATCAAATTCACCAAAGGATATTGCCAGATACATTAGAAACTAAAAATAGTTGATGCATGCATACTATTCTACACTATGACTTTTTCTATTCTTATTTTATTCTATTATTAATTTCATTTTCAATATTATTGTAATTTATATATATATGTCATGTAGCCATGTAAATATATATATATATATATATGTGGATGCTCAAAATTCCATACTTGTTAAGGTCCCAAATCTCGTGCTAAGGTCCCATAAGTGCCTAAGTACATAAAGGTGCCTACATCCCTAGACGCGTATTGGGAAGCCTTGCCAAGCGAAGCTCCGTTAGCCAAGCGACACCTCCACCTCGCGCCTCGTGCACCCAGCATGTGCGCCACGTGAGTCCCCCATCTCGCGCCTCGCATGCTCAGTAGGCGCGCCTTGCGCACCACGTTGCTGCCTCGTCGAGGGCCTCATGTGCCCAGCAGGTGTGCATGCGAAACCCTCGCCTCGCGCCTTGCGTGGCTAGCAGACGTGCCACGTGTGGCCCCCGTCTCACGCCTCGCGTGCCCAGCAAGCGCGCCTCGCGCACCACGTTGCTGCATCATCTCGCGCCTCACGCGCCCAACAGGTGTTCCACGCGAGACCCTCGTCTCGCGCCTCGTGCACCACGTTGCTGCCTCCTCTCGCACCTCGCGCGATTAGCTGGTGTGCCACGTGAGACCCCCGTCTCGTGCCTCGTGTGCCCAGCAGGTACGCCTCGCGCACCACGTTGTTGCTCTGTCTTGCGCATCGCACACCCAGCAGGTGTGCCACGCGAGGCCCCCATCTCACCCCAACGGCTCGAGCATGCATCAGGACGTCCTCACGCAATGCCCCAAGGACACTGTCTCACCCCAACATCCTGTGCACGCGTTAGGATGCGCCTCACACCGTGCACGACATACTATGCACCTCGCACCAGGCGCCTCATACCAACGCCTTGTGCATCCATTAGGATGCGCCTCGCACTGTGCACCTTGGGACCGTGTCCCCTAAGAGGACCCATAAAGACTTCAATATTTAAAGGTATAACTCAAAGAGATCATACATGTAATGCCCCGAATTTTCCCATGTGGTTGAATGGCGGGATTAGTAGGCCAGGAGGGCCATACTTGTTTAAATATGCCATTAAATGATAATATGCATGTAAATGTGAATTATATTATAATATGATGTTATATGCATGCATGTGGGTCCACATTATAATTACAGGGGTGTGATGGTAATTTGGCCCGTTGAGGGTATAATTGTATATGTGTACGCATGTCGGTGATAAATTGTTGAGACCACATTATAATGTGGGTTTGTTCGAGCTATTCGGCATGAGACGGTCTTGGATTATTGATTAGCGGTCTAGTCACAACAAGTTTAAGTTCGGGGCTCGGGATGAGTCTCGGGGTGATTTTAAGGATTAGAGCGTTACCGGGAATTAAAGGGTAATGGGATATGAATTATTGGTTTTTGAGATTATTGAGAATAGCGGGAATAGGAGAGCGTTAATTATGATTAACGAGATAAGTGGAAAATACCAATTTTGCCCTTGGGAGCCTTTAGAAACCTTAAATTGACCTAGGGGTACAATGTTCATTTCACCCCTAGAATAGATATAACCATTTTGAGCTGAGAAAGAGGTAGAAAAACAGAGCAACTTGGAGAGCCTTCCCGTACCATCCTTTCCTTCATTTTCCTTTGAGATTTTTGAGCCATTTTTGAGGATTCAAGCGTGGCAAGTAAGCCTTGGGAGTTTGGGAGAATGTTCCTCCATTGAAGGGCATCATAAGCTGAGCTTTGGGTAAGTTTCTAACCATTGAAAATCCTTGTTTGCCCTGTTTTAGTTCTGTTTTACAGTTGTGATTTCTAGGTTGAGATCTTGGTTTTGTTGGGAGTTTTGGCTAGGGTTCCTATGGTTGTGATGTTTGGGGTATGTTAGGATGGTTTTTGGGTTCTTTTGGCACCAAAAATGGGATTTGGAAGCATTGGAAACAGGTTAAAATCGAAGGAGATGAAGAAGGAGGTTTCAGGGGGTTCCTCGTCTGGAGGTAGCGCTATAGTGCCCACCTGAGGGTGCTAGAGCGCTACTCAGGGGGCATTTGGGCATATTGGGGGTTCTGAGAATAGCGCTGGGGCGCTAGGGGTCAGCGCTGTAGCACTACTCTGTTCCTTCAAAGTCCCGTTTTGGGTGTTTTTAAGGGGTTTTGACTTGGGCTTTCAATCCTTAAGGCCCGGGATCGAATCTACTCGCCGTATGGGCATGTTTCGAGGTCCCGAGAGTGGTGCTTAGGTTAAGACCCTATCCATGCTGATTCTCATTAATGGAGATTATAATTGGTTGTAATTAGGTAACCGCTAAGGAACCAAAAGATCGATCGTTCTCAGGGGTCGTCCTTATAATATTTCTCCCTCGAACCTGAGGTAAGAAAATTGCACCCTGTGTATACGACATGTTTGATATTTGTTGAGGCATGCTGGTTGATAAACGTGGACATGGATTGCATGTTAAATGCTAGTGAATATTGTTTACTTGTATATGGCACTGACTAGTCAGGGACACTGACCTAAGAGTCAGAACCAGCATAAGCATCCTGAACGCAGGGCCGAATGAAGATTAGATCTAATCGATATCAGCATTGAATGGCTCTAAGGCATTAACGCTGGACCAACCCTAAGGTTGATGAATCTTATAAGCGCTTGGTTAGTCTAAGACTAGTTACTCAGAGCCAGGGCCTAAGGCCCAGGTGAACGCTTGTCACATGGCTCTGGAACGATGTTCCAGGGTTATGACTCTATGGTCATGAGGAAGGTTATGTTGGTGACTAGTAACCATGCACCTATACTGTTTAAGCTAGTGAAAGGTTCACTTATTTTTTTAGCCCCGGTGACCCTATCATCACAAGGCTGAAGGGAGCTATTCCCAGTTTAGTGACTTTTGCGACTGTCACCTATTTGTTTTGGATTGATAGTCCTGAATGGTTATTATGATAATTGTTGATATTATATCATTCTATGTTATGTTTTCTTGCTGGGCCTCGGCTCATGGGTGCTATGTGGTGCAGGTAAAGGGATAGAAAAGCTCACCCAGCCTTAAGTGGAGAGCTTAGGTGGTGATGTGTACATATGCGGCTGCATGACCACCACGGCCAAGGAGTTCTCAGAGGAGCTAGGGAGTTTACCCTATTTTTGCCGCTTAGGTCGGCGGGGTTTGTAAATTTGAAACAGTAGTGACCGTTTTAAGTAGTAAATGACTTGTAAATGTTTTGATGCGCTCATGAGCAGTTTATGTATTTAATAAAATATATCCTTTCCTTTTTATTGGTTTTCCACCTTAGCATGTTAATAACACTTAGAGCACGTTTTTAACCAAAGGACTCGGATAGCGGGTCAAATTTCTGGTTCACCGATCACCGTAACTGTTCTGGGGTAACCAGGGTGTTACAACTTGGTATCAGAGCATGCCAAGGTTAGGGTTCCTGTTGAATGGCTGGGCATGCACACACATCACTGAAGTCAAGCTCGACTCATGGTTTGGTAACTATTTATGTAGTTATATGTATAACTACTTAAATATAGTATATGTGCTTTATCTGTATGCATGAGACACCATGTTAAACTTGTGCCCTAAAATATTATATCTTCAGCAAGAGTATGCTAATTAGTACTGAGATTTCTGGAACATACTCATAAGTATGATTGATTGTGAATTATTATGTGATACATGCTAAGTGTTAAATGCTATAAACATGTATCTGTTTGTATAATTGTATGACTGTGGAATGTGATAATTGTCTGTTTTTTCTTGGACCGTAAGGCGGCAATAGGTTTAGTTATTACTACCTGACTGGTCGTATTGATCATTATTTCAGCAAGTGTTAGATAAGAATGAATCTAGGGCAGACAGATACTTCTGCTGGCCAGAGTGATCAGGGCCAGAATAATAATAATAGTGAGGGTCAGGAAAATGACCAGTCACAGATTCCACAGCCAGCTCCTATAAATTGGCAGCAGATAATCAGTGATCTGCAGGCAACAGTGTTAAGACAGAGAGAGGAGCTTCGTCTCCTGAAGCAGCAATAAGCGCATGCAGTGGCTAGTGTATCAGAGGCACCCCTTGTGTCGGTGCCAGTAGCAGAGCATCTGCCTGAGGTTGGGAATAAATGGGAACCTCTCTATGAAAGGTTCAGGAAGCAGCAACCTCCTGTATTTGAGGGCAGTGCAGATCCTGCCAAGGCAGAGCAGTGGATGAGTATGATTACCACTATCCTTGATTTCATGAGGGTAACTGGTAATGAGAGGGTGGCCTGTGCCACTTATATGTTTTGGGAGGATGCCCGGATTTGGTGGGAAGTGATTACCCAGACCAAGAATGTAAATTCCGTGAGTTGGGAAGAGTTTCAGACTCTGTTTAACGAGAAATATTATAATGATGCTATCAGGGCAGCTAAAGCTGAGGAATTCATCAGGCTACTTCAGGGGAATTTGTCAGTCACTGAGTATGCCTTAAAGTTTGATCGTTTGGAAAAGTTTTCCATGGAGCTGGTGCCCACTGATGGGACCAGGAGAGAGAGATTTTTGTAGGGGCTACAGCCCAGAGTAGCCCGTGATGTACGTATCACCACTGTGGCTGGGGTTACTACCTATGCACAGGTGGTTGAGAAGGTACTCACAGCTGAGAGTGCAGAGAACAGGATTTGGCGCGACAGTGTAGCCAGAAGGGATTTCAGGAGGATAGGTCCTCCGTTTGTGGGCTCTGGTAGGGGTGTAGGCCCCAGTGATCAGAAGAGGAAGGTTCCTGACACCTTCCCAGTTCCAGGTCCTGATAGGCAGCCCCGTGGTATTTCTATGGGTCGTCCAGGTGGTAGTGAAGCCTGGAAGTCTTATCCCGAGTGCTCTAGATGCAAGAGGCATCATTTGGGAGAGTGTAGGGTGAGGTCCTGCTTCTCATGTGGAGCAGTGGGTCATCTTAAAAAGGATTGCCCTAAGGAAAGAAAGGAAGAACCCAGAAAAGCGGACAGCTCGGCCCCAGCTCGAGTGTTCGCATTGACTCAAGCAGAAGCTGAGGCTTCTCCCTCAGTTGTTACAGGTCAGCTACTTAGTGTTGGAACCCCTTATAATGTCTTGATTGATTCTGGTGCTACACATTCCTTTGTTGCTAGTAGTGTTATTGATAGATTGTGTAGACCCTGTGATTTTTATGCTGTTGGGTTTGGTACTTTGCTACCCACTGGAGAATTAGTGGTATCTAGGAGATGGGTCAGATTATTGCCAGTGACAGTAGAGGGCAGAGAGTTATCAGTGGATTTGATAGAGTTGGTTACGACTAACTTCGATATGATATTGGGTATGGATTGGTTAACAAAGTATGGGGCAACCATTGATTGCAGAAGCAGGATGGTCACCTTTTAGCCTGAAGGTGAGGATCCTTTTGTGTTTGTTGGCGTTGTGCATGGACCTCGCATTCCTATGATTTCTGTATTGAGGGCTAGGGATTTATTGCAAGGAGGTTGCATTGGATTCTTAGCCAGTGTGGTTG
Organism: Humulus lupulus; assembly: GCF_963169125.1. Taxonomy (NCBI): domain Eukaryota; kingdom Viridiplantae; phylum Streptophyta; class Magnoliopsida; order Rosales; family Cannabaceae; genus Humulus; species Humulus lupulus. The sequence goes on from NC_084795.1 coordinate 213,850,217, forward strand.
ATACCACTCAGGTCGTGCCAGTGAGACCAGAAGATACTAGACTTGTATGTGAGTTTCTGGATGTGTTTCAAGAAGATTTGCTTGGGTTGCCACCACACAGAGAAATTGAGTTCGTTATAGAACTGGCGCCAGGGACGGAGCCAGTGTCTAGAGCACCTTACAGAATAGCCCCAGCTGAGTTGAAAGAATTAAAGGTACAGTTGCAAGAACTGCTAGATTTGGGTTTTATCAGACCTAGTTTTTAACCTTGGGGTGTGTCACTTCTGTTTGTAAAGAAGAAGGATGGTTCTCTGAGAATGTGTATTGATTACAGAGAATTGAATAAGCTGACAATTAAGAATAAGTATCCTTTGCCAAGGATAGATGATCTGTTCGATCAGCTGCAAGGTAAGAAGGTATTCAAAGATCGACCTTCGTTCTGGTTATCATTAGTTGAGGGTCAAGGAGGGAGACATACCGAAGACTGCTTTTCGTACCAGGTATGGGCATTATGACTTCCTAGTTATGTCATTTGGATTGACTAATGCCCCTGCTGCTTTTATGGATATGATGAACAGAGTGTTCAAGGATTATCTGGACTAGTTTGTGATCGTCTTCATCGATGATATTTTGGGATATTCTTAGTCTGAGTCAGAGCATGCGTAGCATCTGAGGTTAGTTCTACAGAGACTGAGGCAACACAGACTGTTTGCTAAATTCAAGAAGTGTGAGTTCTGGTTATCTCAGGTATCCTTTCTCGGACACATTGTCAGTAAGGAGGGGATTAAGGTAGATCCAGCAAAGATTGAAGCGGTCAGAGATTGGCCAAGGCCAAAGAATGCTTCTGAGGTTAGAAGTTTCCTTGGATTGGCAGGCTATTATAGACGTTTTGTGGAAGGGTTCTCAAAGATAGCTAGTGCATTGACTGAGCTGCCACGCAAGAGCCAAAAATTTGTGTGGTCAGATAAATGTGAGAACAGCTTCCACGAACTGAAGCAGAGGTTGATTACAGCTCCGATTCTGAGTCTTCCGACAGATCAGGAGAAGTTTGTGATTTACTGCGATACTTCTCATCAGGGTTTGGGCTGTGTTTTGATGCAATTAGAGAAGGTAATTGATTATGCTTCTCGTCAGTTGAAGGAGTATGAAAAGAGATATCCTACTCATGATTTAGAGTTGGCGGCTGTGGTTTTTTCTTTGAAGATATGGAGGAACTATCTCTATGGAGAGAAGTGTGAGATCTATACAAACCACAAGAGCCTGAAGTACTTCTTCACTTAGAAAGATTTAAATATGAGACAAAGGCGTTGGCTAGAATTGGTAAAAGATTATGACCGTGGAATTTTGTATCACCCAGGAAAGGCCAACGTACTAGCTAATGCTTTAAGTCGGAAGGATCTGGGACAAATTCATGGCATGAGGCTGATAGCCAGGGAGTTAGCAGATGACATGACCAGAGCTGGTATAGAGTTGCTGGTGGGCCAGTTGGCTAATATTACGCTGCAGTCTACACTGTTGGAGAGAATTAAGGAGGGTCAGCTGAGTGATCCACAGCTGATCAAGATCAGAGAGGATGTTCTGGCTGGAGCATCCAAAGATTATACAGTGTCTGAGATAGGCTTGTTGAGATACAAAGGGCGGATATGTGTTCCGTTAGACACTGCCTTGAGGCGAGAGATTCTGGATGAATCTCACACTACACCTTACTCTTTGCATCCAGGCACCACGAAGATGTATCCGGATGTGAGATCGTTGTATTGGTCGCCAGGGATGAAGAGAGATGTAGTAGAGTAAGTTGCTAAGTGCTTGACATGTCAACAGGTCAAGGCTGAGCATCAGAGGCTGGCAGGGTTGTTGGAGCCTCTGGATATCCCAGAGTGGAAGTGGGAAGACATCACGATGGATTTCGTGGTGGCCTTACCCAGGACTATTGGTCAGCATGATACTATTTGGGTGATAGTGGACTACTACACCAAGTCAGCTCATTTTCTGCCAGTGAGGACTACATATACAGTTGACCAGTATGCAGATCTCTACGTGAGAGAGATTGTGCGCCTCCATGAAGCGCCTAGGTCGATCGTGTCAGAACGGGACCGTACCTTTACTTCCAAGTTCTGGGGGAGTTTGCAAAAGGCCATGGGTACACAATTGAAGTTCAGTACTGCTTATCATCCTCAGACAGATGGGCAATCTGAGAGGACGATCCAGATATTGGAAGACATGCTATGAGCATGTGTGCTGCACTTTGGTGGATCTTGGAGTAAGTATTTGCCTTTGATAGAGTTCTCCTACAATAATAGTTATCAGTCTACCATTGGAGTTGCACCTTATGAGATGCTGTATGGTAGGAAGTGCAGATCTCCCATTGATTGGGATGAGACAGGTGAAAGGAAATACTTAGGTCCTGAGGCAGTTCAGAGGACCAGTGAGGCCGTTGAGAAGATTAGAGCTCGGATGCTCGCTTCTTAGAGTAGACAGAAGAGCTATGCAGATCCCAAGCGCAGGAACGTGGAGTTCCAAGTGGGAAACTATGTCTTCCTTAGAGTCTCGCCATGGAAAGGGGTGAGAAGGTTTGGGAAGAAAGGCAAGCTGAGTCCTAGATTTGTAGGTCCATTTGAGATCCTGGAGAGGGTTGGTCAAGTGGCTTACAGATTAGCTTTGCCTCCAGCTTTGTCAGTAATGCATAATGTATTTCATGTTTCAGCTCTTCGAAGGTATGTATCTAATGTGAATCATATTTTGAGCTATGAAAATCTGGAGCTTGAGGCAGATCTCTCCTTTAAGGAGTAGCCAGTTCAGATTCTTAACAGAAAGGATAAGGTCCTCAGGAATAAGACGATACCTTTGGTAAAGGTATTGTGGAGGAACAGCAAGGTCGAGGAAGCGACCTGGGAGCTGGTGTCAGATATGCAGAGTCAGTATCCCGAGCTGTTCAGGTAAATTTCGAGGATGAAATTTCTGTAAGGAGGGGATAGTTGTAATGCTCCGAATTCTCCGATGTGGTTTAATGGCGGGAATAGTAGGCCGGGAGGGCCATACTTGTTTAAATATGCCATTAAATGATAATATGCATGTATATGTGAATTATATTATAATATGATGTTAAATGCATGCATGTGGGTCCACATTATAATTACAGGGGTGTGATGGTAATTTGGCCCGTTGAGGGTATAATTGTATATGTGTACGCATGTCGGTGATAAATTGTTGAGACCACATTATAATGTGGGTTTGTTCGAGCTATTCGGCATGAGACGATCTTGGATTATTGATTAGCGGTCTAGTCACAACAGGTTTAAGTTCGGGGCTCGGGATGAGTCTCGAGGTGATTTTAAGGATTAGAACGTTACCGGGAATTAAAGGGTAACGAGATATGAATTATTCGTGTTTGAGATTATTGAGAATAGCGGGAATTGGAGAGCGTTAATTATGATTAATGAGATAAGTGGAAAATACCAATTTTTCCCTTGGGAGCCTTTAGAAACCTTAAATTGACCTAGGGGTATAATGGTCATTTCACCCCTAGGATAGATATAACCATTTTGAGCTGAGAAAGAGGTAGAAAAACAGAGAAACTTGGAGAGCCATCCCGTACCATCCTTTCCTTCATTTTCCTTTGAGATTTTTGACCCATTCTTGAGGATTCAAGCTTAGGAAGTAAGCCTTGGGAGTTTGGGAGAGTGTTCCTCCATTAAATGGCATCATAAGCTGAGTTTTGGGTAAGTTTCTAACCATTGAAATTCCTGGTTTGCCCTGTTTTAATTCTGTTTTACATTTGTGATTTCTAGGTTGACCTCTTGGTTTTGTTGGGAGTTTTGACTAGGGTTCCTATGGTTGTGATGGTTAAGGTATGTTAGGATGGTTTTTGGGTTCTTTTGGCACCAAAAATGGGATTTGGAAGCATTGGAAATAGGTTAGAATCGAAGGAGATGAAGAAGGAGGTTTAAGGGGGTTCCTGGTCTGGAGATAGCGCTATAGCGCCCACCTTAGGGCGCTACAGCGCTACTCAGGGGGCATTTGGGCGTGTTGGGGGTTCTGAGAATAGCGTTGGGGCAATAGGGGTCAGCGCTGTAGCGCTACTCTGTTCCTTCAAAGTCCCGTTTTGGGTGTTTTTAAGGGGTTTTGACTTGGGCTTTCAATCCTTAAGGCCCGGGATCGAATCTACTCACCGTATGGGCATGTTTCGAGGTCCCGAGAGTGGTGCTTAGGTTTAGACCCTATCCATGTTGATTCTCTTTAAGTGGAGATTATAATTGGTTGTGATTAGGTAACCGCTAAGGAACCAAAAGATCGATCGTTCTCAGGGGTTGTCCTTATAATATTTCTCCGTCGAACCTGAGGTAAGAAAATTGTACCCCGTGTATATGATATGTATGATAATTGTTGAGGCATGCTGGTTGATAAATGTGGACATGGATTGCATGTTAAATGCTAGTGAATATTTTTTACTTGTATATGTCACTGACTAGTCAGGGACACTGACCTAAGAGTCAGAACTGGCATAAGCATCCTGAACGCAGGGCCGAATGAAGATTAGATCTAATCGATATCAGCATTGAATGGCTCTAAGGCATTAACGATGGACCGACCCTAAGGTTGACGAATCTTATAAGCGCTTGGCTAGTCTAAGACTAGTTACTCAGAGCCAGGGCCTAAGGCCCAGGTGACCACTTGTCACATGGCTAGGGAACGATGTTCCAAGGTTATGACTCTATGGTCATGAGGAAGGTTATGTTGGTGACTAGTCACCATGCACATATCCTGTTTAAGCTAGTGAAAGGTCACTTATTTGTTTAGCCCCGGTGACCCTGTCGTCACAAGGCTGAAGGGAGCTATTCCCAGTTTAGTGACTTTTGCGACTGTCACCTATCTGTTTTGTACTGATAGTCCTAAATGATTATTGTGATCATTGTTGATATTATATCATGCTATATTGTGTTTTCTTGCTGGGCCTCAGCTCATGGGTGCTATGTGGTGCAGGTAAAGGGAAAGAAAAGCTCACCCAGCCTTGAGTGGAGAGCTTCGGTGGTGATGTGTACATATGTGGCTGCTTGACCACCACGGCGAAGGAGTTCTTAGAGGAGCTAGGAGGTTTACCCTATTTTTGCCGCTTAGGTCGGTGGGGTTTGTAAATTTGAAACAGTAGTGACTGTTTTGAGTTGTAAATGACTTGTAAATGTTTTGATGCGCTCATGAGCAGTTTATGTATTTAATAAAATATATCCTTTCCTTTTTATTGGTTTTCCACCTTAGCCTGTTAATAATACTTAGAGCACGTTTTTAACCAAAGGACTCGGGTAACGGGTCGAATTTCTGGTTCAACGATCACCGTAACTGTTCTGGGGTAGGTAGGGCGTTACAATACAGGTACGAAGCATGTACGGGATACGACCCTGAAGAACCCTGATGTCTGATCCTAATATACACGCCAGTCAAGTAGTGGTCGTACGAGTAAGGTTCCTGGTGTGGTCCTCACCAGCCAATCGTTGACACTCGTACTAAACAATTAGTGGAGGTGCTCCCATAGACCTTGACCATGTACTGGAGTCGACACCACAACCTTCTGCTCCATTATTACCTGTGCCACAACCCTGACAACGTACATATGTACAATCTTGTCTCCTGGGACCACAATGTATCAGGAGCCATTAGAGCCCCACTATAAATGGATCTTCACCTCTCCAGCTAGGGGGTTGGAAAATTCTGGTAATATCAAACTATTCTAAGAGCCATATACGAGTTTTCCTTCTATTGTTCACTTGGAATTTTCCTTCATATTTTTACAAGTTCTTTTGCGTTCCTTAAGTTCTAATTACTTCTTTGAGTTTTCCATCCATATTTTGTTGATGAGTTTTTGCCGTCAATAGTTTGGCGTCGTCTGTGGGAAGGATAAGTGCCAAGCCATTGTTCTTCCATTGATTCCGGTAGGAATAGATGCCAAGATGCTCTAAGCAACTGAGAGAGCCACGAGAGGTGGAGGTCCACCTCGACGGAGATCAGCTGAAAGCCTCCCTGAAGAATCCTCTGCCACCCAAAAATGTGGATGCACCAAAGGAGCCCACGGTTCCTGGGGATGAAAGGGAGGCTTCATCCCCAGCTGTCCAGCCTAATGAGAACCATCTATGATTCGCGGCTGCTCTCGGGAGACATGCCGGAGAGCTTCTGCCCCCAAGGCCACCATAGGTGCCGAACTTCGACCGGCAAGATCCGGGTCCATCAACGCGCAGGCTGGACAAGAGTCACCAAAAGCATTCTATAAGCTCGACCTCTAGGTCTTAATTTTATGAAGAGGAGATAAGCGAGTTACACCGAAAGAACCAAAGGCTAAAAACCACCTTAGAAAATATGCAAGAGATGTTGAACGACCTGCTACAAGGAAAATCAAGTGTGCCCATTCCTAGATGAAAGGAAAAAGGACTAGAGGGTGGAGATACCATGGTCCCTATGGATGATGGGAGGACTCGGCTCTCCACTAGTAGTACCCCTCGGACAAAGTAGCATGAACATCCTGGGAAGGCGAAGCACCCCCAAAGGCCAGAGCAGAAGAACAACGCTAACCCTCATAATGAAGTCGAAGTCACCTCTAGGGAGGCGCCACATGAACTAAGAGAAAAGCTCAATAGAAGGAGGTCAGAAGTAAGGACAACACCTCATGTGGTCCCTCCGAAGGGTAGAGAAAAGCGAAAGGCCGCCCTTACTGAGCTGAGGGACTCCTTGAATAGGAGGCGACAAGAGCTAGACATCGAAATGAGGAGCCTTCAGAGCAAGGTTGTCACGACATCTGGGGGCACATTACCGATGAAGAGTTCGACTATGAGTCACCCTTCATGTGAGAAATCCAGTTGGAACGACTCTTGGCTAACTTTAAAGAACCTCATATGACCCCTTATGAGGGAAATACAGACCCCAAATACCATCTAGACGTGTTCAATGATCTAATGAAATTGAGAGGAATTAATAGCAGGGCTAGGTGCCACTGCTTCTCTATCATGTTAAAAGGACCTGCGTACAAATGGTTCAAAAGACTCTAACCAGGGTCTATTAGGTCATGGCAACAATTTTCTGACGAGTTTCTCCAACATCATGCCATATGCGATTATACCCTACCGGGCACTAGCCTCGCAAATATAAAGCAAGGTGAAGGAGAGAGTTTGAAGAGCTACATCCACATGTTCAACATGGAGGTGGCTAAAGTGGGAAGCCTGACTAGGGGAGAACACAAGATGGAGATCACAGCTAGAGTGGACCCAGGCATTAAGCTTTGGGATAATATGCTGAAAAAGGAGGTCACAGAGTTAGAGGATTTCTACGAGCGGGCACAAAAGTACATTCGTGTCGAAGACGACCATGAGAACTTGAAGGCATCACTTGTCAAGCCTTCAGCCCCTGAAAGTTCGAATGACAAAAAAAAGAAAAGGGTGTACAAAGATCAAAGAGATGACAACCAGAGGAAGCACAAACATGGAGGTAATCCTAGGAAAACATCCCACACCTTCTACACTGACCTGATGCATACTAGGGAGCATATCTTCATTGCAAACAAGAATCAGGTCCCTTTCAGGAGACCCCCACCAATAAAGAGAGATCGGTCAAAGAGAGACCTTGGAAAGTACTGTCAGTATCATAAAGACATTGGCCACACCACCGCGGAATGCACTCATTTAAAGGTGGAAATAGAGGAACTAATACGCAGGGGGCACTTGGGTAGATACGTCCGAAGAGAAAATGAAAGACGAGATGATAGACCACCCTCGCCATGAGCGCGAGATGTAACCCCAGAAGTCCAAGGAGAGGTGAGGACGATCTTCAGAGGACTAGGATATGGAGGAGAATCGAGAAAAGGGCGAGCTAGGTACGCCAAGGAAGCCAGACGAAGCCCACCCTCATGCATGCTAAGCTTAGAACAACAACCCCTAAAAGACTTTAAAGGGGAAAATGATTGAGTAACCTTCAACGAAGAAGACGCACGGGGTGTGCATTTCCTTCACAATGACCCCTTGGTGTTGACTATTCAACTTGCAGACATGAGGGTACATTGGGTCCTGGTGGACAATGGAAGCTCCGTTGACATCCTATATTGCCTGGCCTTAGAGAAGATGGGACTGGGTATCAGGAACCTAAAGCCCTGTAACACCTCCCTGTATGGGTTTGCTAGAGACTTGATACAACCCCTGGGCACAATCGAGTTAGCTCTCACCATGGGAGAACTACCCAGACAGACCACTGTACTAACGAACTTTGTCATAGTAAGCTGTTCCTCAGCCTTCAACGTGTTATTAGGGAGATCCTCCTTGAGAGAATTGAAGGGGATAACCTTAGTATACCACTTGGCCATAAAATTCCCAACTCTTGGGGAGTGGCGAGCGTGAAAGGGGAATAGAAAGAAGCAAGGGAATTTTATAACACGTCCCTTCGCACAGCCATGAGACCACCAGAATTTATGGCGATGGTAGTGCATGGGAGCACAAACCCGAGAAAGTTCAACCCCAAAGCCACTTAGGAGATCAGAATCATTGGTTGTGCATAAGCGCCTGAGAGGGAACATTGAGCAAAGCTCCACTTTTAGTATGATAAATAAAAAGGGTTACCATAGTTAGCCCCCCAACAACTATGAATTAGAGGGATAACTTAGATGCCCTGATATGTAGTAAGAACATCGTCGCCACAAATACCTATGTACTCTCCTTATTTTTAATGAATATCTTTTTTTATTGGCATGTCACACTTCTCATTTACATGAGCACGTATCTAAATTTTGTGTACCTATCACCAATTGGAATTATCAAAGTGCATGAGCAAAATGATTAAAGTGCCCGATGAGTTAAATCTCCCCAACCACTTGGGGGGCAGGGTACACAGCCAAAAATGTTTCTAAAAGAGACCCTTATAAAAAAAAAATATAAGGAAGAAAGCTTTGCAAGGCATCTCTCGAGTTCACAAGGATTAGCTACCCTTATGAACATCAAGAGGGTCAAAAGGTCCTACAAGAAGAGCCTCCTAATAAAGGATGATACCTCCATGAGAGGAAAAGCCTCAGGGAGAGCCTCCTAATAAAGGCTGATACCTCCACGAGAGGAAAGGCCTCAAGAAGAGCCTCCTAATAAAGGTTGATACCTCCACGAGAGGAAAGACCTCAGGAAGAGCCTCCTAGTAAAGGTTGATGCCTCCACGAGAGGAAAGGCCTTAGGAAGAGCATCCACCAATAAGCCTAGAGCGGCCACCAAGCCATCTAGCCAAAAAGGGTCCTAAAAGAGATCCTTGCAAAAATAGTACTATGCATAATGATGAGTGTTAGGAAAATATTGTTTTGCCTCAATGGAAAAGATTATAATATTACAACTCTATGCAATAGTATTACCAGTAAATATAGATTGATTAAATAAGGTTACAACTCTATAACTGAAAATACAAATAAACTAAAGAAAGGAAGAAGATGATGATGAAGAAGAGAATAGTGAGAATACAACTCTAAGAAAAAGATTACAAGTAAAATAAATTGTTTAGACCAAAATGAAAAGATTACAACTCTTAAACAAAATATACAAGTAAATAGAACAAGAGAATAAGAAGAAAAGCAATAGAATAAAAACAAGAACAGAAACACAATCAAACTCTCACTTACACAACCTAAGTGAAGAGGATTGGGGATCACCAACTTGAACAAGGTTTAAAACCTTTGTCCAAAAGCTTATTTCCCCCTAACTCAAGGACTAAGGGATCTCTCTCAGATATTGGAAAAGCTTTCTGGAATTATCAAGCCTTAAGGTGTTTCTAGCCAAGTGCTCTAGTTGATAGAAAAGTTGTGTCTTACAAGTGAGCTATAGGCTCCTATTTATAGAGTTTAGAGACACCCTTTGAATTTCAAATTCCACCAACTCCCATGGTTGTTACCAATGTTTAATTGGATTAATATGGAATTAAAAAAGAGATTTGGGAGTTATTTGAGTTTTTTGAGCTGTTCAACAAATATTGAAAAAACTGAAAATTTGTTAGTTTTTTGGTCTATGGCTGCGGCCAGACACAATGGTGGCCGCGGCCACTGACCAATTTCAGCACAAAAAATTGTGCTGTTTTTCCAAACGGTTCCAAACCCTCCCAAATGATTTTGTAACTCCCAAAATACATTATTGGGGTTAAAATCATATCTCTAACAGCCATATCACATATGGTTTTATGAAATTCATCTCAATATTGTGTAACAACAATTTTACACAATAAAGGGTAATATTTGGAAGTTACAAATTTGTAACACCAAATATGTTACATTACTTGGATATATCTCATATATCTAAATATTGTAACTCTCTATTATATGTTACAATATGTGACACAATTTGTCACATTTATTTAATCTAAAACATTATATTATAATATAATATAATTTTACATTATATTATAAAATAATATAACAATGAGAAGGACGCTTCTCGCAAGAAATAATAAGCGCGCACAAAAGTATATAAAAGGATGACTAGAACCCAAAGGGTCAACATATCCTTACCAATACAATCAAGGTGCACCAAAGAGTGACCTATCGAACCTCTTCGCGTGGGCTCAAAAGAACCTCAAGCATAATAAAAATAAAGTAAAAAAAAATGAGACCTATCGAACCCCTTTTTGCGGGCTCAAAAGGTCCTCAAGCATAGAGAAGCCAAAATAAATGATCATATATATATATAAAATGTTGCGATAATGTGGTAGGACTTAGAATAGTTCAAACAAAAAAAATGATGATAGGCTCAAATGAGCGTACAACCAAATCGAATTAAATGATAACAACTGCAGGAGCAAAATCACAAGGCCTCCGCTGCGAGCATTCCACATGGCCACCTTGGCGACGACATGCCCACTGAAAGAGGAGAAATCAAAGTTAGGATTTTCCTCCACACTCCATAGAGGGTGCGCTATATGGATTTATATTCAATCTCGGCCAAATTTGCCTCCAGGAGAGTGATCCTCTTCTGCAACGTTGAAACTTTGGTTTCCGCACACCCAAGATCAACATCCAGGCGAGCGACCTTCTCCTGCAACATCACAGCCTTGGCTTCCGCTCTCCTCCTCTTTTTTGAGGATGAAGAGGCCTTCGTCAAGTCCTTCTCTAGCTTGAGCCTGGTGTCACTAAGCTCCCTCTCAAGCTCCTGAACTTTGATCGTGAGACGGTCCCTTTCTGCGTTCGACGAGGAGAGGCCCTGTGCCGAGTCGACAAAGCGTTGAGCCACCAGAGAAGCCTTCAAGAAAGCAAAAAGAAAAAATGGTGAGAAAATAAAGAACTCAAAACAAAAAAAAAAAAGAAAAGAAAGAGTAAGACCAATGTAAGAAGCATGAACTCACCTAAGTTGTGGAACGCACAAGGGTCTCCCCAAGCTCCGACATGGAAAAATTCCCAAGACCTCTCCACTCGGTCTCACGAATACCTTCGGCGACCTGGGTATACTTTTCCCATAAGAGGCTGCCATACGACCCACCCAGGGTGTCCCCTCAGAGTCAAGGGCGCCCGGCTGAGTAGGGACAGATCACCCACTCACTGAAGGAGGAGGAGGCGCAGGAACACTGGAAAAATATGGCCCCAACGGACCAAGATTGATGGGAGCATGAGGAAGAGTATCATATTCCTCAGAAAAGGGCACGACGAAGCACCCTGGCATGGCTTGCGGACCGCAGGAATGAGAGGCCATGTCATAGTCCATAGGGACCAAATGAGGGCACCCCCTGGGAGACAGAGATGACCGGGGTGGGCGTCTGGATTCTGGGGAAACCTTCTCAGGCACCCAATCTGCATCACCCTTGTCAGAGTGAGGCTCAACTAAAGTCGCCATCTTCCTTCGTTAAGAAATATGTCACTGCGAATCGGGATTCGAAACCGTGGATGAACCATAGCTGTTAAGATTGGCCACGATGAAGAGACGGGCGACCATTTTTTTTAATGGGGTCAGCATCGAGAAAGGTGTCAACTAGTGCTGCCTCCAACTCAGGAATGTCGGGGTTCCCAAAGTTCTCTGCATATTTAACACAATTACAAATATGAGCATAAGTTTCAAAATAAAAAATTCAAGGTAAAAGGAAAAAAAGCTTGAAGTACTTACTTGGGGATGAGCGAAAGTGTTCACGTACAAAAAGGGGACCTTTCACAAAGAAAAAGTCATGCTTCCAGGACCCTGGATTGGATATAGAGCCCTCTATGAGGGAAACCTAGGAATTGGCTTTCTGCAGGAAATATAAGCCTTTGGATTTAGGGGTTGGCATGAGGTTGTACATAAAGTGCACCTCTTGAGGCGTAGGAGCATGGCGGTTGAGCTCAATAAATGCCATGTATAGGAAGTTTAAGGTCAGCCAGCTATTAGGCGCAAACTAGAGCAGAGCAATGCCAAAATGGTTAAGGATCATGGAGAAGAACGGGTGTAAGGGAATGGTCCCACTTGCCTTCAGGATATGCTCACTCATGGCCACATACCCCTGGGGGAGATTATCGGGCCGACACTTGTTGGTAGGAACATACAGCTTGTACTCCTTGCCAATATGGTATTTCATGGATAACTCCAACAACTGGTTCTCTGACACGTTGGACACAATAGAAGATGCCAACAGAGGACCCGAATTCGGTCCCTCGGGAGCCATCTGTCGCCGCACTTTCTTCGACATATCTGCAAAACCTAAGGAAAAAGGTGAGGTCAAAACAGGGCACTTTACCCTCCATTTTTTCTTTCTAGCAAGAGTTTTCCACCGAGTCGCTGAGAGTGGAAGCGCTGAGCAAGGGTGAATCGAAGACAAGGGTTGATGGGAACCTGGGGTGACCTTATGACAACTATAAGGGGAGAATGGGGCAGGAGGTTCAGGTGGGAGGTTTCCCTCCATGAACTCCGACTCCATCTATAGATAAAAAAGACTCACTCTAAGGTTTGCAATGTGGTCACTAAGGTCAAAGGAGAAAGGAACTTCATCACCCCTCAAAACTAAATCCATTTCACTCTCCAGCACCCAGATTTTATGCCTAAGTTCAGCCATGTGCTCAAGGTGACGTATACGGGCCTACCTCAAAGTGTCATAGTCTTGGTGAGGGTTGTTTTTGGGGACTCTAAGTCTAAAGATAAGTCTACAAACTCGACTCCCGGAGGAACGCCAGACGATCCCTTACATGTCATGGATCCTCGTCTCGTAGGTAATAAGGGTGCACATGTAGGTGAAGGGGGTGCTACAAAACACAAAGGAATGGGCTCAAAACCTCTAGACAAAAGCGGTCTAAATGACCAACTACGGGGTACAAGCAAGGGCATGTGTGTGGATTAGCTCACAAGGATCTCCGGCCAAGGCAACCCATCCCGAGTAGTGCTAATTTAGGCCCAATGAACATAAGAAAGAAAGAAAGTATACATTGAGTAAGTAAAATCGGGCACCGTCGGCCAAAGGTATAAAGCACCCTGACAGTCGAAAGAAGGCCAAGGGTCAAAATCACCGTCGCGGTCGAAGAAATGTAGAGGGTCGAAAGTATGCGCCAGCAAAAATAAAGGAAAAGTGTGTATTATTCTCCAAGCACCTATATGGACATTTGCATACAAGAAAGGAATTCAAATAATAAAAAGGAAAGACAACCAAAATGAGTTTGCGAGGAATCGAATCCCTTATCTCTTGGAGGAAGTGAAGACACTAATTGTTGACGGTGAGAACTCGTCAACTAAGTTGAGTTGGAAAAATTATCAAGTCAAGGTCTCTAATGGAAAAGCTGTAGAAACTTAAACAATCACTCAAGAACAATGATAGAACAATAATGGAGAATTCAGTCTTTCATTCACACTCAAGCCTTTGCTACAGTCAAATTTCCAACCCCCTTTCAGGTGGTGTTCAAGTTCATAGGCTCTAATGGCCTTAGGTACATGGTGGTCCAGGAGACCAAGTGGTACATAAGTACTATGTCAGGAGAGTGGCTTCAGAGGTTGTGGTCGTACCTCCAGTACAGGAGCAGGTGTCAGGAGGATGTCTCCAATACTTGTCTATACCCATGTTTGATGAGTGGTGGCAAGCATAGTGGCGCAGGTGGTAGTGGTGTCGACTTTGACCCTTGGCTGTAGGCGTACGGGCCATAACTCTTATCCCAGCAGTCCCACTGATACCGGTGTCCGTACTCAGTACTAGGTCGTACAAGTATGTCCCATTCGACTCGTACTGGAGCCTCTAAGCATAGGGGTCTCAAGGTGTAAGGAATGGGACCCTTGGTGCATGGCTCTACTCACGTGGCCACTAGGTGACGTAGCTCTCATTCCTTCGCGAGGCCCCCTTGGAAGGCCTATTGACGGCGCAACTCTCTTGGCTGTTCACGAGGCCGAGTGTGCTGCGGATGTGACCTCCATGAGGCCATCATTCAGGCCTAAATGGCGAGGCCACTCTGGAGCCATGGGCGAGGCCATCACGGGGCCTAGATGGCGAGGCCCCTCTGGAGCCATGGGCGAGGCCCCTCTGGAGCCATGGACGAGGCCATCACGGGGCCTAGATGGTGAGGCCACTCTGGAGCCATGGGCGAGGCCATCACGGGGCCTAGATGGCGAGGCCACTCCGTGGGCATGGGCGAGGCCACCACGAGGTCTAGATGGCGAGGCCACTCCGTGGGCATGGGCGAGGCCATTCGGGCCTAGATGACGCGTGCCCATATTTGCGATGCCACCTGGTGCGTGCGGGCGTGGCCGAGCGAGGCAACCTGGTGTCTGAGAGTGGCCTAGCGAGGCCATGGCTTCTATGTCGTGTAAATGGGGGCTTCATGGCATCGATCTCATATTTTCCGTTGGTGAGATTTTGAGCATCAACACTAATACCACCAAGCTAAGAAGCGAAAGTCTAAATATTATGCTTGAGATGAAGGTCTATTTATAAGAACCACAAACTCACCTAGGCCATTGGATTTACCGCTTGATCAATGGTCAAAAAGAGGGCTTGGCACTTGCCTTGGGATTCGCGGAGCACCATGATAGGCTTACATTCAATCTCAAGGGATCATGAGGATCATCACCTCCAAAGTGTGTATTTATATACAACCAAAGCAAAGAAACACCACACACCATCTATGTTTTGAAGACACCATAGAGAAGAGCCTACCAGAACCTAAAGGGCAAGTGTGGATGCTAAAAATTCCATACTTGTTAAGGACCCAAATCTCGTGCTAAGGTCTCGTAAGTGCCTAAGTACATACAGGTGCCTACATCCCTAGATGCGTATTGGGAAGCCTTGCCAAGCGAAGCTCCATTAACCATGCGACACCTCCACCTCGTGCCTCGCAAGCCCAGCAGGTGTGCCACGCGAGGCCCTCGTCTCGCGCCTCACATGCCCAGCAGGAGCACCTCGCGTACCACATTGCTGCCTCGTCTCGCGCCTCCCGCCTCGCGTGCCCAGCAAGTGTGCCACGTGAGACCCCCGTCTCGCACCTCGTGTGCCAAGCAGGCGTGCCACGTGAGGTCCCCATCTCACGCCTCGCGTGCCTAGCAGGCGCGCCTTACGCACCACCTTGCTGTCTTGTCTTGCGCCTCACGCGCCCAGTAGGTGTGCCATGCGAGACCCCCGTCTCGCGCCTCACGTGCCCAGCAGGCGCACCTCACGTACCTCGTTGCTGCCTCATCTCGCGCCTCGCGCCCCCAACAGGTGTGCCACGCGAGACCCCCATTTCGCGCCTTGTGTGCCAAGCAGGTGCGCCTCACGCACCATCTTTCTGCCTCATCTCGTGCCTCGAGCGCCCAGCAGGTATGCCACATGAGACCCTCGTCTCGCGCCTCGCATGCCCAGAAAGCGCGCCTCGCATTCCCAGAAGGCGCGCCTCGTGCACCATGTTGCTGCCCCATCTCACTCCTCGCGCGCCCAATAGGTTTGCCATGCGAGACCCCTGTCTCACGCCAACAACTCGTGCATGCATCAGGACGCCCTCGCGCAATGCCCCAAGGACAGCGTCTCGCGCCAATAGCCTGTGAACGTGTCAGGATGTGCCTCGTGCCGTGCACCACGCACCATGCACCTCGCACCAACGCCCCGTGCATCCGTCAGGATGCGCCTCGCGCCGTGCACCTTGGGACCGTGTCTCATAAAAGGACCCATAAAGACTTCAATATTTAAAGGTATAACTCAAAGAGATCATACATGTACGAAGCATGTACGGGATACGATCCTTAAGACCCCTAATGTCTGATCCTAATATACACGCCAGACAAGTAGTGGTCGTAACAGTAACGTACCTGGTGTGGTCCTCACCAACCAATCTCTGACACTTGTACTAAAAAAGTAGTGGAGGCACATTCAAGTACTAAAGTGGAGGTGCTCCCATAGACCCTGACCATGAACTGGAGTCGACACCACAACCTTCTGCTCCACTATGATCTGTGCCACAACCCTGACAACGTACATATGTACAATCTTGTCCCTTGGGACCATAATGTATCAGGAGCCATTAGAGCCCCACTATAAATGGATCTTCACCTCTCCAGCTAGGGGGTTGGAAAATTTAGGGATTATCAAACTATTTTAAGAGCCATATACGAGTTTTTTTTCTTTCTATTATTCACTTGCTATTTTCCTTCATATTTCTACAAGTTCTTTTGCGTTCATTAAGTTCTGATTAATTCTTTGAGTTTTCTATCCATATTTCGTTGACGAGTTTCTGCCGTCAACAATATCTATGTCAATATTGTGTTTAGATATCATATATGTAGATATTATTGATATAAATATTTATATATACTATAGAACTGTAATTTATTCTATTATATATTGAAGAAAAAAAAATGAACCGATTTTTATTAAAATTATAGATAATGTTTTACCCTAATTTTTGTAATACATTATATTAACACATATTTTATTTATTTTTATGATATTATTTATTTTTTTAAAATTTATATGATAATTAAAAAAAAATATATTTATAAGTTTAAAATTAAGTATATATATATCGATAGATATTGTGAATATTTTTTTAAATTAATTATATTTATTTATAATGAAATCTACTATTTTAAAAAAAGTTACACATGTTATATTTGGGTGCACATTTTATTATTTTAATTTTTAGATAATTATTTATATTTTATAAAATAATAAGTGATAGGTTAAATGATTATTTTTATGGTAGTGGATAAATTGGCCAGAGTCTCGTTATGCTGACACTAACAGTAAAATAATACAACTTACTCAACCATTCATATCTATAAAATTATAATTATAATTATTTAATAGAAATTTATAACGTCTACGCTACAGATAGCTAGATATAAATAGCTACCTAAGTGGAATTTTATGCGTGGTCCCCGAAAGTGAAGCATTGGATAGTAAAATTAAAATATTATTTTAGCACGTGATATAAAAATTTAGTGCTCATAATATAATTAATGTACGTATATGAGTTGTAATCCTTAAAGAAGAATAAAATAAATTTAATTTGATAACTATAGTATCCGCCATCATCACCACCAACAGTCTAAGAGCATTGCATATGGTCTAATTTGTAAGAGCATATAAATCACAAATAAGACTATAGTTTAGATTATACTTAACTAATTACTAATAAGCAGATAATCACAATTACACAAAGCTTGAAGTCAACCACATATATATATAAGACAGTTTCATTGTATCTAATTAACTAAAGAAGTTCGTACCGAGTAGTAGTGGATTGTAATTTATTTAGATTTCTATTGCTATATAAAAATATAAATTTATATTTGTATATATATATTATTCTACTTGGAAATTTCCTATAAAGATCTATTATGATTAGACAATAGGTTTCACGATTGAAATAGTCGACATCAAAGTTGGCATCTTTAATTTGTCCTATAAAACTTTGTACCTGTTTGTGGCTAAAATAAATATTTTATTTCCAATCACAATTATTTTGTCCATTCATATGAAAAGTAATGTGAGATACAATATTGAATTATATATATATATATATATGCATATTTTTTAATTTTTGTTGTGGAAATTGTGTCTTATCACATGTAACAATACATTTTAGATTCCTTCAACTGATTGATTCACACTAACCTTTGAGTCAACCATGCATGATATAATGTTATTATGTTTTTCAAAGCAATGCGCGACAAGTGGTATTTTTTTTAATAATTTATTACAATAATTTAAAAAACTATAGATTTTGAAAGTTAATTAGCTGTTGCTACTCAATTACCCATTCAATTTATCAAATTAAAATCAGATTTGAATCAAGAATAAGTGCACGAACAATAAAAATTATATGGTTCAGCCATGATTTCTCACAACCTACTCCATGGGACTTAGTCCAGAGGTGAAGCAAATTCACTAAAATAATCAGAGTTTTTACAGATACAAGCAGCGGAAACACACACTACTACAAAAACACATTTTTAGGACACTCACATAAATGCGAGTCCTAAAAAAGTCTCCTGGACCTTTTAGGACTCGCGGAGCGAGTCCTAAAAACTATGTGTGTCCTAAAAGTTTGAGTTTGAGATAACAAAAGAGAATCTAAAGAAACTCCCCCTCAATGTTCAAAGGGCATGCCAAAGCTGTGAACCACAACTACTTGGAGGAAGAAGGTTGCTTCTTCTTCTTGCGACGCTAGAAGGTTGCCGGAGGCACAACAAACTCCCCCTGAGGGGCAGCGACAGGAGGCATGGACTGGGTGTTAGTAGGCAGGGAACTAGTGGCAGCAGGGTTAGGGACTTGCTTCCCCTGAGATGGTGGTGCTTCCTCAAAGGAGTCATCAACAGCGGAGGCTAAGAACTGCAAACTAAAAGGCTTGATTATGAGATTGGGCCAATCTAAACTCAAAATTTAAAGACCAAAACTCAGTGCTGAGAGAATGAATCCACTCAAACAATCTATACTTCCATGAGGATTGTTTGACACCCAAGGAAGAGGCAGCCATAGGATCTTTAACTAAGGGACCTTTCTTCTTAGCTTTGTACCTAGAGGAGGCCAAGTTTTTGGCCTTGAGAGAGATGCGGGTGTCCAAGATTTTGGATGGGACAACAGAGAAACAATGAGCTACATGCTGAATTAGATAAGGAAGGGGAAAATCCAAGATACCCCAGGCTAGCAGCATCCAATATAGCTTGAAACAGGTAGTGAGGAAAAATGATATTCTGGCGGGTACCCACTGCAAAAAGAAAGCGAGCCAGATCAGCCCCATCCGTGGATTTGTGAGTGGTAGGCTGCCAATTGAAGATAGCTACAATGTGCAAAATTTGGTAGAGAGGGGTGACTTTAGCAGCAAGAACCGCATTGGAAGTGGGCCAAGTCAAAGAAAGGTTGCCATTGAGAGTGGGAGCAACCTCATCCATGTTTGGATTAAACTCAGCAGAGAATGCAGGCTCATCAAGTAGGGGCAGGTGTAAACATTTTGCAATAACCGTGGAGTAAACGCAATCCAATTGCCACGCTAAAACACATTCCTAAAATGTTCATGGACCAGATCAATAACATCGACAGACATGTTAGAATAAAATTCATGGACAAAAGATGGACAGGGCACACGCAGAGCATACATAGACTCTTTCCACCCGTGAAAGGCAATAATTTCATACAAGCCCAAAGAACCAAACTTTGTGCAATCCAACAATCTCTCAGGCAGTAACTTTCTCAAAGAAATAGTCCAAGTGAACCAATCTTTACAGGAGCCATTCAGAAAGACATAACCTCTAGATGATGAGGAGGCAGAACCCTTGCCTTTCGAGAACCAAGAAGAGGACGGTGTCATTGGTGTAGGTGGGGGCACGATCTTGGGCTTCTTGGCAGGACGAGATTGAGGCGGAGAGTCTGGGGTGGGCTCAGGCACAACAACGGGAGAGGGCTTTCGTTTGCGAGTCAATGCCTTGACCTGATCAGCGGGCTTGGGCGTAGCAGAAGGAATGGCAGGGATTTGTTGGCGGGTTTGGGTGTGAGAGGCGATACTAGTGGGTTTCGGTGGTGGTGGAGGGGAGGGGAAATGGGTGGAGGAGAGTGTTCACAGAGTGGTGGGGAGGGTTCACGGGGTGGAGAAGGGATGACGGAAGGTGGGGAGGATGTGAGGTTAGTGGGGTCGGGGAGTGTGGGTGTAGGGAGTATGGTTTCGAGGTTGGGGTCGGGGAGGGTGGGTTCAAGGTTCATGGGTGTAGGGAGTTAGGTTTCAGGGAGGGTGGGTTTTGGGTTGGTGAGTGCAGGGTGGTCGGGAAAGGGAGGTGCTGAGGAGTAAGAGGATTCAAGGAATGGGGTGGGGAGGCGATTGCGATGGTGAAGGGCATAGAGGCGGTTGACATTGGGAATCTCCATCAGAGAAGAAAGGGAAAGGGCACGAGTTGGACAAAGAGTGAGTTTGGGAGGGAAAAAAACTTAAGAGAGAACAAAATCTGAAAGCCAATTGTATTTAATAATAACTTTTTGAGTTTTTTATATTTTTATTTTTTTATTTTTTTATTATTATTTTTTCTTAATTTTGAAAAAAAAAATGACAAGGGACTTAAACGACAAAACCAAAGACTCACTGAGAATGCTGATTTGAGAAAAATATAATTTTTTTTAGAAATTTTTGGAAAAGTAAGACCAACTATTTGGACATAGGAGAACACACATAATTTCAAATATTTAAGATAGAACAAATAGCATGAAACTAAACACAATATAG
Organism: Humulus lupulus; assembly: GCF_963169125.1. NCBI lineage: Eukaryota > Viridiplantae > Streptophyta > Magnoliopsida > Rosales > Cannabaceae > Humulus > Humulus lupulus. The sequence goes on from NC_084795.1 coordinate 213,870,804, forward strand.
AAAAAGATAAACATCAAATTAAAAGACACAAAGTAAAATGAAAGACTTTCTACACATTGTTGAAACAGACATATAGCATGTTGTAACATAAACCTGACATATGCAAAAGCGAGTCTTAACAAGATACAAAATAAACCTCAACAAGGAAAAACCAAAGAAAGTCAATCTCCATTGGTGTGTGGAGTGTCCTCATGAGCTGCCTGCTATAGACGTACCAGGCAAACTCCCCCTCAAGAATTTTTTTTTTTTTTGAGATTTTGATATTTTTGTTTTTGTATTATTATTTTTTTTGTTTTTTTTTCTTTTTGAAATCCCCTCACCAATTACCAATTAGAGAGACAAGCATATAGGTAGCCTTTTCCACAAGCACACAGTCCTAAGTGAAGGAGCAAACTACACAAAGCAAAGTGACCCAATAATAGCTTTCACACTAAAACATAAAGCATCTCTAATAGGAGAGACATTTCAATGCAATAACCAAGAATGAAAAGTCAAACATCAAGTAAGACTACAACTGAGCATAAGCAAGCCTATATCAATTCAAGACATATGAATGTGAAAAGAAAGTTGAAAAAAGACTCACACATGCAAAAAGTCAAGTTAGAAGATGAAATCTCAACCTATATTGCCAAATTTCAAATACCAAATATTATCACTCAAACATACAAACTCTTATTGACTTCCTCAAGTGAACAAAATTTTGGGAGCTCAACGACTTTGTAAACAAATCAGCAAGTTGACTTTTAGATGCAACATGAGATAAGAAAATAAGTTTAGACTCAACTAACTCACGAAGAAAGTGGTGGTGGATATCGATGTGCTTGGTGCGAGAATGTTGGATAGGGTTTTTGGAGAGATTGACGGCATTGGTATTATCGCAATAGATGGTCAAGGTGTCAAGACAAAGGCCATAATCGCGCAACATTTGTTTCATCCAAAGAAGTTGAGTGCAATAAATTTCTGTCGCAATGTACTCCGCTTTAGCAGTGGAAAGCAAGACGGAGTTTTGCTTTTTTCTATGCCAAGAGACCAGGTTGTTCCCCACATTAAAATAGCCACTGAAGTGCTTTTCCGATCATCAAGGTTTGCCCAATTAGAGTCACTAAAACCAACCAAAGAAAGATTAGCATCACAAGAGACGCCATCCGGGCGAGTGTCGGGCTAAGGATGTGTGTGGGGTCGTGGGACACCTCAGGAAAGATTGCTCGACAGTGAAGAAGGGAGATACAGGGAAGGTGGACAACTTGACTCCAGCTCGAGTGTTCACCCTGACGAAGACGGAGGCCGAGGCTAGTCCCTCGGTAGTGACAGGTCAGCTTTCTAGTGCTGGCACTCCTTTTACTATATTGATTGACTCTGGTGCTACACACTCATTTGTTTCTAGTAAGGTGATTAATAGACTATGTAGACCTAGTGAGTATTGTGTTTTAGGGATTGGGACTATTTTGCCTACAGGGGAACTGGTAGTATCTAGCAGGTGGATTAGAGCACTGCCAGTGATAGTTGATGGTAGGGAGTTATCAGTAGATTTGATTGAATTGAGTATGGAGGACTTTGATATGATTCTAGGTATGGATTGGTTGGTTAGATATGGAGCTACCATTGACTACAGAAAGAAGATGGTGACTTTTTAGCCAGAGGGCGAGGATCCCTTTGTTTTTGTGGTTGCGGTGCATGGACCCCGGGTGCCCAGGATATCGGCGTTGAGAGCCAGAGACTTGTTACAGGGTGGATGTATAGGTTTTCTGGCTAGTGTGGTGGATACCACCAGAGTTTCACCAGTAGGTCCGGAGGAGACCAGATTGGTTTGCGAGTTCCTGGATGTGTTTCCTGAGGATTTACCTGGGTTGCTGCCGAGTAAAGAGATTCAGTTTGTTATTGAGTTGGCACCGGGGACAGAGCCAGTGTTGAGGGCACCATATAGGATGGCACCGGCAGAACTGAAAGAATTGAAGATACAGTTGCAGGAGCTTCTGGATTTGGGGTTTATCAGGCTTAGTTACTCGCCGTGGGGTGCTCCAGTCTTATTTGTGGAAAAGGACGGGACCATGAGAATGTGCATAGACTACCGGGAATTGAACAAGTTGACCATCAAGAATAAGTATCCCCTACCAAGGATTGATGACCTGTTCAACCAGCTGCAGGGTAAGACGGTGTTCTCAAAGATTGATCTTTGATCTAGTTATCACCAGTTGATGATCAAGGATAAGGACATACCGAAGATGGCCTTCCGAACGCGGTATGGGCACTATGAGTTTCTGGTCATTTCATTTGGTTTAACCAATGCCCCAGCAGCCTTTATGGATCTAATGAATAGGGTGTTCAAGGATTTTCTGGATCAGTTTGTTATTGTCTTCATCGACGACATCTTGGTGTATTCCAGTTCAGAGACAGAGCACGAGCTTCATCTTCGATAGGTTCTTTAGAGGTTGAGGGAGCATAAGTTGTATGCCAAGTTTAAGAAATGTGAATTTTGGTTACCAGAAGTGACATTCCTTGGACATATCGTGGGTGCAGACGGGATTAAGGTGTATCCATCTAAGGTAGAGGTAGTTAGGGATTGTCCGAGGCATAGGAATGCCTCAGAGGTGTGGAGTTTTCTATGTTTGGTGGGTTACTACAGACGGTTTGTAGAGGGCTTCTCGAAGAAAGCAACACCGATGACAAAATTGACACGGAAGAATTTGAAGTTTATCTGGTTAGACAAGTGTGAAGACAGTTTCCAAGAATTGAAGCGACGACTTATTACGATGCCTGTGTTGAGTCTTCCTTCGGGGGAAGGGAAGTTTGTTGTTTACTGCGATGCATTGAGGTTGGGTTTAGGTTGTGTGTTGATGCAGAATGAGAAGGTTATAGCTTATGCATCAAGACAGCTAAAGGAGTATGAACAACGGTATCCTACCCATGATTTAGAGCTAGTAGCGGTAGTATTCGCACTGAAGATTTAGCGACATTATTTGTATGGGGGGAAGTGCGAGGTGTACGCTGACCATAAGAGTCTGAAGTTTTTCTTTACACAGAAGGACCTGAACATGAGACTGAGGCGTTGGCTTGAGTTGGTGAAGGATTATGATTGTGATATTCTTTACCATCCAGGGAAAGCCAATGTGGTGGCGGATGCGTTGAGCCGCAAAGGTCCAGGTCAGTTATATAGTTCCATTCAGATCTCAAGAGAGTTAGCTGATGAGATGGTTAGAGCGGGGATAGAGTTGGTGGTGGGCCGGTTGGCCAATATTACTCTGCAATCGATCCTGCTAGAATGGATCACAGAAGGACAGTTGGCAGACACTCAGTTACAGAGGATTATGGAGGATGTATTAGTGGGAGTAGCTAAGGACTATTCTGTGTTTGAGATTGGGTTACTTCGGTATCAGGGATGGATATGTGTTCCAGCTGATGAGGGGATCAGACGAGAGATACTAGATGAATCTCATACGACGCCGTACTCGCTTCATCCAGGTACCACGAAGATGTATCAGGATCTACGGATGTTGTATTGGTGGCCCAGGATGAAGAAGGATGTGGTGGAGTACATTGCCAAATGCTTAACCTGTCAGCAGGTGAAAGCTGAGCATCAGCGACAAGCAGGGTTTCTTCAGCCTTTGGGTATTCCTGAATGGAAATGGGAGGCCATCACTATGGATTTTGTGGGATGTTTACCCATAACAGTAGGGCTTCATGAGTCGGTGTGGGTGATAGTAGACAGGTACACCAAGTCAGCCCATTTTCTTCCAGTGAGATCGACATATACTGTTGATCAGTATGCTGAGTTGTATGTGAGGGAGATTGTATGTCTCCATGGGGTTCCTAAGTCTATAGTGTCAGACCGGGATCCTATCTTCACTTCCAAGTTTTGGGGTAATCTACAGAAGGCTTTGGGGACTCAGTTGAAGTTCAGTACAGCCTTTCATCCTCAGACTGATGGACAGTCTGAGAGGACAATTCAGGTATTGGAAGATATGCTCAGAGCGTGTGTGATTGACTTTGAAGGTTCATGGAGTAAGTATCTTCCGTTGATTGAATTTTCATATAACAATAGTTATCAGTCAACGATTGGAGTGGCTCCCTATGAGATGTTGTACGGGAGGAAGTGTAGATCACCCATTCATTGGGATGAGACGAGTGAGAGGAGATATCTGGGGCCAGATATGGTTCAGAGGACAAGTGAAGCTATAGAGAAGATCTGGGCTAGAATGCTCGCCTCTCAGAGTAGACAGAAAAGCTACGCTGATCCCACACGTAGGGATATGGAGTTCTAGGTTGGGGACCACGTGTTCCTACGAGTTTCACCACTGCGTGGGGTAAGGAGGTTTGGAAAGAAGGGCAAGCTAAGCCCTAGATTCATTGGACCATTTGAGATCCTAGAAAGGATTGGTCAGGTGGCTTACATATTAACCTTGCCACCATCGTTGTCTGGAGTTCATGACGTATTCCATGTTTCTATGCTCCGGACGTACGTCTAAGATGTGACTCATGTGTTGAGATATGAAGATCTGGAGTTACAGACAGATTTGGCTTATGAAGAGCAACTGGTTCAGATCTTGGATCAGAAAAATAAAGTATTGTGGAATAAGACGATTCCTCTTGTTAAAGTGCTATGGAGGAATAGTAAGGTCGAGGAGGTGACCTGGGAGTTTGAGACAGTGATGCGGGATCAATATCCTGTGTTATTCAGGTAAATTTTGAGGACGAAATTCTCATTAGGAGGGGATAGTTGTAACGACCCAAATTTACTAATAAGGCTTAAGGGCCTTGATTAGTGTGCCGGGAGGGCATAATTGGAATATATGTGATTTAATGATTAAAAGTATGAAATATGACTATTTGAACATTTGAGATGCATAACTATGTGTATTAGTATGCATGTGGGCCCTGATTAGGTTAGAAAGGGCATAATTGTAATTTTGGCTTGTTGAGGGCATAACTGTATATATATGCGATAATTGTTGAGACCACATTATTATGTGGATATATCTGTGATCTGTGACTCGAGACGATCCTAGTGAGTGGTTTAGCGAAAATGTCACGGCATGGATTTATACCCGGCTCGGGGCGAGCCTGGGGGTATAAATGGGAATTTAGAGAATATATTGGGGTCTATTTTGACATTGAGGAATATAATTGGTGATTAGTTAGGTATCGGGAAGTAGGCTGTAAATATTAGAGACACTCGAGGAAATTAGCGGTAATTGGGTAAAATGACCAAAATGCCCTTAAGTGGATTAAAGGACTTATGATTAAAGGGGAGGGCATTTTGGTCATTTGGATTTTAAGAGACAGGTATTGTTGAGGCTTTATGTTTAGTGGAAGTTGTAGAATAAGGAAGAAGTCTGAGAAAAGAAGGAAAAGAAAGGGAAGAAAACAGGGCATTTTCTCCAAGGGGCGGTTTATGCTTTCCTTCATCATTTTTTCTTGAGTTTTCTTGGAGCGAAGCTGAGAGGGGAGCTAGGTTAGGCTGAGCAACAAAAATTCTGAGCTAGGCTTGAAGGATTGGCAAGGGCTTAGCAGGAACACACTGTCACTTAAGGTAAGACTTTGGAGTTTTTAGTTTCTGGTTTGTATTGTTTGAACTATGGTGTCTAAGCTGAGTTGATGGGAACTTTAGGGGAATTCAAGACAAGGATTGAAGAAGAGCAAGATAAGGAGGTCTAGAGACTAACTTAAAGTCGAATTTCCATCAAAGGTATAAAATTCTAAGCTTTAAACTTTGAAGTTTTGAATGTTTTTGCTGAGTTTCTGAAGTCTAGGAGCAACTATGGTGAATTTTGGGATTAGGGGTGCATGTGGTTAGGTTTTGTATGATTGTGATGCTTGGGATGAGTGGGATATGTTAATAAGCTTGTCTTTAAGTTTGGTTGAGGATTGGAAGAGTTTTGGTAAGGGTTCGCTCGTGGAAATCGCAGGAAGGAAAAATGTTGTGTTGGCTGTCTGTGACTACGACTACAGCGCCAGCCTTTGGGTGCTGTAGCGTTAGGTCAAGCATTCTGAGGGTGTTTTGGTTCTGCTTGTAGCATTGTAGCGCCCTCCTTAGAGCGCTGTAGCACTACCCTGTTTCCAGAAAGGGGTTTTTGTAACGCCCTGATTACCCTAGAACTGTTACGGTGAACAGTGAACCGAAAATTTGACCCGCTACCCGAGTCCTTTGGTTAAAAAACGTGATCTAAGTGTTATTAACAAGCTAAGGAGAAAAACCGATAAAATGGAAAGGATACATTTCATTAAGTATATAAACTTCTCATGAGCCATTCAAAACGTTTACAAATTGTTTATAAAACAAAATGGTCGCTACTGTTTCAAATTTACAATCCCCACTGACCTAAGCGGCAAAAATGGGGTAAACCCCCTAGTCCCTCTGAAAACTCCCTGACCGTGGTGGTCAAGCGGCCAAATATGTACACAACACCGCCTAAGCTCTCCACTCAAGGTTGGGTGAGCTTCTCTTTCCCTTTACCTGCACCACATAGCACCTATGAGCAAAGCCCAGTAAGAAAACGCAATAAAGCAAGATATAATATCAACAATGACCATAGTAATCATTCAGGACTATCAGTCCAAAACAGATAGGTGACAATAGCAAAAGTCACAAAAGTGGGTACAGCTCCCTTTAGCCATATGACGATACGGTCACCAGGGCTTAGTTGATAAGTTATCCTTTCATAAGTTTGATCAGGATAGGTGTATGGTGAATAGTCACCAACATAACCTTCCTCATGACCATAGAGTCATAACCTTGGAACGTCGTTCCCTAGCCATGTGACAATAGTCACCGGGGCCTTATGCCCTGGCTCTGAGTACTAGTCTTAGACTAGCCAAGCGCTTATATGTTCATCGACTTTAAGGTCGGTCCAGCATTAATGCCATAGAGCCATTCAATGCTGATATCGATTAGATCTAGTCTTTACTCGACCCATCGTTTAGAATGCTTATGCCGTTTTTGAGCTTTAGGTCAGTGTCCCTGACTAGTCAGTGCCATAAATAAGTAATCAACATTCACTAGCATTTAATATGCAATCCATGTCCACAATTACCAACCAACGTGCGTCAATAACAAATCAAGCATGTCATATACATATGCAGGGTGCAACTGTATTCATACATTGTTTTCTTACCTCTGGTTTGAGTGGAAATTATTATAAGAACGACCCCTGAGAACGATCAATCTTTTAATTCCTTAACGGTCACCTGGTCATAACCAAAATGTAGGATTCATCAATGAAAATGATAACAAAGGGTTCCCAAACCAAAACCTAGCCTCCGAGACATCGAATCCTACTAAACCGGGTAATAGAATTGATCCCGAGGCCTAAGGCTTGAATCCCCAAACTAAAAACACATTTCTGGCCAAAATTTCCCTTATGGGCCGCGGCTCACCCATCTGACAAAACCATTTCCCTCACAAAAACAACCGTAGGCCACGGCTCACCAAAGCCATGTCGTGGCCCTTTACCAAAACCAGCAAGCACCTGCTTGCTTCCCCTGCATTTTCCCTCGGAACTAAACCTTCAAACCAGTTCCAAACCTCCTCCAAACACTCAATCCAACCCCTAAACATCACCTATATAAAAACCCTCACCAAAACCCAAGTTAAACATCAATAAAACTGCCATCAATTCAATTATCCATCAAGAGAGTTACAAACTAAAAACTCAAAGCAAAAACAGAGTAAAACCAGAAACTTATGGCTGAAACTCATCTCAAAACCGAGATTAAAACTCCTTCAATAGCTGAACCAAGTCTACAAACCCAGCTCCTTGATTTCCTAGCTTAATTCCCCAATTCAAGCTCAAAAACTCCAAAGAGGAAATGGAAGAGAATGATGCACGGGAAGGAGAAGGAAAACCCTGTTTTTGTTCTGTTTTTCTACAGCCATCTAAAGGTCATATACATCCAAACCAAATGACCTAAATGCCCCTAGGTCATTAAAAGTTTCTAAAGCCTTCCCAAGGGTAAAATTTGTACTTTCCACCTATCTCGTTAATCATAATTAATGCTCTCCAATTCCCGCTAATCTCAACAATCTCAAACACCCACAATTCATATCACGTTACCCTATAATTCCCGGTAACGCTCTAATCATTTAAAACACCCCGAGACTCACCCCGAGACTCACCCCGAGCTTAAGTCTATTATGACCAAATCGATAAATTATACTTAAAGATCGTCTCATGCCAAATAACTCAAACCAATCCACATTATAATGTGGCCTCACAATATATCATTGACATGCAAACAAATATACAATTATGCCCTCAACGGGCCAAATTACCAAAACACCCCTGTAAACAAATGTGGACCCACATGCATGCATTTAACATCATATTATAATATAATTCTCATAAACATGCATAAATTCATTTAATGGCATAATTAAACAGTTATGGCCCTCTCGGCCTACTAATCCAGCCATTAAATCATATTAGGGAATCCGGGGCATTACAGTTTTTGAGTTATTTTCAAGGGTTTTTCCCCGGGGGTTTGGGGTTCGATTCCACCACCTCGTTTGGTGGAATTAGAGCTTCCCGAGGGCTCGGGATTGGTCCCGAGGTTAGGTTTCGGACTTGAAGTTTTGTGATGATTTTGATCTATGGTTGTGATTAGGTGAGCGCTAGGGCTCAAGGGGGATCGTGCTCAAGGATCATAGCGAACAAAGCTAACGAAATTAAATGTAAGAAAACTGCACTTGGTTATATGTTTGTGATGGGACTAAGAGCTCCCGATATCTGTATAATGGCAATGATGGTATTATGCAATGGGACATGTGATAGTGGCCTAAGGGTGCCGTACACAATATTTGCGCACAGGGCGCGACTTGGCCACTGTTAGCCAAGGACAACTTATATTCACTGAGCTCGGTTTAAGCGGGCCGGAGTCAGTGGGATAACGAAGGGTGTGGCCTGAGGGCGTTAACCCTAGTTATCATTGTAATTGATGTATGATATGATTTGATATGTTTGTTATGCTGAATAGTTGGTATCCTGAATATCTAAATGGTTGAGAACATGTTTATGAAATATGAGATATTGAATTGTCTGTTGATTGCTTATGCTCTGTTGTTGTGTTTTCTTGATGGGCCTTGGCTCACGGGTGCTACGTGGTGCAGGTAGAGGCAAAGGCAAGTTGGACCAATCCTGAGATGGAGAGCTACGAGTTTGAATGTACATAGTCAGCTGTTCGGTCGCCATGGCCGAGGAGTGGATCAGGACAGGGATTGCCTAATTGTCTGTTTTTCCTTAATATGGCTAATACTGTATTTAATTCTCGAATATTTTTTAAATGGTTTTAATTTTAATATGTTTGGGATCCCGTGTAAACAGGAAATGTTTCTTTATGAGAAATGTGACTTTTAAGACCAAAATATTTTAACCCTAGTTCCATTTTAGTTTCAGTAACACGTTCTTAATTAAATGACTTGAGTAGCAAGTCTAGCACTTTTATAAACACACAGTGTAATGGTCTTGGCTATCCAGGGCGTTACACCCTAAATCTGAGTATACCCCTGAGCAACTAATCTGGCCTTGTTGCGCACCATATTTCCCACTTCATCAGTCTTATTTTTTAATATTCACTTCGTACCAATGGTGTTGGCACCCAAAGGACGAGGAACAAGGGTTCAAACTTCATTTCTCTCCAATTATTGAAGCTCATCTTGCATGGCAGATATCCAGTGCTCATCTTTAAGGGCATCCTTGACTAATTTAGGCCCCATTGAAGAAAGATAAGCATTAGCAATTTCATTGGCTAGTTTCTTCCGACTCACCATCAACTCATTTGGATTGCCTACAATGGAGGACAGATGATGAACTTTGGGTATTCATGTGGGTGGTCCCTTTTTCTGATGAATTCCTAAGTTAGAGGAAACAATATTTTCTATAATGGAAGACACATCGGAAGCCTTAGAGGTTTCAGTGGTAGCATCAATTTCCTCAATTTTAGTTCCACCTGGTTCACCTGCAGTTCGTGATACAACATGCAGAGTGCATGTGTCAACAAGAGTGGATTTCTTCTTCTTCTGAGTAACTAGCAAAGTCTTCTAAGTCACTAAACACAACATTGATGGATTCTATGACGACCTGAGTTCTCATGTTGTATATTATGTATGCACGGTTGTTTGTAGAGTACCCTAAAAACACTCATTCATCAATCTTGGCATCAAACTTACCAAGGTTTTCTCTATCATTGAGAATGTAGCACTTGAATCCAAACACAAGAAGATAAGGCAAATTTTGTATTCTACCTTTCCACAACTCCTTAGAGGTTTGTTTAGTACCAGGACGAAGATGCACTCTATTGCCAATGTAGCAAGTTGTATTCACCGCTTCATCCCAAAGTATTTTGGATAATTTCTTGGCATTTAACATAACATGAGCCATATCTTGAAGAGTTCGAGTTTTCCTTTCGACAACCCCATTTCGCTGTGGAGTTTTAGGCACCGAGAACTCATGAGCTTTCCCTTCTTGGTTGCAAAAATCAGCAAAGAAGTTGTTCTCAATTCTTTGCCATGGTCACTTCTAAGAAGAATCACTTTCTTAACCTTTTCATCCTTTTCATCTTGCAAAGAGAGACACAGTCCCTTGAAATTCCCAAAAGAGTCAGATTTTTCATTAAGAAATCTAACCCAAGAGAATCTAGAGTAGTCATCCACACACACCATAACATATCTTATTCAACTTAGACTTTCTGTTTGCATAGGACCCATCAAGTCAACATGAAGCAACTTTAAAGCTTGGGAAGTAACCAGAAACTTCAAGGGAGGATGACTACTTTTGACTTATTTGCCGAGTTGACAAGGACCACACACTTTGTCTTTCAATGGAGCCAAGATTTGAACACCTCTAACCGCTTTTAATTTCACAAGTTTACTGAGATCTCTATAATTCAGGTGACCTAACCTGTAGTCCCACATTTCAGTTTCATTCGTCCTTGCAGCATTGCACACTAAATTAGTGCTCAAGAGATAACAATTGTCATTAGATCTAATCCCTGTTAAGACATGGATTCCAGATATTGAAACAACAGTGCAGTTAGTCTTGGATAAAAGAATCGTGCACCCTCTGTCACAAATTTGACTAACACTTATTAAGTTAGCCTTCTAACCTTCAACATAGAGAACATTTTCCAGAAAAGGTAAACCATGTAAACACAACTTCCCTCTTCCCATGATCTGTCCTTTGCTCCCATCACCAAAGGTGACATATCACTCAACATAAGACAAAAGATTAGTGAGAAGATGCTTGTTTCCAGTCTTGTGGCAAGAACACCCGCTGTCAAAGTACCACTGGTCACTATTACAAGCCAGTAGAGAAGTATGAGCCATAAGAGCAATAGTATGAGCATTCTTCAGTCGATTGTTTCTTCCAAAAAGAGAGACTTGAGGCTTATATTTAGAGATTTTTATAAGACGAGATAAGAAGAAATTCAACTTGTAACATCTTGGACGAATAGGACCATTTTTCCCACATAAATGGCACATAGGAATGAATTTTGTTGTGGCTGGAGGTTTTGTAGGAGTAGCAAGATGTGAAGGGCGAATGGTAGGCACTTCTTGAGATGAACTTGGAAGATCTTTCTTTTTGATAACCAATGGTTGATTGAAACCAACCCCATGTTTTTCTCTAGCAAACTGACCAATTCCCATCATGTTGTCAAATAAATCTTGAGCAACAGTGTATGTCTCAATGGTTTTATTAGCATAGTCCAGCTTCTCTTGCATTTCTTCTAGAGCAACCCTCTTTACTTCAATGTCCAAGGTGAGAAAATCAACTTATCCTAACAAGTTTATCCTTTCTCCTTCAAGTTCTCCCACTTTAACCTCCAGACTTTTAGCCTTCTTTATCACGCTAACCCACTACACACTCCATTTGAGTCAGTATCTGAACATGGTGTTTCTAATGTCTTAACAGTGAAAGCAACGAAGTTTTATTCCAAATCTGAACTATCCTCTTCTGCAGCTTTTTGATCCTCTTCACTATCACTACAAGTTGCTGCTAGAGCTCTCCCCTTTTTCTTCAAAGTGTTTGCACACTCACCCTGTATATGCCTGAAGCCTTCACACTCGCGAAATTGAATACCCTTTGGATTTCTCTTTTCTCCCATATGAGTAGTATTTCGAGGAAAATTGGGTGGTTTTCTTGAGTTTTCTCTTCTGAAATCATTGCTGCCTTTTTTCATATTGTTTCTAAGAAACTTAGCATAATTTTTGGTGAGCAGTGCAACCTTCTCCTCATCTAAATTCTAAAGAGAATCTCCCACAAAAATATTTTTGACAACTTTGTGAGATAAGGAAACTCCACTAGAAACCATTTTTTCTTTCTTTTCTTTGGACTACCTTTTCATAGTGAGTTCATAATTCTGCAATGATCCAATCTGCTCATCCAAATCAAGGGTATCAACATCATGGAATTCCTCAATGGAAGTAACTTTTGACTTGATCTTCCTAGGGAGAGCTCCAAGCACCTTCCTTACAAGCTTGGAGTCAGAATAAGTTTCACCTAGAGCAAAAGATTCATTAGTAATATCTCATAATCTAGCATGAAACTCAATGATAGATTCATCATCTCTCATAGTTAAATTTTCAAATTCTGTAGTAAGAGATCTCAATCTAGATTTTTTGACATTTTTTATTCCTTCATTTTTAGTTTGCAACTTATCCCACACATCCTTGGCTATTTCACAATTTGTTATAGCCTTCATTTGACTCACAGAAACTGCATTAAAGATTGCATGAACTCCTTTAGCATTCCAATTAGCCTATTCAATCTCAACTGTAGTCCATTCCGACATGGGCTTTTGTTTAGTGTCCTCACCATCCTTGATGGTAGCTGGAGTCCAGCTGTTGACCCTGATTTTGGCCAACTGACATGGAGTCAAATATACTTGATGTGGATAAATACGTTGAAATGAATGTGATGACAAAAATAATAAAACACACAAGGATTTATAGTGGTTCGGCCCCAGAATCTGGTAATGACCTACGTCCACTTGATCTTTTATTGATGTAGGATTCAGAGGAGTGATCAAAGAACTAGGGTTCAATGAGTTTCACAAACCTCTGAAGAACAAAAGAATATATTGAAAGTGATAGTTCAAATACACTCGTAAAACTCTAATCTCCAATAATTCGAAAGCCAAAAGTCCCTTCCTTGAGCTATCTTTCTCTATTTATAGGCTCAAGGGGGATTACATTAATTTGTTACAGATATTCTTTCCTAAATAATCGGATACTCAGGAAATCATGGGAGACAATCTCGGGATTGACTAAGATCTTTATAAAATTATCATGAGACACGCGGATTGCGCGACCATACTGGTCGCAGGTAAACCTCAACCGCCTTTTGCTTGCAATATCTTTACTAGTCGATACCCTAGCAGAATTCTGCCAGGTGTCAGCCACGTGTCCAGATATCACTTGCCACGTCATCCGTGCCTGTTTTTTGGATAACACCAGCTGTCAACCATGACACTCCAAACACGCTTATCCATAGCTTTGAGAAAAGCTTTCATCTGAGCTTTCCAACAAGCATAGTTTGTTCCATCAAGCATGGGGGCTCTAGTAGTATACCCACCTTATTTGAAGAAATCCATCAATACAAACACATATGCAAAAACAACAAGAAAATGCAAAATACATCAACAAAAACAACAAGAAAATGCAAAATACATCAACAAAAACAACAAGAAAATGCAAAAATAACACACACACGTAGCCCCTAAGGAACCAATCTACGCGTTAACTAGAGTAGAAGCAAATAAACTAACTAAAGACAAGCAAGGGTCAATACACAAGCTCTGGTACCAAATGAAAGTTAGTTAACTACTGCTACTCAATTACCTAGTCAATTACCCATTCAATTTATCAAATTAAAATCAGAATTGAATCGAGAACAAGTGCAAGAATAATAAAAATGACACAATCATTTTTACATGGTTTAACCATGATTTCACACAACCTACTCCATGAGACCTAGTCCAGACGTGAAGCAATTCCACTAAAAAAATTAGAGTTTAATAGATACAAGAAGCGGAAACACAAATTAAAACTCACGCTTAATTTGGTTTACAAGCAACAAAATACTCCCTATGTTGTGAAAGTCTTCAAGCAACCAACCTCTCACTAGTTTTGTACGTTGCTAGACTCCCTCCAGCTACTGCTCCCCTTTGAGACTTAGCCTGAAATTCCTTCAAGCTTTACACTAGAAAACGTAAGATGAATGATGAGGAATCACCAAAACACCATGGACAATGAAAAATGAATCATCAAATGCTTCAGACCTTTTTTAGAGAATGTTTCTTGGAGAAGACACTTTTTCGCTGCTAAAAAAGGTAAGGAAAACTCAGAAAAAACGAATATATATGCTAGGGCTCAAAATAGAAAAGCCATCTAAGCAAGTCATGTGATGAAATAGAAATCACATGCTACTGTGCTTTTAGTGTTATAACACGAAAACAATGTTTAACACATGAAAAACAATGCATGTCAAAAATAACTTTTACTGATTTAATAATTATTTTTGCACCATTCTTATCTTATTATTTTGTGATGATAATTTCTCTTCATTATTTTTAATATGTACAATAGAAATCTACATCCTATATTTCTTTGAAAAAGAAAAAATAAAATAAAAACAATCTACATCCTTCACCTTGGTGCAATCAAAAAATGACTTGGAGTTCAGAGATCAAGAATGACATGTCGTTTACTTTATTATCTATCATTTTCTTTTTTCCATTTAAATGAAAAACATGCTTTTCTTTTTTTCTTTCTTCTTTCTATTCTAGTCAAACTAAATATGGAAGTAAAAAGCTATAGTACCATATCATGAGCAATTGACTAACTTAATAGAAATTTTTGAGCTGCAGTTCACTTATCTTTCTTAATATAAAAAGGATATTCACAAGCAAAATTCTTTATTTATTTTTTTTGTTCTGGTTAAAGTTGCAATTAAATTCTTATTTTTAGGATTGTTGACGCAGTTTTTCGCCAACCTGATATTAAGAAATAAAAAGGGTAGATTAGCACTTAATATTAAACCGTAAGGAAATAACCAGAACTCACTAAAAAACACAGAACTTTTACGTGGTTCAGTGGTTAAAATCCACCTAGTCCGCGAGTCAATATTATTATAGTTTCTCTCTCTATTTTGGCAGAGTTTCGGTAATACAGAATAATGGTCCTCTTCCATGTCCAATATTCCCAGTATTTATAAGGAAATTCCATGGACAAGTTTAGGTAACCATGTCAACACACCACGTAATTATACATATGGTACATAATTAATACAAATTATTCCAATTTACATTGGAATATGATCTGACAACATAATAAACACGTTCCTGCTATCGAGGGAAATAAATGACATAAATACGATATAGCCTGGTCATTACTGAGCGTGTAGAATCCCCAAGTCTCTTGGGATCCTTCAGTATGCGTTATAGTTAGGTCCTCCCAAGCTGAATATCTCATACGAGCTCAAGCTTGACAGCTATCTGACTCCGAGCTCATGCTTGATAGTTATCTGACTCCCAGCATGTAATAAGTCTAGGATGCCTAATACTGGATTTGACCACTACGAGTCTTGAGCTGCTCACATGGTTAATAATCAGATATTCTACTTGGTTATTTTTCAACGTATTTACCTGACAGTTGTACTCGAACTGAGTGAGTGAACTCGTGCTAAAATTAGGGTACAACAAGGATAAAGATGTTTAGTCGTCAGTTACTTGCGTTGATGCTCATGGTGGTTTGTGTGATTAACTTGAAATTAAAAAGAATTCACAAAGAAAGTAACCTATACAAGTATTTTAGTTGATCGAAATATAAATAAACAAAATTTTAAAAATCATAGATAAATTGGCTTAAAAAAAGAACTACCGAATTAAACCAAGAGGTATTGATGGTTATATAAAAAGACAATTCAAGAAATAGGAACTATTGTGTTGCAGCAATAGCCTATAAATAAATAATATTGTTGGACAGACTATTATTGTCATCGCAATTGATGATAAAAGAATTAAAATAATTTTGAAATAAATAAAATTTTAAATAATAATTTTTTTTTACATTTAAATTATAAAATTATAAAATTAATTAGTAATATTTTAATATTAAATACTAACATTTATTAATTGTTTTAATAATCATAAAGAAAAAACTATTAATTCTAGCATAAATAAGTAGCATCATCACCATGCTTGTCTATATCTTGATTTGCTGGTGGTGGTTGACGTTGCGGTTGTGTCACTCCGAAGTTGAGCATCTGCATTAGTTCTTGAAGATAAAATACTATACATGCCTTGGAGAGTTTGGATAATAACAATTGGTATGAGGAGTTCACAATTTTCATATTATTAGAAATGTTGAAGAGGGTAATCTGATAGTCTGGAAACTTACATCAATGTGTTTGGTTGTGCATTGAAATCTTATACATGAATCCTGAGAATATCACATTCTGTGTTTAGTTGTGGATAAGAATATGTCAAGTTTTCATAAAATTAAATAATAATAATATATTTCATCAAACTAAAAAATAATATAATTATAAAAAGCAAAATGACATTTTTAAAAATTGCCAAATTTTTCATTAGATTATAATTTATAAACAATTTTACTCATGAAATATTTTTTTAAACAAAATTAAAAAATACGGTTATTATATACTAGAATCAAGTATAATTTTTAAAAATACAAAAATACCCTTTATTTTTTTTAATAATATTTCATTTGTTATTTTAAACTAAAGTAATGATATAAATGCTTTACATATAAATTTCTTTAAATAAACAAATATTATTTATCATTTTATAGTTGGACCTTTCTTTAGTCCCTTGGTTGGATTTGAAGGTTTTAGTCCTTCATCTAATATGAGTTGTTCGATTGTTGGTGGACGATAAGATTGAGGTGTAATATTGATAATGTGTTAAAATATAGACATACCCTTCGTACCCCTTAGAAACTGGCTACCTGTTACACTTTTAATTTTTAATTTTCATAATTTTTTATTTAAGAAAGGAAATAAAGAATAAAAGAAACAGAACAATCCTTCTTTCCCTCCGACTCTCACTCATTCTTCAAGTTTATTCTATTGGAAGAAAGAAAGGGGGAAATCTTTGTTGTGTAATTAGAGGGTCGAGGCGAAAATGTTTTGGCAGAGCTTGGAAGATATGGGTTGAATGTTCCTCTGTGTTTGTCTCCCTCCCCATTGCTTGATTTCCTTGGGCTTGTTCGTCTGCTAGGGTGGAACGACTTTAGTGTCTCTAGGGGTGTGTAATTGGTGCCGAAGGATGGTTACATTGATTTTGTTTTTTAATTCCCTGGGTTTTGGTCTTTCTGTTTAGTTGTTAGTAATTTTGGTATTTTTTTTAGTTGGTGGATTGGAGCGTGACTAGAGTTCATTTTCATATTGGTAAGTTTCAAACTTTGTTTTTGTTGCATGATGTTGGAACTGGTTTGGCAAATGAATAGTTTAAAGTATTTGTATATCTTTTGATGAAATAAAGTTGCTGCCTCATTCGTTTGTTATTAGACCGCGTGGTGAGATTTTTTTATTTATTATTAAGGTACATTGGAGACAGTGAGACAATAACTAAAATGAAGAGATTACTTGAACTAATTAGGTAGCATAAATAAGTGAATGTATTGGTCTATGGTAACATATACTTTATGGAATGTTTAATTAAACCAGGTTATATTAATTTTTTTCCATAAGTTGGCATTGTATTTGCAATGCCTTGATAAAATGAACGCTTATGGTGCAGAAGCATTTGTTGGATGAGAAGTAATGAAAAAGCTATGCTGAGATTTTGAATCCGAGAATGGATTTTGTAGAATTGATTTAGTGTTGATGTTAGTGTGTAATTGTACATTCATATTATAGGATTTCGATAAACAAAATTTGATTGACTGAATAATAGCTGGTCTAGATTTACTTTAGTCCATTTATGAAGTTACCATTGAACATGAATGTTTGATAGAAGCATATGTAGTATTATAGATGTGGTCCCTAAAAACAACAAACAAGAAAAGTTTACTAAACAAGAACTTAGAAGAAATATAACACAAATGAATAGTAGAATCTCACAACACAATTACATGGTTCAACACAATTAAGTGCCTACATCCACGAGAGGAAACAGCCACATTGGTTTAGAATCTTTATTGAAGAAACTCATTACAGAATTACAACTAAGGTGTCTTTGACCAGTTGAAAGTACACTCAAATTTTACAAAACTCGGACAACTCTCAATTTTCTTTCTCTCCAAAACTCTCAACTTGGAACTTAGTTCATGAAGTGAGGCACCTTTCCCTTTTATAGGCTGAATCAAATAGACTTGAGTAAGCATAATTGTAATAATGGTCTTGAGCTGACATGTCCTTGGTTTTAATACCAGCCAATTCTAGTTAAGTGACTAAACCTCCACAAAATCCATCTGGTTTAGTTAATTAACAAACCTGTTTCAGTTTAAAAACTTGCTGAGGCTTAATTCCTAATTCCAATGTATGTGTCTTGATGAGAGACTTAACATTTCTCAATGCTCAGTAAGTTTAGACAATGTCTAAACTTTTCACTAGTTACACTGTCGGTAAAAATATATGCTGGGTTATCATGAGTACTAATCTTCTTGACAAAGACTTGTTTGGACAAAATAATGTCTCGAATGAAATGCATCTTTCTGTTGATATGTTTCGACCTTTCATGGAACATTGTGTTCTTCATGAGGTGTAGAGCACTCTGATTATCACAGTGTACTTTGATGTTTTCTGAATTGAATCTCAGCTTTGTAGTGAATCCCTTAAGCCAGATTGCTTCCATATTGGCCTAAGTAGCATCCATACATTCTGCCTCAGTGGACGACAGAGCAACAACTTCTCCATGATTGATTTCCAACTAACACAGCCTCCAAGTACTGTGAACACATAGTTTGTCAGAGATCTTCGAGTATCTTGATTACCAGCAAAATCTGAATCAACATAACCTGTTACTTATTCCTAAAAAGAGCCATTGCATCTGAATAGTAGACCTATTTCAAGAGTTCCCTTCAAATACCTTAGTATCCATTTTAATGCGGCCCAATGTTGTGTTCTAGGATTTGCAATGAACCTGCTTACTACACTCATTGCATGAGCCAAATCTGGTCTTGTACACACCATCGAATACATCAAGCTACCAACACAACTAGCATAGGGAATCTTACTCATAATCTGTCTTTTTGCATCTATATTGGGAGCTTGTGACATAGAAAGCTTAAGATGTTGAGCTAGAGGTGTAGATACCATCTTAGAGTTACTCATTCTGAACTTGTCCAATACCTTTTGTAAGTAGGCCTTCTATGACAGAATAATGGTGTGTTTATCAACTCTATGAATATCAATACCCAAACTTCACTTAGCTATCCCTAGGTCTTTAATCTCAAATTCTTCCATGAGCTTCCTCTTTAACACATTCATTTATGATCTGTTACTCCCAATTATTAGGATACCATCAACATATAAGAGAAAGATATACTTGGTTATTAAAATAAACACAAGGATCATATTGACATTTTAAATAACCAATCTTAACCATGTACTCGTCGAATCTAATGTTCCACTATCTTGGAGCTGGCCTAATACCGTATAAGGATTTCCTTAAGAGATATACCTTATTAGAATCCTTACTCTCAAAGCCTTCACGTTGGTGCATATATATTTCCTCTTCTAGATTACCATGTAAGAAAGTTGTTCTTACATCCATTTGGTCCACCTATAAATTAAATATTGCAGCCTTTGACATCATTATTCTGATTGAAGTTTGCTTGAAAACTAGAGATAAAATCTCATTAAAGTCTACTCCTTCTTGTTGTGCGAACCCTTTAGCAACTAAACATGCCTTAAATCTAGTTCCCCTAACGCCCGGTATTCATTCTTTCCTTTTAAATATCCACTTACATCCAACTAATCTCTTCTTATATGGATTGAAAACATGTATCCACGTTTTGTTCTTTTGTAGTGACATCATCTCCTCCTGTATGGCTTGAAGCCAATTTGCACCATCCTTACCGTTGATAGCTTCTTGATAACTAGTAGGTTCTGAGTTGTCTATGTTTTCAGCAACTGAAAGTGCAAAGGCAATAAATTTTGCATATCCCAATCAGTTAGGAGGCTTAATATCTCTTATTTCCCTACTTGTGGCTAATTGATATGAACTCAGTTCTAATTGCATTTCAGTAGCTTCATCTATCTCATTCTTGTTACTGTCATCTTCAGTTCGGCTAGCTTGATTGTCCACCTCAATCTGAACACTAGTTTTCTTGTCATATTTATTTGTGATTGCTGCCGAATTTTGTTTCATAGCCATTTCTTCTTCTCTGAACACCACATTTTGGCTAATGAGGCATTTCTTGTACCCTTGTTCTAAACACCAAAGTTTGTACGCTTTAATCCCATCAAGATACCCCAGAAATAAACATTTAAGTGCTCTAGGTTGTAGTTTGTCTTGTTTAATATGTACATAGGGTGTACAGCCAAAGATCCTAAGATGCTCATATTTTCGAACTTATCCTATCCATAACTCTTGTGGTGTCTTAGAGTTTATTGCAGTTGATAGGCACCTATTAATGAGATAACATGTTGTCTTGACTGCCTCTCCCTAGAAGTTTCTTTCTAGACCAGCCCCTTTGAGCATACACCTCACATGTTTAAGTAGAGTTCTGTTCATACGTTCTACCAATCCATTTTATTGTGGAGTTCTAGCCATTGTGTGATGCCTCCTGATTCCAACCTTGTTACAGTAATCTCTAAACTCATTTGAGCAGAATTCCAGGCAGTTATCCATCCTAAGCACCTTGATCTTATTGGCTGTGTGATTTTCAATTAGTGTCCTCCAATTAATAAATGTCGAAAATTTCTGGTCCTTAATCTTTAACACAAACACCCATACTTTTATATTAAAGTCATGTATAATGCTCATAAAGTACTCGACACCTCCCAAGGTTTGAACCTTCGAATGACCCCAAAGATCCGAGTGTATATAGCCCAATTTCTCAGTTGTGGTGTGTTGACCTTTGGTAAACTTAACTCTACAACATTTACCATAAACACATTCTTCACAGAATTCTAGCTATTCTCTTAGACAATTATTGAATACTCCTTACTTGTTGAGCTCATCTAGTCCACGTTCACTTACATGTCCTAATCTCAAGTGCCATAGCTTGGTAGAAGCTTCTTTTCCCATTGCTGATTGCAGGTGTTGCACTTCCAGAAATCGTTTTCCCATCAAGAAAGTAGAGTCCATTGTTGAGTCTTCCTGTCATTACCACTTCATATCCCTTTGAAACCTTAAGAACCCCATCGTCTATCTTGACAGTATAACCATGTTATCAAACATAACAATACACAATAAATTTTGTTTAAGGTGAGGAACATACCTTACTTGCTCCAAGGTTCTAATTATGCCATCATGCATCTTGATTGAAACTGAACGAATGCCTTGAATATGACAAGCTTTATAGTTGCCGAGTTGTGCAGTCCCTGAAAAAGAAACAATATGTTACTGTTACACAATGATAAATTACGCATGGTAGAAGTTGGATTACATTTGTAAGCACAATGGTTACTTTGTGGGGAAATTATTCGAAGACATTGAGTTGACATAATTAAGCCGTCTTAACATCTTTCCCTACTTTCATAATACTCCTAACGGTGTTGACACATGTCCTATAACAATTTACGATTGAAAGCTTTATTTAATGATAAGTAATGCAGTAATTCATTTTTCCTTTTTTTTAGTGTAATATGTAATATGAATGGTAGTTGCTGTATTTTTATTTGGTTTCTTGGATTTTCAAATGAAATAAATTTGGTGATTATTTACCACTGTTTTCTCATCGATTTTTCAATATTTGGTGAAATTCTTCCGCGAAAGGGTGCTTGAAAATGGTTGAAGGGAAGAAGCTAGATTATAGATGCTCACCGCATAGACTTTTTTCCCTAATCTCCAATTTAAGTGGGGCTCAAAAGGAGGCGGTGAAAGAAATAGAATTCGGGATACTTCTTGGCATGAAAGTCTGTAACGTGCGAAGAAATCTTATATCATGGCTTTTTTCTAGATTCAACATTGAGGATGGCTCATTGGATATTCATGGGAAGCAATTCAAACTTGGCAGTAAAGTTTTTGGTGCTACGATGGGTGTTAGGGAGGGCGTGCAAGATTTAGTGGATACCAATAAATGTTGTTTGAGCAAGAATGGCGGAAGGACTACTGCCCAGTGTTGGAGGAAAAATTGAGACAATGTCAATTGGCGGACATGTCATTTTTCGACAATTCTTGTTGTTTTTAGCTAGTGTGTTTTTAATGCCTAATACATCTCTATATGTTGCTCGGAATTTTGAGGGTGGTATAATGTCCCTGAAAGATATTCCTGTTGTTTGTCGTGTTAATTGGGCATTGTTTGCCTACAAGCATCTATGGAAGAGCATTCGACACCATTATGCCGAACCAGCCATGTTCGTAGGAGGATGCATCTATTTTTTTCCAGGTATTTAATTTATTCTTATTTTCATTAATCAAATATGTTTTTGGTTATTGGTGCATAATAACCACTATCAATGTTGTAGGTTTTTTATTGTCACCAAATTTTTTGGAAGGAAGGCTACGTTGATAGGACCATATGCCCTTTAAGTATTTGGTGTGAAGATGATTTCAAGTCTGTAATTCAATGGGTGGAAGAGCAAGGGGGGTTTGAGTCAGACAATTTATGCATGGGGTGCATTTTATAATTTATAATCCTATGCTTATATCAACAAACAATATTTGTGGAATTTAATAATACGTTTCCCCTTCTTTTCCAAATACCAATGTTAGAATTAGATGAAGGTATGGATGCATTGAGGTTGCCCGTCACTATATCCACTTTGTGTGGTATGGTACATTCGCTGAGAATAAATTGATTGCCAAGGATAATGAAATGGTTAGATTTAGGCAAGATGTGAAGTTGTAGTTGGAAATGGGATTTGATTGTTTACATCACACTTTCATTAGTTCAATTAGATCAATGGTAGTGGGGGGGTGTTTCACCAGCTAATAGTAGTGAGAAGGCTTCTGAGTTAGGTCAGGGAAAGACACCCATTAATGACCTCATTCACGGGAATATTTTTTCCACTGATAATAGGCAATGCAATCAGGTTTCTTGTCGAATTGACCCAATGTGAGTTGAGTTGGGTGTACAACTTCCTAATGAACTACAGTCATCATATACAAAGGTTTCTACAGAAGAATTTAAATTGAATGAAAATGAAGCAACAATTTTCACTTAAGAGAACTTTAATTATGATGTGACACCTTATATTGATTTGGACATTTTCACCCAAGTCATAGCCTCTTTAAAAAATGAGAAGATAAGGCAACAAAAGGAGAAATGTGTGGAAGAGGATGCTTGTAAACTTCCACCTGCTAACAAGGAGAACATAGAACCTGAAATGGCCAAGGGTAAGGGTGTTGCTGAGGATGTCATCGCGTCTGCACCAATTGTGTGTGGCAGGATGGACCATGCAATGGTTTTTGAATTAGAGGACGACGACAACGTGAAGACAAATCATGCTATTCTAAGGAGAGACAAAGAGTTATGCAAAATGGACAATGCATTCCAGCATATGATTCCTAATTATGAACAAAGCAAAGGCCACAAGATGGGAGCGTTCAAATTCAAAACATCCCTACCGAAGGAAAACTTTCAACTTGGCCTATTTCTGTTAGACTTTAGTTTGTCCTTGAAGTATGTGATAGTTATACTTCAATTCTTCAATTGGTTGTTCGCCCATTATTTGCTTTCCTTTTTTCTTTCTTTCTAATTATGATGATCAGGATGCTTTATTAACCCAATGCTTCATTTTCAGAGATGGTGTGTTACATAACACACTAGGAAAGTTGGAGCGCTGGTATTTTAGAAGCCTTAGACCTGAAGCTGAGATAGATATGAAGGTAAATTCTTATCAACCCAATATATTATTAGGGATCTTATGAGATATTCATTGTTAATTTTATGAATATGGTTCATTTCGACTAAAATTGAAAGTTGATCCTTGCTTACAAATTATTGATGCGTTTGGGTGTGTATTAAGGTATAGAGACACATGTGACTGTGTACTACGTGATGCTGTGGACATAATGATTTTGCCTACATATTTTCCTAGTTTGGTAAGTTGTAATATAACTAAATTTTGCTTTCTTGAAATTTGGTCAATTTATTTTATATTTCACTTTTGATACTGATGATCTGATAACTTCAAACAGAGATGCAATAGTGGGGAAAATTTTTGGGAGACGGGGAACTTTGGCCTTCTTGGAGCCAACGTGGATATTGATGAGCTTCTGAGGAATATGGAGAAGGTATTCTTCAGGTTCCTTTCTATTTTACACCATAATAGTATTACCAACTCACTTACCTAATTAACTCTTGTTACCTTTCCAATAGATCTTGTTGCCTATCAAGGATGTTGAATACAATCACTGGATACTAGCTGTTGTGGATTGCCTAAGATCTTGTTCAACCGTGTGGGACTCAATGTCTGGTCGACATAGAGCACAACATAGGGCCAAATTAGTAACCCAAGCGGCAAGCATGTCCACTAGCTATCAAGTATAAGTATAATTGTACCACATTTTACATTATGTGATGCTTAATGCTTAATTTTTGCCACAATTGAAGAAGTTTGATGAGGTCCTTCAAACCACCATTGATGATGTGTGTGCTGATCGACAAACGTTCTCAATTTTTCAGCGTAGTGTCCTCCCATCAAATACCACAGCAAGACAATGGCCATGATTGCGGTATTTTTGTGATGAATTTCATGCAGTGGATTATAGATGATGATGAGCCCCCTACGTCATATGTAAGTTTTACATTTTATTTTTTAACAATTTTATGCCCTAAAGTTTTAGTACTATTGAAGGACCCCTAAACTAGGAATGTCTTTCATTCTTTTGTTATGGACGTTATTGAGAGTGGAGGACCTTTATAGGCTACAAATTGCAATTAGTATTCTTGTGATTCAAACAAGCTTCCTACCGAAGCGAAAGAGAAGGCAACTGCTTATTACAAAGCTTGTTCTAGTAAGTCTGGTCAGTTCCCAACATTAAAAGAACCTTCTTGTTCTCCTCCAAAAACACACATCTATACCTTCATTACTGGCAACAAAAAAGGCTAGGGCCAAGCATTGGTCCCGGCTTGGCCAGAGAAAAAGGAAGAATTAATTGAAATTAACCATTTAGTTGGTGGGGAAGAATCATTGTCCAATTGACACCGACAATTTTTTGTATAAGACATATTAGGACTTACTTTTGTGGGACACTTTTTTATTAACCCTCTCTTGTGTGGGTAACTTTTTTTATTAACCCATTGCTTCTGTTGCAATCCATATTCCATTTTAACATGTATTCAATTGATTTTGGAATATAACACAATTTTCTAATATAAGTACCAATTTTCCTTAGTGACAGGCATGTTTAGGAACTCTATGTACCACAAAATAATTTTGGTGTGTAGTTCTAAATTAAACAGGGAAGGCCAATTGAAAAGGAATGGTGCAATGTATACATAATTTGATTATATTAGTCTTCATTATAATGAAACTTTCCATAAACCCTTGGGCTCTTTTTTTTATGATGGTTAGTACTAGTAAAATTTAACTGATAAGTAACATTAATCACTAAGTGGGGGTGACCATAAACCAAACATGTTTCAATAAAGTTAGAAAAAGATTCTCACAAAGAACATTATTAGACACTTGGAAACACCAAACTCGATACAGAAAGGCCCAATCGCTCCTTAATTTGCAATATATTGTACATAAAATGCCTATTTGAATTATCATATATTAGTTTAGAAGATGCCTTAGAAGAGGAATCATGTAAATTGGAAAGCCATTGAAGCAAAAGTTGGCCAAACACAATTTCCTTTCAAAAACCAAACCAAGTGCACGAGGAATCCCCCCTAGTAATTTTCTTTCACTATTTTTGGCTGAGGCTCGTCCACGCAACCACCCTAAAAAAAGGAAAATAATTGGGCACTTATATCTATCAAATCGAGGTGTATCCCATAAAATGGGCTTCGTACTCATTATGAGTATTGATTTTTTTGTTCAATTTGGCTTGCTTCTGACATTGAGTAAAACCCTATGCTATGATACATGGTCTTAGGTTCACCCACTCCTCCATTAGCTTGGAAAAACCCCCTCATAGGGTACCAATATGAACAGCAATAGGCGTGGCCTCCCACCAACTGCATTAGGGTCCTATCCAAGTTTCAATTGTAATGCAACCGTACGACTTTTTCTGCCGAAATTGAACTTCCTCAAGTGAGGATGTAATTATGATTACTAAAGGTAAGGTTCTCATAACATTTAGAATAAGTGACACGTCATACCAATATTTAATGTCCATATTACAAATATTAATAGACCTAAATACAAAGTAATCCATACTTAAATTGTTTTAACATTCTTCTTGGAACCAAAACTTACTAATGCCAATAAGAAATTTTTTTAATTAGTTAAAACCTATTAGAAGAAACTGTTATTGAGCTTCATAGTTTATACACTGCTTCCTCCATGGATGTTGGACTCATGGCTAACAATGTAACTGACTCTCTCGTCTAGGAACTCTTCGTATTGACTCATTTCCTCTGCCTTCAGTTTGTCAATGACTTCAGACAACCTTTTGTAATCTGCGGTCCACTCCTTGTATGATTAGGAACCCTCCTCTTTCAATTCCTTCAGAATCTGCTTCCTCTCTAGGAGTTGTGCCTCCAAATTCAATATCTTCTCCTTCATTTTCTTGTTTTGTTCCTCCAACATACGCTTGTCAATAGTAACAGAGAAAATCTTGTATTCATTTTGCTCTAATGTCATCTTGAGATTGTTAATGTACTCAAGAGGTTGAGAGGGCAGGGTTGTGATTCTGCATTGGATGATCTCTTCCCATTCCTGGAAATCCCCCTCACATCGGCCCTGGTGGGGAACAAACTTTACTTTGGATGATATGGGTGAGGTACAGGGATCCATTACCAAACGCTTCAAACAAAGTAGATGATGAACATATGATTTTTTTGGTAATAAATTTTATATTTCTATGATTGGGGAGGTGGACCAAGTTCTATATTCGAAGGACCATATAATTTGACCACTCTTTGCAAATTACGTGGACAAACATGTGAAGACTGTGTCACGGGCCCTACTCCAGTCATTGTCACTTGTTCAATTTATTTGACGCGCCAAACTTGAAAATTAAAAAACAAAATAATAAAAAGCATAGTCACCCACTTTGGATTACACTAGAATATGAAGATTTTTTTATATAGACCATTTTCTTAGAACTCTTGTAGGTGGGCCTATACATTGAGTACGGACAAGATTCATAATGATTATTTTACTCTAGTTTCATGTTAATATGAAAATAGGCAAATGAAAGTCATCATGTACAACCTTGTATAAGGGGTTACATGTTTGAGCGTCTTAGATGCCACGCAATAAAAGTTGCTTGTGAAAATAACAAATCCTAAGTCGTACGTAACAAATTAGTGCATAAACATAAATTATGATCTTCCTGTAATAACCTAATACATATCTTTTTGCATAAAATGGTGTACTATGTCTTTCATTAATAATATTTAAATACCAACTACGTCTTTGCACAAGTTACCACCTTTCTAGTTTTATTCGATGATCTCCTTTGTCATTTATATAAATATATACATAAATTTCATGGTTCTCCTCACCCCTATTACATAATCAACCACTTTCTTCACTTGTGTCTTTCTTTTCTATCTATGATGGAGTACATACCCTCTAGAACGAAGCATGTTTTGGCTGCCCACACTTTACTGAACTATGGCTGGAGCAAATGAAGTACATCAATTATCTCATAGAGGAGAACTTGAGGTTGGCTACCGACTAGAGTGCATTAGAGACCATGTACAATGCTTGAACCCTTGACATCTCCTTTCTTACCTCACAGCTGGCTTCCATGAAAATGGCTTACGAAGAGTTCTAGAAGAAGACAACACTGATGCAAATGGAGTGGACCAAAGACATGGACGAGGTGTGCAATGCATATATCAACTTGTACACCCTCCATGTCCAAAGCCAAAAGCCACCAAATTAGTAGTTTCTTAAATGTTGTTACATATAATATTATGGTCCTAGTAGTGTCCTATGTAATCTTTACGGTTAGCTTCCCTTCCCTGAACATGTGTGTCAATGGTGCATTGTTTTGGGTTTGGTTTCTCATTTTGGATAATGGTCTTTGTTAAAGAGTTCAAGAAAATATTTCTTTTGGTGTTGTCTATCACCTTTGAAACCATTGTGCACGGTTAAATGTGAAAGGTTCCTTTATGTAAGTAGTCCTCATGTAATGTCTCCGTTCCAAATTATGCAAACTATGTATGTAGCAAGTCTCTGGTTTCTTGTTTGTCAGTTACTTAAAAAAGTTATATTAAAAAAAATATTTTTATATGTCATATGGCATACCACTAGTCATGTATGTGCCCTATTATAGTGCTACCCTCACTTTTGTAATTTGTTATGGCCTAATAAAGTTAGAGACACCCTCTTCTCTCCCCCCCCCCCCCCCCCCCCCTTGACTTATTTGGCCAGCCCGCCATTTATCCCTTAAGAAGGTAAAATTTTTAAAACTTGTGAACACATATGCACCTACATTTACAATTATCATTCATTAAATGAACAAATGATATGATGATCTAAATTGAAACAGTTTAACCATGCATACACCCAATCCCCCACCCCATCAGAGTATATAAATTTTTATCATGTTCATAATGTAACATGACTTGCCACACCAACCATGAACCATCACATTAAATGCATCTAGATTACTTATATAGAGGCTACTTTTCAACCTCATTTCAAATCAAGTAAGCTCTCACCTCTCGAAGAACCGTCCACTATTACTCATCTAGCGTGTTAAGAATCGTTGGTACTGCTATATCACATTAAGGAGATGTAAGTTTCAAAATATTTCATTGAGTTGCAGTAACTTAGAATACTATTATTCTTTATACATATTGTTATCCCCAAAATTTCAGTGCGATGACGTGGCAATCAAAAGTGACAAGTGGCAATGCATGGTCAGTAAATGACACATTAACAGTTAATAAATGTGTTGACCAAGGAAGTGCAAAGGTTGGAAGTTGACCTATGGAGTTGTGATATTACTGGTCAGGAAATTAATTTACCTGGTCGAAAAGTGATTTGACCGACCAGGTAAGGTTTCTGTCCGTCCACTAAGGTTCTTGACCGACTAGTAAAAAATTTTGTCCGACCAGTAAAGTGTTTTGCTAGACCAATAAAGTGTTTTGCTAGACCAGTAAACTGTTTCGCTAGACCAGAAAAGTGTTTTGCTATACCAGTAAAGTGTTTTGCTAGACCAGATATGTGCTAGAGGTGCTTTGCCTATACCGACCAGAGGTGTGCTAGAGTAGTGCTTGCCTATGCAGGCCGGTGAGTTATCTTGGCCGACCAGTCACTTCGGGGATGGATTTGGTCGGTCCACAGATCAGAATCTCAGAATTTCCGTCTAGTAACTCTTCAGTATAGCTTCAGTAACGGCTTCCACCCGAATCATTTGCAACTGCCGCGGGAATCTCTCAGATATCCCAGAATAATAGATATATATTGTAATTTGAATTTATTTATATTTTAGTTAATTAAATTTTGTTGGAAGAACCAAGGACCTGGTCAAAGGGATATTTCTGATGTACGATTCTTGAGCGTATAAATAAATGGCTCATGGCATCATGTAAGGGGCTGGTCTTTTGAATGAAAAAAAGAGCTCTCTGGTTTTGAGAACTTGGGACTGTTCCTTGGGGCATTATTGGGGCATTTTCTAAGAGAGCTTAGAGAGAGAAAGCTAGTATTCTCTAGAGAGGGAAACTCTATATTTTTCTACTTACACTTAAGAAACTCAGTTGACTCAAGTTCATCTGATCTTAAGTGTAGAATATATATATCACAACTCTAATTGGATTAGGCTATTACCAATAAATTGGGGTTGAACCACTATAAAATTATTGGTGTTGTATTTTCTATTCAAGGCTTATTGTCATTTTGATGTCTACTCGTCGTTGGCCAAAATCATGGTCAACACATATTTACGTATTTCAAAAAGAATAGCATTCCTTCTTCCAACCAAGTTTTCTTTTACAAAATCAACTAACAATTTCTTGGCTCAACTCATGAAATGATCACCTCTTTCATATGGAAAAATTTGATTATATTGCCAACTTCATTTTCAGTAAGCACCCAATATCTCTAATTTGGAGGAGAATGGGGGGAATTATTTGAGTCCACACAGAGTATCTTCGCCTGCACCCTCCACTCTCAGTAGACAGCCCACATTGACATACAAGTCAGTGATTCTCCTACAGTACACATAATTTTCTTGCATCATCATCCCTAGAAGTTTTGAACGGTATACTCCCAACAAATCGTAAAGCTTTGAGTTGTAGTGATGCTTATAAAATATGTTAAACTACATGTTCATAGTATCATTCTCTAACCTTCACCTTATCATCAAGATTAATATTAATCTTTCAGATCACAGTACCTAGTCTTCCCAAACATTTATTGTGCGGGAATGTCGTCCACACACCACCATCCCATGTGTGAATGCTAAAAATTGACCAGAGCCATAGTCAACACTCAAGAGAAAATTTGAGGGTTACCCTCATTAGCCTCAGGCAAACAAAGCAGCCCAATATCTTGCCCCACGCAAGACCCATGTCTCATAGGAGGCCTTAGAGAAAATTCCCAGAAGGACCTAAGGGCCTCGCTATGCGAGGCTGCCCTTCCGTCGCTCGCACCTGCCAAGGCCACAAGGGCCTTGCTATGCCAGGCTGCCCTTCCCCCGTGCGTGCCTGCCAAGGCCACAAGGTCCTCGCTATGCCAGGCTGCCCTTCCCCTGCGTGCGCCTGCCAAGGCCACAAGGGCCTCACTATGCCAGGCTGCCCTTCCCCCACGCGTGCCTGCCATGGCCACAAGGGCCTCGCTGTGCGAGGCTTCCCATGCCCGTGTGCCTTGCGACCGAGATGCGCGCTAACACCTCGCATAGCGAGACACACCTCACCACGCCCGTGTGAGTCTCGCGAGGTACGACCACGTTAAGGAGCCTCGCGCCACCATCGTCTCGTGGCCCTCATGCAACCCCATCACACCTTGTGAGACCCATCATCAAGCCTCGTGAATGTCCGGGTCACGCATGGGTACTCACTTAGGCATCAAGGGTCTTGCCTTGTGAAACCCATCCCCAAGCCTTGTGAATGCCCGAGTCACACATGGGTACTCACTTAGGCACCAAGGGTCTCACCTTATGAGACCCATCCCCGATCCTCGTGAATGCCCAAGTCACGCCTGTATACTCGCTTAGGCACCAATGGTCTCGCGTTGTGAGACCCATCCCCAAGCCACGCACATGCCTATTTCCATGCCTCGTACCTGGAGGTAAGGACAGGATAAAAGAAATGTGGATCGACACTTACTAAAATATAAAGAAACCTAGAGAAGATATTTAGGTAAGGGGGACAACTAAGCATAAGATAAATGTACAAGCACGGGATGTACAACCCTAAAAAAGGGCAAAGGCATGACTCTGACATCTGTGTCCTACAAGTAGTGGAGGTACAGATTTGTACAGAGAGTGGAAGCACTACATGCATACCTCTGACTATGTACCAGGCCGACACCATAACCTTCTGCTCCACCACGACATGTGCCACTACCCTGATAATGTACCTATGTACAATCTTGTCCCCTGGGACCACAATGAATGGGAAGCCATTAGAGCTCCAGTATAAATAGATCATCACCCCTCCAGAAAAGGGGTTGGAAAATTCATTGTATGCAGAGGCTGTTAAGCAATATACGAATTTCACTCCATTGTAGTTCTGCATATTTACTCTTTCAAGTTCTCTTAATCTTCTTCTAAGATATCTTTGGCAATACAGTCTAAGTTTTCTAACCTTATATCGTTGACGAGATTTCACCGTCAACAGTTTGGCACCGTCTGTGGGAAGAACAAGCATCAAGCCAACATTCCTTCATCACTTCCAAAAAAGAAAGATGCCAAGGCGTTCACAATGCTTGCGGAAACTACAAGACGTTGAGGTTCTCCTAAATGGAGAGCGAATGAGGGCTTCCAGGAAAGACCCACCTTTTCCTGGGTATGGAGATATGCCGGAGGAATGTCCTCCCCCTGGGGAGGAGAAGGAAGCATCATCCCCGGCTGTCCAGCCCGATGGAGGTCACTCAGAACCGCCAGTGTACCCATAACCCCGGTCCTCGGTGGTAGCATGCTCAGGTTACCAAGACACGGGTCCCTCGATGCATAGGCCAGGCAAGAGTCCCCGAGTACACTCAGTATGTCCCAGCTCAAGGACACGCCTCTACGAGGATGAGATTCGCGAGTTGCATAAAATGACTCGAAGGCTGGAAACCATGATAGAGAACATGCAGGAGGTCTTAAACGACCTCCAGCAAGGATAGTCGAGCATACCCCTTCCTAAGCGTAAAGTGAAGGAGCGTGAAAAAAGGGAAAATACTATCCCCACAGACAATGGAAGAACCCAACTTTCATCAAGTAAAACTCCCCAGAAAAAGTACCATGGGGGACCTAGGCCAACGAAATGTCCCCAGGAGCAAAGGCAGAGGGAAGACAATGGTCGTAAGAACGAGGCAGGAGTCACCTCAAAAGAGGCGCCCCTTCGCCTAAGAAAAGAGCTCCACGGGAAGAGGTCAAAAGTAAGAAACGCACCCCCCCGCAGCTCCCACGAGGAATAGAACCAAGGCAAGGGATCAGCCTGAGAACCCGCAAGACTCCTTATGCAAAAAGAGGAGGGGACTAGACATCAAAATGCAGTACCCTCAAAGGAAGATTATCACCGCACCTGGGGGGCACAGAGATGACAAAGAATTTGACCATAACTCACCCTTCACAAGGGAGATCCAGGCTGAGCAAATCTCTGCTAACCTCAAAGAGCCTCGCATGACTCCATACGAGGGTACTACGGACCCAAAGTATCACTTAGACTATTTCAACAACTTGATGAAGTTAAGAGGGGTCAACAGCAGAGCAAAATGTCATTTCTTTGTTGTTACACTTAAAGGTGTTGCATACAAGTGGTTCAAGAGGATAAGGCCGGGAATAATCAAATCATGGCAGCAATTCTCTGGCGAATTTCTTCAGCAGCACTGTGCAGTCTGTGATTACGTTATGCCAATTACCAGCCTCGCTAACATAAAGCAAGGCGAAAATGAAAGTCTGAAGAACTATATCCATAGGTTCAATAAGGAGGCAACAAAGGTGGGAAGTTTAACCAAAGCGGAGCTCAAGATGGCTATTACAGCCAGAGTTCATCCATGAAGCAAGTTATGGGGTAGCATGCTCAAAAAAGAAGTTTCAAATTTAGATGATTTCTTCGAAAGAGCACAAAAGTACATATGTGTGGAAGAGGGCCATAAGAACTTGCATGTTGAAGAAAGTGAACCTTCCTCCAGTCGCACTCTACCTATACATCTGAAGATTCCATATTGAAGGGGATGTCGTGCTAGACGGGTCACTGACAAAGGTTAAAATTAGACGAGGACCATCTAGCCATAAAATTCCCAACCCGAGGGGGGATCACCTCAATAAATCGTAAAAGGGTCTCAAGGTAGACGCTTGCAAAAAGGGTCTCAAAGTAGACACTTGCATAAAGGGTCTCAAAGAAGACACTTGCAAAAAGGGTCTAAAAGAAGACACTTGTGAAAGGGGTCTCAAAGAAGACGCTTGCAAAAAGGGTCTCATAGAAGACGCTTGTGAAAAGGGTCTCACAGAAGACGCTTGCAAAAAGGGTCTCACAGAAGATGCTTGCAAAAAGGGTCTCGAATAAGACGCTTGCAAAAATAGTTCTATGCTTAATGACGAGAAGGACGCTACGTGCAAAAATACATAAAAGGATAGTAGGAACCCAAGGGGTCAACATATCCTTACAAGTAATCAAAGTGCACCAACGGACACGGATCATCCAACAGTACCACCAGAGCATAGTGAGTGTAGCATTATTATGAGTCTACCAGGAAGCCTAAAGACTTCCTAATAGACTGGGGGGCAAGTGTGAATTCCAAAAATTGACCAGAACAATAGTCAACACGCAAGAGAAAAATTGAGGGTTACCCTCATTAGCCTCGGGCAAACAAAGCAGCCCAATATCTTGCCCCACGCGAGACCCATGTCTCATAGGAGGCCTTAACGAAATCTCCCAGAAGGACCCAAGGACCTCGCTAAGTGAGGCTGGCCTTCACTCGCACACACCTGCTAAGGCCACAAGGGCCTCTCTATGCGAGGCTGCCCTTCCCCTGAGCGCTCCTGCCAAGGCCACAAGGGCCTCGCTATGCGAGGTTGCCCTTCCCCCACGCACGCTTGCCAAGGTCACAAGGGCCTCGCTATGCGAGGTTGCCCTTTTCCCGCGCATGCCTGCCAAGGCCATAAGGGCCTCGCTATGCCAGGCTGCCCTTCCCTCGCGCGCGCTTGCCAGGCCACAAGGGCCTCACTATGCGAAGCTGCCCTTCTCCCGCGCGTTCTTGCCAAGGCCATAAGGGCCTCGCTATGCGAGGCTTCCCTCGCCCGCATGCCTCGCGACCCAGATGCGTACCAACACCTCGCACAATGAGACACACCTCACCACGCCCGTGTGAGTCTCACGAGGTACGACCACGTTAAGGAGCCTCATGCCACCACCGTCTCTTGCCCCTCATGCAACCCCAACATACCTTGTGAGACCCATCCCCGAGCCTCGTGAATGCCCAGGTCACGCATGGGTACTCACTTAGGCATCAAGGGTCTCGCCTTGTGAAACCCATCCCCAAGCCTTGTGAATGCTCGGGTCACACATGGGTACTCACTTAGGCACCAAGGGTCTCGCCTTGTGAGACCCATCCCCGAGCCTCGTGAATGCCCAAGTCACGCCTGGATACTCACTTTGGTACCAAGGGTCTCGCCTCGTGAGACCCATCCCCAAGCCTCACACATGCCTATTTCCAGGCCTCGTACCTGGAGGTAAGGACGGGATAAAAGAAGTGTGGATCTACACTTACTAAAATATAAAGAAACCTAGAGAAGATATTTAGGTAAGGGGGACCACTAAGCATAAGATAAATGTACAAGCACGGAATGTACAACCCTAAAAAAGGGCAAAGGCATGACTCTGACATCTGTGTCCTACAAGTAGTGGAGGTACGGATTTGTACAGAGAGTGGAAGCACTACAGGCATACCTCTAACTATGTACCAGGCCGACACCATAACCTTCTGCTCCACCACGACCTGTGCCACTACCCTGACAATGTACCTATGTACAATCTTGTCCCCTGGGACCACAATGTATGGGGAGCCATTAGAGCTTCAGTATAAATAGATCACCTCCCCTCCAGAAAAGGGGTTGGAAAATTCATCGTATGCTAAGGTTGTTATGCAATATACGAATCTTACTCCATTGTAGTTCTGCATATTTACTCTTTCAAGTTCTCTCAATCTTCTTCTAAGATATCTTTGGCAATACAGTCTCAGTTTTCTAACCTTATATCGTTGACGAGATTTCACCGGCAACACCATGCACCTATATTATATATATCTTGCTCCCATAGTGTCTACATCCCACAATCCTTACCACCCCTTTCCCATTTCAGCCTTCACATATAGTGGTTTCCCCACCATGTTCTCTTCTATGTTATGTAACCAATCTCTTCCCTGAGGAGGTGAAGGTGAAAATAGAAATGGAATCACACACCAAACTATTTCCTATTCACTTTCACATGGACTCCACGTCCACTGAACCTTCTTGTTGGGGGTTTTATGCCCTAATTAAAACCTAATTTCTTTGTAATCTCATTTATTATCAATAAAAGAATAGAAGTCATTTTTTGACTTGGTCAATCACTTTGCTCACATGTGTTATTTTCATGATTATTTGTTTACTATAAACTTCTATTAAATCTCAAGCATATAGCTAATCATATATATAGTGACATAATCACAGTGGAATATAAATATGATTATATGTTAAAAAATAAGTTAGTCCTAAGATTAGTTAGTACACAAGATTTACACTGACTTGCCAATCTATGATATGATCTACTTACACATTGTAGTGTTATGTTTTTTCCCTGACATTAGCAAAGTAGATAAGATCAGATGCATTTGTTTCATCGAACTGGACCAATATTGACAGTAGATAAGATAAGTACACATACCGTTATTATCTATTCTAGTCATATCATATAGTTGACCATATGTCATTTCAATCTCAATTCTGAGTGGTTAGTGTTCTAAATGATTATATTATTTGAGTTCTTTGACTTGTTCGTTACTAGCTAACCCTACGGACTAGCCCATACTTACATCTTGGGAACTCGGTAGTATAATTGAGTGGGAGTGTTAATCATAGATAAGAACATCTATAACTTATGATGAAGAAGTGAAACGATGGTTTCCTTTTAGTTTTGTTCAAGGTGTTAAATGATAGAGATCTCATTTCAGTAATTAAATTAGTTTATTGAAATATCATTTACAAGGAACTAAGTATTTTAAGGATAAAATACAATGATGGGTAAAATGGTATTTTAGTCCCATCTCATTGTAGACTGTCAATAGAGGGTTGAGTAACTATTATGATTGTAACAAGGGATAATTAATAGCATATTTATATTTGTTATAGAGCATTCTATGAATTCAAGAGTACAATTATGAGTCTTTAGTGGTGTCAAGAGGAATTAATAAGTTAGTAAATTTATTTGTTAGATTTATGATAACTTATTGGAGCTTGATTTCATAGGCCCATGGTCCCCACTGTACCTTGGATAAAATCATCTAGATAGTCTCAATTAATTGATTTAATTATCAATTAGAATTATCAAAGTGGACCAGGTCAATTTTTGATAGTTTCACAGAGTTATGTAATTTTGAGAAGAAAAAAAAATTAGAGCACATTTATTAATTACGATAAATTGGTATCTAAATTAATAAATAAGTTTAAATCAAGGTTCAAATTATAATTAATTAATTTGATAAATGATTTAAATAATTATTTAATTAATTAAATCAATAGAAAATAATATAGGCCTTGATTTTAAGTCCAATAGGCTTATAATCAAATGAGAAATTTCACAGGCCTAAAACCCATGCTAATTTTGACATAGGGCTATTAATTGGTTATTACTTTATTGATTTTTTTTAATTAAATAGGTGTCCTAATTGAGCCTATAAAAGGAATGCTAAGTTAGAGTTGAAATCATAAGTTGAATCACAAGTTTCTGATAGGTTTTAGATTCTCTCTATTGCATAAGTCATTTTCTAAGCCACATTACTCTTTTTTCTTCTTCTATCTGTATCTACCTCATGTGTTGAGAATTGCCCACCCTAGTCTAGGTGATTCTAAGGATACTTTGGAAGACTGTGAAGAAAATTGAAGAACGGTTCAGTTTCTTGGTAATGCCCTGCGACAGAAATGATACAAGGGTTAGAGAAACTGAAGGAATGGCTCATTCATTCCACTACATATAATGTAAGTATTCTTTTCAATAATTTTCTTTGAATTAAATTTTAGAAACATGTTCTAGGTTGTCTCATATTAATTTTTTTAATATTACATCTACATGAAAATAAATAAAGATCCTGTATGAGTTTTCCCAACAACTGGCCTCTGAGCATTTAGTAATCTTTATTTTCATGCATGAACATGTTAAAAATTGAATTAGATGATGTGTTGAGTAACTGGATGGATTTCATGATTTTATGAAGCATATTGAATTCTATTACACCCAAATTTTGAGAATAGAAATTTTGATCTCTAATGTTAGGCTCGTAAAGTGTATGCTAAGAATAAGCAGGTTCATCATAATCGGCTTTAATGAAAATATCAAGAACAACCTCGTTGTGCAGTAAGTGCGACAACATCTAAATTGGTGAGTTTGGAAACTACGTGGTCTTGGAGGTGTTCCGAGGTTATAAGTCAAGCTCGAACCTACAATGACAGTGGTTCAACACTTGTATAAATTCCCAGATTCCTCTCTTCCCATCAGACAAGACGGTTCGAGCTCGGGCATTGTGAGCTCGAAAAGGATGATCTTAACCATGTTACTTGTTAAAAGTCAAGGCGAACCGAGGTAACGAGCTAGTGATGGTTGATCGGTCTCGAAGGCGTGTGAATTAAAAGCTCAACATCGTGAGCTGAGTGTGAACATCTTTATTGTTATAAAATCCCTATGTTTAATGGATTGGTTGTAATTTGTTGTTAAATCGCAAATATCATGGGATTTATATGAGTACGTAGTAACTACACGCATTTAATTACATTTATTTAATTGATTTGTATAATAACTCCCCGAAATATGAGGGGAGATATTCGGTAAACCACTCTATAACTATTGTGGAGCAATTCATTTGTAGGACGGAGAAATTTGTATTGGGAAGACTCTGTAAAATTGCTTCCAGAAGCTTTGAGAGAATTCCATATAGTGAATAACACCAACTCATAGACTAGGCTGATTTTAACTGCTGAACCACGTAAAAATCATGTCTATTATTGTTTGTTTCCTCTCGTATTTTGTTTAATTGGTCTACATTTCTAAGTTGACGAAAAATGGCGTCAACAGTTTGGTGCTTTCAATGAGAGGCATTAAACAAGACGTGAGTCTGTTTAATAAGAAAACCTCATGATTCATCAATGGTCGATGCAAGCAACCCCAGTACTGGTGGGCGACCATTGCCCTAGATAACCGAGCAACAGACCCCTCGTACTGAGGAATATCCTCGATGACCTGGAAAACAGCCTATGGTGGATCCGAACCCTGAGGAGGGGAGTGATTCATCCAATTCTCGTGAGCCACCTGTTCTTATGCTTGATGAGCATTTATATTACAACCCTTAAAGATATGTTCCTATCGCCGAATCAGGCAAGGCCCCGAAGGAGTACCTAGGCTGAGGTCAATGCCAACCCGACTACAGACTTGTCTACAGGAACGAGAAATAACCGAGCCTCTCCAGTGGCTCAGAACCCGAATCCTGATACTGCGAGAAAAAAACCCAGAGCTTGTCCGGGAAAACTCTTGGCCATCCAGGCCCGACAATGGGAGACAACCACCATCACCCATAAGGCACCCACCATCACCAATAAGGCACCCCTTGCCAGTGCGAGAGGTCCAACGAACTGCACCACGGAGGCCATCTCGCAGCAGCAGTCGAGAAGGAAACCGACAGGCTAGGCCTGAACAGGGGAACGAAAGAGAGGCTACCCAAGATCGCAGGGCTCCTCCGCCATCGGGAAGCCAAATGTCAAGATCACAAACTTCTGGAATAAGAAGGCCAGTAGGGGACCCACCTCGTAATCACCGAGCCACACACCAGAGAGGGCTACAAGTTACGGAAGCGAAAGCTCGGACTACACCCGGTCCATAAGCATTTATAACAGTGAGCCAAGGCATACAGGGAATCACCCTGATCTGTGGGATCATCTAAACCCTAATCGAGGGTAAGATAATCCCTCGAACCCTGATCTGCGAGACCATCTGAATGGTCAAAAACAGCCAGCATATATCCCTATACCAAGACTGGGGGCTGGAGTTTTTATTAACGATAACAGGCCCCTCAAGTCCAGGCTCGACCCCTAGTGGATTTAGTCCAGGAAAGGATTGACCAGTTAGAAAGAGCATTCAGGCTCCTGCAAAACGAGCGTAACAGGAACAAAGATGAAGAGTCCAATGAGGAACTCGAGCCGTTTGCCCCGCATATCTCCAACACTCCATTTCCTCAGGGATTCAGAATACGCCATGTCCCACCATTTGATGGAAACTCAGACCCGTAAAGTCACCTGAGAACCTTCAACACCATCATGCGAGCCAACAATGTTGGCTACGAGCTCAGATATATGTTGTTTCCAGCCACACTTACAAAACCAACAAAACCTGGTTTGAGAAGTTTAGAAGACATTCAATCTCGTCCTAGGATCAATTATCTAGAGACTTTAAGAAGCATTTTAAGGCCATGTTCGGCATCAGGCCCTCGGCCTCGGCCTTAACCAATGTCCGACAATAACAAAATGAGTCATTAAAGAGTTACCTCACAAGGTTTAA
Organism: Humulus lupulus; assembly: GCF_963169125.1. NCBI lineage: Eukaryota > Viridiplantae > Streptophyta > Magnoliopsida > Rosales > Cannabaceae > Humulus > Humulus lupulus. The sequence goes on from NC_084795.1 coordinate 213,910,948, forward strand.
ACTAGAAGTGGCACGAGCTCGGGATCTCGATGATAGCAGTCACCTGATGGCTGTTAGAGCGAGTATTCTACCAGGAATTCCCCTATGGGAAGATTTACAAAGGAAACCTATCAAGTCGCTAACCGAGTTCAATCGGAGGGTCCGGAGGTTTGTCAATGTTGAAGAGGCGAGGTTAGCACTGAACATGACCTCTCAGCCCATAACTACAATGACAAATGTGAACTCAGCCTTGACCTTGACGACCCCATCAACTTCAAAACCCTCCAGGGATAACCCTTCTAAAAGGAAAAAGAACGAAGGGAATAATGCTGAGGCTGATGGAGGTAAAAAGAAGAAAGGGGATAAATACTTCTCCGTATACAAGGTGTATACTGAACACAATGAGTCTCAAGAGAATATTTACCTGGCCAATGAAAACCAGGTCCTGTTCAGACCACCTAATCCCATGAGGAATCAAAAGGACTAAAGTAAATATTGTAGATTCCATAGAGATATCAGATACACAACCAATGAATGTCGACAATTGAAAGATGAGATCAAAGGTTTGATCTCGAGGGGATATTTCGGAAAGTACGTCAGAAACTGAAATCCTAATCAAACATGAACAAGTCAGAGGGCAGCGGCTGCAAAGTCTGCCCAACACAATAACTCCCTAGCTCGGGAGGACAAGAGACCCCCTCCAATTGATGGAAAGGTTGTAGTAAGCATCTCGGGGGGACCTTATATCGTAGTTTTGGGCAGGAACGCCTGAAAAAGATACGTAAATGAGCTCAAGATTGGAGACGTATCTCCCTACAAACTCGATCCATGAGCTCCAAAACATTAGAGGATTAAGACTCAACCCATAACGTTTACTGAAGAGGACGCATTACACGTCTAGTTTCCTCATAACGACCTTCTGGTCATAACTCTCCAACTCGCGAACAAGAGGGTACATCGAGTCCTAATTGATAACGGGAGCTCGATGAATATCCTTTATTAAGCCACTCTAGAAAATATGGGACTCGCATTTCTCGATTTGAAAGTATGTGCAACAAAATTTTATGGTTTTTCAGGAGAAGGGATTGCATGTATAGGATCCATTGAGCTCCCTGTAACCTTTGGAGACTACCAGTCTCAGTAACCAAGATGATGGAGTTTGTAGTGGTGGACCAACCATCAGCCTACAACGTACTGCTCGGAAGACCCGCCCTGGTTGGGCTGGGGGCAGTGTTGTCCGTTAGGCATTTGGCCATCAAGTTCCCGATTTCTAGTGGCATCGAGATTTTGAAGGGTGACTAGGTCGTAGGAAGGGAGTGCTACAACATTTCCATAAGAGGAAAAAGTAAGACAAGTGCGTAGGCCCTAGTGGTTATCCAAGAAATAAATGGAACCATTTTTGAAATTGATGAGGAGAACTATCCTATAGTAGATGAGAGGGCCGATCTCAAACCTTTGGAAGAGCTAGAGGAAGTTAAGCTCGATGCAGTAGATGTTACAAAGGTGGTGAAGGTGGGTAAGAATCTTTCTAAAGATGCGATATAGCAATTAATCTATTTCTTAAATGAAAACAAGGATGTATTCGCATGGTCACACTCGGACATGGTGGGAATCAGTCCGAATGTCATAAGCCACACACTTAACATTGAGAAAAGCTTCCCCCGAAGCAACAAAAGAGAAGACTCCTAGACAATGATAGAAAGAAGGGTCTCAAGGAGGAGGTCGACAGATTAAAGGAAAATGGATTCATACGAGATGCCTTTTATCCTGATTGGATTTCCAATCCAGTGTTAGTCCTGAAACCCAACGGAAAATGGTGAACCTGTATTGACTACTCAGACCTAACAAGGCATGCCCTAAAGACTGCTCCCCTTACCTCAGATAGATCAGCTCGTAGATGCCAATGTAGGTCATGGCATCATGTCATTCATGGATGCTTATTCTGGATATAACCAGGTCGCCATGAATGCACCAGATCAAGATCATACGAGCTTCGTAACAGATAAAGGGTTGTACTGCTACAATGTCATGCCTTTCGGGCTCCAAAATGCTGGGGCCACGTACCAAAGGCTCGTGAACAGGATGTTTGCCGAGCAGATTGGAAATAACATGGAAGTTTATGTTGATGATATGTTAGTTAAATCAAAACATAACGATAACCATGACGATGATCTCGCAGAATGCTTTACTATACTATGAAAGTATAACATGAAACTTAACCCACAAAAGTGCTCTTTCAGAGTGTCTTTGGGAGATTTTCTTGGGTTTATAGTAAATGCACGAGGTATAGAGGTTAATTATGACAAGATTAAGGCGTTGATAGATAATCCCTCACCTCATAAGCACAAGGATGTCCAGAGCTTAACTGGACGGATGGTGGCATTGAGTAGGTTTATCTCAAAATCTACAGATCGTTGTCTTCTTTTTTTCAACCTTTTGAGAGGGGGAAACAAATTTGAGTGGTTAGAGGAGTGCGAGCTCACGTTTCAAAACCTTAAGAAGCACCTCGCTGAACCACTAATCATGTTGAAACTTGTCGTGGGTGAGGTTTTGTATTTATACCTCGCGACAACCGAACACACCATTAATGCGGTGCTCGTTCGAGAAGAGAAAAAAGTACAAAAGCCTGTGTACTATGTCAGCAATAGGTTACTGGGGGGAGAATCGAGATACCCATTGATGGAAAAACTGGCTCTTAGCCTGATACATTCATCTCAAAAGCTCCGACCACACTTCCAAGCACATCCTATTCATGTGCTAACTGACTAGCCACTACGACAAGTTTTATCCAAACCAGAGGCATCCAGAAGATTGTTAAAGTGGGCTGTTGAACTCAGACAATTCAAGATCACATACCACCCGAGAATGACCATCAAGGGATAGGTCCTAGCGGATTTCGTTGTTGAGTGTACTAGAATTTTGAATGACGATGTTGTAACCCCAGCCTGCGAGCTATCGATACTTTATGTGGACGTATCCTCCAACGAAAATGGATTGGGGGCAGGCATTATATTGATTACCGCAACAGGAAATCGATTCCACTCAGCCTTAAGGTTCAACTTCAAGGCATCCAATAATGAGGCTGAATACGAAGCATTACTAGCAGGACTATGAATAGCCAAAGAACTCAAACCAAAGGCTATACACTGCTATAGTAACTCGCAGCTGGTGGTCAACCAAGTTTTGGGGGAATAATAGGCTCGGGGCATAAGAATGGCTGCGTACCTAGAAAAAGAAAAAACTGCGCTCGGACAGTTCGAATTCTACGCTATAGAGCAAGTCCCCCGAGAACAAAATTCAAATGCAAACGCGTTGGCCAGGCTCGCTACAATCAGTGAGGCCGATACATTGAACGTGGTTTAGGTAGAGTTTCTATCGACCCCGAGTATCAGCGAGCCTGACAAAGAGGACGTATGGATGATCGATTCTCAACTTACCTGGATGACCCCAATAATTGATTACCTCGAAACTGGAAGTCTCCCAGCAAAACAGAACGAAGCTCAAACGCTGATGTATCTGATCTCGAGGTACACTATTGTGGAAGGAAGATTGTATCGAAGAGGGTATTTAATGGCATTACTTCGATGTGTAACTCCAGCCGAGGCAAAGACAATCTTGGAAGAAATTCATGAAGGATTTCATGGAGATCACACTTGAGGGCATAGTCTATCCAAAAAGGTGATAAGAAAGGGATATTTTTGGCCCACAATCAAGGCAGACACGTACGAGTATGTCAAACGATGTGATAAATTCCAGCGATTTGCTTCAATTCCACGAGCTCCACCTACCGAGCTTACCATGTTGACCTCCCCATGGCCATTTGCGGTGTGGGGAATTGAAATTATAGGCTCATTGCCAACTGGCAAAGGTGGAGTGAGGTACGCCGTGGTCGCCGTCGATTATTTCACAAAATGGATCGAGGCTAAACCCCTAGCCACTATTACCTCAAAAAAAAGTTTTAGACTTTGGGGTAAAAAATATCATCTACCGATACGACATGCCTAGAATGATAGTGTCAGAAAATGGTACCCAGTTCCACAGTGACCTGTTTACCAATTTCTGCAAAAAAAATGGGATAATAAAAAGCTTCTCCTCTGTCGCCCAACCCCAATGAAATGGTCAGTTCGAAGCGGTTAACAAGACCCTAAAAAATCCATAGAGAAAATGTTTGAAGAGGCTAAGGGAAGGTGGACTGAGGAGTTACCTCAAGTCTTGTGGGCTTATCGAACCATAGCGTGAACTTCAACAGGGCATAATCCTTTCTCCCTAGCATATGGATGTGAGGCAATGTTGCCTATTGAAGTCAAAATACCTAGAATACGGAGCCATGCATACAATCAGGCCTTGAACCAATCCCAGGTCGAAGAAAGTCTAGACCTCATTGAAGAAAGACGAGATAAAGCTCAATTGAAAAATATTGCATACAAGTAGTGAGCTACTAGGTATTTAATTAAGAGGGTTCGAGATAGAAAATTAGGATTGGGAGACTTGATCCTACGACGTGTGTTTCTGGCTACACGAGACCCGTCTGCTGGGGTACTCGGACCTAATTGGGAAGGACCTTACTTGATCGAGAATGAGCATAACCAGCATCTATGACCTTATTATCAATAATGTAGTAAGGTTGTTTATGTTGTAACCAAGCTTGTTTATTTTTAGACTTTTGTTAACAAAATGTTAAATTCTGCTCAAAAGTTGTATTCTTTATTAAATGTTGTATTTTTTGCAAACTCTCTTAATTCAATAACCTATGGTCACCCTCATAGGATATTAAGGGGGCATCGGTTGTATACAATCATACATAAACTTGAAAAATAAATAGCATAGAATAAAAATGTCCGGATCATTAACCCGACATGAAAGTTTTAAGTATACACGTAAACTAATAATAATGTCTGGATCATTAACCCGACATAAAAGTTACAAATGTATATGCGAGCTACAAGTGTATGGATTAATAACCAAACACACAAGCTAAGATGGTCTTGACATAACAAGGCTAAAACTTATAAGTGTATGAATTAATAACCAAACACTCGAGCTAAGATGGTCTAGACATAACCAAGCTAAAAATTATAAGTGTGTGAATTAATAACCAAACACACAAGCTAAGATTGTCTAGACATAACCAGATTATAAAAATTATAAATGTATGGATTACAAACCAGACACGAGCTAAATAAGTTTGGAATAAACCAGCTAACACTAATCGACAAAAAGTTGGAGTGTAAATAAACCAACTACGAATTAAGTCAAGTTTGAGGCTGTAAAGTTTTGTAAATTTAGTTTCGACCTCATAACCTCGATAACCTGATCGAGGATGAGAAAAAGTGACTAGAAAAGCAAGATATAACCAAACTACAAAAAAGTACATTCCATATAAGTACTTTCGAGTACATGGTAAAAGTCTGGTTCGACCTCGACAATAATGAGGTCGGACATGGATATATCGAGTAAACTGTGCATGAATGCATTGAGACATGAGCTTAAATCCAACAAATGATTTTGTACGAATAAACAAACATAAAAGCAAGCCTTTAATATAACACGCTTGAAATATTTTGACCAAGAAATGTAAAGAAAAAATATTAAAGTAACAGCTGAATGTAAAATAAAATGCATGAAGGCTTTCGAGCAAGAAAATCGTGTGCATAAAGATTAAAAGTACAGTCTAAATGATAATGAAATAGCTCTAAAACAAGCTATGTATTGTCTTCGCCCCAAGGGGATATATATAAAATGAGTTACATAAAATAATGGGACACAACCCATGATTCCACACTTATGGAGCCGACACCTTCTCCCCAACCATTCTATATGCTCCCGCGGTCGCCCCAGGTGTTCTTGATGCCCTCGCGATCTCTTCAGCCTCGAGCCTGGCGTCTTCCTCATTAAGGCGAGTCTCCCATATATCGACAAACTCGGCCTCCAAGGTGTCTAGGAAGCATGTATCGAGCTCAGGGTTGTCCACCCAGATTCGATACATTGCCATATCAAGGACATGATCCTTCATAGCCTTGAACTCTTCTAGGAGGCGAGCCTTCTCACCTTCGATGATGTCGAAAGTGGCTGCCTTTTCTCCCTCCAGCTTGGTGTTCTTTTCTCGGAGGGCCTTGAGCTCGACATTCTTGTTCTCGACCTCTTTCAAGGTCATCACCAGCGTCCCCTCGAGCTCCGACATATTCAGGAGGACTACGTCCCGAGACGCTATCTTCTGTTGGGCGACCTTGAGCTCATTTTCCAGTCTCAGCTGGGCATCCCTGGCCTCCAGGTTACCTCATTATTCAGAATGAAGTTATGCTGAATAAAGGAAGTAAAGGTCTATATGAAAAGATAAAACCAAGTCAGTTGAGGCAATATTCGAATTAACACAGCATAGGATTAAAGGAAAAATGGCTTACCGAGATGATGAGCTCGCTGCCTTTGCCAAAAATGGAGTTAGCATCGCTACATGAGGTCAGAAATTCCCATTAGGGAGCAGTGAAGCTACTTAGGCTTTGACCAGCTCGGGTCAGCAACTCGGACCCTAGGTTAACACCCTGTGGCCCGGCCGCATTATCAACCATGAACTCAGGCACATGGGGCGAGATCGTAAAGAAGTTCTCCCTTGTGGGGGTTGGTCTCGGTAGCAGGGCAGGAGCTGGTGGAAGGGGCTGGGCCTCAAGAAAAGGCATGGGCAGAGAGGCCTTGGATGGTCCCTTGACCTCGGGGTCTACAGTAGCAACTTGGCTCGGGCCTTAGGAGTCCAGGGCTGGAGGACTCACCTTGACTCTTTTTGGGATCTTTTAGGGGTGCCCCCCATTCTGTGAGGCCCTCTGGCGCTTACTCGCTGTCACCCCCGTAGGATGGCTGAGTACGTTATCCAAGTCGGAGTCTATGTCGCCTACAGATACACAATTTACACATTAGTGATCGAGCCTAAACTACAAAAAGAAGAAAGACTAAGGTCAAAAGAAACTTAACTGGTACTCTCTAATGAGCTTGTCCTCGACTACCAAGAAATTCCCCTATCTTCAGAGGATGCTGGGGGAGTCCCTTCTCTATATGTAGGAGACAACCTCGAAAGGTCTCTATAAATGTTGGTCACGTATTGAACAACGACCCCATCCCAAACCTCGTTTAAACTATACATTGTTTGGTACAGACCTAACCAGCTATCAAACCTATGTTACCTCTCATCTACCCAGGACCAAGCATGAAAATTATTGCTAGGTTCCTCAAAAAGGACAAGTACGTCAGGTTTGTGTTTATAAAGAGAAGGGGACCACATGGCAGAGCTAAGTATTACTTTACCTCCACCACCCGAGCTCGAGGCCTCATCTTGGGCTTCATTTCCCGAGGCAGGACGATCATGACGGCGAGCCATAGAGGAACGGGGCCATGAACTCGAAGACCTCCACCTCGGGGAAAGTCTCTAAGTGGGAAGTGGCACGTGCTCCCACTTGAAGTACTTGCGATAGGCAGAGTCATCTATGAACTGGTCTTGCTCCAAGAGGCCACAGGTTCTGAGCCACTCTTAATGAAGAGGATAAGATAAAGAACGCCAACCATATGGCAGTTGGAGCAGAGCTTCCTTATGTTCCACCATCAACTCTGAGGGGGTGGGACGGTGATAGTTGGCTGAAGAGATGGTTACATGTTATTATTCCGAGCCTAATCATTAAATGAAAAGGAAACGGATAAGAGTGAGTACTTACGGATGCGTTGGAATGAATAGAATCTAGAAGGAGCGAGGCCATCCATCAAGAAGAACATGAGCTTGAAGTTGGGAGGATGGTTTTGGCATATCCTCGAAAAGTTTCTTCTCCTTCGGATAGCTCGACAAATAGTAGAAGCCATTCCCTCCCCGAGCTTGAGAGGGTTTGCTTTTGAGACAGAAGAGATATCGAATCTGTTGGGGTGAGGGTCCTTTCAACTTTAGTTCGTGGTACAGGGACCTGAGGGCGAAAAGAACCCTATATGAATTGGTCAGGAGTTGGAAGGGAGCGAACCCAATAATGTCTAGCAAATCCTTAAAATAGGATTTTAGGGGTAGCAGAGCCCTTGCCTTCATGTGCTCATGACTCTAGGCCGCAAGCATAATCTTGCTGTCAGGATTGCCATCTCCCGGGGTGAAGCAGCTTTGCTCACACATAGTCGGAGGTTGACACATCACTGTGCCAGAAAGTTTCAGGCCATGGTAAGCTAATAGCTAAGAAATTTGGCCCGTTGAGGTGACTGAGCTCCAGTAATGCTCAGCCTGAAAAAAACCCTCTTGCAGGGTGGGAATGGATGCAGCTCGAGAAGTGGAAGGACGGTTCGGAGGGTCTTCCATCAGTGAGAAGGAAAGTGCATCAGGCTTGTAAGCAACGGTGACTTTGATTTTGGGATCGAGCGGGATAGGTCTGATCTTGGGGTCCGGATCTGGATAAATCACGACCTAGAGTATCTTCCTTTTTCCTTCTTCGTCCTTGTTAATCTGACGACGAAAACGATCTCAGATGTCCTCTTGTTCACACCTCTCGTGGTGCTTGGTATTAATAATTGGTTCCGAGTGAAGGGAGAGTAAGGAATTGTTAGAACTGACCCCCACCGATTCTCAGAGTTCTGCGACATCTAACAAGAAAGAAAAGGGTGAGGGCCAGGCATGCAAGAAATCACAGAGTATAGTTTTGGTGATTCGAGCTTAAAAGCACGAGATCACAGAGTAAAATCAATCGAGACTGAGGTCTTGAAAGGATAAATCGAATTCAAAGTGGAACCCCGAACTATTGTACAGTTCGGGCTTCGAGCGTGTACTTAACACGTTAGTGGGGAAGTTTGGATTCAATTTAAGGATCCCTGATTTTTAGAGATAAAGTTGACGGTTACCCAAAAAGGTGATAATTTTGGAATATGTGCTGTTAAAAAACCCTAATTTAGAACCCCCATTTCTTGGCCTACACGATATGCTATTATTCGAAAAATCCTACCTTTGCATTTTTTTGCACTGAATATGGGTTTGAAACCCATGATTTGGAAATAAAAGTTTGAATCCTAATATTATGTAGTATCAGCTAAACAATATGGCTAAGGCTACTAATTAGTGCATATATTCATACGGAAAGAAAGTACGTAAAAAGAGGAAGAGAGCTCTGTTTCGTTTTCTTCTTTCTAAAAATTGGAATATAAAAGTGAGGAAGATGAGAGCAAACGAGAGCCTTTGGTTGGATTTGGTACTTGATCCAATGGACAGGGTGTAAATATGACAATGGCGGCAAAAAGCTAAGATACAAAAAGACATGGGTAGATGAAAAGAGTACTCGAGTACTCTGACTGCGCAATCCATGGATGATGTGTGTCCACACTTGAGTGTGGAGGATGGCTCAATTTTTGGAGGTAGAAGTTCAAAAGCTTCCTTTGCATAGGATTCGAAGTAATACTTTTGAGGGGGCAAAATGCTACACCCAAATTTCGAGAATAGAAATTTTGATCTTGAAAGTTAGGCTCGTAAAGTGTAAGCTCGGAATAAGCAGGTTCGTCATAATCGATTTTATTGAAAATATCAAGATCAGCCTCGTTGTGCAGTAAGTGCGACAACATCAGATTTGGTGAGTTCGGAAACTACATGGTCTCGGAGGTGTTCGGAGGTTATAAGTCAAGCTCGAAGCTACAATGATAGTGGTTCAACACTTGTATAAATTCCCAAATTCCTCTCCTGCCATCAGATAATTCGGTTCGAGCTCGGATATTGTGAGCTCGAAAAGGATGATCTGAACCATGTTACTTGTTAAAAGTCGAGGTGAACCGAGGAAGCGAGCTCGTGATGGTTGATCTGTCTCGAAGGCGTGTGAATTGAATGTTCAAGGTCGCAAGCTGAGTGTGAACATCTTTATTGTTATAAAATCCCTATGATTAAGGGATTGGTTGTAATTTGTTGTTAATTCCCAAATATCATGCGATTTATACGCGTACATAGTAACTACTTCCATTTAATTACATTTATTTAATTGATTTGTATTATAACTCCCTGAAATATGAGGGGAGATATTCGGTAAATCACTCTATAAATAGTGTGGAGAATTTCATTTGTAGGACGGAGAAATTTGTATTAGAAAGACTTTGTAAAATTGCTTCCAGAAAGCTTTGAGAGAATTCCATAAAGCGAATAACACCGACTCGTGGACTAGGCAGATTTTAATTGATGAACCACGTAAAAATCGTGTCTATTATTGTTTGTTTCCTCTGGTATTTTGTTTGGTTGCTCTACATTTCTAAGTTGACGAAAAACGGCGTCAACAAATTCTATGTGATTATTAGCAATTTTTAGGTTATTTTGTTGTGTTTTCTATCCCATTAATTTTTATATGTGCTTTATTTTGTGTAAAACATGGTAAAAATTAATTAGAAAATAGTTTTTGTTAGAAAATTGCATAATTTATTTTTTCGGAAAATTTGGCCTGGTTGCCCACGTGCGCGCGCACGAGTATACACGAGTGCGCATCGCTCGAGCACCCGCACGCGCACCTGCGTACAACGCCCAGCCACCCGCGCCCACCTATCCGCACGTTGTACTATTCATCCATTTTTTTATTTAAAAAAAAAAAGTGAAAATTGTTTATTTATAACAAAGCCAAAAGTATCAGATTTATTCTATCATTTAAAAATATTATTTAAAATAAGATATTTTTGTTGTTTGAGATTTAACTAATTATATATTTTTACAAAGATTCAAATTCAAATTTAAATATAGAGTAACAACTTAATTTTAAATCTTTTAATATATTAAAGTATTAGAATTAAGATATCAGATATTTAAGATAATATCTTTTAAATACTTGTTATTTTTATTAAATCTTTCTTTGAAAATATAAATATATGTTTATTCTATAGTTTTTAATATTTAAATTATTTGAAATTTGAAATTCGTTAGTTAGATATTTTCATAGATATTTGAATTTGTTTAGCTATTTTGAGATATATTAGGGTTGTTATAACTATTAATATATATTTTTTAAAATGGTTAAAATATTAGCTTATAGTTGTAACAACACAAGATATTTTTTGAAAAAGAATTAAGATATTGATTTTAAAATTTAAAATTGGTTAAATTTTGAAAAATATCATTTTTTCAACAAATTATTAAAATATTTTTGTAATTGGATTTAACTTAACAATGGTTAATTGTTGATAAATCCTATTTAAATTAAATTAGTTTTTTTCCAAATTAACCTAAACCAAGTTGATTGTTGATAAATGAAATTTAAATTAACTTTTGTTAATTTTTGATAAATTTCTATTAAATGAACTTATTTTTGTAAAAATTTAATTTATTAGATTTTTTTGATAAATTCTAGATAATTAATTGGGGTATGTTGACGCGGTTCTTCGCCAACAGGTAATTAAGAGAAAGAGAGGAAGGGATTAGTACCGAATGTAGAACCGTAACAGATATAAGATCTTAGTGAATGAAATAGGTGACTCAAGACACGTTTTTGAGTGGTTCAAAGGTTAAAATCCTTCTACTCCACTAGTCAATATTATTGATATATTCTGGGTATTTGGTTACAAAGTATATCTCTCTAGAGACTATTTTTTCCAACCCTTATCAACTCCCAGGGTCTCCATATTTATAGGAGAAGGCACCTGGAAGTTGGTAAGGAGGTCATCCCGTGACCTTCTTATTTGTCTTATCAACTCTGTGACATTCATGATTAATTCCTAAACCTGACACATAAGTATGGTCAAATCGATAGGTAAGGAGATAATGGGCCGCACGGCCCAACCCAGCCGTGGGTGTCTGAACACGCACGTTCCTGCAGCGTGTCCGAGAAGTTAGGGAGATATCGGACACGTGATGTTAGATATATGCACATTTATCTTGCGTGTGTTGACTTTACAAGGGGTCATAGCCTCCATATCTAGCTCGTACCACGAGCTGTGCATCTGACCCGACCTTCGTCCTTCCGATTCCTTGCTCCAGTCTTGGGAGTCTTGGCGAGTCCTTGAGGATTCCTCGAGCTAAGGGGGGTACGACCTCAAGACAGGAGCTCCGACCTGGAGGATGTTTATGGACTAACCATGATTAGTCCGAAGCTCGGCCTGCTAATCAGCCCGTGGGAAAATCAGGTCGTACATCTGCCCCCCAAGCTCCTGCTCGTGGTATATGACGTCATATATAAGACCATAGCAGGGGCTTTTTGACTTCCCCACAACTCTTCGCATTCCACTCTTTATGCCGGCGCCTGATACGTGGCACATCGTGGGTGGTGACGGTACGTCTTACGAGAACCGCATTTAATGGCCTAGCCTATGCCCAGCAGTCGTTTCGTATTTCGAGTGGAAGGCCTCGGATCCCTCATCAGGGCCATCGAAGAGCCTTCTACACGTGATCCTTCACGCATATAAAAAGGGGGGTGGCCACCCTACGCACGGGCCACCCTTTCATTCGAAATTTTTCAAACCTCTTTTCCTCTTTCCTCTCCATATTCCAGAAGAACAAAACCCTTGACTCTGTTGCTGCCATTTTCATCGTTCAAGAAGCTTAGGCGCACAGATTTCTCTGAAACTTTGGAAGCTACTACACCGACGAAGCTCCTACCAATGCAACACTCTCATCTACCTCCCAGTCATACACAGTAAGTTTCCTGACTCTGTGTACTTTGAAAACATGCTACTGTAGCTTAGGTAAAAATTTTCACTGTAGCCGCATGCAAGGGTTTTCTGGGTTTTGTGGATATGGAGGGTGACAACCCTTTTTAGGTTAGGGTATATTTGTTGTAGGAAATCGCTTTTGAGTATGGGTTTCAGGATACTTTTTCTGGGGAAAATTTTTGGGTAGGAGTTTTGGGAATTTTGGGTGCAAGACCGGGTAGCTTAGGGAACACGCCTCATAAGCGGTTTTGTAATTTTCTGCCTATTGAAACTTTCCCCCCAAGGCATATTCTATTCTGAACCCCCTGACCCACGAATTCTGAGTAATCTGGGATCTGTTGGGAGTATACGCGCGTGTTCACTGAACCGCGTGGTTCCACTCTCCACGAACTGGGCTTACCTCAGCTCGTGCAAATAATAATTGCTTCTTCCTCCTGCTTGGGTCACCTTTTCTAAAGTGTTTCTTTTGTTCGCTAGGCGACCAGATGGCTCTAAAAAAGAATCTCCCCCAGAAGAACGTTGGAAGCTCGGCCTCCCAACAGGAAAAAGGAAAGGCGGTGATGCCTAGCTCCCCGATCCCCCGTTTCGGGCCGGCAGTGGAGAAGGAGGTCAAGGTGGCCCCTGACGCATTCTTTGAGGCGGAGAGAATCGTCTCAAAGATAACCGATCAGATGAAGATTAACAAACTCTTCCTCACTTACAACATCGCGCTGGGGAAAGCCTCTGTCATTGCCCGACCTGCTGCGGAGGGCGAGTGGAGCTTCTCGCCGCTCGACGAGTCGTTTGCGGCCTGGAGCGGTGAACACTTTAAGGCAGGGGCGTTCCTTCCCCTAGATCAGTACTTTGCTGATTTCTTGAACTTCGTGGGGTTGGCCCCATTTCAGCTCCACCCCAACTCCTACCGTCTGCTGGCAGGGTTGAGGTATTTATTTCAGAAGCATGAGTGGGAGGTCCCCACTCCTGCGGATATTTTGTATTTCTTTTGCCTCAAAGCCAGCCCGGACCAGCGGGGGCGAGGCGACGGGTTTTACTATTTAACCCGTTTTCCCAACACGGCAATGGTCATCGAGCTTGCTAGCCACCCTAATGATTTCAAGGACCAGTTCTTCATGTCGACTGGTTTTCGAAACTGCGAGCACCACTATTTCAATCATCCTCGTAAGTTGCTCCCGTCCTTAGCTCGCCTTTTAAGCGTTATTTTAGCTCCTCCCATACTCCATTCTGACTCAAACTAATCTTGCAGCCATCTTCGCGAGGACCGAAAAGTCTGTGACCCTCGGGGGCAAATATGACACGCTGGCAGGCTTGCCCCCCAGCGAGAAGGATTATCGTGCGCTCATGACGGACGAGACAATGGTGTTCTGCAAGCTAATTTTTCCAAATCAGACCTTGAACCTAAAGAGGCCCCGGGGGCCGCCCCCAGCTCGGGACACCAGACCTGTCATCGTGGAGGAGGTCGCGGGTGAGGAAGACGAGGAGGACGAGGCGGCTGAGGTTCCGCTCGTGAGGAGCAGGAAGAGGACCTTGGACGTCGCCCAGAGCATGGGCGAGGAGAGGATCCAATCCGGAGCAGCCGTGGGTCCTTCTGGCCAAGGTAACTCTTGCTTGTTTAGGAGTCTAGATAGGGCCGCTATAGACCCCCAGCTGGCTAGGTTCAATCCTAGGCAGCTCGTCCATCGTCACAGGAGCGATCCGGACTTGAACACACTTCTGCTCCATTGTGTCGACCGGCTCGTGCTGGATCACCAAGAGAGCCGGCCTAGGGGTACCGTAGTAGTAGATAATACCCTAGCCTTTAGGTCGATCCTATTCGAGGAGTATGGGACAAACCTATGCACATGGCCATCACTCCAGAGGGGTATCTATGCTCCGGGGCTAAGGCAGTATGTAGAAGAATCTAGCCCCGAGTTAGAACCGGACCCAGAACTTGCGCCAGTTCGGGAAATAATCATCTTAGGCTCTTCCAGCTCGGGGGGTAGGGCTCCCTTAGTATTCGTATACTTTTTAGCGTTAACCCTTTGTCTTTATCTCTGTATGATTGCTAACTTGTAATAACCATGTTTTTTGTTTGACAGAAGAGATGTCTCAGCCCGAGGATAGCTTGCGGGGCGTGGTCTTCGGGGGGAACCCCTCAGCCGGGCCAAGATAGAAAAGGCTCCGGGGATCCAAGAGCACTGCTGGGGTCTCCACCAAATCTCCGGCAAAGGAGAAGGAGAAAACCCCATCAGCCCAGGTCGTGGGGGCGATCCTTCCTGCTGCCGGAGCAGGACAAATGCCTCCACCGCCTCAGTGGGTTTCGCCTGCCACCCAGGACATAGGAATGGAGATCGGGACTCCGTCTGTGGTGGCCTCTGATGTACGCATCCCAGTCAATCCCCAGGACCTGGAGAAGATCCCAGAGGCCTTCCGGGGAACGGTGTACGAATCGGCGAACTACGCCGTTAGCCATATCTATAAGTTCACCGAGAAGGAACTCCGGACTATTGAGACAATGAGCCCGGTTGACGTTATGGACTCTTCAATGAGCATGACCCTAACGGTAAGCTGCCCTATTCTTTTAAAGCTTTTATCATTACACTCTGCCTTATTTTTCCTCTGAGCCAATTTATCTTCAATTCCTTGCAGGGTGTCGTCGCCCTTCACCGGAGCATCATCAGGGCCAGAACTCAGCTCGATGACATGAGGACCGAGCACCAGGCCACCCTTCAGGAGGTTAAGGTGTCTAAGGATGCCCTGGCGACCTCGAAGGTCGAGTTGGAGAAGACCCAGGTCGACTTGGAGAAGACCCGCTTGAAGGTCCAGGAGCTCGAGACCTCCCTTGCCACCTCGCAGGCAGACCTCGAGGCAGCGAAGACTGAGATCCAGGCCGCCCCGAAGGCCGAACGGACCACCTCGGAGCAGTCCATGTAGGATCTGTTCTATCACTGTTGGGTCTACAATCCGGAGGCGGACTTCTCTTTCATGCCACCGAGTCTTTGGGCGCACTTGCTGGTGAAGTTCCAAGCTCGCCTCGACAAAGAGGCGCCGCCTTCGGAGACTGGGGAAGCCTCTGGTGCGGCAGAGCAGGGTGAAACGGCGACCTCCAAAGGGCCGACTGACGGAGCTTAGGGCGCTTTTTCTCTTCTTTTTTTTTTTTTTTTTTTTGCCTTTGACTATTTTGAAGTATTTTATGTAACCTTTGCATGAGGTGTTTTCACCTCGAGACAATTTGCCTTACACCTTTAACTTATATTTTTTGATGCTTTTGGCTACAATATATATCTTTTTGATAAACTTAGTTCGTGTTAACCGCTATTTATATCTCGAGCTCTTTGAAAAGAACAGCGATAAATAGATTTACATCAACTTCTAAGTTTTATGACCCAGTTAAAACCAGGAACTTATTTAGAAAACTTAGTTCGTGTTAACTTCTATCCGTATCTCGAGCTCTTTAAGAAGAACAACGAAAAATGGATTTATATTAACTTCTAAGTTTTGTGACCCGGTTAAAACCAGGAGCTTATTTGGAAAACCTAGTTCGTGTTAACTTTTATCCATATCTCGAGCTCTTTAAAAAGAACAACGAGAAATAGATTTAAATCAACTTCTAAGTTTTATGACCCGGTTAAAACCACGAGCTTATTTGGAAAACCTAGTTCGTGTTAACTTTTATCCATATCTCGAGCTCTTTAAAAAGAACAATGAGAAATAGATTTAAATCAACTTCTAAGTTTTATGACCCAGTTAAAACCAGGAGCTTATTTGGAAAACCTAGTTCATGTTAACTTTTATCCATATCTCAAGCTCTTTAAAAAGAACAACGAGAAATAGATTTAAATCAACTTCTAAGTTTTATGACCCGGTTAAAACCAGGAGCTTATTTGGAAAACCTAGTTCGTGTTAACTTTTATCCGTATCTCGAGCTTTTTTAAAAAGAACAACGAGAAATAGATTTAAATCAACTTCTAATTTTTATGACCCGGTTAAAACCAGTAGCTTATTTGGAAAACTTAGTTCGTGTTAACTTTTATCCATATCTCAAGCTCTTTAAGAAGAACTAGGAGAAATAGATTTAAATCAACTTCTAAGTTTTATGACCCGGTTAAAACCAGGAGCTTATTTGGAAAACTTAGTTCGTGTTAACTTTTATCCATATCTCAAGCTCTTTAAGAAGAACTAGGAGAAATAGATTTAAATCAACTTCTAAGTTTTATGACCAGGTTAAACCAGGATAGGACTTAGTTAGCGTTAACCCTTATTCGTATCTCGAGCTCTTTAAGAAGAGCAACGATCCATAGATAAGGATCAACATCTAAGTCGTTAAGGAGACCTGGTTATATCCAGGTACCATATGCCCCCCAAGTAACTGGGAAAAGGTCTTTCGTGGTTACTTTAAGATTACAATTGCAAATATGCGTAAAAAGCTGATTTTTATTAATACATAGAAAGTGGCTTTCCAGGCCTTACAAGTGGATCATTGATAATATTTCTTTAAGTGGATGGCGTTCCAAGTCCGTGGGACGGTCCCTCCATCAAGTCGAGATAACTTATAAGTTCCTTCCTTGATGACTTCGATGACCTGGTAGGGTCCTTCCCAGTTCGGTCCCAAGACTCCATCTTTGGGATCTTTTCCGGCCAGGAAAACTCTCCTTAGGACCAAGTCGCCAACGCTAAAGGCGCGTTTTCTGACCTTGGTGTTAAAGTAGCGAGTGATTTTATGCTGATAATGGGCGAGCTGGAGTTGCGAATCCTCTCGCCTTTCATCAACTAGGTCTAGGGAATGGCATAAGAGCTCATGGTTCTGACCTTGGTCGTAGGACTGGGCTCTATGCGACAGAACCTTAACCTCCATGGGGAGGACTGCTTCACTCCCGAAGGTTAGGGAGAAAGGAGTATTACCCGTAGGAGTCCGATGCGAGGTCCGGTATGCCCATAGGACCTGGGGGAGCTGTTCCGGCCAGACTCCCTTTGCTTCATCTAATCTTTTCTTGAGGCTCGCCTTTAAGGTCTTGTTGACAGCTTCGACCTGGCCATTAGCCTGAGGATAGGCCACGGAGGAGAAACTTTTCACAATTCCATGCCTGTCAAAGAACTCGGTGAACAGGTCGCTGTCGAACTGAGTGCCGTTATTGGAGACGATCTTCTTGGGTAGGCTGAAGCGACAGATGATGCTTTTAATCACGAAGTCAAGCACCTTTTTAGATGTGATCGTTGCCAACGGCTCTGCCTCGGCCCACTTAGTGAAGTAGTCGATGGCGACCACGGCGTAACGCACCCCGCCCTTTCCAGTGGGCAGGGCGCCCACTAAGTCTATTCCCCAAACGGCAAACTGCCAAGGGGCCGAGATCATTTTTAGCTCGACTGGAGGAGCTCGGGTAACCGCAGCGAATCGCTGGCATTTTTCGCAGCTCTTTACGTATGAAATCGAGTCTTTGGACAGAGTCGGCCAATAATAACCCTGCCTGAGAACCTTTAAGGCCAAGCTTTGCCCCCCAGTGTGGTCTCCGCAGAATCCTTCGTGAATTTCCTGCAGGATGGCCTTTGCTTCACTTGGAAGAACGCACCGGAGAAGAGGTAAAGAGTGCCCACGTCGGTACTACACTCCATCGACTATCGTATATCTAGGAGCTTAATATAGGACTCGCCGCGCGTCGTTACGTCCTTCAGGCAGCTTGCCTTTGACGAGATATTCAAGAATGGGGGTGATCCAGGTCGGCCTAGCGTCAATCATCTCGACCTCTACCCGATCTCCTTCTATACTTGGTTTTTCCAAGAATTCTATTGGCACCAACCCCAGGGTCTCTGTCTCTCCCGAGGTGGCGAGCTTGGCAAGAGCATCTGCATTGGCGTTCTGCTCTTGAGGTATCTGTTCGATCGATCCTCGCTCAAATGCAGACAGCTCGGCTTTTACCTTCGCCAAATAGGAGGCCATTTTGGGTCCCCACGCCTGATATTCGCCAAGAACCTGGTTTACCACGAGCTGGGAGTCACTAAAGCACTGGACGGAGCTCGCTTTTAACTCATTGGCTATCCTCAGCCCAGCCAACAAAGCCTCGTACTCTGCCTCGTTGTTAGATGCCTTGAACCCGAACCTTAGCGCCGAGTGGAATCTATGTCCCTCGGGGGATATCAGAATGATTCCTGCCCCGGAGCCGTTCCCGTTGTATGAACAATCTACAAAGATCTTCCACAACGATTGGGGCGAGGTGAGCTGAGATGAGTCCTCCACTGGATTCTCCTGGAATCCCGTGCATTCTGCCACAAAGTCAGCTAAGGCCTGACTTTTTATGGCAGTTCGTGGAGTATAGAAAATCTCGAACTGACTGAGTTCGACCGCTCACTTTAACAAACGTCCCGATGCTTCAGGCTTTTGCAAAACCTGCCTTAGAGGTTGATCGGTCATGACGTGTACCGAGTGAGATTGGAAGTACGGCCTGAGCTTTCGCGTGGCCGTGATTAGGTAAAACGCCAATTTTTCCATCAGCGGGTATCGTGATTCTGCCCCGAGGAGTCTCTTGCTGATGTAGTAGACTGGCTTCTGAGCTTGGTCCTCTTCTCGTACTAGTACGGCGCTAGCCGCGTCCTCAGTGACAGCTAGGAATAGGAAAAGAGGCTCTCCTGCCTTGGGCTTGGATAGCACGGGCGGTTCAGCCAGATGTGCCTTCAGGTCGAGGAATGCGCTTTCGTATTCTACTGTCCATTCAAACTTCTTGTTTCCCTGAAGAAGGTTGTAGAAGGGAAAACACTTATCGGTTGATTTGGAAATAAACCGGTTCAGTGCGGCCACTCTCCCTGTCAAGCCCTGGACATCTTTCCGCGACCTAGGCGAAGGAAGCTCGAGCAGTGACCTGATCTTGTCGGGGTTTGCTTCGATTCCTCGGGTATTAACTATGAACCCCAGGAATTTCCCGGATGCGACACCAAAAGTGCATTTTTGGGGATTGAGCCTCATGCCATATTCTCGTAGTATTTTAAAACATTCTTCCAGGTCGGAAACATGGTTGTCGGCAGTCTTTGACTTGACGAGCATGTCATCAACATACACTTCCATGTTCTTTCCGATCTGGTCTGCGAACATTCTGTTTACTAGCCTTTGGTAGGTAGCTCCGGCGTTCTTCAGACCGAACGACATGACCTTGTAGCAATAGACATTAGTCGGGGTCATGAAGCTGGTGTGTTCCTGGTCTGCCGGATTCATCGCGATCTGATTGTAGCCTGAGTATGCGTCCATAAAGGACATGAGCTCGTGTTCCACCGTGGCATCCACCAGCTGATCGATCCTTGGCAGTGGAAAACAATCCTTGGGGCAGGCTTTATTCAGATCGGAGAAGTCAATGCAGGTCCGCCACTTCCCGTTGGGCTTTGGAACTAGCACGGGGTTGGCGACCCAAATCGAAAATTTGGCTTCACGGATAAAGCCACATTTTTTGAGTCGAGCCACTTCTTCTTCAAGGGCTTCAGCTCGGGTCGTTCCTAAACGTCTTTGCTTCTGAGACTTGGCAGGAACGCTTTTATCCAGGTGGAGCGTGTGCATGATGACACTCGGGCTGATCCCTACCATGTCCTTGTGCGACCATGTGAATACATCAAAATTAGCCCGGAGAAACATAATCAGCTCCGTCTTCCTCTTGCTACAGAGGTTTTTCCCGAGCTTGACCATCCGTGATGGATTTTGTGGATCAAGGTTCACCTCCTCGAGATCCTCAATAGCCTGGAGCTCAGACCTGTCTTCGCCTATTCGAGGGTCAATGTCCTCACTAAGGGCGACACTTTCCCCTTTGGCGTTTTGAGGATTTTCAATCTCAGGAGCCGCCAAGGGTTCCTGGGATTCCTCTTCACTCAGAATGGCAATAGCCAGCTGCCCGGGTTTAGATTTTCCCTTCATGGAAATGCTGTAGCATTCCC
This sequence comes from Humulus lupulus, assembly GCF_963169125.1. NCBI lineage: Eukaryota > Viridiplantae > Streptophyta > Magnoliopsida > Rosales > Cannabaceae > Humulus > Humulus lupulus. Next base: position 213,931,423 of record NC_084795.1, read on the forward strand.
TGGCAGCGAGCTGATCGCCCTTGATGGTGCAGATTCCTGTTGAAGTAGGGAATTTCGTGGCGAGGTGTCGAACGGAAGTGATAGCCTCGAAAGCTATGAGCGTAGGTCGGCCCAAAATGGCGTTGTAGGCCGCGGAGCAGTTAACGACCACGAACTCGAGTAGTTTAGAGACTGTCCGAGACTTTTCTCCTAGGGTGATCACCAGCTTGATCGTCCCTATCGCTGCCGATCCTTCTCCTGAAAAACCATACAGCTTCATGGAGGTTGCCTTTAGATCGACGACAGTCAGACCCATCTTCTCTAAGGTGGATCGAAATAAAAGGTTCACCGAGCTTCCGTTGTCTACCAACACTCTCCTTACCTTCCGGTTGGCGAGTTGGACTGCTACAACCAAGGGATCATTATGGGGGAACTGGACATGGCCTGCATCTTCCTCCGTAAAAGTGATCGGTTGCTTCTCTAATCGTTGCTATTTTGACTGACGCTGCTCCGGGACGAACTCCACTCCGTTGTGAACTTTTAGTTCATTCACGTATCTCTTCTGGGCGCCTCTGCTCGTGCCAGCCATGTGCGGGCCTCCAGAGATGGTGGATATCTCTCCTCCGACCACGGGAGGAGGGACGTCCTGATCTATCCGAGTCCCGGGCTGACTGGCTGGGGCGTCTGGAGCAGGCCGACTCGCCGGGACCCTGTTCCATGAGTATTGAGCCAAGGGGCTTACTCGGATGAGAGTCTCTATCTCATCTTTGAGATGCCTGTAATTGTCGGTATTGTGTCCGACGTCGTTATGAAAACGGCAGAATTTGGAAGTGTCTCTCTTTCCCTTGTGGTGTTTCAATGGTTCCGGCCTCTTCCAGGGGACCCGAGTAGAGTTGGCCAGGAAGATACTTTCCCTGGACTGGGTGAGTTCGGTATATGTCGTGAACACGGGCTTGAACTTGTCTACAGACTTATTCTTCTTTTGGCCGTGTTGATTGTTTTCACCATTCCCCTTTCTTTTGTTTCCGCCGGGTTGGTTATTCTGTGTGACGTCTGGGGTCGCTACCACGACCTCCATCCCCACTGCAGCGGGCTGCTCGGGAACCTGGCTGGTTCCCGCAGCTGAGGCTTCGGCTTCATCCAAATTTATCCATTCTTAGGCTCTATTAAGGAATTCATTGACCGAACTGACTCCCTTCTTTTGTATATCTTTCCAGAGATCTCCTCCAACAAGGATTCCGGTTCTCATGGCCATGAGCTTGGAGCTTTCATCCACGTCCCTAGCTGGGCTACTGTCTCACATTGGCCAGGGAGTCGACCTGAACACGGGCGGCCTGGGAGGCGCGGAATGCCCTGAACAGGAGCTGATTGACTGTCTTTTACTTTGCTTGAACCACTGTCTGGGAGGTCCGGTCAGTGTGGAGGGGAAGATCAAGCATCTTAGCTCTGGGACAATATTATGGGCCATCATTAGGGTGTTGAACATCCCTAAATGGTCCAACGAATCTCCGTCCTCGTTGAACTTTGACAAGTGAGGCATACGAAAGCCAGATGGGTATGCCGTCGCTGCTTTGTTCGGGGCGAAGAGTTCCATCTCGTCTCCCGAATCATATTCATCTTTTTCTTTTTCTGATAGGAGCTTCTTCATCAGCTCCTCTATCTGAGTTAGGTGCTCGAGGGTTTGGTCTTGAGATCCTTGGTTATTCCGGGGTTGCTCAACAGCTCCAGATCCATCGTACATATTAGGTGGGTTATTGCCCCTCCTATCTTGAGATAGGTTGTTTGGGACATTCCCTCCGTTACGTACTTCGGATCGGGCTCCCCCCCCCCCCCCCCCCGAGCGAGCCTGACTACCATCTCTAGCCCGATCCTCTCTATGAGAGTTGAGGCGATCTCGAAGGTCGCTTCCCTGGGTGGTCTGGTGACTTTGTTCCGAACTTAGTCGCTGACGTAGGTCTCCTCGAGAGAGATCTCTCCGACGACTACCAATCCAATGACTCCTGCTGGATAGGCTTGGAGTTCGTGTTTGGTGGCGAGGACCTGAGCTTTCTTCCGGCGCCCTGCTACGCCGGGAAGGTCCCGCTGATGGTGGGGTTCTCCTACTACTCCTGTAAGCTGGGATGTCTCAGACTGGCCGAGGAGGAGACATATATCTGATCGGAGATGGAGGATGCCTGACTGGAGAAGCGATCCTGGTTCCGTCTGGACGGATCAAATTTGGTGGGGGCCTTTCGGCCCTGCCAACTTGCTGGTCCCGCGCCGGGCGATCTGGATGAGGCGCAGGACGGTCTTCGGGGGCGGGCTGACGTCGTGGGCCCTCCCCATATCTCCTCCGGGAATTTCCTCGAGCTCTCCTGGGCGTCCTCGAGGATGGTTGAGAGCTAGGAGTTGACGTCCTAACCGAACGGCCGTACTGCCGTTGTCCGGTCCCAGGCATTTCCCCAAAGTTTGCGTCTCGATGGTGCGATGAAGGGGTGGAGTTGGCTACTGGAAGTCTATCCGAACGGCTATGCCTAGACCGATTACCCCGGCGAGACTTAGGAGCCTCACCTTGCCTCTCTCCAACGTTAAGTTGGTTGTGAGAGGGGGTAGTCGGGCCAGGATATCCTGGATTTGCTGACTAGCAGTTGCTAACTAGCTCCTCAGCTGAGCGTTCTCGATCTCCACCGCAGTATAATAACACGGGTTCGGATTAGGTGGTCGGGGCGCCGAACTACCAGTATCGTCTTGGCCCGCCGGCTGCTTTCCTGGCTGCTGCTGGACTTCAGGAATTTTTTCATCAGGGATGGAGGTATGATGAGCCTCCTGCCCATCATGTTTTTCTGTCTCGTTGCCATGCCTGGATCGAGTAGTCACCATAGTTGGATGTTTGTAGCAGCACTAATCGAACTTGCTCTCAATGAAAGCAACAAACTGTTGACGCAGTTCTTCGCCAACAGGTAATTAAGAGAAAGAGAGGAAGGGATTAGTGCCGAATGTAGAACCGTAACAGATATAAGATCTTAGTGAATGAAATAGGTGACTCAAGACACGTTTTTGAGTGGTTCAAAGGTTAAAATCATTCTACTCCACTAGTCAATATTATTGATATATTCTGGGTATTTGGTTACAAAGTATATCTCTCTAGAGAGTATTTTTTCCAACCCTTATCAACTCCCAGGGTCTCCATATTTATAGGAGAAGGCACCTGGAAGTTGGTAAGGAGGTCATCCCGTGACCTTCTTATTTGTCATATCAACTCTGTGACATTCATGATTAATTCCTAAACCTGACACATAAGTATGGTCAGATTGATAGGTAAGGAGATAATGGGCCGCACGGCCCAAACCAGCCGTGGGTGTCTGAACACGCACGTTCCTGCAGCGTGTCCGAGAAGTCAGGGAGATATCGAACACGTGATGTCAGATATATGCACGTTTATCTTGCGTGTGTTGACTTTACAAGGGGTCATATCCTCCATATCTAGCTCGTACCACGAGCTGTGCATCTGACCCGACCTTCGGCCTTCCGATTCCTTGCTCCAGTCTTGGGAGTCTTGGCGAGTCCTTGAGGATTCCTCGAGCTAAGGGGGGTACGACCTTAAGACAGGAGCTCCGACCTGGAGGATGTTTATGGACTAACCATGATTAGTCCGACTCGGCCTGCTAATCAGCCCGTGGGAAAATCCGGGCGTACAGGGTATTTTTGCAAATGAAACAAATTATTGTATATTTGCATAAATTCATAGGCTTTCTCATATAGTAACATGATTAGGCTCATCCAATTATAACATGTTTTTTTGCACTATATGTGGTATTTTTGCAATTGGGCTTAGATGCATATAGTGGCCCATATGTTTGCTAGATAGATCAATTTTGCCAAATAAAATATTAATAAAATGGTAGGTTTTATTTGGGCCCATTAGAAAATGTAAAGTTTAAATTCCTCTCTTGTGGGTGGTTCCACTTGTGAAGGCCCATTTGCTTTGCATGACTATAGTGGACCTAATCAATTAATAACAATTAATAAAACGAATGTTTAAATTCTTGTCTTTTGGACAATGTATGAGAGTATGAAGGCCTTTGTAGTGGGAACGACATACGGGACCCAGCCCTCCTCCATACAAGACCAATTGTTATGACCCATTTACCTCAGGTGGACTTAATTGTATAGGTTCATTATATTAGTTAAACTTAAATATTGATTAGCAATAAATTAATTCTAAATTAATTGATTTTGTTTCAATGTGACACTTCAGAATTAATAGGAAATTATAGGAATTTGGTTTTAAAAATTATAGGAACCATAGTCATTAATTTTCTAAATATAAATAATAAAAATACTATTTCTAATTTATAATGAGCTTATTTTAAGAATTATATTCGATCTCCACGGTTGGTTTAACAAAGTCTATAGCTTAATGGGGCCTCGAGACGCTTTGATTCGTCCCCATACGGAAGGTGTTCATTAGTTATTTTGACAAGGTTAAATTTCGAAAGATATATAATTATAGGTCAAATTTTACTAGACTCACCCCTGCGGTGACTACTAAGACTAAATCTATTGATTTTCGAAACTGTGAGTCTAGCTCATAAAATAAGAGATTGTGTTTTCTTATTTTGATTGAATAGAAGGTTGTTAATAATGGTGTCCATTATAAATAAGTTTACAATTTTATTTAACTAGTGGTATTTTTTACTCTTGCCAACTGGGACAAGGATATCATATATTAGTTAAAAACCTAGAAAAATAGAAATATGATTATTTTGGTATTTTTTTCTCATATCTTACATATTTTTGGTATGTGTTATGCTATTTCTTGAAATTAGAGTGAATAGAAGTTTTATTGAGGAAAAGTGATTGATTTCTATTGTATTGATAATTTGTAGAATAATTATGGTTGTGTCTACTCCCATCCTTTTTCAACTTTCGATGGAGAAACTCATTGGAGAAAACTTCCTTAAATGGAAGCAAAACATCAACATTGTGTTGATTGGTGACAACTCCAAGATCGTCATGACTGAGGAATCCCTGGAAGTTCCAACTGAAGAAGCTACCAAGATTGTGAGAGATAAGTATGAGCGTTGGCAGGCGGCTAACAACAACGAGCGATACTACATGTTGATTATTATGGTCGGCACTCTCAAGACAAAGATGGAGAATGTCGAGAATGCCTACAAAATCGTGGATCAGCTCCAAGAAATGTTTGGTGCCAAGTCAGAGCAGACTCGTTTTGAGGCCACCAAGAAAGATGCCAAAGCTTGGATGACACCTTCTCAACATGCCCGTGATCATCTGATCAAAATGACAAACTACTTTTAGGAAGCTGAACTTCATGGAGCAACAATAGATGAGGAAACTCAAGCTGGCTTAATCCTCAACAGTCTCTCTCCAGCTTTCCTGCCGTTCACCACCAACTATGTGTTGAATATACTCAACTATGGTCTGACGCAGCTCATGAACGAGCTTCAGACTTTTGATTCTATCATGGGTGGACCAAGTAAGGGAGGAGAAAAGAAGACAACTACTACTACTGCTGCTGATCTAGCTAAGGCTTAAGCTAATGCGTCTTCTGGTCGATACTCTAGCAGAATGTTTCCAGGTGTCAGCCACGTGTCCAGGGATCACTTGCCACGTCATCAATGCTAATTTTTTGGATAACAAATATAATGTTTTAGATTAAATAAATGTGACATAGAGTGTCACATATTGTAACATATAATAGAGAGTTACATTATTTGGATATATGTGAAATATCCAAACATGTAACATATTCGGTGTTACAAATTCATCACAAATTTGTAACTCCTAAATATCACCCATTATTGTATAGATTTGTTGTTACACAATATTGAGATGAATTTCTTAAAGCCATATGAGAAATAGCTGATACAGATGTGATTTTAACTCCCATATTGTGTATGGAAGTTACAAAATCAAGTGGGAATAAATTGGAACGTTTTGAAAAAAAACTGACAAAATAGTTGCTGGAACTGACTGAGGGCCGCGGCGCCTGGTAACATGCGTCGCGGCCCTAGTGGCTGACAGCCTCTTCCAACTTTGGTTTTTATCCAATTTTGAACGTTTCCAAAAGCCAAGTAACTCCCAAATCTCTATTTTAAATACATAAAACATCCAATTAATCATTGGTAACAGCCATGGGGGTTGGTGGAATTTGAAATTTAAAGGGTGTCTCAAAACTCTATAAATAGGAGCCTAATGCTCACTTGTAAGACACACCATTTCTATCCACTAGAGCACTTGGCTAGAAACACCTTGAGGCTTGATTATTCCAGAAAGCATTTCCAAAATCTGTGAGAGATCCCTTAGTGCTTGAGTTAGGGGGAAATAAGCTTTTGGACAAAGGTTTCAAACCTTGTTCAAGTTGGTGATCCCCAACACTCTTCACTTTGGTTTTGTGAGTGAGAGTTTATTGTTTTGGTTCTTGTTCTTATTTTCTTCTATTGCTCTTTCTTCTTTTCTTCTTATTCTATTTACTTGTACTTTTGTTTAAGAGTTGTAATCCTTTTATTTCCTTTGTTCAAACACTTCTAGTTTACTTGTATCTTTTGTAATAGAGTTGTACTTTCTATTTCTATCATCTTACATCTCCTTCTCCTCTTATTTGTATTTTCAGTTATAGAGTTGTAACACTTTATTTAATCAATCCTTGTCTATTGTAATATTTTTCATAGAGTTGTAATATTTTCTTACCATTTTCATTGAGGCAATACATATTTTCTTAACAATGGATGCCTTGAACCAGGCAGTACAACAGCTGGTTGGGGGAAGAACGTCTCATATCTAGTACGACAGGAGAAGGGGCACTCCTTTCGTCCAGAGGATAGCTGTGGCAGAAACTCCCAGGAACTTTAAGATGCCCACGCTTCCAAAATTTGACGGGTATGGTGACCCGATATCTCATGTCAACAAGTTTGAGATACAGAAGGACATTCAGAAAGTGTCCGAAGACGCTCGATGCAGGATCTTTCCTGCAACACTTTCTGATGCTACACAGGAGTGCTTTTTCAAATACCCTCCTGCAAGTATTGTTTCTTGGGAGATGTTCGTAAAAGAATTTTACGGGCAATTCTATACGGGTTGTGTGCACCCAACTGAGGCGAATCAGCTGGTGGAGATACGCCAGCAAGAGGGAGAGCCACTAAACGATTACGTCCAGCGCTTCATGCAAGCAGCGGCTGGAGCCCAAACAGTGGGTGATGAGGGCAAGATGATGGCCCTAACTGCGGGAGTTAGGCGCTGCACGCCTTTGTGGAGTAGCCTCAGAAAGCATGGAGTTAAGACTACTCAAGAATTTTTGGATAAAGCTGATCGATACATCAAGCTCGAGGATGCCATCGCCAGCGAAGGGAAATCCCTGGGCAAGGATAAGGGGACTGCTGAGCCCGCCAAAGCCGCCAATGGGTCAAAACCCAACGACAACGACAAAGGCAACGGGAACAGCAATGGAAATGGCAAGAATGGGGGGAAACGGCCGCATAATGAGCCTTCCACCTCTGAAAATAAACGTGCCAAGGGCAATCGTTATGAATCGCGGTTCACTAACTACACTACCCTTGTTGAGTCTCGAGGAGAGGTGTATCAGGCCATGAGTTCTAGTGTGCCTTACAAAAGACTCGCACCCATTCGAACAGATATTTCGAAGAGAGATACTACCAAGTTCTGTCGTTATCATAATGACTACGGACATGATACAAACGAGTACAACCAGCTAAAGGATGAAATCGAGTTCCTTATCAGACAAGGACACTCGAGGAGATACATACGAGCCTCGGGAACTTCCCAATGAGAGGCTCCAGGTGGCAACGAGCAGGCGCCCGCACGCCAAGGCTCGCCACCCTTGTAGCCTGACCCCATAGCTGGAACTTTACTCACCATCTGTGGAGGCCCACACCTCACGGGAAGTAGCAGAAAAGCAAGGGAACGATATGCTCGGACCCTACGCCATGACCAGGACATCAAGATGATGACTGTGGAGGACAGGGCATCAAAGAAGGCTAGATCAGAGGATGGTGAAATAACCTTCTCTGATAGCGACGCTCAGCATGTCTGGTTCCCACATTCCGATCCGCTGGTCATGGATGTTCAAATCGCCAACATGATGGTGAAGAGAGTACTAGTCGATATAGGAAGTTCAGTAAACATCCTGTACAAATCTTCGCTGGAATGCATGAAGTTGTCCATCAAGGACGTAGAGCCCTACAACCAAATAATTTACGGCTTCTCCGGTGAGGGACTCGCCCCAACAAGGTCAATCAAACTTCCGGTAACAGAAGGTACAACGCCTGCTACCAGAACATTACTCGCTAATTTTATAGTGGTTGATTGTCCTTTGGCATACAATGCTTTGATCGGAAGGCCCATACTGGTTGACCTTTGGGCCGTCACCTCTGTATGGCACCTGGCCATGAAATTCCCAACAGACGCAGGGGTAGGACACATGTTGGGAAATCAGAGAGAAGCAAGGGAGTGCTACAATGCCTCGATCTCGAAGGCAAAGAAAGGAATGGTGAAGAGCACTCCCCCGGAAAGATTGCAGATGGCCATTGATACACAAGCCCAATCCGGTGATGGAGTCACCAAATAGGGTGTTGCCCAAAGTGAGGATAGAGGTTTAGATCCTCACTTTGGGGATTTTGAAGAAGATGTTGCAACAATCGAGGACCTTGAAGAGGTCCAACTTGACGAAAAAGACCCGACCAGAGTTGTAAAGGTCGGGAAAAATTTAGAAGCAACAACGAAGCACGCACTGGAGGAATTTTTGAGAAAGAACCAGGAATTTTTTGCCTGGTCACATAAACATGGCCGGGATAGATCCTGCAGTTATCAGCCATGTCCTGAACGTTGACAAGAGTTTTCCACCCGTGCAACAAAAAAGAAGGTTGCTCGATAAAGATAGTTTGAAAGCCTTTAAAGAGGAAGTTGAAAGACTGAAGGAGAATGGGTTCATCAGGGTGGCATTTTATCCATCGTGGGTCTCTAATCCAGTACTGGTTCCCAAGCCTAACAACAAATGACGAACCTGTGTGGATTTCACATACCTTAATAAAGCCTACCCAAAAGATTGCTTCCCACTCCCAAGGATTGACCAGCTGGTCGATGCAACTGTAGGACGTGAGATCCTCTCTTTTATGGATGCATACTCAGGATATAATCAGATCAGTATGCATCCCCCTGACGAGGATCACACTAGCTTTCGGACTGAAAAACACTGGTGTGACTTACCAACGATTGGTTAACCACATGTTTAAGGAATTGATTGGAGTAAACATGGAGGTGTACGTGGACGACATGCTGGTAAAGTAAAAAAAGGCAGAATGACATGTGAAGGAATTACAAGAGTGTTTCAATGTTTTGAAAAAATATCAGATGAAGTTAAATCCTTTCAAATGTTCCTTTGGAGTAGGATCAGGGCAAACCCCAAAAAGATCAAAGCCCTGATCGACATGAAATCGCTGGTGAAAATCAAGGATGTGCAAAATTTAACTGGAATTATTGCCGCACTCAGTAGATTCATTTCCAAGTCGACGGATAAATGCGTCCCTTTCTTTAATCTACTTAGAGGCAACAAGAAGTTCGAATGGACTGGAGACTGCGAACAGGCTTTCCAAGACTTAAAAGCCCACATGGCACAGCCTCCTGTTTGATCAAAACCTATAGATGGAGAAACTTTGTTCATTTACCTGGTGATCACCGAATTTGTTACTAGTGCGGTGCTAGTACGAGAAGAAGAAGGCGTACTAAAGGTAGTTTATTATGTTAGCAAGAGGTTAATCGATGCCGAATTGAGATATCCTCCCATAGAGAGATTAGCCTATTGCTTAATCTTGGCCTCAAGGAAGTTACGTCCTTACTTCCAAGCCCATCCCATCACAGTCTTAACTAACCAGCCCCTTCGGCAAGTTCTGCAAAAATCGGAAGCGGCTGGACGCTTGTTAAAATGGGCAGTCGAACTCGGGCAGTTCGATATCACATATTCACCACGAGTAGCAGTAAAAGGACAAGTCTTGGCTGATCTTATCGCTGAATTCACTGAGCTCCTAGATAATGAGCAGTGCGAAAAACCTAATGCGCCTTAGCCCCAAGTCGAAGCTCCTTCGTGGAAGTTATTCACGGACAGATCTTCCAAAGAATCTCACACATGAGCAGGAGTGATATTGATAACGCCAGAAGGGCATCGATTTCACTGCGCTATTAGGTTCGATTTCATCGCATCAAACAATGAGGTCAAATATGAAGCACTACTCGCTGGACTAAGGTTGGCCAAAGACATGAGTATAAAAGTGCTTGATATTTACAGTGATTCACAGCTAGTAGTGAATCAGGTCTTGGGGGAGTATCAAGCACGGGGCCTGAAAATGGTGGCCTACCTGAACAAAACCAAAGATCTGTTGGCGCAATTCGAGAAGTATACCCTCCAACAAATACCTCGGGATCAGTATTCAAACGCAGATGCCTTAGCCAAAATCGCAAGTGAAAAAGACGCTGACACTTTCAATATAGTGCCAGTTGAACGACTACGCGAGCTGAGCACACGAGCAAATGAAACTAGTATGGAAATTCAGATAGAAGATACATGGATGGCACCGTACTTGGAGTATCTCACGAATGGTATACTACCAGCAGATAGAAACAAAGCCAGGACTCTTCAGAGACAGGTTGCTAGGTACATATTGGTCGATGGTATCTTATACCGAAGAGGATACTCCATGCCACTACTCAGATGTATTACACCAGAAAAGGCTAAAGAGCTGATGAGGGAAGTACATGAAAGCTTCTGTGGGGATCACGTTGGGGGGCAGAGCTTGTCGAAAAATATTCTGAGGCAGGGTTATTTCTTGCCGACTATGAACGAAGACTCAATGGAGTTTGTGTGAAAATGCTATAAGTGTTAGAGATTTTCCAAGATCCCACGCGCAGCTCCCAATGAGTTAAAGCCAATGCAAAGTCCATGGCCCTTCGCAGTTGGGGTATCGATTTAATTAGATCCATGCCAACGGGAAAGGGTGGAGTAAAATACGCAGTTGTAGCAGTCGAATACTTCACCAAATGGGCCGAAGCTGAGCCGCTCGCTACCATAACGACAAAAAAAGCTCTTGACTTTGTCATCAAGAACATTTTTTGCCGATATGGTTTGCCTCAAAAGATTGTCTCAGACAACGGCCCCAAGTTTGACAGTGACCTATTCACAGACTTCTGCAAAAGGCATGGAATCGTCAAAATATTTTCTTCGGTCGCGCATCCATAAGCAAATGGGCAAGTCGAAGCAGTGAATAAAACACTTAAGGATACCCTGAAGAAATGGCTCGAAGAAGCTAAAGGAGCATGGCCGGAACAACTGCCCGAAGTACTCTGGTCGTATAGAACTTCTCATCGAATAACAATAGGTCATACCCTGTTTTCCTTAGCATACGGGTATGAAGCCATGTTGCCAGTTGAGTTAGATCCGCTCTCACATCAAAGAATCACATACGACCAAGACCAGAATAGCCAACTGTTGATGGAGTCCCTAGACTCGCTTGAGGAGAAACGGGAAAAATCCCAACTCCGAGTAGCTGCGTACTAGCAAAAAGTCACACGGTATTTTAACTCAAAAGTAAAAGAAAGAAAGTTCAGCGTCGGAGACGTAGTACTTCGACGAGTTTTCTTAAACACCTGCAACCTAGCTGCTGGAGTACTCGGTCCAAACTGGGAAGGACCTTACCAGATCAAAGAAGTCCTTCACCCAGGCACGTACAAACTTGCACGCTTAAATGGAGACCTCTTTCCGCATTTCTGGAATGGAGAACACCTGCGCAAGTATTATCAATAAACTATCCTTATTAAAGTACTGGCTTTTATTAATTTTTAACTTTTACAAGTTTTGAAAAAGGGTCAGTCAAGTTGTATGACCAATCGCTTATAAGTATAAGATATTTTTAAAGGTCTCTCGTAAAGACATGTTTAGTCCATTTTAATACGAGAATTATAAGGGACTGTGCGCAGCCAGTCATTCTTGCCAACCTTTGTAATTTTTTTTTTACAAGTATTTGTTCATTACGTGTGTTGTTTTGCTGTATTACAAGTGTTGAATTTTATACCGAGCAGAAATGTTCGTACAGGTCGTGGTCAAGGCAAGTGATCAAGGACCTAAAGCTCCTCAGTCACTTGGGGGGCATATAAGGTACATCGATAGCAAAGCATACCAAGAGGTATGTAAATACATGAACAAAATAAGTGAAATCATGCTACGGTACTTAGAGTATTTTTCAAAATTTATATTTTGTTAAATCAAGCCAAAGTACTATGCTAAGTTCGGTCATGCGAACATATGTTACAATAAAGAATAAATATTATAATATCAGAGGAATCCTTTTACACCGCGAGCAGTACTGCTCGGATGTAACTGTTCAAGTAAAAGTAAAATAGCTGCCCTTGCAGCAATAAAAAATATTGTCTTTACATCATGACCCGTGGGTCGTGCAGTTGAGAAAAGCAAAAGAACAAAAAACTCTAAGGAGCTTGAGGAGCAGGAGGATTCGTTGGAGCATTTTGATCGACCACGTCCCCTCCAGCTTCTCCTCCCTCCACTTCGGCGGCTGGTTGAATGCTTGGGGAAGCAGGGACCCTAGCTCTTTCTTCGGCAGAGCAATGCAGCGGGCTAGCTCGGCCTTCCTAGCGTCTTCTGGGAGGTAACTGAAGTTGGCACTTTGGTTGTGTTTCTAAAAATCGTAGAAACACCAAAGTGTCGCGTTCTTATACCTCTCCAGGTCTTTGGCATTAGTGAGCTTGAGCTGTTCCACCTGGCTTTTGAGAACAGCAATGGTCGTGTCTTTAGCGAGATGTTCCTCCCTAAGTTTCTTGACTTCGTGCCATTGGATTCGGCTGGACTCCAGGTAGTCATCCCTCTACTTCCTCAAAGTTTCCTGAGAAGCTTGCTTCTCTGCCAGTTCTTCCACCAAGGCATCCTTCTGCTGGGTGACTACCTCCAACTCCCCAGCATACCTAGCCTCTACGGCCTGAAGCTCCTCGAGGACCCTCGCCCGAGACTGCTCGATGCTAGCGCTAGCAAGAGTACGAGCTGTGGTCATTGTCAGCATGGCCTGCAGTCAAAGAATAAAAGTTAGGCTATATTACAAGAAGGAAAGATAAAAGCCAAGAGAAAGAGTACTTACACTGGCTACTTCGTTAAGAGCCCTGTTGAGGATCTGATCGACCCCCATGTTCTTAGCCTCAGCCATTGCCTCCTTGCAACGGTCATGCTTCAGGATGTGAGCAAGGCAATCTTTAGTTGATCGTAAGGAACAGCTCGAGTGTCTGGTCCCAGGAAGCTCGGCTTGTTGGGCCTGTTCTTTTTGAGCCACATGCGGAGGGTTGGTGGCGGCAGGTGGGGCCTCCTTCTCAACAGAGGTAGGTGTTTGAGCAGAAGGTTGGCCAGAGGGCCCATCCTTGGGAGGATCAACTACTCAACCCTTCTTGGCCGAGGGTGCTTGGCTAGATTCACCGTCGTGTCTCTTGGCCGGTTTCTTCCGTCGGACCAGGGGGACCTCCTCCTCCTCCTGAATCTGGTATAAGTCGAAAACATTGGGGGAGGCCATTTCTGCAGAAAAAGATAAGCATGCAGATAGTAAGACAAAATTAGATGACAAATGACGGTACATCAGAAAAGAAGTAAGGAAAATCACAAAGTCCAATACCCGAGCTACCACTACTTGTCACTACACTACTGATTCTACTAGTCATACACACACTCTCTGGCACGAAGAAGTCTGGCCCTAGATTTGGAGTATACATAAAATTTCCATCCCCGTCAAATAAGTGACAGAGAATTGGCAAGCTATTTAAGCGAAATAATAGTACGGTTTTCGTCTGAAGACTCATCCAAGTCTACGACAACTTCTGCTGCCTTTTGTTTCCTCTTCCCTTGGGGGGCAAAAGGCCTTTCTGATTGGGGGGCACCAGTTGGTTCCCTGATCGTAACCCCAGTCGGTCTCCTTCGAGGAGGAGACGCTGGGGGTTGCTGTTCGGGATGCCCCTTGGTAGTGGCGTCTGCCACCACGGGTTCCCTCGTTTCCTGACGAGGAGCCAGGAGGCCAGACAGCCTCAGGTTTTCATCAGTGACTAGAGACTTAACGCTTTTTTCAATGTCAGCCATCCTGGACAATGTGTTGGACCTAAACACCATGTCAGGTGTTGGGTTTGGGCGTAACCATGGTCCTGAAAGGCACAAGATACTTTAGAGAAGTGCAAAGGAATTTGTTAAGAAAAGTAGCGACCAGTGGAAAAGGACATTTATCTCCTTGAGTGAAGGCCAAGTTGTTTGTAGTCATGGCTGGCGTGAGGAAATACTCCTGATTGTATTTCCCCACGTTGGAGATATGAGTAGTGTCACTCAGGAACGTGCGGTTTGTTTCCTGGTGACAAAAGTGAAAAAAGCCCGTCCCGTACTGTTGAGGGTTGGACTTAAGGTCAAAACTGAAGTTGACCTCATGGGGAGTGGGCTCTGGCCATTTTTTGAGTTTGTAAAGGATATAGAGTGCAGCGAGCATTCTATATTCATTTGGGGTAATTTGAAAGGGGGCAACACCAAAGTAGTTTGTAAAATGGATGTAGAGGAAGGGTAGCCCCCGCCTCTATATGGTATCTTGACCAAGCGCTATAGACGCCCCCAGGCAGATTAGCTCTCTGGTCAGCAGCAGGGATCTTAAGATTGACCCCGGTAAGAGGATACTTCCTAAGGTAATTAGCAAGCATCCGGGGAGTCACCTGGCTGGTGGGAGAAAGATACCACTCGACATCAGGATGGTTTGAATGTCGAGGGCGAGCCCTGACCTGAATGTGAGGGTCAGGGGCAATGTTTTCTCGACCACTGGTCGAGGGAACCTTAGCCTGCGAATCAGGCTGGGCAGGAGGATTTGAGTTGTTTTCAGGGTTTGGTTTCTTTTTGCATGGAGATTTAGAGCGGGCCATTTGAGGTGGTGACGAGAAGAAACTCTTGAAAATGGAATCTCTTGAATGTGATCGGCCGACTATTCTTTGCCTTCAAGCATTTGTGCAAGAAGATCGTCGTTGATTGGCCGCTCACCTCCCCACAAATCTGGCATTAAAATCTGCGAACAGAAGAATGGGGAGGTGAGGATGAAGAATCTAGAAAGTTTTTTTGAATAACACTGGTCGTGTACAAAAGTCAAGCTTTTATACACCAGCATATTAGCAAAAAACTAATTTTTTCACAGAAATAGTTTGAAAAGTAGATCAAAAAGTGAAAGTAAAAAGTTTTTGAAAAAGCTTTCTCAACTCCTTTAAGGGAGGGAAAAACTCAGTTTTTCAACTAGCATAAAAATCGAATTTTTACTTCGGTTTTACGTCCTAAATTCATGATCTCGGCTATCAAACTAACTAGTAACTTTGAAATGGCAAAGAAACATCATCCTATCTACTATCACCCAATAAATCCCTTACCTCCATGCATCTCAACCCAGAAACACAGACAACACCAGAACATAATAGTTAACCCATAGAGGCATGCACGGCAAAGATAAAAGAGCGTAAAGGTTCTTAAACTTACCAAAACAAAGGTCGTGGAGATTTGGAAGAGCTTCAAGCGAAGATGAACGGATGGCTGGTTCTTGAAACGCTGAAAGATGTTCTTCGAAGAGATTGAAGGTTCTGGTTTAGGGTTTCTTGAAGGAGAAATAACTTGCGTAAAAAGGAAAGGAAGACTATGAGAAGGCTATATATATTTTTTGTCCGTGGCATGAAAGAGGAAGCAATCATCAGTTTCCTCTTTTCGAAGCATGGGGAAGGGTGATAGCCATCAATATGTTACTTGGGAACCGAAAAGCCGTGATTGGACAGGGGTAGGTTACTTTTCCCAAGGATGCACGAACTCCTCTGACAGATCTGGTGGGGAAATCGAAGGGTCGTTTCCTTAAAGTTTATTTATTGTTGGTCGTGATAAATAAACTTGGGGGGCAAAAGTTATCCAAAAAATAGGCACAAATGATGTGGCAGGAGATTTTTGAACACGTGGCTGACACCTGGCAGAGTTCTGTTAGAGTATCGACCAGTAAGACATTACAAGCGCAGCAGTTGAGTTTTTATCACGACCAACATGGTATTCCGGATATTTCAAGATAATCTTGTAGAGATCATAACCAATTCTTAGATTATCTCCAATGATTCCTGATTATCTGATTAATTATGAGAGAATATCTGTAACAAATTCATGTAATCCTCCTTGAGCCTATAAATAGAGAAAGATAGCTCAAGGGAGGGACTTTTGGCTTTTGCTTGATTAAAATTACATATTTATGAGAGAATTAGGGCTATTGTATTACGATTGTACTATTTGTCTCTCTCAGGTTTGTGAAACTCAGAGAACCCTAGTTCTTTGATCACCCCTTTGAGATCTCACATCAATAATAGCTTAAGTGGACGTAGGTCATTACCAGTTCTTGGGGCCGAACCATTATAATTTCTTGTGTCCTTTACTGTTTTTGTCATTATATTCATTCCAACACATCCATCCACATCAAGCTTTTTGACTCCGTGTCAGTTGACCAAAACAAGGGTCAACACTCTCAGTTAAGGTAATCAATTCTAACCTTAAAGTTTTGGGTTTTTGGTTTTCTGATGGTGTTCTTGAGCTCTTGAGCTCAAGTGTGATTTTTGTGTTTGATGATGTTTTGGCTGAGATTTTGATGTTGATGGATTTTTTTGGTTGAGTTATAGTGGGTTGTAAGGTCAATTTTGAGGTTGGATAAGTTTTGGAGTGGTTTGGTAGAGCTTTGGCTCGGGGAAGTTTGAAGGGAAAACCCAGAAAATTCATGCATGCTGTTTGTAGCGTTGTAGCAGGAGTCTTGGAGCGCTACAGTGCTAGGCTTCATTTCCTGGGGATTTTTGTCCCTGTTTGTAGCACTGTAGCGCCCACCTTGTGGCTCTGTAGCGCTACCCTGCCTCCAAAAGTGGGTTTTGGTTGTTTTTCTTAGGGTTTTTACTTGGGGGCTAGGGGGTCGATTCCACCACCCCGTTTGGTGGAATTGGGCTGCCCGAGGGCTTGGGATTGGTCTCTAAGTTGGGTTACGGAATTGATTTAATGATAGTTCTATTTTACAATTGTGACTAGGTTTTCGCTAGGGCTCGGATCGGGATCGTGCTCAAGTGTAGCTTTAGTTAGCCAAAGCGCTCGGAATCAAAGGTAAGAAAACTTCACCCAGTTATGTGGTTATGTTGGGAATAAGTGTTCCCTATACTTGTATGTGATGTCATAAGATGGTATTATGCCATGGGGACATGTGATAAATGGACTAAGAGTGCCAGAATCAATATTTGCGCACAGGACGCGGCTCGACCACTTGTAGATGAGGTTAATCAAATAATTACTGAGCTTGGCCTAAGCAAGCAAGAGTTAGTGGGTTGAACACTGGGCTCGGCCTAAGTGAGTCGAAGACAGTGACTTCAACAGTGGGTGCGACCTAAGGGTGTCGGCCCTAGATATTGTGTGATATGTTTTTTGATGTTAATCTGTTGGTTGTGGCATGCCTATTGTCTGGGTGGTTAATTATTGGTTGGTTGGCTGATATCACTAATTATGTGAATGATGCGGTCTATTTGATTAATTATTTGTGAGTTATCTATTTACTATTTTTGATTATGCAATGCAATAGAGTTTTCTTGATTAATGAAGGTTGTATTAATATGATATCCCCTAGAATCAGACAGGTGTAGTATAAATTTATTACAAAAAAAAAATCAAAAGGTACCATTAACTCCAACCTAAAGCATATTGTATGATGACTATAAATGAGTAAGATTTGACCAGTATGTGGACATTGCTCTTGCCTAATCGTGCTAAAGAAGTTACATATACTCATTTATTAACAATTAACGTCAACTTGACAGAGGTAGATTTGGCATATCCTTTTCCATCACCTCCAACACGCTATCCTAGTTACACTGATCCTATAGAAGCAGCACACCCTCTTATTATCCCTCTTCCACAAGGTATTATAATGAAATAAAGATTTCTCTCACAATGCAAAGTGATAGTTAAGCTGAACAAAATACTATAATTAACTTTAAATTTAATTACACTGTAAAATGTGCTCATTGGTTGACTAAATGACATAAAATACAGGAAAAAATAAACGTTCATAAAGTTTGAAATACAAACCAAACATCATTAATTTATATGGGGTTTCTAGTAATAATAAATTGTAAAGGAATAAAACGACATAAAACATATTTCCTGCATTCATCTGTTCCTAAGAATTTTGATGTCTATCATGTTGGTCGATGCATTTCGTGTACATGGCCAACTGTAGCCTTCAGTTTCTTTTATAGATATTCTTGGTATCTTTTCATTACATCTCTCTTAAGATTGTCCACTGCTTGGTACATTAGTTCATAATCAGCCATTAATGCACCAGACCTCAAAACCTCTAGCTTCTTGGTACTATCTTCAACCTTTATTTGCATTTTCAAAATACTCTCTTTCGGAGTAAGGTTCCGTTCCTCCAACAAAAGATTCTCATAATTTATGTACAAAATCTCGTTTTCTTTGGCCTCTAACTCTTCCTTCAGATCGTTGATGTACTTTACTTGGTCGGGGGGGGAGGGTTCTCATTATGTGGTGTGTGTACTCTTCCCACTCGAGAGGGTCTGCCAGATGTTGCGGGGGGTCGGGAAAAATTGTAACGCCCTAATTTCTCATAAATTATCAAGAACACAGTGTTGGATCATATTCATAAACATTTCTCTTTTATTGAATGAAAACTTAAAAAAATATGGAACCATGGTTTTACAAAAATAAAATTACTGTCTTTAACATATTAAAATGAGCAACATTTAAATAAAACATTGAAAGGAAACATTCTTTAATAAAAATAAATAGGCCCGCTTGATCTTCCTCGACTATATGGTCCCCACAAGTACATCACGAAGCTCCTATGTCCCATTCGCCACTGCCCTTTCTATTTTTAATTATCTGTAATAATAACATCGTAAGGGGTGAGCTTCTAAGCTTAGTAAGGAAAATACAAACAAGAGTTAGTCATATAATCATTTAATCAAAATATCATATATTTCACAAGGGTCATAATAAAACTTTTTTATACTAATCATACAACATCATAAAACCCTAGGTCAATTCATAGCCTAAGTCATAATCATAAACCATAATCTGAGTCATAGTTCATAGTCATAAGTCATAATCGTAACTCTAAATCATAGATCATAATAATAGGTCTGATATAATAAAAAGATAAGTGCTTGTACAGGGGTGGCAATTAAGCCCCAGACATGAGTCCGTCATACACCGGACATCAACTTAGGCCCGTCATAAAATTTTTGCAACCGAGCCTACCGGAAATAAGCCCATCATACATCATTGGACACCTTAGGTTGAGACACACTTACTCCTTTATTGTACCTAAAATGTTAGATCATACAAAACATAAACTAGATCATAAACTAAACTACCTAATTTTCCTTACCAAACCCCGAAATATTGGAGACAGGAGTCGAATTGGAAACTCCTAAAATCAAACATAAAGAAACCATCAGTCCTCTAGAGAAAAGAAGATGAATAGATGATCTAAACCATTGGAATAAAGACTTACAAAAAACCTTAAGTTTCAAAGAAGTCGAACGTCTTGGATAGATTAGAACTTTGATCTACACCTCAATATCGAAAAGTCACTCTATCTTACTTCCCAAGTGTTTATAAAAGCTTAGATTGAAAAGCTTTTAACCCCAAGTGTTTCTCTCTACAATGAACTTAGCAGCGAGTGAAGGGTCCTATTTATAGAGTTCAAGGAGTGAAACTAACTCCTTTTAAAATGAATAAATACATGATTAAAAATACATTTTTCGCTCAACAGATGCCCAGAACTCGGTCAAAAACGTTCAGGAACCACTCAAAGTTGTAGAGGGCTGTTTCTAGTTTCGAATTCCTTGAAAATTCAAAAATGGTCACTGGAGGCGATATATCGCTTGCACCATAATCCTGAGGGTCCATGGTTCGTTCGTGAGAAGTCGACATGTTTTCTGTATCAATCATAGGCGAAATATCA
The DNA here is from genome assembly GCF_963169125.1 of Humulus lupulus. Classification (NCBI taxonomy): domain Eukaryota; kingdom Viridiplantae; phylum Streptophyta; class Magnoliopsida; order Rosales; family Cannabaceae; genus Humulus; species Humulus lupulus. The sequence goes on from NC_084795.1 coordinate 213,951,456, forward strand.
GTCCCTATAACTGCGATATATCAGCATATGATGTTATTTCAAACACGTTTTTGCACACTTTCAGCACACTTGAATTTTTTTAAACCACTTTGAGTGAGTAAAACATGATCCTAACAGTTGAGGGAAGGTTCTAGACTTCCTAGACTTATCCATGATTATTTTTATTCTTCAAAAAACTGAAATCTTTAATAAACATATATGTGATAAATGTCACATTCTTAATTATTCTATCTAAACCTAAGGTTTAATAAATAATATTCTTAGGACTATCTTCATTAATCAAACCTTATGATAAAATAAATATTTCCAAACTATAGGCTAAACTTATAAAATCCAACTAAATCCCGCTTGAACCAATAACCACGAAAACTAAAATACTAAGCTACAAATACTACTGCTATCTAGCAAGGTAAAATTCCGAGATGCTACAATTCTCCCCTACCTAAAAGAATTTCGTCCTCGAAATTTACTTACCAAAAATCTTGGGATATTGCTCGCTCATATACTCCTCCAATTCCCATGTTGCCTCTCTTTTTGTGCTATTGCTCCACATGATTTTTACCATAGGGACACTTTTGGACCTTAACTCCTTAGTTCCCCTCTCTAGAACGCGTACTAGCCGTTCTTCATAACTGAAATCTTGTTTTAAAATTTAGAGCCTTGTAATCGAGCACATGGGATGGATTTGATATGTATCTTATCAACATCGATACATGAAAAACGTTATGTGTTTCAGCTAATGATGGCGGTAAAGCCTCCCAATATGCTACATCCCATACTTTGTCCAATATCTCAAAATGACCTATAAAACTTGGGCTTAAGTTTCCTTTATTTCCAAAATGCATAATCCCCTTCATCGAAGAAACTTTGAAAAAGACTTGAACGCCTAGTGAAAACTCAACAGCCCGCCTCTTAGCGTCAGCATAGCTATTCTAGCGACTTTGAGTGGAAATCATTCGTTGTCTTATCTTTTCTACCACCTTAGTTGCTTCTCTTACAGCCTCGAGTCCTAAATATCGTCTTTCACCAACCTCATCCGAATGAAGTGGTGATCGACATTTCTGTCCATATAGCATCTCATAAGGTGCCATCCCTATCGTTGCCTGATAACTGTTGTTGTAAGAGAATTCTATTAACGGAAGATACTTGGTCCATGGTCCTGAGAAATCTATAGCACATGCCCTCAGCATATCTTCTAATATTTGTATGGTGCATTCTGACTGACCAACGGTTTGAGGGCGGAATGTCATACTTAGTTTTAACTTAGTGCCCATTGCACACTGTAGACTTTCCAAGAACTTTGATGTGAAAATCGTCCCTCTATCAGAGACTATCGTCTTTGGAACTCCATGTAATCTCACTATCTCTGCCACATAAAGCTCTGTGTACTTCTTAGCGTTATAAACTGTTCTTACCGGCAAGAAGTGAGCAGATTTTGTGAGTGTATCTACTATCATCCAAACAGAGTCATGCTGCTTGGTGACCCTTGGTAATCCCGTCACGAATCCATGGCTATATCTTCCCATTTCCATTTAGGAATTTCTAGTGGTTGCTATAACGCCCTGGCTACCCCAGAACAGTTACGGTGAAGGGTGGACCGGAAATTTTACTCACTACCTGAGTCCTTTGGTAAAAAACGTGCTCTATGTATGGTTAACAGGTTAAGGTACAAAACCGATAAAAAGGAAATGGAGATTTTTATTACAAACTGCTCTGCAGAGCTAAAGAAAATATTTACAATTGGTTCTCAGTTCAAAATGGTCATTACAGTTTAAAATTTACAATCCCGCCGACCTAAGCAGCAAAAATAGGGTAAACCCCCTAGCTCCTCTAAGAACACCTTGGCCGTGGTGGTCAAGCGGCCGCATATGTACACATCACCACATCAGCTCTCCACTCAAGGCTAGGTGAGCTTTTCTTTCCCTTTACCTGCGCCACATAGCACCCATGAGCCAAAGCCCAGCAAGAAAACATAACACCTTTCATAAACATTATCAAATGATTATCATTATAATCATACTGAACATAACGCTTTCAAACCAATGAGTAAACATCACATGATCTTAGCGGGGGAAGAGTGGCTGCTAGGTAAGCCACTAGCCTCCAAGCTCTTATTCCATTCATCGACCCTCGGGGTCGGTCTGGCATTAATGCTCTTTGAGCCATTCAATGCTAATAGTCGATTAGAACTAATCTCTGTTGGCTTGCGTGATCCACGCTATGGCCGTTCTGACTAATAAATCAGCGATATGTGACCAGTGTCCAGTATCACCGCCGAACTTGACTAGTAAGTCACAGCTTCACAACTGATACTAACACCTTTGCCAATTCTGACTAACAGGTCAGTGCAACGTGACCAGTGCCCAGTACCACTGCCGAACCTGACTAATAAATCACGGCTTCACAGTTGATACTAGCACCTTTGCCAAACATTCTATATTCAATCCATGTCCATATTACACAACCAACATGCCTCACGAATATCCATGCATGTCACACTTGGGGTGCAGTTTTCTTACCTCCGGTTCGAGCTAGAATGAATTAAAGAACGACCCTGAGAACGATCAACCTTTAAACTCCTCAGCGGTTACCTAATCATAGCCAATTAGAAACCATTAATAAAAAAAATCAATGAATGGTTTACAAACTAAACCACACTCTCGGGACCAATCCCCCACTCTCGGGACTCTCAAACTACTCAAAAGGAGCAAAGAAACCAACCCCCGAGCCTTAAAAACCATCCCGAACCCTAAAATCAACACTTCCTGAAACTGGCCTAGCGCCTAGGCGCCACCCACCAGCGCTGGGGCGCTATCCCAGAAACAGAGAGGGCTGCTCTCTGCCCTGAGTAGCGCTGGGGCGCTAGGGCTGGCGCTGGGGCGCCAGCTTCAGACCAGCAGCTGCACTGAAACTCCATTCCTGCGATTCCTCTTGAAACCAACCTTCCAAACACATCACAAACCTCACTAAAACATCTAATTCAATCCCTAAACTTCACCTACATCACCTCCTCACCAAAACCCAATCACACACACACCAAAAACTCCCCTTGATTCCAACTTTCCACATCAAATTCTAGAGTTGAAAACTATAAGAAAAACATAGCACACCTGAAATTCAAAGACAATACCTTACCTCCAATAGGTTTTGAATCCTCTTAAGATGATGAACTAAGTCCACAACCTCCAAGCTTTGATTTCCTAGCTTGCTACCTCAACTTGGGACCAAAAACCTCAAAGAATGATAGAGAGGAAATGATGTACGGGAAGGTGATGAAGCTGCTCTGTTTTTGTTCTACAACTTTCTACAGCCACTTGAAACATATATAATCCAAGAAAAAAGACCTTAATACCCCTAGGTCATCAAAAACGTCTAATGTCTCCCCAAAGGTAAAATCATCATCTTTCACATATTTCGTTAATCATAATTAACGCTCTCCAATTCCCACTATTCTCAAAATTCCCAAAAACCAATATTTCATAACCCGTTACCCTTTCTACTCCCGGCAACGTTCTAATCATTAAAACATCCCGAGACTCACCCCGAGCCTCGAACTTAATCCTGTTATGACTAAACCGCTACTTTAATACTTAAAGATCGTCTCATGTCGAATAGCTCGAAAAAATCCACATTATAATGTGGCCTTAACAATATATCCCAACATGCATCCAAATAAACAGTTTACCCTCAACGGGCCAAATTACCATCACACCCCTGTAATTAAAAATATGGACTCACATGCATGCATTTCACATCATATCATAATATAATCAACATATACATGCATTTTATCAATTAATAACACAATTAAGCAAGTATGGCCCTCCCGGCCAACTATTCCCGTCGTTAGACACATCGGAGAATTCGGGGCATTACAACTATCCCCTCCTAACTGAAATTTTGTCCCCAAAATTTACCTGAACAGCTCAGGATACTGACTCTGCATATCTGACTCCAGCTCCCAGGTCGCCTCCTCGACCTTGCTGTTCCTCCACAATACCTTAACCAAAGGTATCGTCGTATTCCTGAGGACCTTGTCCTTTCTGTCAAGTATCTGAACTGGCTGCTCCTCAAAGGAGAGATCTGGCTCAAGCTCTAGATCTTCGAAACTCAGAATATGGCCCACATCAGACACATACCTCCATAGAGCTGATACATGAAATACATTATGCATGGCAGACAACGCCGGAGGCAAAGCCAACCTGTAAGCCACCTGACCAATCCTCTCCAGGATCTCAAATGGACCTACAAATCTAGGGCTCAGTTTGCCTTTCTTTCCAAACCTTATCACCCCTTTCCATGGCGAGACTCTGAGGAAGACATAATCTCCTACCTGGAACTCCACGTTCCTGTGCTTGGGATCAGCATAGCTCTTCTGTCTACTCTGAGAAGCAAGCATTCTAGCTCTAATCTTCTCAATAGCCTCACTGGTCCTCTGAACTGCATCAGGACCTAAGTATCTCATTTCTCCTGTCTCATCCCAATGGATGGGAGATCTGCACTTCCTACCATATAGCATCTCATAAGGTGCTACTCCAATGGTAGACTGGTAACTATTGTTATAGGAGAATTCTCTCAAAGGCAGATACTTACTCCAAGACCCATCGAAATCCAGCACACATGCTCTCAGCACGTCCCCCAAAATCTGGATCGTCCTCTCAGATTGCCCATCTGTCTGAGGATGATAAGCTGTACTGAACTTCAACTTTGTCCCCATGGCTTTCTGCAAACTCCCCCAGAACTTGGAAGTAAAAGTGGGGTCCCGATCTGACACGATCGACCTAGGTGCACCATGGAGCCGCACGAACTCTCTCACATAGAGATTTGCATACTGATCAACCGTATATGTAGTCCTCACTGGCAGAAAGTGAGCTGACTTGGTGTAGCGATCCACTATCACCCAAACAGAGTCATGCTGACCAGTAGTCCTGGGTAAGCCCACCACAAAGTCCATCGTGATGTCTTCCCACTTCCACTCTAGGATATCCAGAGGCTGCAGTGACCCTTTTGGCCTCTGATGCTCAGCCTTGACCTGTTGACATGTCAAGCACTTAGCCACACACTCTACTGCATCTCTCTTCATCCCCGGCCACCAGTATAACGATTTCACATCCTGGTACATCTTCGTGGTGCCTGGGTGCAAAGAGTAAGGTGTAGTATGAGATTCATCCAGAATCTCTCGCCTCAATGCAGTGTCTAACGGAACACATATCCGCCCCTTGTATCTCAGCAAGCCTACCTCAGACACTGTATAGTCTCTGGATGCTCCAGTCAGAACATCCTCTCTAATCTTGATCAGCTGTGGATCACACAACTGACCCTCTTTGATTCTCTCTAGTAGCGTAGACTGTAACGTAATGTTAGCTAACTGGCCCACCAGCAACTCTATACCAGCTCTGGTCATATCATCTGCTAACTCTCTGGCTATCAGCCTCATACCATGAATCTGCCCCGGACCTTTCCAGCTCAAAGCATCAGCTACCACGTTGGCTTTCCCTGGGTGATACAAAATCTCACAATCATAGTCTTTCACTAACTCCAGCCAACGCCTTTGCCTCATATTCAGGTCTTTCTGGGTGAAGAAATACTTCAGGCTCTTGTGGTCTGTATAGATCTCACACTTCTCTCCATAGAGATAGTGCCTCGATATCTTTAAAGCAAAAACCACCGCTGCCAACTCTAGATCATGAGTAGGATACCTCTTCTCATACTCCTTCAACTGACGAGAAGCGTAGGCAATAACCTTCTCTGATTGCATCAAAACACAGCCCAAACCCTGATGAGAAGCATCACAGTAAATCACAAACTTCTCCTGATCTGTCGGAAGACTCAGAATTGGAGCTGTAATCAACCTCTGTTTCAGTTCCTGGAAGCTGTTCTCACACTTATCTGACCACACAAACTTCTGGCCCTTGCGTGTCAGCTCAGTCAAAGCACTAGCAATATTTGAGAATCCTTCCACGAACCGCCTGTAATAACCTGCCAATCCAAGGAAACTTCTAATCTTAGAAGCATTCTTTGGCCTTGGCCAATCTCTGACCGCTTCGATCTTTGCTGGATCTACCTTAATCCCCTCCTTACTGACAATGTGTCCAAGAAAGGATACCTGAGACAACCAGAATTCACACTTCTTAAACTTCGCAAACAGCCTATGCTCTCTCAGTCTCTGTAGAACTAACCTCAGATGCTGCTCATGCTCTAACTCAGGCTCAGAATACACCAGAATATCATTGATGAAGACGATCACAAACTGGTCTAAGTAATCCTTGAACACTCTGTTCATCATATCCATAAAAGCAGCTGGGGCATTAGTCAATCCAAATGACATAACTAGAAACTCATAATGCCCATACCTGGTACGAAAGGCAGTCTTCGGTATATCTCCCTCCTTGACCCTCAACTGATGATAACCAGAACGAAGGTCGATCTTGGAGAATACCTTCATACCTTGCAGCTGATCGAACAGATCATCTATCTTTGGCAAAGGATATCGATTCTTAATTGTCAACTTATTCATTTCCCTGTAATCTATACACATTCTCAGAGAACCATCTTTCTTCTTTACAAACAGAACTGGCGCACCCTAGGGTGAGAAACTAGGTCTAATGAAACCCATATCTAGCAGCTCCTGCAACTGCACTTTCAATTCTTTCAACTCAACTGGGGCCATTCTGTATGGTGCTCTAGACACTGGCTCCGTCCCTGGTGCCAGTTCTATAACGAACTCAATCTCCCTATGTGGTGGCAATCCTGGCAAATCCTCTGGAAACACATCCAGAAACTCACATACAAGTCTAGTGTCCTCTGGAAACAATCGTAGCATGCATTCTTTTCTCAAGGAGAAATCAGCATGCTCTGAGCTTTGTAGTGTTTCCTTCATCTTAAGAAGAAACTCGTCTTCTTGTTGTTTCTCCTTTATTTCCTCCATTAGTGTTGACTTTATCGTGAGGTCAACTAGTTGTCCAGTTATTAACTCAATTCCGAATCTCTTAATATCATCTTGTAAGTGTTGAGCTATCCCCTTGAGTATTGATAAGCTTCCATAACTTCGCCTACTAAGTGCATCTGCCATGACATTAGCCTTTCTTGGATGATACAAGATCTCACAATCATAGTCTTATACTAACTCCAGCCACCTCTGTTGCCTCATATTGAGCTCCTTCTGCGTAAAGAAGTACTTTAGACTATTGTGGTCCGTATAGATTTTGCTCTTTTCTCCGTACAGATAGTTCCTCCAAATCTTTAGATCGAAAACCACTGTTGCTAATTCTAAGTCATGGGTCGGGTACCACTGCTCGTACTCCTTTAGCTATCTCGAGGCATGTGCGACTATAATGACCCAACTAATTCTAAGACTTTGGACCATTAAAACTACTATACATAGACACTATATTCGAGAAAACATACATAAGAAATGTAAACCCTTGATAACCAAAGCCGTTACATTGTGTGTTAGAAATAGTGCGTGACTTGCTAATCAAGTAATTTAAATAAAAATGTGAATCCAGAGACATAAACAGGTTGGGTTTAAAATATTTTGGTTATAAACGAATAATTTTCATTAAAATAAATGTTTGGTACATGGGATCCCAAATTAGGGTTTAAATGACATAATTACAGGATTTCTAAATGTTATAAATAATCAAAGCCACTCTAATGGAAAAATACAAAGTTTAGGTCTTTGTTCCTGTACAAACCCTCGACCGTGGCAGCCAAGCAGCTGACAATGTACCCCTAGTCCCCAGAGCTCTCCAACCCATGGTCGATTCACACAACCCTTGCCTTTACCTATACCACGCAACACCCGTGAGTCGAGGCCCAGCAAGAAAAAATAATATCACAGCACAATAAATATTAATAACCAAGTAGTTCACAGAGCATAACCAAATGATTTACAAGACATTAATCAATTACCCAGCAAGCCATAACATTCATTCAATCCAGGACATCAGTCAATAACCAATGATCTAGTTTCCAGATATTCAGCATATCATATACATCAAATTAACAATAGTATACATGTCAAGAAACAACTAGGGTCGACGCCCGTAGGACGCACCCTCTATTTAATCCACTGTCTTTGGCTCGCTTAGGCCAAGCCCAGTTTTCACCCCACTGACTCCGGCTCACTTAAACTGAGCTCAGTGATTATTAAGCTGTCCTCGGCTACTAGTGGCCGAGTCGCGCCCTTTGCGCCAATATTGTTCCCGACACTCTTAGGCCATATATTTCATGTTCACATGGCGTAATACCATCGTACAATAATGCATACAAGTATAGGGAGCCCATAGTCCCAACATATTTACACAACCGGGTGAAATTTCTTACCTTTAATTCCAAGTGCATTGATTAAGAAAGACGACCCTCGAGCACGATCCTGCCCTGAGCCCAAGCATTCACCTAGTCACTACCAAACATAGCACTCTCATTACTAATCACTTCCTAATCATTTCCCGGAACCAATCCCATGCTCTCGGGACCTCCCATTTCCCCACACAAGGTAGCGGAAGCGTCTCCCGAGCCCCTTGAGCCAAAACCCTAAAACCTCAATTTTCCCCTTTCCTGAAATTAGCCTAGCGCCACGGCACAGCCCTATAGAGCCACGTTGCCCAGAGTGGTTCCCTCCTCTTAATTCAACCTAGCGCTGCGACACAAAAGATTTAATGACCCAACTAATTCTAAGACTTTGGACGATTAAAACTACTAGACATAGACACTACTTTCACGAAAACATACGTAAGAAACATTCACAAACTTGAAACGCCACTGATAAACTCCCTTGTTTCAGACCAGCGAACTCCTCGACTCTTGAAGCGATGATAGCCAAATTATAGTACTTTTTGTGGAACAGCTCCATAAATCTGGTCCAAGTCATGGTAGCGACATCGTGAGTCTGCTGAACTAAGTCCCACCATATTCTAGCATCTTCCTTGAGTAGAGACGACACGCAGGATATGCGGTCCACGTTGCCGAGATTCATGTGCGTCAGGATTGGCTCCACATTTTTTAGCCATTCTTCCACCTCAAAGGGGTCTGTAGTCCCTTCAAAATTCGGAGCGTGTTGCTTACGAAACTGCTCATAAACTGACTCCACGTGTTGAGTTGGGTATGGCGCATAGTTCGCCATTGACCATCCCCCATATGGACCAACTTGATGGGGTGCTTGAGCCATTTGCTGAGGCTGTGGCGGAGGCTATATCTTAGGCTGAGCCTGTTGTCGCTGTTGCTGCAATAACTCCTCTACTTGCTATCGTAGTCTGGCAACTTCCACAATGTTTTCAACCGGCGGTGGCAGCGCATTGCGGTTGGCAGTAGCACGCACTCCCCTTCGAATTGGAGGGACTTCATTGCTCTTGGGAGAAGCGTTGGAGACATTGGCATTCGTGCGAGCGGACCTTCAAAGCGACATCTTCAGCAGAGTTCTAACAGTTGAGAAAAACATTTTAGAACTTTACCCTGATAGGCTCTAAGGAAAAAATTTAATCTAAACAAACATAACTCAGACCTATAAATTATGATTTCATATGAAAGTTATATAAGCCTTCTTTATTATTAGAGTGGGTTTCTATACTTCGAAAAATAAGCCATCTTTATTATTTCCTAAGTTTGTTTCTAATCATCTTATATGACTTAATTCTCAGGCTCGAAACTCGTTGTTGTTCAATAGTTAACCATATTGAGGGAGGGTTGGGATCAGTAAAATCATTCCCACTACTATGGCCCCATAACTCTCAATATAGAGAACCTGGTTCATTGATTTGTATCCACCCTCACCGGACTTAGTCCTTATTCATTAAATTTATTATTTATTATGATTGCAAAAGAAAATCAAACTCATACATGTCATCAAAATAACATTGATATTTATTTGGAAAATGTTTTTCACTATGTACAATCATAAAAGAAAACAAATAATAAATAAAATAAATAAAGAAACTAATATATTCTAAAAATCGGGATCTTCTACATCTGATCCTTCATCTAACATATCGTCATCTATTTCTTCATAGTCATCATTATCTTCAGCCTCAAAATACCCTCGAGGAAGATTCGTAAAAATTCTATGTTTTTGCTCATTTGTGAATTGGAACTCCATCTTAGAGGTGAACCTAAGTATGAGAAAGTAATATCTCATAGCTACTGGTAATTCATCTTCATCATCTATCATCTCCCATATGTCTTCTAAGGCTGCAATTAGAGTAGGATAATCTTTTAAAAGTTGAATCACTAAAATATATTGCTCCGTTGCTCTCATCATAATTTGCTTAGTTTCTTGGAGGGGACCTATCTCCCTATGGAATAAGAGTAGTCTCCGAGTGATTCTTTCTAGCACTCCTACGGTGTTTCTTTGTTCTCTACTTCTTTTCAAGGCCTTAATGGCTCGGATATCCTCATAAGTTAATGCTCCATTCATTAATAACTGAAAACATAAAGGCTAAAATGTTAGCTATACATATAAACATAATAACAATGACATAAACACTTACTTGGCGGTTAGATTCGAAGCGTGTATATCTTGGAGAACTTCATGCGAATGAACCGTTGCTATGATACCAACTGTAATGACCCAACTAATTCTAAGACTTTGGACCATTAAAACTACTATACATAGAAATTATTTTCGAGAAAACATACATAAGAAACATTCACAAACTTTATTAAAAACTCTAAAGTAAATGTTGAAATACATAAATTCAGGGTATGGGATCCCATTGTTTGAAAATAAAACATAGTTTTAAACTTTAAATGAATTTGTTTACAAACTATGTGTAGAAAATACATAGAAACATAGTAAAAAGATTGAAAATAACGTCGTCCTTAAATCGTTCACACAATCCATCGAATCAATTCTTCCTCAATACACAGGCAAAGCTACCATGAAACCTTCCGCCGCCATATCTATTTTCCTGCATACATAATAATAAAGGAATGAGCCTAATGCTCAGCAAGGAAAAATCTACTAAAAACATAAAATATATACATAAGATATTTCATAAACATATACTATAAACATATGTCACATACTACAATGGCCATTATACTACTTGGGGCTTATTAACTAAACAAGTCATATGCCCAATAGATTGATGGGGCTTGCTAGCCAAGCAAGTAATATGCCCATAATTTTCTGGGGTTTGTAAGCTAGAAAAGTCATATGCCCAAGGTCTATCAACATACTATACATAATGTAACATAAGACAACATAATATAAGATAAGATAAGATAACATAACATAACATAAGATAGCATAACATATCATATAAACATATAAAATTCTATCCTATTTTCCTTACCAATACCGGGATATGAGAACAAGGACGAGATTTGGAACACTCCTAAAACCAACAATAAGAATGTGTGTATTTCTAAAGAAAGAGATCATAAAGAAATGAACTAAACCATGAAGTTGAAGCTTACCGAAAAGAAACCTTAAGTTCAAAGAACCTAAATACCTAACCAAGAATTGAAAACAATGAGTTAGGATCTTAATGGAAACTAAAGAAAACTAAAGAATTAAACTGAAATGAACTTAAGATTAGGAATACCTTTGAATGTACTAGAACTGAACCACACCTCGACATTGGAAACACACTATTTATCTCACTTTCCAAGTGTTTATAAAGCTTAAAATGATAAATCTTATACCCGAACCCAAGTGTTTATCTATCTATAGTAACCCTAGCAGCTTGAAGGCTCTGAACACAGCTAGAAGAATGAGAGAAATGGCTGGGTACTAGCCCCTATTTATAGAGTTCAAGGAGTGAACTACCTCCTTTCAGCTTGAATAAAATTAATGAGTATTAATTGAAAAATATTTGAATATTCGTTCAACAGAAGCTTAAGACTCGGTCAAAACGTTCAGAGACTTGTCAAGAGTTAAGTGTTGAATTGAGCTCGGTTTCAAAAACATTTGAAAATGTAACCCTAGAGCCAATATATCGCCCATCATAGGTGATATATCGCCTGGGCTTAAATCACTAGGGTTTGTCGATGCGTTTGTGCGAAGTTCACGTATTTTTCGTATTCCCCGTGTGGCGATACATCGGCTCCTAAGCTGCGATATATCGGCATACGAGAATATTTTAAACACGTATTTGCACATTTTCAGCATAATTAAGTTGATTAATCAGGTTTGACTGAGTAATACGAGATTCCAACAAGTTCTGGAAGGGTCTAGAGCTTCTAGAAACTTCTATTTTTGAATTATCCACTTAAAAATGCTTAATTCCTCAAATAAACAAGACTATGACAAATGTCATGCTCTTAATGGTCTTAGAAGGTTCTATAGTTTTCTAGAACTTTCTTTTATTTAAACTATAGATAAATCCTTAAATAAACCTGTACACAAAAAGTGTCATGTTCTTACTATCTAAACCTCATATTATAATAAATGACATCTTTATAATCAGCTATATTAATCAAACCTTATGTTATAATTAATATTCTTAAACTATAGGTTAAACTTATAAAATATATAAGTGTTGCTACGTGTGTTAACCTAAGTCCTGGCTTGAACCAAAATCCACAATAACTATCATACTATAAATATTACTAGTACTACTACTACTACTACTACTACTACTACTACTACTACTACTACTACTATCTAACTAGCTAAGTAAAGTTCTAGGACTCTACAGCGACCACTTTTTCATCTTTCTTCAAAACGCATCCAAGTCCCTGATTCGACACATCGCAATACACCACAAACTTGCCCTTATCGTTTGGGACGCATAGAACTGGGGCTGATATGAGCTTGTCCTTTAACGTTTGGAAGAATTCTTCGCACTTCGCTGTCCATACAAATTTTTGTTGCTTCCATGTATAATTTGTTAAGGGTGTAGCTATTTTGGAGAACCCATCAACAAATATTCTATAGAATCCTGCCAATCCCAGAAAACTTCTCACCTCCATGGCACTCTTGGGTTTGGGATAATCTTCACTGCTTCGATCTTGGCTAAGTCTACTTCTATGCCATTTCTAGACACAATGTGTCCTAGAAATGCCACATTTTCTAGCCAGAATTCGCATTTCTTACACTTAGCGTATAATTGATTACTTTTGAGTCATACCAACGTCAGTCGCAGGTGCTTTTCATGCTCGAATTTCATCCTTGAGTAGATCAATATGTCATCTATAAACACCACAACAAACTTATCCAGGTAATCCTTAAATACCCGATTCATAAGATTCATGAAGGTGGCTGGTGCATTCGTTAAGCCAAAAGACATTTCTAGGAACTCGTAGTGTCTATATCTAGTATGAAAAGCCGTCTTTGGGATATCTTCTTCTCCTACTTTTAGCTGATGACACCCTGACCATAAATCTATCTTTGAGAATACCGTAGATCTTTGTAGTTTATAAAAAAGATTGTCTATTTGAGGCAAAGGGTATTTAAACCCTTGCTTTATTAATTGTTATTCATTTTAATTAGATCCAATCTAATAATGCAAAGCAAATGGGCTTCGACAAATGTGCTAACCCATAAGAGAGGAATTTAAAATTTACACTTTCAATTGAATCCAAAAGAAAATAACATGTTTTATTAAATTAAGCAATTAATTACAAACTAGTGAAAAGTTCTAAAACAACATAAATAAAATTTTAACGATGTGTTCTTATATACATCTAATCCGCCACATCAGATCCTTCTTCCAACATATCTTGAGTGAAGTCCTCATAATCCTCTCAAGTGTAGATAAACCTTGAAGCAAAAGGAACTTGTTTAAGACATTCTTCCCTAAGGTTATCTGATAACTGATGAACCCTTTCTCCTATTTCTCCATTTGGTAATATAATATCCTCGGATATCTTAAAATTTCATGCAAACCTATCCATAAATATGTCATATTTATCTTCAATAGGCACATCATTATCAAATAAAACTTCATTCCATGCTATCCTTAAGCTTGGTTCTGCTAACAGTAGTTTGACTGAGTGCATGAGAATTATGAACTTCTCTTGTGATTTTAAAAGGGTTGTATGACTATCAATAATCTTTTCTATTTCCTTGTGAATTCGGTTGATTCTAAGAAACACTCTCTTGAACTCATTATCATACTCAAGGTCTGGTATTATTTTAATAGCTTTAACCTTTCTAACCACACTTGAGTCCATTGAGCTAATTTCTGAAAATAACATAAGAAAGACATTACAAACATATTTTGAAAACAATGTGTATACAAACTTGGTAACTAGTTGGTCCTTTGTAGGTGTCGTGTGTATTTTGTGGGACGTTCAGGACCAATATAGCCGTGAATCTGATACCACTTGTAATGCCCTAATTTCTCATAAATTATGAAGAACACATCGTTGGATCATAATCATAAACATTGCTCTATTATTGAATGAAAACTTTAAAAAAAATATATGGTTCCATGGTTTTACAAAAATAAAATAACTCTCATTAACATTTTAAAATGAGCAATATTTCAATTAAACTTTAAAAGGAAACATTCTTTAATAAAAATAAATAGGCCCGCTTGATCTTCCTTGACTATTTGGTCCCCACCGTCCTTTCTATCTTTAATTGTTTGTAATAATAACGTCATAAGGGGTGAGCATCTAATCCCAGTAAGGAAAATACAAACAAGAGTTAGTCATATAATCATTTAATCAACATATCATAAGTTTCACAAGAGTCATAACAAATTTATTTATACTAATCATACAACATCATAAAACCCTAGGTCATATCATAGCCTAAGTCATAATCATAAATCATAATCTAAGTCATAGTTCATAGTCATAAGTAATAACCGTAACTATAGGTCATAGATCATAATAACAAGTCAGATATAATAAAAAGATAAGTGCTTATACAAGGGTGACAATTAAGCCCCGCACATAAGTCCGTCATACACTGGACATCAACTTAGGTCCGTCATAAAATTTTGGTAGTCGAGCCTGCCGGACATAAGTTCGTCATACATCATTGGACACCTTAGGTCCAGACACACTTACCCCTTTATTGTACCCGAAATATTATGTCATACAAAACATAAACTAGATCATAAACTAAACTACCTAATTTTCCTTACCAGAAAAAGTGGAATATTAGAGAGAAGAGCGGGATCGGACACTCCTAAAATCAAACATAAAGAAACCATAAGTCCTCTAGAGAAAAGAAGATGAATAAAAGATCTAAACCATTGGAATAAAGACTTACCAAATGCCTTAAGTTTCAAAGAAATTGAACTCCTTGGATAGATTAGAACTTCAATCTACATCTCAATACCGAGAACTCACTCTTTCTTACTTCCCAAGTGTTTATAAAAGCTTAGATTGGAAAACTTTTAACCCCAAAACCCTAGTGCTTCTCTCTATAATGAACTTAGCAGCCTGGCGGCACTGAACTGTGCTTGAAAGATGACGAAAAATGGCTGGGAGAAGTGTCCTATTTATAGAGTTAAAGGAGTGAAACTAACTCCTCTTAAAATGAATAAACAAATGATTAAAAATACATTTTTTGCTCAACAGATGCCTAGAACTTGGTCAAAAATGGTCACTGGAGCCGATATATCACCTGCACCACAATCCCGGGGGTCCAAGGTTTCGTTCGTGCGAAGTCGACGTGTTTTCCGTATCAATCATAGGTGATATATCGGCCCCTATAGCTGCGATATATCGACATACGCTGATATTTCAAATACGTTTCTGCACACTTTCAGCACACTTGAATTTGTTTAAACTACTTTGACTGAGTAAAACATGATCCTAATAGTTGACTGAAGGTTCTAGACTTATCCATGATTATTTTTATTCATTAAAATCCTTAAATCTTTAATAAACATATATGTAACAAATGTCACATTCTTAATTATTCTATTTAAACCTTAGGTTATAATAAATAATATTCTTAGGACTATCTTCATTAATCAAACCTTATGATAAAATTAATATTTCAAAACTATAGGCTAAACTTATAAAATCCATTACTAGCTCTACGATTTTTCAACTAAATAACGGCTTGAACTAATAACCATGAAAACTAAAATACTAAGCTACTACTACTATTACTACTACTATCTAGATAAGTAAAATTCTGAGATTCTACAAAAACCTCCACATTGTAGGAGTCAATTGATGAATCAAACGCCATGTAGGATGCCTGCAACAAGGAAGTCATATGGTTAGATTAAAGTGTTGAAAGAACAATGAGTAGTGGTGAAGTCTTCGTATATGTTATTTTTTTGGATGGGGAAATGTTTACTTGCATAGGTGGTTGAGTACATCTAATGTGGGACCCATATAGGTTCCCTGACAGAAATCTTAATGGAAATATTTTGCTCACCTAATACATGGAGTAAGTCCATTTAATTTTGAGAATAGTGTTGAACCCTACGAATAGGAGAAATGGCACATAATCAACTTTCTCTTAGTTGTAGTGGCTTGAGAGGTCATTACACTATACACATCATCTACGTGCGCACGACCATTAATTAGTTAAACTTTATCCATTATATAAGTCGTAGTGTTTTAAAAATTTACTAAGTGCAAGCATAAAAGCAAATTGTTTTGGGTCTCCCACTCATTACAATTCGTAGATCTAAGGAAACATCTTCTCACTAGAACCGGATGGCTTCCTTAAAGGAGTCAAATAAGGAGAATGAAGAATTGGGCACCTAGTATGCCTCAAACCATGCTAAACCTGTCACCGAAAGCTGGGATATTACCATCATGGATTATGTACTCTCTTACCCTAAAAATCTCACAGTTAAAGTGACAGAAATGGCGCCTAGTATGAAGTTGACCACCATCAGCCCTTATGCACATTATGAGAAACCTGTGGAGACCAAACCAGAAAAAGCAGAATCAATGGATGTTCCTGCTTTTATTGCGGAGCACGTACGCAAGTTCGACGAAGCTATGGAGAAGGAGAATGTGGCCAAAATGAAAATTTATCAGAAAGGATTAAAATGGTCCACTGTGAATACAATTCAGGATGCAATAGACACTATGTTTTTGTGTTTCCAGGAGTTGGAGGAGATCATGGACCTTGAACTTAATGTATGAGTGGTTTTATTAACCTATTACTTATACATATAATGTAGGTGGTTTGACTAGTTGGGTCCTGCCTTTTAAGATATTACTATGGGCATCATCTTTTGTGGTTCTCTATAGACAGGCTTAGTATAATCGGTCATATGTCGGTAGAGTTTATCATTTTGAATATGGTCATTTTCAGTAAGAGTGGATGTTCTAATAAAGTGACCAACTCTGTTATTATGTAGAATGGGAATATAGATATATATTGTACAACCTTTTTAGTAAAAAAATCCTTTCCAAATTTATCATTGCAATGCCATTTGATGTTAAAAGGCTTAATACTTATTACTTCAAAATTAATTTAAGAATTTACTTGACAAAATGTGTCTAGGAAAAAGATTGTGAATTCAACATGTTTTGTATATTGAGCATGTAAGTTTTTTTGATGATGCTAAGTAATTAAACTAATTCATTGCGGAACATTACAAGAGTAGTCCATAACAAAAACTACTACAAATCTCTAATGTTATTTTTTACGACTTTAAAAAAAATTATGTGGAGAAATTGGAGTTTTGTTTCATTTTTATAATGTTAAGATGAGTAAATAACCACTAACTAGTTATGAGAAATTGGATTATTATTTTGTTTGCCAAAATGCTTATTTTCTTTGTTTGGTGCCCTTTATTTTGTTCTAACTTTCATTTTTGTTTCGGATATGCAATATATGTGACACTAAGATTAATTCAATGTTTATTTAACCAAAAGAGATTACAAATGGTAGAATGCTTGGTGTTATTTTGGTAATGTATTTCATAATTACATTAATTAGATTTTTAATAGTTAAAAATATATGGTTGAATGTTTACCATTAGTCTTTTTTATCAA
Source organism: Humulus lupulus (assembly GCF_963169125.1). Taxonomy (NCBI): domain Eukaryota; kingdom Viridiplantae; phylum Streptophyta; class Magnoliopsida; order Rosales; family Cannabaceae; genus Humulus; species Humulus lupulus. The sequence goes on from NC_084795.1 coordinate 213,969,330, forward strand.
TGTATTTGAGTATACTATTAATTAGATGGTTTAATATTTAGTATTAATTATATTTTCTAATATATTTGACATTAAGATTAAGCAGATGTGAGTATTTAGCAATAATAAAGAGTTATTATATTTGTGAAAAATATATTTTTTTAAAACCATACTCCTTCTCGATAGTATAATACTATTTATTTGGAAGTTAATTTCTTAATGACATATTTTCGTATTACTCGAAAATTTGGTGATTGATTACGTCTGGAATACCTCAACTTCAACTAAGGATTCCATAACTACTACCTTCGAGTGTGAGCATCGTTGATCAACACCATTCGAGGTCTTTTCACCACTAAAATTAAAAGTCGGCAAACAAATCGAGACCTATTAATCTTATATATGTACCTACACTTAAGATCAGATGAACCTGAGCGAACTAAGTTTCTTAAGTATAAGTCGAAAAATACAAACTTTCTCTCTCTAAGTTCTCTCAGAAAATGCCCAAAGAATGCCCCAGGTAAATTCATACCTGGTCGGGTATATCATTCCCTGACTAGGTTAAACCATCATCACGGTCAATGTTCTTTCTGACCAGTGATATGACCACTTTGTAGGTCATTTTCTAACCTTTGCACTACCCTTGGTTGACACATTTATTAACCATTAATTTTCCACTTGGTAGCCATGAGTTGCAATCTGTCACCTGGACTTCCCTTGGTTGACACATTTATTAACCATTAATGCTCCACATGGTAGCCATGAGTTGCCATGTCATTAAAGTGCAATTTTGGGGATAACACCATTATATATGTATGTAATTTGATAATTTATAATTAATTAATAGTAATGGAGATAAAATGAAGGGTTTTTTTTTTCAGTTGCGGTCCTCATTCTTTACTCTTTGTAATACTTAGATCCCAAAATGTTATTTTGTATCAGTTACGTCCCCAACCTTTTCAAATCGTATCATTTAGGTCCCTAAAAGTTATTTTTGTTTCATTTTTCTTTGAAAGTACATAAAAAAATACAAAACAAATGGTGAAATTATTATTAAAATATTCATGCATTTAATTTATGATAATAACAAACATGACATGAGAAAAAAATATTTTCATGGCATTTTTTTTAAAATATTTAATATTTTTATAAATTAAATTAATGTTTTATTAAAAAAAATATTCTTACCTACATTGTTATTTTATAATTAATATTAACAACCATATTATCTCGATTATTTTGATATTATCAATTTTTATTATGTTTATGCTTTTTTATTTCATACATTTTTTTAAAACTTAATAATAGTGTATATAAAGTTATTTATGTGCATATATATACATGATTAGTTATAAGTTGCATTAAAGAAAAAATTTACAAAATAAAAAAAAATATTTACTTTATAAATATTGATAATCTCGTGATAGTTCAGTTATTAATATTAAAAATTTATAGGCAATAATTTTTTTAATGAAATATTAATTAAATTTATAAAATGATTAAATATTTTTTAAAATGTCATGAAAATATATTTTTTTCAATGTCATGTTTGATATTGTCATAAATTAAGTGATCCAATTTTTTTTAAGATTGATTCACCATTTTTTATATTTTATTTATGTATTTTGAAAGAAAAAAGAAATAAAAATAGCATTTAGGGACCTAAATGATACGATTTGAAAAGATTGGGGACCTAACTGATACAAAATTAACTTTTGGGACCCAAGTATTACAAAGTATAAAAAATGAGGACTGCAGCTGAAAAAAACTCTAAAATGAATAACAAAAATTAATTAAATTAGTTAAGAAATACACTAAGGTCATATTCCCTAGCCAAAAATTAAAAAAGTATTATCATATATAAACTTGTACAAATAATTAACAAAATACCATGTTATTGAACTTAATTAATAACCATGATACTATACATAAAATTAAAAAGGAAAGAACACTGTGTAGTACAACAGAACTTATATAATAAAATTTGAAACTTGATAAATAACGCCATGTTATGTTCATATAATAATATAAGTAAATAATTTGCTTTCTCTAAATTATTATACAATACTTGATGTTTAACCTTCCACCTTGCAGCGATGTGTTGCTATGAAAAACTTTAACTTTATAGAAAGATGGCCTTCTTTTATGGGAAAGGGTAGGGGTAAAAAAAGGGTGCGTGGGTATTTTTACATATTTTCACCTAAAGTTTGAAATCTAGCCGTCCTTTTGTAGAAACAAATGATGTTATAGTTATAATTGATTGAGGGACTCAGTCATTGAAAAACAACAGAGGATTTACAAAATTGCCCATATTTTGAATTATATTTCATTTTAAAAACTAAATTATGAAAAAAATTATAATGTACATGGGGCAGGGCTAGCATGGGGGGTCATTGTTAGGATTGATGTCGTAAAATCATGTAAAGACATTTTATTGAATTAAATAAAAACAACAATTTTATTATATTTGAATATTATAATTATTGTTTGAACTAATTATATGGTAATATCAAAAAATTCCTTATTCATTCAAGAGAATATGATCTTGTATTAGTACGAAAGAATTAAAATCATTTATAATGAGTAAAATAGTCAGTAACATATTAAAGTAAGGAATCTTTAATGAATGGTTAGTAGTGTGGTTTACTAAGCATACGGAATGCAAGTGATCTAGATTTAGATTACTGATGTAGATAGACATCTTAGTAAATGTGTTGTATATAATAGAGATTATATAGGACATGACTGATAATAATTAATTATCATTATAAACTTGTCGTTTGACATAAAAATTTGATTCTTATCATAATAGATGATCATTTGTAGATCAGTCATGAATGGCTGGGAAAACGAATTATAATAATGGAATCGATACTTTCCTAACGGATTGAAAATTGGTTCCCTAGAGGGTTAATTTTGGAACTGAATAGTTATTGAGCTTAAATCTATAATCTCATTATAGATTAATCATTCGCTAGTGAATTAATGATACCTAACGATCAAGATGTAATAACCAAGGTTATTATTTTCTTATAAGCTCCTTAAATATGATCTTAGGTTAGATTTGGTTATGACTTGAGTTGTGGAATAAAGATTGCATTAAGCTAAAATTATTTAAGTTATGATTTTATGACTTAGAAATAATTATAGTTTGGGTAATAATAATTATTTTAGCATATGATTAAATTAGTGTATAGTTTTTTTAAGTATTTAAATGCACATGATATTTGATATATTAAGAAGTGAACATGTGGCATTAAACTAAGACCAAGTATTATAATTAAAATGAAAACCAAAATAGCTTAGTCTTAGGCTTGGCTAAAAAAAAAAAGGATTTGATTTTTTAAAAAATTTTAAGGATAGGCAAGATTAGATCTATTTGAATTAAGTGATGATGTGTCAAGAAGAGTTAGATAAGTAAATGCAGTTTTCGTAACTTTAGGGTGCGATAACTTTGGGCCTAGTTTTGACCTATTTATATTACGATTTTGGAAAAATAGTACTTCTAAATTCTAGCATAGGAATTGTGAGCTTGGAAAGGACGATCTCTATAAAGTTACATGTTAAGACCGAAACAAACCAAGGTAGCGAGCTCATGATGATTAGTCGATCTCGAAGGTATATGGGTCATGTTCGAGGTCGATAATCTAGTGTGAATACGGTTACTGTTTGAAAATCCCTATATTTGGGGAATTTGTTGTAATCTGTTAATAAATCTTGAATGTCAAGGGATATTATATATTTAAACGCTTTTAATTGTATTTGAATAATAACTTCTTGAAATGTGGAGAGATATTCTGTAAACCACTCTATTATAGACTGGAGAAATTCATTTGTAAAAAAAAAATTGGAACTGGGAATACTCTGTTGAATTGCTTTCTAAAAGCTTTGAGAGAATTCCATAGATGAATACTACCGACTCGTGTACTAGGCAGATTTTAACTACTGAACCACGTAAAAAATTGCGTGTTTCTTATTTATTTTTCTGATTTTTTGTTTAGTGCTCTTCATTTTCTAAGTTGATGAAAAACGGCGTCAATAGTTTGGTGCTTTCATTAAGAGCCTTTAAACAAGATGTTAGCCTACATAATAAAAAAACCTCCTGAATCATCAATGGCGGCTGCAAACAATCCCAGCACTGGTGGAAGAACATTGCCCAAAATACTAGAGGAGCAAACTCCTTGTACCAAAGGCTATCCACGATGACCTGGAAAACAGCCCATGGCTGACCTAGGCCCTGAAGAGAGGAGTGATTCATCTGATTCTCAGGGGCCACCTACTCCCAGTCATGATGAGGATCTGTACTACAATCCTGAAAGGTATGTTCCTATCATGGAACATGAAAATGGCCAACTGCGCAAATAGTTGGCAGAGGCGACAAAGCACAATGAGGAATTAGCCAGGTAGGCTACTGTAGCCCAAGCACCTCCTTGGAGACCTAGAGGACGTTCCCTTGGGAGCACGGCTGCTAGGAGGGTGGAACAAGCAACATAGTAGGATCAGCCAAGCCCCGGACAAACACCCGGGCTGAGGGTACTGACAACCCAACTACGGAGTTGTCAACAGGGACTAGTAATAATCGAGCTCCTCTAGTATCTCGAAATTCGAATCCCGAGGCTGCAAGAAACAACCCCGGAACCTGTCCGGGCAAGCTCTGAGCCATCTAGGCCCAACAGTGGGAGACAGCCACCATCGCCCATAAGGCATCCACCGTCACCAATAAGGCACCCCTCACCAGTTTGAGAGGTCCCACAACCTGCACCACGGAGACCGTCTCGCAGTGGCAGTCGGGACAGAAATTGATAGGCTAGGCCTTGACAAGGAAATGAAAGGGAGGCTACCCGAGAGCACAGATCTCCTCAACCTTCAGGGAGCCAAATTTCAAGATCACAATCTGTTGGGGTAAGGAGACAAGTAGGGGACCCACCTCGTAATCATCGAGACTCACAGCCAGAAAGGCCTGCAAGCTTCGCAATCAAGATCTCGGATTACACTCGGTCTGTGAGGATTTATAATACTGAACCTAGACATACAGAAAATCAAGGTAATCATCCTGATCTGGGGGATCACCTGAACCATAACCAGGGACGAGATAATCCCCTGAACCATGATCTGCGAGACCATCTGAACGGTTGTAAACAGTCGGCATATAACCCTATGTCGAGACAAGGAGCTTGAGTTTTTATTAACGATAACCAGCTCCCTCCAGGTCATGCTCAGGCTTGACCCCCAGTGGATCTGTTCTGAAAAGGGCATTCAGGCTTCTGCAAGACAAGCAGAGCAAAGATAAGGCTAAAGAGTCTGATGAGGAGCTTAAGCCTTTTGCCCTGCATATTTCTAACACCCTATTTCTGCAAGGATTCAGAACACCTCACGTAGCACCATTCGATGGAAACTCAGATTCATACAGTCATCTAAGCACCTTTAATACCATCATGCGAGTTAGCAATATTGGCTACGAGCTCAGATGTATGCTATTTCTAGCTACTCTTATGAGACCAGCAAAAAACTGGTTTGAAAAGTTTCGAAGACATTCGATCTCGTCCTAGGATCAATTAGCAAGAGAATTTAAAAAGCAATTCAAGGCTATGGTTGGTGTCAGCCCGAAGTCTCATTCCTGAACAATGTCCGTCAACAGCAAGAGGAGACACTAAAGTGTTGCCTTATAAGGTTTAACATAGAAGTGGCTCGAGCCTGAAATTTCAATGATAGTGGCTACTTGATGGCTGTTAGAGCTGGTATTTTACCAGGGAGTCCCCTCTGGGAAGATTTACAAAGAAAACCCATTAGGTCACTAACTGAGTTCAATTGGAGGGCCCAGAGGTTCGTCAATGTAGAAGAGGCGAGGTTAGCATTAAACCTGACCTCTCAGCCCATAACTACAACGACGAACGTTAACTCTTCCTCAACCTCGACAGCCCCATCAACTTAAAAAATCTACGGGGATAACCCTTCTAAAAGAAAGAAGAATGAAGGGAATAACCCCGATGCTGATGGAGGGAAAAAGAAGAAAGGAGATAGATACTTCTCCATTTACAGAGTGTATTCCCAGCTCAACGAGAGTTTGGAAAACATATTTCTAGCCAATGAAAATCAGGTCCCATTCAAACGACCTGACCTTATGCAGAATTAAAAGGCAAAAAGGGACTCAAATAAATACTGTAGATTCCATAGAGACATCAAACACACAACTGATGAATGTCGACAACTGAAGGATGAGATCGAAGGCTTGATCTCGAGAGGATATCTTGGACAGTATGTTAGATACCAAAATTCCAACTAAGCCTCAACAAGTTAGAGGGCAGCAGTTGCACAACGTGCCCAACATAATAACTCCCAAGTTCGGGATAATGAGCGACCCCCTCCGATTGATGGAGAGGAGGTAGTAACCATCTCGTGGGACCTCATATTGCAGATTAGCGTATGATTTCCCAAAAGAGATATGTTAATGAGCTCAAGACTGAAGGTGGTTCCCCCTACGAACCCAAACCACGAGCTCCAAAGCAGTAGAGGTTTGAGACTCAGCCCATCACATTTACTGAAAAGGACACGTCACATGTCCAATTTCCTCACAACGACCCCCTGGTCATTACTCTCTAGCTCGCGAACAAGAGGGTACGCCGAGTCCTGATTGATAACGGGAGCTCGGTGAATATACTTTACAAGGCCACTCTAGAAAAGATGGGCCTCACACCTCGCGATTTGAAAGCATGTGCAACGACGTTGTACAGTTTTTTAGGAGAAGGGATTGCCTGTACGGGATCCATTTAACTCCCCGTGACCTTAGGAGACTATCCAGTCTCGGTAACCAAGATGATGGAGTTCGTGGTATGGGACACCTTGTCAGCATACAACATACTGCTCGGGAGACCTGCCCTGATTGGGTTAGGAGCAGTATCGTCTGTCAGGCACTTGGCCATCAAGTTCCCAACTTCTAGTGGCATCAAGACGTTGAGGGAGACCAGCTAGCAAGAAGGGAGTGCTACAACATTTCCATGAGAGGAAACAATCAAAAAAGTGCGCAGACACGTATAGTTGTTAAGGAGATGGATGAACCCGTCTTTGAGAAAGATGAGGAGATCAACCCCAGAGTAGAAGAAAGGGCCAATCTCAAACCTCTGGAAGAGCTCGAAGAAGTGGCGCTCGAGGAAATGGATGCCATGAAGGTGGTAAAAGTTGGTAAGAATCTTTTTGAAAAGGCAAGATAGCAATTAATTTTCTTCTTGAAAGGAAACCAGGGCGTGTTTGCATGGTCACACTTGGACATGGTAGGAATCAATCCAAATGTTATAAGCCATACACTAAACATTGACAAGAGCTTCCCCCCGAAGCAGCAAAAACGAAGGCTCCTGGACGATGACATAAAGGAGGACCTCAAAGAAGAAGTCGATAGGTTAAAAGCAAATCGATTCATACGAGATGCCTTTTATCTAGATTGGATCGCCAATCCAGTGTTGGTCCCAAAGCCCAACGGCAAATGGCGAACCCGTATCGACTACTCAGATCTTAACAAGTCATGCTCGAAAGACTGTTTCCTCTTACCTCAGATAGATCAACTCGTAGACGCCACTGCAGGTCACGATGTCATGTCATTCATGGACGCTTATTCTGGATATAACTAGATTTCCATGCATGCGCTGGACCAAGAGCATACATGCTTTGTAACCAATAAAAGGTTGTATTGCTACAACGTCATGCCATTCGGACTCAAAAACGTTAGAGGCACATACCAAAGGCTAGTGAATAGATGTTTGCTAAATAGATAGGAAATATCATGGAAGTTTATGTGGAGGATAAGTTAGTCAAATCTAAGCATAACGATAACCACGTGGATGATCTCGCAGAGTGTTTTACTATACTTCGGAAATACAACATGAAACTTAACCCAAAAAGTGCTCATTTCGAGTGTCTTCGGGTTAGTTCCTTGGATTTATAGTAAATGTATGGGAAATAGAGGTTACTCCAGACAAGATTAAGGCATTAATAGATATGCCCTCACCTAAAAAACATAAGGATGCCCAGAGCTTAACTAGACGAATGGTAGGCTTAAGTAGGTTTATCTCGAAATCTACAGACCGATGAATTCCATTCTTTAATCTCTTAAGAGGGGGGAAAAAGTTTGAGTGGTCGGAAGAGTGCGAGCTTGCATTTCAAAATATTAAGAAACACCTCGTCGAACCACCAATCTTGTCCAAACCTATCACAGGAGAGATTTTGTATCTGTACCGCACTACAACCGAGCACGCCATTAGTGCAGTGCTAGTACAGGAGGATAAGAAAGTACAAAAACCAGTGTACTAGGTTAGAAAAAGACTATTGGGGGCAGAATCGAGATACCCATTAATGGAAAAACTGGCTCCAAGCGTGATACACGCATCTCGAAAGCTCCGACCTTACTTCCAAGCACCTCCTATTCATGTGCTGACTAACCAGCCATTGTGACAATTTTTGTCCAAGCCAGAAGCGTCCAGAAAATTGTTAAAGTGGGCTGTCTAACTCGGGCAATTCAAGATCACATATCACCCAAGAACGACTATTAAAGGATAAGTTCTGGCGGATTTTATTGTCGAATGTATTGGGATCTCAAATGACGAAGTTGTAACCCCAGTCGTCAAGCTGTGGAAACTTTATGTCGATGGATCCTCTAATGAAAATGGATCAGGGGCAGGCATCATATTAATTACTCCGAAAGGGAATCGATTCCACTCCCCTTTAAGGTTCGGCTTCGAAGCATCAAACAACGAGGCTGAATACGAGGCATTGCTAGCAAAACTTCGAATAGCCAGAGAGCTCAAAGCAAAGGCTATACATTGCTATAGTGACTCGCAACTAGTGGTTAACCATGTCCTGGGAGAATATCAAGCTTGTCTCATAAAAATGGCCGCATACCTGGAGAAAGCAAAAACTGCACTCGGACAGTTTGAATTCTATGCTGTAGAGCATGTCCCTCGAGAGAAAATTCAAATGCAGACACATTGGCCAGGCTCGCCACAACTAACATGGCCAATACACTAAATGTGTTACAATAGAGTTTCTACCGACCCCATGTATTAGGGAGCTTGACAAAGAAGACGTATGTGTTATTGACTCGCAACCAACCCGGATGACCTCAATTGTTGACTACCTCGAAACTGAAAGTCTCCCAGCAGACTGAAACGAGGCAAGAAAAATGATGTATCACATCCTAAGGTACACTATTGTGGAAGGGAAGTTGTATAGAAGAGGGTAATCTATGCCATTACTCCGATGTGTAACTCCACCTGAGGCAATGAAAATTTTGGAAGAAATCCATGAAGAATTTTGTAGAGATCACACTGGGGGGCATAGTCCATCCAAATAGGTGATAAGACAGGGGTATTAGTGGCCCATAGTTAAGGCATACTTGCTCGAATATGTCAAATGATGTGATAAATGTCAACGATTTTCCTCAATTCCACGAGCTCCACCTACCGAAATCACCATGATGAGCTCCCCGTGGCCATTCGCAGTATGGGGAATTGACCTGATAGGCTTATTACAAATGGGAAAAGGTGGAGTAAGGTACGTTGTGGTCGCAATCGACTATTTCACAAAATGGACCAAAGCTGAGCCCTTGGCCACTATTACCTTGAAAAAAAGTCTTAGACATCATTGAAAAAAATATCTTCTGCCGATATGGGATGCCCAGAAAAATAGCATTAGACAATAGCTCCCTGTTCGACAGTGATCTTTTTACCTAATTCTGCAAAAAAAACGGCCAGGTCAAAGCGGTCAATAAAACCTTAAAAAGCTCCATAAAGAAAAGGTTAGAGGAGGGAAAGGGAAAGTGGCCCAAGGAGTTGCCACAAGTCTTGTGGGCTTATAGAACCACAACACAGACTTCAACAGGGCATTCTCCCTTCTCCATAGCTTATCGATGCGAGGCCATGTTTCCCGTTGAGGTCAAAATCCCAACAATACTGCGCCATGCATACAATCAGGCCTTGAACCAATCTCAACTCGAAGAAAGTCTAGACCTCATTGAAGAAAGACGAGATGAAGCCCAATTGTAAAATGTTGTATACCAGCAACGAGCTACTAGATTCTTCAACAATAGGGTTCGAGATAGAAAATGCTGATTGGGATACCTAGTGCTAAGGCATGTATATTTAGCTACATGAGACCCGTCTGCAAGGGTTCTTGGACCTAATTGGGAAGGACCGTACCAGATTGAGTCTATCATTCGACCTGGAGTGTACAAACTGGCTAGGTTTAACGGAGAATTGGTTCCACGAGCTTGGAATGGCGAACATCTACGACCTTATTATCAGTAAAGTAGGAATGATGTTTTCATTGGAACCAAGCATGTTTATTTTTTCTGCTTTTTAACAATAAAACTCTCAGTTTTGGTCAAAAGTTGTATTCTCTTTTAATGTTATATTTTTTGCAAACCCTCTTAATTTAATAACCTATGATCACACTCATAGGATATCAAGGGGGGCATAAGTGGTATATGATTCATACCATAGGTTTGAAAAAATAAATAACATGTTTGGATCATTATCCCGACATGAAAGTTTATAAGTGTACAAACGAGATAAAAATGTCTGGATCGTTAACCCGACATGAAAGTTTATAAGTGTACAGACGAGTTAAAACTGTCTGAACTTAACACGACTTTAAAATTTATAAGTGTGTGGATTATAAACCAAACACGAGCTAAATTAGTTTAGAACAAACCAGCCTAATTGACAGTAAAAAAGTTGGAATTTAAGATAAACAAACTGCGAAATAAGTCGATTACAAGGCTGGAAAGTTTTGCAAATAAGTCTTGACTTTGTAATCTCAAAGATATACTCGAGGATGAGAAAAAGGGATTGGGAAAGCAAGATATAACTAATCTACTAAAATTACATGCCAATTAAGTACTTTTTAGTACATGGTGAAAAGTAAGGTTCGACCTTGACAGTAACAAAGTCGAACATGGATACTTTGAATAAGCAGGGCATGAATGCATTGAAATTCGAGCTTAAATCTAATAGATGTATTTGTACAAATAAACAAATATAAAAGCAAGTCTTGAATATAACATTCTAGAAATATTTTGACCCACAAATGTAAAGCATAATATTAAGGCAAAAGCTGAAATAAACAAATATAAAAGCAAGTCTTTAATATAACATACTCGAAATATTTCGACCCAAGAATGTAAAGCATAATATTAAGGCCAAAAGCTGAAAGTAAAATCCAATGCATATAGATTTTCGAGCTAGAAAATTGTATGCATAAAGATTAAAGTTACTATTTAATAAAAATAGCTCTAAATCGAGCTATATATTGTCTTCACCCCAAGGGCACATATATATAGAAAGATAGTTACAAAAGTATAATGGGACGCAGCCCATGATCTTACCTTCACGAAGTAGCCGCCTCCCTACATGAAATGTCGGGTACCTCCACCGTCTCCTCAGTCTCGAGCTTGGCCTCCTCTTCCTCAACTCGAGCGTGGCATTTGTCAACAAACTCGGCCTCTAAGTTGTCTAAGAAGCTGGTATCGACATCAGGATTGTTCACCCAGATTCTATACATCGCAATATCTACGGTGTGATCTTTCTTGGTCTTGAACTCCTCAAGAAGGTGGGCCTTCTCACCTTCGATTAACTCAAAGGTCACCTTCTTTTCTTCCTCCAACTTGGAATTTAGCTCTTGAAGTTCATTAACCATGGAGACTTTCTCCTTGATCTCAGAATTCTTGGCCTTGACTTCTTTCAAGGTCACCGTCATTGTTGATTCAAGGTTAGAAACCTTCTTGGCAGTCTCTAGGGCAGCCTCCAGCTTCAACTCAAGTTCAGACACCTGCAGCTTTGCTGCGTTGAGCTCGTCTGCGAGCTTTAGCTGGAGGTCCTTAGCTTCTTGAGCATGTACCTTGCTCACAGCCACCTCGTTGTTCAACTTAAAGTTGTGGTGAACAAATGCAGTGAATGTCTGTACACAAAAATGAATATGAGTTACTAAACATGAGATGTAAGTCAGTATAACAAAGTTTTAGTACAAATGACTTACCGAGGTTAGAAGCTCTCCACCCTTATCGAAGATGGTATTGGCATCGCGACAGGAGGTGAGGAACTCCCATTGAGGGGCGCTAAGGTTGCTGGGATTTTGGCCAACGCGGGACAAAACATCCGATCCTAGATTGACTCCATGCGACCCAGCTGCATTGTCTAGCACATACTCTGGGACGTGGGTTGAGATCGACCCAAGTCGTTCCAGTGTGGGGTCTTGTCTCTTTTTGGAAGTAAAAGACATTTGTTATTTCTATGAATAAATAAATACAATGGTTGATTATTGTTATATATGGATTATTAAATTATTGAATGAATAATTTTTTAAATATCAAAAAAATTCCATATTCAATATTGAGGATGTGATCTTGTATTAGTATGAGAGAATTAAAATCCCATGAATGAATAAAAATAGTCAACAACAACAAATTAAATTTAAGGAATTCTTTAATTGGGGTTGTAAGTACGTTTTGCTGAGTATCATGATGATACAAATAATCTAGATTTGAATCATTGATGTGGTAAGACATCTCGGTAAAGGTGCTTTATATAATATGATTACACATGACATGGACCGATATGAATAAAAGTCTTTATCCAAAAACCATTTAATAATAAAGACTTGTAATTCATATCAATACTGATGATCATTTATAGATCAACTTAAATCTTGAGTGTTCATGTTTATGAAATCTTTTGATTCATTCGTTAAGGTCTCTTCATAGAATGAGGCTAATGACTTTTGTTTTGGAGATATAATATCATGGATGGCTGGGAACATGTATCAACAATACATAATCTAATCTTTCCTAATGGATTGTATATTAGTTCCCTTAAGGGTTAATTCTGGAACTGAATGATTTTGAGCTCAAATCTATAATTAGATTATAGGTTAATTATTCACTAGTGAATTAATGGTACTTAAGGAATAAGAAGTAAATTAGAAATGTAAAATGGTAATTCTTCCATTCTAATTTATGAACTAATTAATTAGAGGGTTGAACTATTGTAAGATTGTTATATCAATGGATGACTTAGAATAAGATTTCTGTAAAAGTATATCTATAACATAAAGAGTGCAATTCTAAATTTATAGTGGAGAAATATCAGAATTAATAAATTAACTATTATAATTAAAGAGTTTAATTATTTAGTTTCAATTTATTGAAGCTTAATGTTATAGGTCCATGGTCCCCGAAATGGCTCAAACAAACACTTACAAAGGTAAATACAAATATGGGCAAAAGAACTTATTTGATAAGTAAAAGGTTTTTTCTATACACCAAACATAATTATTCTATAATTATGTGTAATTAATTAATTATTTGATTTAACAAAAATATAATTAATTTTGAATTAATTTATTTTTGGGAATTTTAGTATTTAAATAATAATAAAAATTGGGAAAAATCACATGCCTTCCCTGGCATGTGGTACACATGTAGCTCAATGCCCAGTCATTATGCTACACGCATAAGAAGCTCTTGGTAGTTTATTGGTTCCACAATTTTAGTTATTTAATATTAAATAAATAATGAGATATTGTAATATGATTAAAATATTATTATTTAAACATAATCTGATAACTGATTAGTTATTTTCAAATTGATTAAAATAACTAATATTTTATTTTTAATATATTAGATATATTAAGTATAGGATATCCATTTTTTAGAACGATACTTTTCAGGGATAGAAAATATATCGTGAAATCTCTCTGAGAGAAAGAGAATAGTGATATAAGAATAGGTCACTATTCTTCACAAACTTAGGTCCAAACATTATCAGATCTCATGTGTTGAGAACATCTGATAAATAGATTTTTCCTATTATTTTGTATAGCGAACCCACACTCGTTCTTAGTGTGCTGAGAACATTTTGGAAGATCTTGGTGTGAGATCTCAAGGATTTTTTCCATACAAAAAGATAGAAGCAAGGAAGGAGTTGATATAATTTTCTATTCATATCTTTGATTCAATATATATATATGTATGTGAAGAAGTAGATCTAGAAATCTTGTGGATTAAATTAACCATTTTGATTATTGTTCCGCTACGTATAATCTCTGATTTGATCTATAAAAACCAACAGGACGCCCCCCTCTTTGAGACGCCCTTTGTCGTTTGCTTGCCCTGGCCACCGAAGGACTGTTGAGCACGCTGTTGAGATTAGAGTCCATGTCACCTGAAAAAAACACAAGTCATACTTTCGTTATCGAGCTAAGGTTACTAAAAGAAACAAGACCAAGGATGAAAGAAAGCTAACTGGTACACTTGACTTAGCTTGAGCTCGGCGACCAGGAAATTCCCCTATCTTCTAAGGACACTGGGGGAGTCCTATTCTATATGTAGGGGATAGCCTCGAAAGGTCTCTATACATGATGGTTCCATACTGAACAAAAACCCCATCCCAAACCTCATTCAGACTATGCATGGTTTGATACTGACCTATCCAGTTATCAAACGTACACACTTTATAATCTACCGATGACCACACATAAAAATTATCCATAGGATCTTAAAAAAGGTTAATACATCGGGTTTGTGCTTAAGCATAGAAGGAGACACATGGAGGAGCTGAGAATAACTTTACCTCCATCACCCAAGCTTGGTAAGGCTTTGTCTTGGGCTTCGTTGCCCGAGGCAGGCCGATCGTGTTGGTGGGGCGTAGGGGCATGAGCCTGCGAGCTCAAAGACCTCCGCCTGGGGGGGGGAGTCTGTCACTTGGAAGCGACACATGGTCCCACCTCAATTACTTGCAGTAAGTCGAGTCATTTGTAGACTTGCCTTCCTATAAGAGGCCGAAGGCTCGGAGCTGGTCTTCGTGGAGAAGGTAGGACATGGATCTCCGACCATAGGGCAGTTAGAGAAGGGTTGCCCTATTCTCCACCATCATTTCTGATGGGGTGAGGCAGTGGTAATTGGCTGTAGGAACAACTAAGTGTCAATATTCCGAGCCTAACTATTTAAGTAAAAAAGGGGGGGGGGGGGGGGGATAAGTGTGTTAAGATACTTACGGATACATTGAAAAGAGTAAAATCTGGAAAGGGCGAGACCGTCTGTCCAGAAGAAGGCGAGCTTGAAATTATGGGTATGATTCGGCATATCCTCGAAGATTATTTTTTTTCCTTCGGGCAGCTCGATAAATAATAAAAGCCAACCCCTCCACGAGCTCAAGATGGGTTGCTTTTGAGACAAAGTAGATATAATATCTCTTGAGGCGAAGGTCCTTCCCACTTTAGCTCGTGGTATAGCGACTTGAGGGCTGATAATACCCTGAAGGAATTAGTCTGGAGCTAGAATAGGGCTTGAATTATGATTTCAGGGGTAGCAAAGCCTCTGCCCTCATATGCTCGTGACTCCACGCGGTGAGCTTGATTTTTCTATTGAGATTTCCATCTCTCGGGGCAAAGCAACTCTGTTCGTTCGATGCAGCTGGCCGACACATCATGGTGCAAGAAGATTTGAGTCCATGGTAAGCCATCATCTCAGATATCTGGCTGGTAGAAGTGACTATGCTCCAATAGTGCTCAGCCTCGAAGAATTCCTTTTTCGAGGTGGGAATTGAAGTGGCTTAGGAGGTGGAAAGACGCTTTGAAGGATCTTCCATCAGTTTAAACGAAAGTGCACCAGGCCCAAAGGCAACAGTGACTTTGAGCTTGGGATCTAGTAGAACTGGTCTGATTTCAGGGTCCAGATCTTGATAAACTGTGACTCTGAGTATTTTCTATTTCTCTCATCTACCTCGTCTATATGGCATCGAAACTAATCTCGGATATCTTCTTGCTCGCATATCAGACGCTGGTTTCATGTGAAGGGTGATTCAGGACTGGGAGTTGATGGGGAGTAAGGCATAGCGAGCTCGGGCCCCCACCGAGTCTTAGAGTGTTGCGACATTTAACAACAAAGAAAATGGTGAGGACCCAGTATATAGGAAATCACAAAGAAAGTATAATTTTGACGATTTGTGCTCGAAAGTTCGAGATCACAAAATTACCTCAATCGAGATTGAAGTCTCGAAAGGGTAAGATGAATTCGAGCTTCGAGTGTGTACCCACACAAGAGAGTGGGGAAGTGGATACAAGTTTCAAGGAATCCTGGATGTTCAGGGATAAAGCAGACGGTTACCCAAAAATGTGATATTTTTGGGATTTGTACAGTTAAAGCCCTAAATCAAAAACCTTATTTCTTGGCTTTCACGAAACGCTACTCCTAATAAAAATGCCCCCATTATTGCATTTTTTGCACTAAAAGAATATGGGTTGAAAAACCGTGATTTCAAAATCATCGAATTTAAAATTTTACAAAACTAGAGAAATATGTAAAAATGCATGAAAATTATTAAAATCAAAGAAAGGGTGAAAAACAAAACAGAAACTTACACACAAAAGCTTACGGATATAGAGAAATCATTGATTGGAATATTGGTTGCAAGGACCTCACAGTGTCGAATGTGCTAGAAGTGGATTGTTTCGTTGGTTTAGAGAACATGCAAAGGGTTTTTTTTTTAGCTCTGGTTTGCTCTGTGCGAGGTTTTCTTTCTGAAAATGTAAAAGTAAAAGTGAGGAAGATGAAGTGGATATATTTATAAACCCCAGGGGAGGTCAAAGGTTGAACAAATTTTGACCATCAGTTTGATTCGGAGAATGATCTAACGGATGGGGTATAAATGTGCTAATGGCAGCTAAAAGGCGATACGAAAAGACATGAGCAGACATAAAAGGTACTCAAGTACTTTGAGTGTGCAACCCTTGGCTGAAACGTGTCCATACATGAATATAATACTAATAAAAAAGTGTTATGCTAGACTATTATATTGGGCATGAAAAAAGGGCGGTAATATACACCATCCCGCCACTTTGCCTTTTTTTTTCATTCCTGACAACTGAAAATTTGTGAGACCCGCCACTTAGCCTTTTTTTTCATTCCTGAGACCAGAAAATTTGTGAGACCCGAGAGACCCTTCCACCAAATCCTAATTTCGTTTTGCTTCTCCCAGTCGTCGAGCCTGATCGACTCGACTCTTTTCCCTGCCCCCGGCCTCTCACTTCGTTTCGTTCTTCTTCTGTATCGTCGCTTGAATGAAGACACCCGATCGGCCCGACTTTCTCAAATGTCCACCGCCGGCACTTCTCCTTTCCGGGTCTGGATTTTTTGCGTCGTTTCAGTCGTTGTGGTCGAAGGGGAAGAAAGAAATGAATGAATGTTCTTTTTGGAAAATGTAGAATAATACACCTACCGAGACGAAAGCCAAAGGTGAGTCACCCGAGAGACCTGAAAATTCCTTTCATTCAATTACATGGGTTTTTTTTTAAAATTATTTGGAGAGAAAAATAAAAAATTAATGTTGCTCAAAACCCATATTTTGTTTTTCTTAATCTGCATTTTTCACTCTGAGATCAAGCTTTGTGAAATTTCATTTAACCATTATAATAAGTTAGCATCATTAAGAAGATAATGGATTTGCAATATGTATTTTCTCAATATTAATTTAGCTAACTGTGAATTATGCTCTTTGGAATGGTGTCAGGCTATTGTCTCTTGAAGATGCCTACTTTGAGGACCCAGTTAGAGCTGTCATTGAAAATATGCTATTAAAATTCCATGTGCTTGGAGAAGGGTATGCCCCTAAACATTTGTTTTTTTTCTTTATAAATGTGTCAAATGCATTAGAGAAAATATTTGTTTCTTTTCTCTAAAAAATAATAAAGTTTATTAGAGGAAAATAGAGAGCTAATGTTTGTTGTTTGTATATGTGTCAATGTAGAATTATTGGTCAAACTGCTTTAAATGGGAAGTACCAATGGATTCAAGCTGATGGGCCAAGTGAGGAATTGAATTCTTTCAGATCTACTGAAAATAAACACACATTTCAGGTATTTCTTCTTTCTTTTTCAGTTTTTAGAGTAGAAATCACATACATATGTTGAATTTTTTGAAGTTAGAATTCTTGTTATGTTTGCTTATTTTGTGAATTTTCTTTCACTCTACAGGATGATTCTGAGGTTTGCTATCAGTTTTCCTCTGGAATAAAGGTACAATTAATTTCTTTTTGAGTACTTTAATTGAGATTAGTATGGTAGAAACTTGTCAAAGTTGTTCAATTCTAGCTCACAACTCAGAATTATTAACAATCAAACTCACTTTGCAGACTATTGTGGTAGTACCGGTTGAACCACGAGGACTAGTACTGTTTGGATCTACTGAGAAGGTTAGATCACTTCTATGAATATTTATGCTTAACCGTTCGATTAGTGTTCTGTGATTGAGCTGTTAATTGATTAATGCTCTGCCATTGTTGTTACTGCTGCAGATATCTGAAAGATTGGACTTTGTGGATCAAACAATGAGGCTCTTTTAGGAAACCAAAAATCTTGATGTGTTTAGCACATTGGAAAATGCTAATTCATATGAAAAAGTAGAAACCTATTACATAAATGGATTGTTTGCTTCCTTAATCTCATCCCAAAATTCGAGTAACGAGTTCACTCCAGTTTTTGGTGATGACAATTACAAACAGTTGGCGGAAAATAATTGCTCTGCATTGAACTCTAATCAATGCTCGCCTTCTGTATCTGATATTCATTGCAAAAAATGAAGTTATTAGTCTGTTTTTCTATTTGAGTTCAAATTATATTTTCTGTTTTTGTCATACAGTTATTTTTTTCCCATTTTCTATCTTAATTTTTTTTGGCGTTATTAAAGATGAACTCCTTCTATATGGAATCTGTGAAGCTGTTGATGGAGAGAAGGATCCTCATTGCTTGTTGCTAGCATTTGACATCATTCGTGCACTGATTCAACTATTTCTAGATCCTAATGGGCCGCTAGAAAATTTTTCTAGAGAGCTTTTTGAAACTTTGAGCAGTTACTTTCCCCTTCATTTTACTCATGTATGCAAACCTTACCCTCACTATACATGCGAATTTATTATTTATTTATTGAAAAAAAATTCTAAGCAAGCTTTTCCCTTTTGGTTTTCTTTTGTTTCTTTGGTTAGTATTCAGATCATGCGATGAATGCTATCATTGATTATGATGTGCTATCCTTTTTGTTTTTGTACTTATTTTCACATGTTTTTCTTCTTAACGTTATCCATCCAAAAGGAGAGGACACTGCTGTCAACAGAGATGATCTTGCAAGGGCTCTAATGGTATGCCGTAATTGAATGTGATGCTCCATTGTTATAGTATTTGTAGGTGTTGAATTTATCTATGCTCTTTGTTATGATCTTCCAGTTACCAAAATTTATCATTCTAACAATGGAGTACTTGTAATGCCCATGGTAACCATGCCGTAATTGGCATAAAGCACTTGTAAATTTCATGGTATAGTCTATCACATAAAATGGAAAATTATCTTTTTTTTTTTTTTTTGGCATTCTCTTATCTGATTGAATTATAAATCATTCCTTAATATTTACACGTATAGTTCTATGGAATCTTTTTGCATGACCAGATTATCTTTATTTAGTTATTCTAATTTGTTCTTGCTGTGATTTCCCCCTTTCATGTTTCCAATTAGTGGTTTTCTCTATCTGGATTCCTATTGCAATATTATTCCTTAGTTTAGCATATGGGTACTGCCTTAGGGAATATAAAGTATATATGTGTATATATATGTATTTATATTGGAATTGGTGAGCACAATAAGAAATTTAATAGAAGTAGAAAACTGTTACAAGATGCATAGGTATTTCTTGTGAAGATGACTTATGAGTGTTTTTAATCAATTGAGTAATTTCCCTTTGGTGCTTGAACCAAATTTATCATAATTTTTATTTTTTTATTTTTTGATGATTTGAGCCTTGAGACAAGCTAGGAGGAGCACTTTTATACTTGCCATAAATTACAAGGGTTGTAAGAGCACGTTTATGCAAATAACCAAATTGTACTATTTTTTTGTTCTATAGGTAGCTTTCTCATAAACACCTCTTCTTGAGCCATATGTCATTCCCTTGCTTCTTGAAAAACTCTCTTCTTCTCTGCCATCCTAAATTTTGGAGCTCTATATCTCTGTGTGGAACTCCTTGCTGCATGTAGAGATTTGATTGTAGACTCTGGAGAACTTGCTCTATATTCTCTGCTCTACCCTTGTTGCAACTGCTAATGAAGCTGTTCATGATGTGGATATTTACTTTAGAGGTAATTGGTTTTATTTAAAGTACATATTTTGTCTGGTTAAACAAGTCACTGTTTTGATATGATAATGCCGTTTCTTGGCCCTTCTTTTGTAGCCCATTTTTTGTTTGTTTGTTTTTGTTTGGAGAAAATATAATTTGCACTTCAGTACTATTTTTCTATAAGTAATTTTAGAACCAATGTCATGAGAGTTACAAAGTAAACTTTTGTAATTCCTAGTATTTTTTTTCTCCTTTTAAGTTCTTATATGTATATTCTGTTTGAGTAACAATATGTAAATTTTTAATAGCATTGTTTTGCAGTAAAGTGCTTGCAGATTTTGGCTACATTTCCCGAAGGTCATTTACCGATATCAAAAAGTATATTCGAGAATATTTTGACATCACTTGTGTCAATTATCCTGGTGGATTTCAAACAGATGCTGTTATGGAAGCTTGCCGTGAAGGCATTAGTTCATATTGGCTCTTTCATCAGTAAATATAATGAGTTGGAGAAGGCACTGAGCTATACAAGTATTGTTGTTGAAAAAATTGTTTCATCACTGTCTAGTGATAAATTTACCCTGCCTTTTCCACTCAAACTGGAAGTGGTATCTGAACTAGGTGCAAGTGGATAGAATCATATGCTGATGATTGTTCAAGGGTTGGAAGGGGCTATATTTGCTAACCTTGATGATTTTTTAGTACGTAACTTTCCATCTAAGAGAGTATTTTCATTTAAAATTTTCCGAAGGGTTTGGAAGTTTATGGTTATTGATTCTATCTCATTCATTTATGTGGTTATTCTAATTGTTCACTGAACTCGCAACTTGTGTTTCGGTCCATGGGAATAAAAAGTCTACTGAATTAGCAATTCAACGTCTGCAATGCTATGCTGAAAAGGTTATTCCATGGTATGTATTCAGTCTAATGTTCCATGATATTAGTAGATTGCAGTGTATGTGTATGTGTGACATACACTTGCTCTTGTCCCAGTGTATGTGTGACACCAAGGCTCCGTTTACTAATTTAAATGAAAATAATTATCGAAGATGATAATCATTGGAAAGAATAGTTTAAGTAAAAACCCTTCTTGGACAAGAGCAAGGTGCATGCATATTTGATCTTTTTAAAAAGCCTTCTTGTGGCTGAAAATAATTTAAAGCTAATAGTCTCGAGTCAAGTGCCAATTAGAAATTTTTGTATGATTCTCTAATGAGATGTATAGTTGATTTACCTGATAGATCATTAGAAATGGACATTTGTTAAGACTCTTATTTTTTCTTTTTCCCAAAAAGCATGCTGAATAGTAAAATTCAATCTGCCAATTATGAGTTATGTGGATGATTTTGTGACAGAAAGGATTCTTTACAAAGGCTGTTGATTTAAAAGCTGAAAGCTTGTTTATTAGTTACTATAGAGAGATTACTGATAAGCTGCTGATCATTGTATGTACCTTGGCATTTGTTGGAATGTCAATTATAGTGCTTCCAATATGTCCTGGTTAGTATGAATCTTCTTGAAATTAGAATATGATGTTTGAATATTAAGAATTAACAGTTGGATAATTTTCTATTTTACTTGTTTCTTGGTTTGAGCATATAGTTAGTATTTTTTATTTTGTATAGATGTGATCTCAATCATTAGGCCAGAAGTAAATGAGCTGATCTTAACGTGGAGATAGTCCAATTCTCAGTCTCTTTAAATTAGTCACTGCTGCAATATTATCTAAGCCAGGGTGCCCAAATCCAACCTCTTTCAGCACCCTATGATTTTCCATTATGTCATATTTTATATATTTCTTTGAAGTAGAACCTGTTTTATGGTCTCTACAGAGATTTCTTTGTATTAATTAGAGTTTTCCAATTTTCTCAGGAAATCAAATCCTTGTTTCCTGCTGATTGCAATCCTTTGCAGGCCTGCTAAATTATTTAGTATTAAGCACTTCGACAAAACTTGAACTTAAATTTAGATGTTACTTTGAGAACCATTACATTGACTAAAACTTTGGTTGCTCAAAATATAGAGATGGTTGTTGCTTTTGATCCACTGATACTAATTCCTGGCTTGATTGATGTCCAGGCAATTGTTGTATTTGTAATCAGCATACATGCCTACGCTTATGAAAAAAGTGAAATGGAGGAGATCTCATTGGTTGCTCTCTCGGGATGTATTTGGTTGCAGGCTTTTGTTATGATATTAGAAACAAAGTAAGTTTCTCTATTAAGCATGCTTTGTTGATTCAAATTTGACTCTTCGTAAAGCCTTCTTGCTGCTTAATCTAACAAACACTGAAATGGTATTCTTACAACATTCAAATATTCTTTTTAGAATGCCCTGACTTGAAAGCTGCTTAGAACTACAGAGGAAAATTCGTATAATTTGGTGTTTTTATAGCTTCTTTCACTGCTGCAATTTTCAACTTTTATGTTGGATGACTAATTATAAACAATGTTTAGTAAACTCAAATTTTTGTGTTTGATTTTTAGTATCTAGCTTTTGTTCTGCTTCTACTTCTGGGGGTCTCTACTATTGGAGTACCAAGCTTGCTGGCCCAAAATGGTCACCATTTGCTTCATGGATAACTGGCTGGTATGTAATTAATATTCTTTTTCTAACTATTAACTTGGGAAAATGTCTTTCTTCAATTTTTTCTAGTTGATTGTTTATACTCTGGCTTGGAGCTTTTAGAGTTTCATTTGGGGTCTGAGACTGTAATGCCTGTACAGTACAAAGTCACCATTAGTAAGTATAGCACATACTTTAATCTTAGCACTAGACCTTATACATATATAATTTAGTTAAATCAGTTAGTTTAGTTAAGTTATTGAGAGTAATTTTGAGCTTAGTACTAGACCTTATATGCCTAAATTAGTATAGCACATAACGTTATGCATACAAGAAACAGATGGCAGAAAATGAAATAGATTTTCTTTTGCTTCTGGCTTGCAACTAAAGTTGAATGATTAAGCATAAAGTATGATTGAGTTCTTCTATATCATATATAGGCCTTTTCTTCAAAAATCATAAACTTGACACTAAAGCCAAGAGTTTAGAACGTAAACAGGAAACAGAAATTTAAGACATACCAGAAACCGTCTCCTCAAAACATCGATTCTTGTCATGTTTGATTTTTTATTTTATTGTTTTTCTTTATGATTTTGTTGTATAAGAAGTCAAAGTGTGATTCTGTTTTTATTCTTTAATTTTTTTGGATATATATTGTCAGAATTTAGAGTTCTGGAATCAATTCTTCCTCACATACTTTTTGATCATTGAGAATGATATATTTGTTATCTTGATACATTTCACAAGCCTTGTTTTAGGTTGCATGTTTTGTTGCTTCAGTCGTTGTTTTGCATGGTAGTACATCTTGCTATACCTTGCTGTTTCGTCAAGTTTTGGAGTTATTACAAATTTAATTTAAACTTTATATGCTTACAGATGGAAACTAGCTTAAGTCTTATGTTCTTAATAATAAAAGGACTTTTTTTTTACAATGTGCAGGTATATTGAGATGATTTCTTTGGAGCAATTCTTGGCAACATTTGTAGTTGAGGCCTTTAGAATGGAATAATGTATTTCACTAATTTTTGTATACATTTCTTGTTTTGTATTTAGTGATAAAGGAATCTGAATTGGGCATAAATTATGTTGTAATATGATTTCTTAAGCCTAGACTAGTAGACTAAATATTGTAATTACATTTGAGTGATTAATAAAAATCTATTTATGTTACCTTATTTGGCTTCAACTTTCATATTTGTTTTCCTAGTTTTGTGTAAGTAAAAAAAGATTATGTTTCTCTAAGCTAATATAACACATGTGTTATACTAAAGTGTAGTATAACACAAAAAATGTGTTATACTAAAGTGTCGTATAACATAAAAAAACTGTTATACTAAAGTATAGTATAACACAAAAAAAGTGTTATACTAAAGTGTAGTATAACACAAAAAAAGTGTTATATAATCGACTATAAATAACATAATTAAACACTTATCTATATATTAAAATAACACAGAAATTGTGTTATCATTGACAGTACAATAACACATCTGTATAACACTGATAAAGTGTTATGTAAAGTACCCTGACCTACGATAACATAGTCGGTCTTAACACATCAGAAAGTGTTATCGTATGTTTTGATAACACATTTTCGGTGTTGTTAAAATAATTTTTTCTTGTAGTGTAGGTGGCACGGTTTTCGAAAGTGGCAGTTCAGAAGTTTCATTCTCATAGGATTCGAACCAATACTTTTGAGGGGGAAAAATGTTACACCCAAATTTCGAGAATAGAAATTTTGATCTCGAAAATCAAACTCGCAAAGTGTAAGTTTGAAATAAGAAATTTCTTCATGTGATCAGCATTAATGAGAATTGAGTCTGACAGTCTCGCTCAGCATTAAAACGACGACGTTGGAAATGGTGAGCTCAGAACTATGCGGTCTCGAAGGTGTTTTAAGGTTACAAGTCAAACTCGAAGCTACAATTAGAGAAGGAGGTTCGAGCTTAGGCATTGTGAGCTCAGAAAGGACGATCTCGATAAAGTTACATGTTAAGACCGAAACAAACCGAGGTAGTGAGCTCATGATGATTAGTCAATCTCGAAGGTATATGGGCCATGTTCGAGGTCGATAATCTAGTGTGAATACGGTTACTGTTTGAAAATCCCTATATCTAGGGAATTTTTTGTAATTTGTTAATAAATCCCGAATGTCAAGGGATATTATATATTTAAACTCATTTAATTGTATTTATTTAAAATTTGAATAATAACTTCCCAAATAGTGGGGAGATATTCTGTAAACCAGTCTATAAATAGACTGGAGAAATTCATTTGTAAAAAAAAATTGAATTGGGAATACTCTGCTGAATTGCTTTCTAATAGCTTTGAGAGAATTCCGTAGTTGAATAATATCGACTCGTGGACTAGGCAGATTTTAACTACTGAACCACGTAAAAAATCGCGTGTTTCTTATTTATTTTTCTAATTTTGTTTTTAGTGCTCTTCATTTTCTAAGTTGACGAAAACAACATAAACTATATGACTTTATGAGGTTTAGAAAATTCTTGAAAGTATAGTTTTATTATACGGCTCTAATATAAATATCTTATGTTGTATTTAAGGTTGATTGGACGTTTTTATAGCAAGCAATCTCTTCTCTTTCTTTTTTCTATCCACAATCAAGGTAAGGAAAACAGGATAGATTGTATGTGTTATGCGATGTTTATATGCTATGTTATGTTTATGTATATATGTATGTATATGTTTTATGTTGTAGTCACTTGGGAAATATAGTTGCTTAGATAGCAAATAAATTCCAAGATTTTTATCATTATCGTAGATTAGAATTATAATTAAACCTACCTCGATTTGTAAACAGAGGACCTAGATTGTTTATCATATACTATTTTTTGATCTAACCTATCTCTATTAGTAGACAGAGGACCTAGATGGTTTTATCACATACTATGGTAATGTGTTAATGGCCATTAATATTGTAGTCCTATGTTTATATGATATACATTTTTACGTTATATGTTTTATAGTATATGTTTTTAGTCTTATTATTTATGTTATGTTTTAGTAGTGTTGACCCTAGATTTGGCCAATGACACGGAATACAGAATACGACAAGGAAAGAAATGACAATTAAGAGTTTAATCTAATGGTAAAGAAGAAACACCAACAATTTATAGTGGTTCGGCCCCAATGAATGGTAATGACCTACACCCACCTAGTGCTATTATTAATATTGAGTTCCAATGCTGTGATCAAAGAACTAGGGTTCTTTGAGTTTCACAAACCTTGGGATAATTACAACAAGACAATGGATTATCGCACTATAGGCTCTCTCTCTCAATATTTAGGAAAAAGATTCAAAGATCAAAAGTCCCCTCCTTGAGCTATTTCATGCATATTTATAGGCTCAAGGGGGGTTACATGGGCCATTGGGCCTTAACTCTCCTTAATATCCGTGTATCAAGGTAATAAAGATGAAATAATAAATGTAATTATTACAAGTTCACAATCTTATAAGGGAATAAACCAAATCAAACGACCAGCCTGGTCGTACCTAATAGTCAAGCTTGAAGAAGCAATCTGTAGCTAGTCAATAATCGAACATCACCACCTTATTTAAATTCTGCCATGTGTCATCCACGTGTGAGAAATACCTGCCATGTCTTAAGCAGCCGTTTTTGGGTAAACATTTTGCCCCCAAGTTTACTTTACTGCGACCAGCATAAAGTAAACTTAGGAAACTGACTCTTCGTTTACCCCACCAAATCTATCAGAGCCGCCCATGCTTTCTCGAAAAAAGTGATCAATCATGTCTAATCAAGTCTTTTCGGTTTCCCAAAAAATTGCCTGACGGCTATGCACTTCCCAATGTTCTTGTACTCGTTTTTTTCTCTGAACTTTTGAATGTTCTTGGCTGAAACTGTTTTGGGGTAAATGTGCATATTGATCGATGCTTGATAGGGAAGTGAAATAATGTTGTATAGGAGTTAGGAGTCAGTTTAGTAGTCGAGACTGTAGATTTTAGGTGTAAAATCAAAGTAAAAATTCGATTTTTAAGCTATTTGAAAAACTGGGGTTTTCCCACCCTTGCGGAGTCGAAAAAGTTTTCTCTTTGAAATTTTTTTTACTTCTGCCTTTTAATCTGTTTCTCAAACTGCTCGTAAGAGACTTAGTGTTTTTGCTAGAATGCTACTCGCCGTATAAAATCTTAACTTGTATACGCGAGCAACCTTATTCCAACTCTCAACATAAGCTTTTAGGCTTTAAGTTCTCATCTCTCCCCTTTTTCTGTTCGCAGCTTTTCATGCAAGATCCATGGGTAGGTGAGAGACCTATCAACAATGACTTGCTAGCCCAATTTCTCAAAGATGAGGAGCAACCATCGTTACTTATACCTGAAATTCCCTTTTCTCGAGCCACCTCAAACACTCCATCGACCCTCCTTCGAAATATGGGTTGAGCAAAAACTAAAGCCCAGAAAATGAAACCTTCCAATCCTTCAAATCAGCCTGCTCCTCTGGCTGAAATTCCCTCGACCTGTGGTCGAGAAAGAAATATCCCCGACCTTAGCAACCAAACCCATGCTCAACTTCGAAACGCCATTCAACCAAATGTTGAATGGTATGTCGCCCCTTTTAGCCGAGTAACGGTTAGAATGATTGCGAATTACATTAAAAAATACGGACTTCCTGGGGTAACCCTAGTCCAACCCACCAAAGACCAACGGGCGAATTTTCCTGGAGGCACCTTCAGCGCCTGGTCGAGGTATCACATCGTGGCAGGAGCGATCCTGCCTCTTCATCCTTTATTCCAAGGAGTGGCCAACTATTTCGGGGTCGCTCCTTTTCAAATAACCCCTAATGGATATAGAATGCTTTCGGCACTATATATCCTTTATAGCCATAAGAAATGGCATGTCCCCACACCACACAAGGTCAACTATCTGTTCGACCTAAAATCCAACCCTAACCAGGAAAACAAGGGGTTCTTCCACTTCTATCACCAAGAAACGTCCCGTACATTCCTGAGTGACACAACCTTTATTTCCAATGTGGGAAGATACCACCTTGAGTACTTCCTGACTACGGACATGGTTGCTAACAACCTGGCCTTCACCCAAGGAGGTAATACTTTAACACCCCTAGTCGTTTATTTTTCTTTAATTTTTCCAGCATTTTCCGTAGATTTTTAGCGCCTTTCAGGCCCATGGCTGCGACCAGTTCCCAGACAATACATGGAAATCCGATCAGCCCTCTTGCCCAGTATGGCTGACGTGGAGAAGAGCATCAAGCATCTGGTTACAGAGGCTAATCTTAGGCTGGTCGGGCTTTTGGCACCTCACCATGATGTGAGGGAGTTAACAGCGGGAAGTGCCACTAGCGAGGAGATTCCCGAGCAGCACCTAGACATGTCACAACCTCAAAGGAGGAGGACGACTGGAGTGACAATCAGGGAACCCTCCAGCATCCTGCGAGCTACCGCTCCCCCTGCCCCACAAGGAAAGGGAAAAAAGAAAGCCACCGAACCTCCCACTCCCATCGACGAATCTTCAGATGAGAACGATACTGATCTTTCGCTCTTAGATAGTTTGCCAATTCCCTGTCATTTGTTTGACGGGGATGGTAACTTTAAGTATACTCCAAACTTAAGTTCAGATTTCTTCCAGGCAGTAAGTAGTTCAGTAAGTAATGTAGCGACCAGTAGTTGTAGCACGGGTACTTTACTTATAAGAAATTTAGTTCCATCTATATATCTTGTCTCACTGCTCGTATTTTTTCTTTTTGTGCAGATGTGTTCGAACATTACAAGGCTGCAGTTGCTTCCTCAGGCAGGAAGAAAGACAGCAAGAGGTCTCAGGGGGAGAGCAGTAAAACTGCCTCAAAGAAGGCCCGAACTGAGGACCCTCCATCCACTGTTCCTTCGAAGGAAAACATGCCACCTCTTTCTCCACTCGAGCAGCCGGCCTCAACGCCTCCGGTCGACCAGAATTCCACTCCTCCAACACTTGTCGACAAACACCCCACTCCTCAAGACCCTACCTGCCAAACACACCACACTCAGCCCACTCATCACGAAGGCTCCCTGTCCAGCTCCGTGGTCAACTCTGCCAGGGAGAGAATATACAAGCTCTCCAAACACAAATGCAGTCAAGAGGCCATTGACGGCACCATCTCCATGGAGACTGACCAGATACTCAATCGAGGTCTGAATGAGATAGTCAGCGTAAGTTACTTTCTTATGCTGAATAATTTTCTTTTGATTTTCTGCCATTGCCTTACCATTTTCATATGATTGTAGGGATTGCTGACCATGGTTGCTGGTTGGTGCTGTGCGGGTGCGATGGTGTCCAGACCAAAAATTTTGACACCAGGCTTACTGAGGCTAGGAAAGCACTTGAAGGGAAAAATGTTGACCTGCTCGAGAAGACCAATGAGCTGTCCAAGCAGAACGGTGAGCTGCTCAAGAAAAATGTGGAGCTGTCCAAGAAGAATGAGGAACTGCTCGAGCAAAAAGCCACTTTGACCGAGGAGATGTTGGAGAGTCTGGATGCCTTGAAGAAAGCCAATGAAGACAAAGAAAATTCAGGGAAAGTGCCAAACTCAACTACCAACGATCCAAACAGCTTGAGCTCGATTTGATTGCGAGCAGGCAGGAGACGGAGGAGCTGGAGCTTGAGGAACTTGAGGCCAAGAACTTGGAGAAGTACAAGGAAGCCACCCATCTTTGCTTTTACGAGTTTTGGAAGCACAACCGGAAGGCTGACCTCAGCTACCTATCAGATCGCTTGAGGCGAGCTCTAATGTCCCAGTGTGCAATTCGCCTGGAGGAAGAAGAGAGGGCTATAGTTCCTGCTTCCCCATAGATCTCCCTGGCAACGAGGATAGATGGTGCATACAATGAAGCTGGCACAACTGTTGACCAGGATGCTCCTCAAGACCCTCTAGCCTCTTAGTCTTCTTCCTTTCTATCTTTTAATCTTTTGACTACACGACTTACAAGTCGTGATGTAAAAACACTTTTATTTTCTAGTTAAAATTTTATTGCTGCATGGGCAGATTTTACTTTTAATTGAACAATTACATTCGAGTAGTAACTGCTCGCGGTGTAAAAGGTTTCCTCAAGATATTATAATATTTGCATTTTATTATAACATCTGTTTGCATGACCGAACTTAGCATAGTACTTTGGTTTGATTTAACAAAAAACAAATTTTTGAAAAATACTCTGAGTACCCTAGCATGCATTCACTTGTTTTTCTCACGTGTCTACATACCTTTCGATATGCTTTGCTTACTAGATGCCTAATATGACCCCCAAGTGAGTGAGGAGCTTTAGGTCCTTAGTCACTTGCCTTGACCAAAACCTTTTCAAACATTACTGCTCGGAGTAAAGGAATAGAAACGATAATATAGCAAAACAACACACGTAATGAGCAAATACTTGTAATAAATACAATAATTGGCAAGATGATTGGCTGCGCACAGTCCCTTATATTTCTCGTAATAAATGGACAAAACGTGCTGTACGAGTGATCAATAAGATCTTACACTTATAAGCGATTAGTCACTTAAAATGACCAACTGTAATGCCCTACTGCGTTAGAGCTGTTACTGAGTGAGTTTAAAGTGTGCAACTAACTCGCTAATCGAGGTTTTAGGACAAAAGTGTAATGAAAACATAATTAGAGTCAAAAACTTGAAAATAAACCTTTCATTAGAAATTATAAGACATATAACATTTGGGATCCCAAAATCACTATTTAGAAATATTTACAATTCAAAATCTAGTTAAAGTCGACTAAACGACAAAATTCAGGTTTTTTTGTACAAGTATCTTCCAAAACACCCCTGGTCGTGACAACCAGACAGACCGGACATGTACGCGCCGCTCATCCCGCTTGCCATACTCAAGGTTGGTCGACTCTCCCTTTGCCTTTACCTGCACCACATAGCACCTGTGAGCCGACGCCCAGAAAGATAACCCTCACAAACAAATGATAAACGCATATCAAACACTTAATATAAACTCAAGCCAACAACAGGTCATACAAGTACGGCCATGTCGTGCCAGGCTCTTTACCAGGCCCTAGGTGTGCGGTCTACACCGTAAGGATATCCCAGGTATCCCTTAGGGTCTCACCCTGGCAACTCGCACTCCACGTGCTAAACACTGCTCCCGGCCCCTTGTCGTTCTCGGCCTTCTTCGTTCCCGGCCTTCGCCGTTTTCGGCCATCGCCATTCCATCATTAATACATACACATAATATACTAAACAAGAATCATAACACACATAAATTCAATCAAAGGACCATGCCCCACAACACACTCAAATAGGGCCGAGCCCTGCAACACAAGCTCTACGGGAACAGTAGTTTTCTTACCTGTGTTCCGAGCTTTCTAAGCACTGATGTCCTGAGCATAGTTTCCTAGTCCGGGCCTCGCTGAAACCTTAGTCACACACACATTGACAATATCCACCCATCAAGCTCTAATCTATTAAATACTTCAAGCCACAATTCTAATCTCCAGGGCATTGAATTCTATCAATCCGGGTGATAAAATCCATCCCGAGCCTTAACTAGTGCATCCCCGAGCCTAAAACCTTTTAAAAACCCAAAAGTACCTTAAGCGTCGCGGCCCTAGGGACTCATGCCGTGGCCCCAAGCTCAACCCAAGGCCTTGCCTCAAAATAGCCCACACGCGTCGCGGCCCTTCCTAAAGGGCGTCACGACGTGCCTACATTTCCAAGGGCCCCAAGTTCTATGGGACCGTGACTCAGCAAGAACAGCGTCGCGGCCCGACCCTTCGGGCCCAAAAAAACACACTATTTTCACCTCAAAAACCACTCCAATTATCCCCAGAGTTAAGCCAACATTCCAAACTAGTTATCACAAAGATTAGACTATTGATTCAACAGCCAAACCTAACAGAAACTCATGCCAAAACCCTTAGAAAGGTCGAGGTTGAATCTTCATCCCTCCAACATGCAAAACTCTAAAATTCAACCTAAATCCAGCTACAAATCAATACAACTCAACATATTAAGAAGCTTACCTTGCACATAATTGAATTCACAACTCAGTTTCCCTAAGCTCCAAGCTTCCAAGACTCTAGCTTGATTCCTAGCTTCAATTCCTTAGCTTTGGCTGGTTTTTGTCCAAGATGTTACTAGGCCTTCAAGAGAATAGGAAAAAATAGAGCAAATGAGAGGTAGTGGGTCGGTTTAGAGGAAGTCTAGGGGTTTCCTTTATTTTTTTTATTTAACTTAAATCTATGTGGTTACCTTAAGGCTCGGGGTACAAAAAACGTCCCCGAGGGCAAAATGGTAAATTTTCCACAATATTCCCTCCAAGACATTCTAACCTCAAATATATCTCCAAATATTTATTTCTGTAACCCAATAACCCCATTAAGACATCTGATACCCGTAATACCCCTCGACCCGCCTTGGGTCAGATTCTCAACCCCATTGTGACTTTCTTACCAACAGCTCCTTAGAACTGTCTCGGATCGTGCTGCACAGATATATCTCAAACATATCACATTTATCACATTTATGCCCTCGACAGGCTAAAATCTTAAACATACCCCTAATATCCCAAACGGGGCCCACATGCGTATTTAATTCAACTAAACATGCATCACTATCACATATTCGCATAAATTCACATATTATAACAATAGTTCACTTATTGCCCTCCAGGCACACTGATCAAGGCACTAAGCCTTATTAGCAAATTTAGGTCGTTACAACTATCCCCTCGTTACGGAGATTTTGTGCTCGAAATTACCTGAATAACTCGGGATACCGCTCTCGCATCTCAGATTCCAATTCCCATGTCGCCTCCTCAACCTTGTTGTTCGTCCACAGCACTTTCACCAGGGCGATGGTCTTGCTCAGCAAGACTTTATCCTTCCGGTTGAGAATCTGAACTAGTTTCTCCTCATAAGACAAATCTTGATCCAGCTACAAATTTTCATAACTTAAAACATGTGTCGAATCTGATACATACTTTCGGAGCATGGACACGTGAAACACGTTATGGAGCCCTGATAAGGCTGGAGGCATTGTCAACTTGTAAGCTACCTCTCCAACCCGTTCCAGAATCTCAAAAGGGGCCAACAAACCTAGGGCTTAACTTGCCCCGAACACCAAACCGTCTCACTCCCTTCAAGGGTGAAACCCTAAGAAACACATGGTCAGCAACCTGGAACTCCATACTCCTGCGTTTCAGATCTCAATAACTCTTCTGGCGACTCTGGGAGGCAAGCATTCGAGCTCTAATCTTCTCAACTGCCTCATTGGTCCTCTGAACCATCCTAGGACCTAGATACCTCCTCTCACCTGTCTCATCCTAATGGATAGGTGATCTGCACTTCCTCCCATAAAGCATCTCATATGGAGCCACTCCGATAGTCGCCTGATAGCTGTTGTTGTATGAGAACTCAATCAAAGGAAGATTCTTACTCCAAGATCCCCCAAAATCTAGCACATAGGCTCATAGCATGTCCTCTAGTATCTGAATTGTCATCTCAGTCTATCCATCCGTCTGAGGATGATAAGCAGTACTAAACCGTAACTGTGTGCCCATAGCCTTCTGCAGACTTTCCCAGAACTTGGAAGTAAAGGTGGGGTCCCTGTCAGCACTATCGACCTTGGTGCCCCTTGTAGTCGAACAATCTCCTTCACATATATCTTAGCATACTGCTCCACAGTATAAGTCATCTTGGCTGGAAAAAAGTGGGTGGACTTGGTATACCTATCCACAATCACCCACACCAAATCATACTGTCCCACGATATTTGGCAACCAAACCACAAAGTCCATGGCGACATCCTCCCACTTCCACTCTGGAATCCCTAGAGGCTGCATCAACCCTCCTGGCCTCTGATGTTCAGCCTTGACCTGCTGACAAGTTAGACACTTGGCCACATAATCCACCACATCCCTCTTCATGCCTGACCACCAGTACAAAGCTCTCAGGTCTTGGTACATCTTCGTACCCAGATGCAAGGAATAGGGAGTGGTATGCAGTTCATCCAGAATCTCTCGCCGGATATCTGCATCCATCGGAACATAGATCCGACCCTTATACTTCAGTAACCCCATCTCCGAAATAGAAAAGTCCTTGGCCGCTCCAACCAAGACGTTGTCCCTGTAACCCCTCAACTAGGAATCATTCTCCTGAGCCACCTTGATCCTCTCAAGGAGCGTAGACTGAAGAGTGATGTTCGCTAACCGACCAACCACCAACTCTATACCCGCTCTAGTCATCTCCTCTGCTAGCTCCTCGGATATTTGTCTCGAACTGTATAGCTGTCCTGGGCCCTTTCGGCTCAATGCATCGGCAACTACATTAGCCTTTCCAGGATGGTATAGGATATCACAATCGTAATCCTTAACCAACTCCAACCACCATCTCTGACGCATATTCAGATCCTTCTGAGTGAAGAAATACTTCAAACTCTTATGATCAATGTATATCTCGCACTTCTCACCATATAAATAATGTCTACAAATCTTAAGTGCGAATACCACCGCTGCCAATTCTAGATCATGCGTGGGATATCTCTGCTCATACTCCTTCAACTGTCTCGATGGGTAGGCTATGACCTTCCCAGCTTGCATCAACATACACCCCAAACCCTAAGTGGAAGCATCACAATAAACCACGAACTTCTCATTGTCCGTTGGCAGACTCAACACTGGCGCTGTGATCAGTCGCCGCTTTAACCCTTTGAAACTGTTCTCATATCTGTCTATCCAGACATACTTTGTCTTCTTCTTTGTCAATTCTGTCATCGACGTAGCTATTCTAGAGAACCCCTCAACAAACCGCCGGTAATATCTTGCCAATCCTAGAAAACTCCTCACTTCAGGAACACTACTTGGTCTAGGCCAGTCTCTGACTGCTTCAATCTTATTTGGGTCAACCAGAATCCCCTCCTTACTGACGATATGACCCAGAAATGTAACTTGTGGTAACTAGAACTCGCACTTGCTGAACTTAGCATATAAATTTTTCTCCCTTAATCGCTGTAAAACCAACCGCAGATGCTGCTCGTGCTCTGTCTCTGACTGTGAATATACTAGAATATCGTCGATGAACACAATCACGAACTTGTCTAAATAATCCTTGAAAACCATATTCATCATGTCCATAAAAGTTGCTGGGGCATTGGTTAATCCAAAGGACATTACCAGTACCTCGTGCGGAAAGCAGTCTTTGGTATGTCCTCCTCTTTGATCCTTAACTGATGGTAACCTGACCGGAGATCTATCTTAGAGAACACTGTCTTTCCCTGCAGCTGATCAAACAAATCATCAATCCTAGGCAGTGGGTACTTATTCTTGATGGTTAACTTATTCAGCTCCCTATAATCAATACACATCCTGAGGGATCCATCCTTCTTCTTAACAAACAACACCGGAGCACCCCACGGAGAGAAACTCGGTCTGATGAACCCCAAATCCAGTAGCTCTTGCAAATGGATCTTTAACTCCTTCAACTCTGCTGGAGCCATTCGGTAAGGTGTCTTGGATATTGGCTCAGCTCTTGGTACACACTCTATGACAAAATCAATCTCCCGCTGCGGCGGCAGCCCTTTCAAATCTACTGGAAATAAATATGGGAACTCACATACCAATCTGGTCTCCCTCGGTCCAACTGACACAACCTTAGAGGTATCCACAACACTCGCTAGGAATCCTATGCAACCTCCCTGCATCAGGTCCCTAGTCTTTAATGCCAAAATCATAGGTACCCGCGGTCCACCAGCTGTTCCCACAAACACAAAGGGTACCTCCCCTGCTGGCTCAAAAGTCACCATCTTGTGGTTACAGTCAATTGTCGCCCCATACTTTGATAACCAATCCATCCCTAGGATCATATCGAAGTCATCCATCGCAAGCTCAATCAAGTCAGCAAATAATTCCCTACCATCTACCTCTACTGGTAAAGTTCTAATCCACCTCCTAGAGACTACCAGTTCCCCAGTCGGCAATAAAGTCTGAAAACCCCAAGCATACAGAACACTAGGTCTACACAATTGATCTATCACTCTAGCCGACATAAATGAATGGGTAGCCCCCGAGTCAAATAATGTAGTATAAGAAAAACCAGCACTAGAGATCTGACCTGTCACAACTGAGGGGCTAGCCTCCGCCTCAGTCTGAGTCAAAGTGAACACCCTGGTAGGAGCGAGATTGTCCCCCTGCTTCGGCTCCTCCTTCCTGGCTTGAGGGCAGTCCTTCTTCAGATGATTGGCATTCCAATAGATAAAGCAGGCCCTAATCCTACACTCACTCTGATGTCATCGCTTGCACCGAGGACACACTGGGAAACTCCTCCAGTTGTCACTTCCGCCGTGACTGCCACTAAGACCACCCCATGCCCTCCTATCAGAACTGGGGGGAACAAAGGAATCTGGGGCATTTCTCTTCTGCTCACCGGAGCCACCACCCCGGCTGGATCCAATAAACGGAGGCACTGTCCTTCTGGCATCGGGCCTAACAGCGCTCTCTCTCCAAATCTGGTCCTCGGCCCCCTCAGCTATAAGGGCCTTGTCTACCACCTGAGCGTAGGTAGTAGTCTCTGGATCCAAAGTGATCTTTACATCATGGGCGATCAAAACATTCAATCCCCGTACAAACCTGTCCATTCTCGCCATATCTGTCAGCACTAGATCTGGCGCAAACTTTGCCAAACGATCAAACTTCAGAGAATACTCTGTCATGGTCATCCGGTTATGAGTTAGGTTGATAAACTCATCAACCTTCGTAGCCCGGATTGCCACACTATAATATTTCTCATTGAAAATGTTCCTAAACTCTTCCCAGGTCATAACGGTCACATTCCTCCTCTGGACCACCACATCCCACCAGATGCGGGCATCCTCTCTGAACATGTAGTTTGCACAAGCGACCCTCTCGCTCCCCTCAACCCTCATGAAATCAAGAATGGAGGAGATCATATTCATCCGCTACTCTGCCCGTAGTGGGTCTGGTCCACCCTCAAAGGTGCGAGGATGTTGTTTTCTGAACCGCTCATATAAGGGCAACCACTTATTCTCCACTACAGGTTGAACTGGCACTGGTGCCATAACCTACTGAATCAGCAACCCTGTAACCTGTGGAGGGGCCTGCTGCCTCAGCTGGCGAAGTTCTTCCTCTGTTCGTTGCAGCCTTACTTCCATTTCGGCAAACATCTGCTGCCAATTCTGTGGGGCAGGTGGAGGGTCCTGACCCTGGTTATCATCTTCGGCCTGATTGTCATGGTGTCTAGATGATTGACGAGGCATCTCAACAAATATGCCTGCAACCAATGACGCCGCTCATCAGGCATGATAACAACATCCAAAACCACCTCCCAATCACATCATTCATCCATAAGCAACAATCCACATAACACTCAAATAACATATAACACACGACAGGCCATTCCCTGACATCATGCATACATTAAACCATTGATCATGCTCTATATCAAATAAGCAGGCAAACAGGGCATTTAAGCAAATATTTCAACATAATGGTCAGTCATACCAACCAACCCTGAGTCGAGCTTGCAATTGACAGCGACCGTACATGTTTGGTCATTTGCTAGAAACCATAAACCTTGGCTCGCTCTGATACTAAGTTGTAACGCCCTACTGCCTTAGAGCCGTTACTGAGTGAGTTTAAAATGTGAAACTAACTCGCTAATCGAGGTTTTAGGACAAAAGTGTAATTAAAACATAATCAGAATCATAAAGTTGAAAATAAACCTTTCATTAGAAATTATAAGACATATAACGTTTGGGATCCGAAAATCACTATTTAGAAATATTTACAATTCAAAATCTAGTTAGAGTCAACTAAATGACAAAATTCATGTTTTTTTGTACAAGCATATTCCAAAACACTCCTGGCCGTGACAACTAGACAGACCGGACATGTACGCGCCGCTCATCCTGCTCGCCATACTCAAGGTTGGTCAACTCTCCCTTTATCTTTACCTGCACCACAGAGCACCTCTGAGCCGAAGCCCAGCAAGAAAACCCTCACAAACAGATGATAAACGCATATCAAACACTTAATATAAACTCAAGCCAACACCAGGTCATACAAGTACGGCCATGCCATCCCAAGTGCTTTATCCGACCCTGGGTGCGTGGTCTACACCGTAAGGATATCCCAGGTATCCCTTGGGGTCTCAACTTGCACTCCACTTGGTAAACGCTGCTCCCGGCCCTTTGGTGTTCTTGGCGTTCACCGTTCCCGACCTTCACCGTTTTCGCCAATCGCCATTCCATCATTAATAGAAACACATAATATACTAAACAAGCATCATAACACACATAAATTCAATCAAAGGGCCATGCCCCGAAACACAGTCAAATAGGGCCGAGCCCTACAACACAAGCTCTATGGGAATAGTAGTTTTCTTACCTGTGTCCCGAGCATTCTAAGCACCTATGTCCCGAGCATAGTTTCCTAGTCTGAGCCTCGCCGAAACCCTAGTCACAACACATTAACAATATCCACCCATCAAGCTCTAATCAATTAAAAACTTCAAGCCACAATTATAATCTCCAGGGCATTGAATTTTATCAATCTGGGTGATAAAATCCATCCCGAGCCTTAACTAGTGAATCCCTGCGCCTAAAATCTCTTAAAAACTCAAAAGTACCTTAAGCGTCGCGGCTCTAGGGACTCATGCTGCGGCCCCCAGCTCAACCCGAGGACTTGCCTCAAAATAGCCCACATGCGCCACGGCCTTTCCTAAAGGGTGCCGCGGTGCGCCTACATTTCCAGGCACCCCAAGTTCTATGGGGCCACGGCTCAGTAAGAACAGCGTCGTGATCCAACCCCTCGAGCCCAAAAAAACACACTATTTTCACCTCAAAAACCAGTTCAATTATCCCCAGAGTTAAGCCAGCATTCCAAACTTGTTATCACAAACATTATACTATTGATTCAATAGCCAAACCAAACAGAAACTCAGGCCAAAATCCTTAGAAAGATTGAGGTTGAATCTTCATCACTCCAACATGCAAAACTCTAAAATTCAACCTAAAACCAACTGCAAATTAAAACAACTCAACATATTAAGAAACTTACCTTGTATAGAATTGAATCCACAACTCAGTTTCCCTAAGCTCCAAGCTTCCAAGACTCTAGCTTGATTCCTAGCTTCGATTCCTTTGCTTTGGCTGGTTTTTCTCCAAGATGTTACTAGGCCTTCAAGAGTATAGGAAAAAATAGAGAAAATGAGAGGGAGTGGGTCAGTTTAGAGGAAGTCTAGGGGTTTCCTTTATTTTGATTTATTTAACATAAATCTATGTGGTTACCTCATGGCTCGGGGTACCAAAAACGTCCCCGAGGGAAAAATGGTAAATTTTCCCCAATATTCCCTCCAAGACATTCTAACCTCAAATATATCTCCAAATATTTATTTCCGTAACCAAATAACCCCATTAAGACATCTGATACCCGTAATACCCTTCGACCCGACCCGGGTCGGATTCTCAACCCCGTTGTGATTTTCTGACCAATAAGCCAAAGAAAATGGAATATGGCCTGTTGCTGGTTGGTGGGAAGTACTGTACGACCAAAGGACTTCAGGCAATTATTTTGGCCATGCCCCCTTAGCTTCAGAGTATCCTTTAACGTTTTATTGACAGCTTCGACTTATCCATTTTCTTGGGGATGATTGACTAAAGAAAAGTACTTGATAATCCCATGCCGTTCGAAAATTCCGTGAATAAATCACTATCAAACTGCGTGCCGTTATCTGAGATGATTTTCCTTGGCAATCCATAGCGAAAAACGATGTTTTTAACCACAAAATCAAGCACCTTCTTGGTTGTTATGGTTGCGATTGGCTCGGCTTCAGCCCATTTAGTGAAGTAATCGACAGCAACCACAACATACTTAACGCTGCCCTTTCCTGTGGGCTAAGATCCAATTAAATCTATACCCCACACTGTAAACGCCCACAGACTTTGCATATCTTTCAGTTCATTAAGGGCTGCTCGCAGGATTTTGGAGAACCTCTAGTCCTTGTTGCACCTCCGTACAAATTTCATTGAGTCTTCATTCATTGTTGCCCAGAAATACCCTTGCCTCAGTATCTTTTTTTACAAACTTTGCCCCCCGGGGTGGTCCCCGCAAAAGCCTTCGTGTGCCTCTTTCATCAATTACTTGGCCTTCTCTTTTGAAATATATCTAAGGAGTGGCATTGAGTATCCCCTTCGGTACAAGATTCCATCAACCAGGATATACCTAACAGCCTGCCGCTGAAGGGTCCTAGCTTTGTTTATGTCCATTGGTAAGACGCATTGCATCAGATACTCTATGTATGGTGCCATCCATGTATCTGTCACCTGGATCACCAGAGTTATCTCCTCTGCTTGGATGCTTTGCACAGATAACCGTTGAACTGGCACTATGTTCAGAGTATCAGCATCCTTCGCACTTGCTAACTTGGCCAAAGCATCAACGTTTGAATTTTGGTCGCGAGGTACTTGCTAAAGCGTGTACTTGTCAAACTGCACCAATAGATCCATTGTTTGTTTAAATAAGCAACCATCTTTAAACCTCGGGCCTGGTACTCTCCCATGACTTGATTTACCACTAGCTGAGAGTCACTGTAGATGTCAAGTACCTTTATATTCATGTCCCTGGCTAATCATAATCCAGCGAGAAATGCTTCATACTCTGCCTCGTGGTTGGAAGTAGGGAAATCAAACCTGATTGCACAGTGAAATCGATGCCCTTCAAGCATAATCAGGATCACCCTCGCCCCTGCGTGATGCTCATTTGAGGAGCCGTCTGTAAATAACTTCCATGAGGGAGGTTGGTTTTGAGATTCAGGCTCCTCCGTCTCTTCGGTCTACTCAATATCTGGAAGTTCAGTGAACTCTGTAATGAAATCAACCATGGCTTGCCCTTTTATCGCTGCTCCCGACAAGTAAGAGATATCGAACTGCCGAAGTTCGACTGCCCATTTCAACAATCTGCCCGCGGCCTCTAGCTTTTGCAGAACTTGCCGTAGAGGCTGGTCGGTCAAAACCGTGATTGGGTGAGCTTGAAAGTAAGGTCGTAGCTTCCTAGAGGCCAATATTAAGCAATAGGCTAACTTTTCAATAGGTGGGTACCACATCTCCGCTCCAATTAGCCTTTTGCTCACATAATAAATAGCCTTCTTGATGCCTTCTTCTTCTCTTTACTAAGAAAACACTAGCAGCATATTTTGTAATCGCCAAGTAGACCAACAAAGTTTCTTCATCGACCGGCTTCGATAGAATGGGTGGTTGCGCCATGTGAGTCTTCAATGCTTGGAAAACTTGCTTGCACTCCCCCGTCCATTCAAATTTCTTGTTGCCTCTAAGTAGATTAAAAATGGAACGCACTTGTCCGTTGATTTCGAAATAAATCTACAGGGAGCGGCAATTATTCCAGTCAAACTTTGAACATCCTTAATCTTTGCTGGCAATTTCATATCGATCAGGGCTTTGATCTTCTCGGGATTGGCTTCAATTCCTCTCGAGTTAATAATAGATCCCAAGAACTTCCCTGATCCTACCCCGAAGGAGCATTTGAGGGGATTTAGCTTCATCTGATATTTGTTCAAGACGTTGAAGCACTCTTCCAAATCCTCTATATGCTCTTCAGCCTTCTTCAACTTAACCGGCATGTCGTCGACATAGACCTCCATGTTTGTGCCGGTCAGCTCCCTAAACATGTGGTTGACCAGTCACAATGTGTAGCAGGTCGATAACCAAACAGTACCGCCTTATTTCAATTCTGCCACATGTCATCCACGTGTGAGAAATACTTGCCACATCATAAGCAGCTATTTTTGGGTAAACAAGTAGTTTTCCTTGCTGGGCATTAGGCTCATTCCGTTTTGTTTACCCAAAATGGCAGCGGATGACGTGGCAGGAATTTTATACACGAGGCATCATTAAGAAGGGGTGTTGTTCGTCTGTCGACTAGCTCCTCGATGCTTCATCAATGCTTAGCTATTAAATATGACCAGGCTGGTCGTATGATTCAGTTTATTTCCTTTTACGGTCATAATCTTGT
Organism: Humulus lupulus; assembly: GCF_963169125.1. Lineage (NCBI taxonomy): Eukaryota > Viridiplantae > Streptophyta > Magnoliopsida > Rosales > Cannabaceae > Humulus > Humulus lupulus. Next base: position 214,011,046 of record NC_084795.1, read on the forward strand.
AATAAATACGTTGATTATTTCCTCTTTATTACCTTGATACGCGGCAATCTAGGAGAGTTAAGGCCCATTGGCCCATGTAACCCTCCTTGAGCCTGTAAATATACATGACATAGCCAGGATATTGAGGAGAGTTAAGGGACTTTTCATCTCTGAATCTTTTTCTTGAATATTGAGAGAGAGAGCTATAGTGCGATTATCCATCGTTTCATTGTAATTCTCCCAAGGTTTGGGAAACTCAAGAACCCTAGTTCTTTGATCACGACTTTGAAATTCAATATTAATAATAACACTAAGTGGACGTAGGTCATTACCATTTTTGGGGCTGAACCACTATAAATCGTTGGTGTTTTCTTCTTTTCCATTAGACTAAACTCTTAATTGTCATCTCATTTTCTGTCGTATATTTGACTCCGTGTCGTTGGCCAAATCGAGGGTCAACATTCTAATGCTTTCATTGAGAGAGTGATAAAAAAACTGTAAGAAAATCTAATGGCGAAGACATCCAAGAAGACTGGACAGACCGCTGGCGCTGCATCATCCCAACCTCCTCCCCCAAATGTGGTTGAGAATGAACCACATTTGGAGTTTGAAGAGGAGGAGTTAGATTTTGAAACACTGAGGGCAACACTGGGTGTGTTGCATGATGAGTTGGCTAATCTGAGGGCCAATCAGGACAATGCTACGGAGACAATGGCACTGCAGAAAGAGAAATAGAACACCAGTGCCAAAAGCTGAGTGAGCAGTAGGTGGACATGGACCGTCGGTAGAGGGATGGCATGGTCGCTCTTGAAGCAGCCATCCAATTGGCTTGGAGTCAGGCTGCGCCAGACTCTTAGCCAGATCGGCGGCCGAGTGCGCCGCCTCAGAGGTCTCCCAATCCTAGTCCTCCCCTCCAGCCAACAAGCCCTCAAAGGCAAGAGCAATCCCTTGTGGTTCAAGATGATGTCCCAGCTACGGATCCTGAGCAGCAGTCTCCCTCTCAGGTTGGTCGAGTCAATCCTCAGCGCCCGAGGCTGAATAGGGCCGAGCAACCACCCCGCAGCCTTAGACGCCTAGGGGATGAAGAGCCGAATCTACCGAGCAGGGGACAGCGTCCTTCCGCCAACAGAAGAAACATTGAGTCAGGCTCTACGGTCAGGGGCCCCCCATGGCATAACAATGCACGGGGACCCAACGACCAGCGCAGGCCTCCCCCTGACACTCAGGAAATGCCAGCCTGAGGAGGAAATAACGTGAATAGCCGGTCACGCCATAGTCAGCCACAGCTTAGAGATGGCCATGACTGTAATGAAGCCGATTCCGGCAGAGGAAATGCTGGTCGAAGGAATGGGGAAAGAGGTGGAGGTAGAAGCCCCCCACCTAGAGAAAACAGGCCAGCTAGCCATAACTCTTGGGGGAAACCCAGGTAGCAGAACGTCTTTGATCAGCTAGGAGTCTACGACCAGAGACGTAGGGATGACGACTTAAGGGACGTACTCAACGACCAACGTGAAAGTCATGAGGAGTACGCTCCGCCAGCATCGGTCGCCCCTGCAGTCCCAGAAGCGGTTCAGGCTCAGATTGATGCTCTAAACCAGGCAGTACAGCAGCTGGTCGGGGGACGGACGTCCCATATAGAGTACGATAGAAGGAGGGGCACTCCCTTTGTACAGAGGATTGCTACAGCTGAAACCCCCAGTAAATTCAAGATGCCAATACTGCCAAACTTTAATGGGTACGGAGACCCAGTATCTCACGTTTATAAGTTTAAGATACAAATGGATATACATAAAGTGTCGGAAGATGCGTGCTGCCGGATCTTCCCGACGACACTGTCTGACACCGCCCAAGAGTGGTTCTTCAAGTTCCCTCCTGCTAGTATAGTGTCTTGCGAAATGTTCATGAAGGAATTTTACGGACAATTCTACGCGGGTTGCGTACACCCCACGGAGGCTAACAAGCTGGTCGAAATACGCCAAAAGGAGGGAAAGCCCTTAAAGGAATATGTATAACGCTTCATGCGAGCAGCAGCTGGAGCCTAGACAGTGGGTGATGAAGGCAAGATGATGGCCCTAACTATTGGGGTTAGGCGCCATTCACCCCTTTGGGGTAGCCTCAGAAAGAATGGGGTAAGAAGTACCCAGGAGCTTTTGGATCGAGCTAATAGATATATCAAGCTCGAGGACGCGATTTCCAATGAAGGGAAATCACCAAGAACAGACAATGGGCCAAAGGAAGAACCTACCAAGGCCGTGAACGGGTCAGAAAATCCTTATGGCAACGGCAAGGGCAACAAGAATGGTAATGGTAGGAACGGTGAAAAATGGGCGAACAATGAACCCTCAACTTCTGAGAATAAACGCCCGAAAGGAAGTCGATATGAGTCGAGATTCACCAACTACACGACCCTTGTAAAAAGCCGAGAAGAAGTCTACCAAGTGACCAGCTCAAGCGTGCCTTACAAACGGCCCACACCTATAAAGAAAGATATCTCCAAGAGAGATACGACGAAGTTCTGTCATTTTCACAATGACTACGGGCACGATACTAACGAATGTAACCAGTTGAATGATGAGATCGATTTCCTAATTAGGCAGGGACTTCTAAGGAGATATGTGCGAGCCGCAGGAGGATCCCAGCGAGAGGCTTAAAGTGGCAACGAGCAGGCGCCTGCTCACCAACGCTCGACACCCCTACAGCCAACTCCTGTGGCAGACACTTTACTCACCATCTGTGGAGGCCCACATCTTGTGGGGGACAGTGGCAAGGCAAGGAAACGATACGCTCAAACCCTACGCCATGACCAGGACATCGAGATGATGAGTGTGGAGGATCGAGCACCGAAAAAGGCTCGAACAGAGGAGGATTTGATAACCTTCTCTAAAGACGATGCCCAGCACGTATGATTCCCACACTCCGATCCGCTGGTCGTAGACGTACAAATTGCCAACATGATGGTGAAGAGGGTGTTGGTCGACACAGGAAGTTCGGTCAACATCCTATACAAGTCTTCACTAGAGAGAATGAAGTTGTCCGTCAAGGACCTGGATCCATGCAACCAAACCATCTATGGTTTTTCCGGCGAAGGGCTCGCCCCGATTGGGTCGATTAGGCTTCAAGTTATGGTAGGTACTGCACCTACTAACAGGACATTACTCACTACTTTCATAGTAGTTGATTGTCCTTCGGCATACAATGCTGTAATTGGGAGACCAATTTTGGTCGACCTACGGGCCATCACTTCAATATGGCACCTTGCCATGAATTTCCCAACAGACACAGGGGTAGGATGCATATTGGGAAATCAGCGGGAAGCAAGGGAGTGCTACAATGCCTCGATAACCAAGGCAAAGAAAGGTGTATTCGGAGATGTTTCTGGAAAAGAGTTGAAAATGGAAATTGATGCTCAGGCCTAGTCAGGTGATAATGTTACCAAATAGGGTGTTGCCCAAAGTGAGGATTGAGACTTGGATCCTCGGTTAGGGGATTTTGAGGAGGAAATAGGACCCATCGAGGACCTTGAAGAGGTCCAACTCGATGAAGAAAATCCGACCAGGTTTGTGAAAGTCGGTAAAAACTTAGAGACATCAACAAAACAAGCACTGGTGGAGCTTTTGAAGAGGAACCAGGAAGTCTTCGCCTGGTCGCACAAAGACATGGTTGGAATAGACCCTGTAGTCATCAGGTATGTCCTGAACATCGACAAGAGTTTTCCACCGGTGCAACATAAAAGAAGGCTGCTCGACAAAGATAAATCAAAGGCATTAAAAGAATAAGTCGAGAGGTTGAAGGAGAACGGATTAATCAGGGTGGCGTTTTATCCATCATGGGTCTCTAATCCCGTACTAGTTCCTAAGCCGAATGGAAAATGGCGAACATGCGTGTATTTTACAGACCTTAATAAAGCCTGGCCCAAAGATTGTTTCCCACTCCCAAGAATCAACAAACTGGTCGATGCCACTGCAGGGCACAAGACTTTCTCATTCATGAATGCATACTCCGGATATAATTAGATTAGTATGCATCCTCCTGATGAGGATCACACTAGCTTTTGGACTGATACAGGGCTTTACTGTTACAAAGTAATGCCCTTCGGTTTGAAAAATGCTGGTGCGACTTACTAGCGACTAGTCAACCACATGTTTAAGGAGCTGATCGGGACAAACATGGAGGTATACATCGACAACATGCTGGTAAAATCAAAGAAGGCAGAAGGGCATATAGAGGATTTGCAGGAGTGTTTCAACGTCTTGAACAACTTTCAGATGAAGCTGAATCCCCTCAAATCCTCCTTCGGAGTAGGATCAGGGAAGTTCTTAGGATTTATAGTTAACTCAATTGGAATTGAAGCCAATCTCGAGAAATCAAAGCCCTGATCGATATGAAATCGCCAGAAAAGATTAAGGATGTTCAAAGTTTGACCAGAAGAATTGCTGCTTTCAGTAGATTTATTTCAAAATCAATGGACAAGTGCATTCCATTTTTTAATCTACTTAGAGGCAACAAGAAATTTGAGTGGATAGAGGAGTGCGAGCAGGCATTCCAAGCATTGAAGACTCACATGGCGCAACCACCTGTTCAATCAAAGCCGGTTGATGAAGAAACTTTGTTTGTCTACTTGGTGATTACGGAGTATGCTGCTAGTTCTCTTTTAGTAAGAGAAGAAGAAGGCGTACAAAAGGCCATTTATTATGTAAGCAAAAGGATAATTAAAGCGGAGCAGTGGTACCCACCTATTGAAAAGTTTTCCTATTGCATAATTTTGGCCTCTAGGAAGTTGTGACCTTACTTTCAAGCTCACCCAATCATAGTTTTGACTAACCAACCCCTACGGCAAGTTCTGCAAAAGCCAGAGGCTGCAGGGAGATTGTTGAAATGGGTAGTCGAACTTAGGCAGTTCAATATCTCTTACTTACTGCGAGCAGCGATAAAAATGCAAGCCCTGGCTGACTTCATTGCAGAGTTCATTGAACTTACAGATAGCAAGCAGACCGAAGAGCCCAATGAGCCTGAATCTCAAAACCAACCTCCCTCATGGAAGTTGTTACAGACGGCTCTTCTAATGAGCTTCATGCAGGCGCGGGGGTGATCCTGATTACGCTTGAAGGGCATCGATTTCACTGTGCAATCAGGTTTGACTTCACTGCTTCCATCAACGAGGCTGAGTATGAAGTATTGCTTGCTAGGTTACGATTAGCCAGGTACATGAATATAAAGATACTTGACATCTACAGTGACTCTCAACTGGTAGTAAATCAAGTCATTGGAGAGTACCAAGCCCGAGGTTTAAAGATGGTTGCCTATTTAAACAAAACAAAGGATCTATTAGCAGAGTTTGGCAAGTACACCCTTCAGCAGGTACCTCGCGACCAGAATTCAAACGCTGATGCTTTGGCCAAGCTAACAAGTGCGAAAGATGCTGATACTCTAAACATAGTGCTAGTTGAACAACTATCTGTGCCAAGCATCCAAGCAGAGGAGACCACTTTGGTGATCCATATGGCGGATACATGGATGTCACCATACATAGAATTTCTAACACGAGGCGTGTTACCAACGGACAGAAACAAAGCCAGGACCCTTCAGCGACAGGCTGTTAGGTATATCCTAGTCGATGGAATCTTGTACCAAAGGGGATACTCCATGCCACTCCTTAGATGTGTTTCGAAAGAGAAAGCCAAAGAATTGATGAAAGAGGTACACGAAGGCTTCTGCAGAGACCACGCTGGGGGGAAAAGTTTGTCAAAAAAGATCCTGAGGCAAGGGTATTTCTGGGCAACGATGAATGAAGACTCGATGGAGTTTGTACGGAAGTGTGACAAGTGCTAGAGGTTCTCCAAAATCCCACGAGCAGCCCCTAATGAGCTTAAACAGATGCAAAGTCCATAGTCATTTGCAGTTTGGGGTATAGATTTGATCGACTCTTTACCCATTGGGAAGGGCGGTGTCAAGTACGCCGTAGTTGCCGTCGATTACTTCACTAAATGGGTCGAAGCTGAGCCACTTGCAACCATAATGACCAAGAGAGTGCTTGACTTTATGGTCAAAAACATCATATGTTGCTATGGATTGCCATGAAAAATCATCTCAGACAACGGCACGCAGTTTGATAGTGACCTGTTTATAGATTATTGCGAATGACATGGGATTATGAAGAGCTTTTCTTTAGTTGCTCATCCTCAAGCAAATGGACAAGTCGAAGCAGTCAATAAAATGCTAAAGGATACCCTAAAGAAAAGACTGGAGGAAGCTAGGGGTGCATGGCCAAAGCAATTGCCTGAAGTCCTTTGGTCTTATAAAACTTCCCACCAAACAACAACGGGCCATACTCCATTCTCTTTGGCTTATGGGTATGAGGTTATGTTGCCTGTTGAGTTAGATCCACCCTTGTATCACAGAATAACGTACGATCAAGGCTCTAATAGCCAACTATTGATGGAATCTCTGGACTTGATCGATGAGAAATGTGAATAAGCCCAACTCCGAGTAGCTGCGTACCAGCAAAAAGTCGCTCGGTATTTCAACTCTAAAGTACGTGAAAGAAAATTCAACGTCGGAGATTTAGTACTTCGAAGGGTCTTCCTAAATACCCGCGACCAGGCTCTTGGAGTACTCGGACCTAATTAGGAAAGGCCATACTAGATTGAAGAAGTCCTTCATCCAAGCACCTACAAACTTACTCGCGTAAATGGAGATCTCATTCCTCACTATTGGAATGGAGAACACCTGCACAAGTACTATCAGTAAACAATTCTTCTTAAAGAATTGGCTTGTATTAATTTTACTTTTTACAAGTTATGAAATAAGGTTGGTCACTTTATGTGACTAATCGCTTATAACTGTAAGATCTTATTGATCACTCGTACAGATACATTTTGCCCTTTTATTACGAGTAATATAAGGGACTGTGTGCAGCTAGTCATTCTTGCCAATTATTGTATTTATTACAAGTATTTGCTCATTACGTGTGTTGTTTTGCTGTATTATCATTTTAATTATTTTGCTTTAAGCAGTAATGTTCTAGCAGGTTCTGGTCAGGACAAGTGACTAAGGACCTAAAGCTCCTCAATGGGGCATATAAGGCATCTAGTAAGAAAAGTAAATCAAAAAGTATGTAAACACATGAGCAAAATAAATGAAAGCATGCTGAGGTACTTAGAGTATTTTTCAAAAAAAATTATTTTCTTAAATCAATCCAAAGTACTATGCGAAGTTCGGTCATGCGAACAGATGTTATAATAAAATGCAAATATTATAATATCTTAAGGAAACCTTTTACACCGTGAGAAGTTATTGCTCGGATGTAATTGTTCAATTAAAAGTAAAAGCTGCCCATGTAGTAATAAAATTTTAACCAGAAAATTAAAGTGTATTTACATAACAACCCGTAAGTCGTGTAATTAAAAGATTAAAAGATAGAAAGAAAAAAGACTAAGAGGCTGGAGGGTCTTGACGAGCGTCCTAGTCGACAGCTGTGCCAGCTTCATTATCTGCACCATCTATCCCTGTTGCTAGGGAGATCTCTGGGGAAGCAGAAAGTTTTTCCCTCCCTTCTTCCTCTAGGCGAATGGCACACTGAGACATTAGAGTCCGCCTCAGGTAATATGATAGGTAGCTGAAGTTAGCCTTCCAGTTGTGTTTCCAACACTCGTAGAAGCAAAGATGAGTTGCTTCCTTTTACTTCTCTAAGATCTTGGCTTCGAGTTCCTTAAGCTCCTTCACGCACTTTTCCAACTCCTCCGTCTCCTGCCTGCTCGCAATCAAATCAAGCTCGAGCTGTTAGGATTGGTTGTAGTTGAGTTTGGAGCTTTCTTTAAATTTTTCTTTGTCTTCATTGGATTTCTTTAGGGTGTCTTGACTCTCCAGCAGCTCCTCAGTCAGAGTGGCCTTTTGCTCGAGCAGTCCCTTATTCTTCTTAGATAGCTCCACACTTCTCTCAAGCAACTCGCCATTCTACTTAGTTAGCTCATTGTTCTTCTAGTGCAGGTCAGCATTTTTCCCTTCAAGTGCATTCTTAGCCTCAGCAAGCCTGGTGTCAAAATTTTTGGGCTTTGACACCATTGCACCCACACGACGCCAGCCAAAGGTGATGGTCAGCAATCCCTGCAATCAGATGAAAAGGGTAAGGCGATGGAAGAAAATCAAAAGCAAATTATTCAGCATAAGGAAGTAACTTACGCTAACTATCTCATTCAGCCCTCGGTTGAGTATTTGGTCGGTCTCAATTAAAATGGTGCCGTCAATGGCCTCTTGCCTGCGTTTGTGTTTGGAGAGCTTGTATATCCTCTCCTTGGCTGAGCTGACCACGGAGCTGGACAGGGAGCCTTCGGGCTGAGGGCGCTGTGTTTGGCTGGTAGGGTCCTAAGGAGTAGGGTGCTGGTCGACAGGAGTGGAATGCTGGTCGACCGGAGGAGTTGAGGATGGCTGCTAAAGTGGGGATGGAGGTGGCGTGTTCTCCTTCGAAGGAACAGTGGTTGAAAGATCCTCAGTTTGGGCCTTCTTTGAGGCAGTTTTACTGCTCTCCCCCCGAGTCCTCTTGCTATCTTTCTTCTTGCCTGAAGAAGTAGCGGTAGCCTTATAATGTTCGAACACGTCTTCAGATGACAATCCTACACAAAAAGAAACAACACGAGTAGTAAGACAAGATATATAGACAGAACTAAAAATGAAAGTAAAGAGATTATAAGTAAAGTGCCCATGCTACAACTACTGGTCACTGCATTACTTATTGAACTACTTACTACCTGGAAGAAATCTGAACTTAAGTTTAGAGTATACTTAAAGTTGCCATCCCCGTCAAATAAGTGACAGGGATTTAGCAAACTATCTAAGAGTGAGAGATCAGTACCGTTCTCATCTGAGGATTTGTTGATGGGAGCAGGAGGTTCGGTGGCTTTCCTTTTTCCCTTTCCAAGTGGGGCAGGGGGAGCGGCAGCTCGTGGGATGCTGGAGGGTTCCCTGATTGTCACTCTAGCCATCTTCCTCCTTTCAGGTTGTGACACATCTGGGTGCTGCTCAGGAATCTCCTTGCCAGTGGTACTTCCCGCTGTTGACTCTCTCACATCCTGGTGAGGAGCCAAAACCCCGACCAGCCTATGGTTAGCCTCTGTGACTAGATGCTTCACGCTCTTCTCCACGTCAGTCATACTGGTCAAGAGGGTTGATTGAACTTCCATGTCTGGAGTAGGGTCTGATCGCAAGCATGGGCCTGAAAGGCGCTAAAAATCTAAGGAAAGTGTAGGAAAAAATTAAAGAAAAATAAACAACCAGGGGTGTTAAAGTATTACTTCCTTGGGTGAAGGCCAGATTGTTGGCAACCATGTTCGTAGTGAGGAAGTACTCAAGGTGGTACCTCCCCACATTGGAAATAAAAGTTGTGTCACTCAGGAAAGTACGGGACGTTTCTTGGTGACAGAAGTGGAAGAACCCCGTGTTTTCCTGGTTAGGGTTAGATTTTAGGTCGAACAGATAGTTGACCTCGTGTGGTGTGGGAACAGGCCATTTTTTATGGCTATAAAGGATATAGAGTGCCGAGAGCATTCTATATCCATTAGGGGTTATTTGAAAAGGAGTGAATCTGAAATAGTTGGCCACTCCTTGGAAGAAAGGGTGAAGAGGCAGGATAGCTCCTGCCTCGATGTGATACCTCGACTAGGCGCTGAAAGTGCCTCCAGGAAAGTTCGCCCTTTGGTCTTTGGTGGGTTGGACTAAGGTTACCCCAGGAAGTCCGTATTTTTTAATATAATTCTCAATCATCCTAATTGTTACTTGGCTAGAAGGGGCAACATAACATTCAACATCTGGTTTAATGGCATTTCGAAGTTGAGCATGAGTTTGGATGCTAGGGTCGGAGATATTTCTTTCTCGACCACTGGTCGAGGGAATTTCAGCCCGAGGAGCAGGATGATTTGAAGGATTGGAAGGTTTCTTTTTCTGGGCTTTAGTTTTTGCTCGACCTATATTTTGGATGAGGGTCGATGGAGTGTTTGAAGTGGTGCAAGAAAAGGGAATTTCAGGTATTAGTAACAATGGTTGCTCCTCGTCCTCAAGCAATTGAGCTAGCAAGTCATCGTCGATGGGTCTCTCACCTCCCCACGGATCTTGCATGAAAAGCTGTGAACAGAAAAAGGGGAGATGAGAACTTAAAGCTTAAAAGCTTGTGTTGAGACTTGGAATAACATTGCTCGCATATAAAAATTAAGTTTTTATACGGCCAGCAACATTCTAACAAAAACACTAAGTCTCGTACCAGCAGTTTGAGAAACAGATTGAAAACCGGAAGTAAAAAGTTTTTCAGAGAAAACTTTTTCAACTCCGAGAGGGCAGGAAAAACCCAGTTTTTCAACTAGCTTAAAAATCGAATTTTTACTTCGATTTTACGCCTTAAATCTACGGTCTCGACTATCAAACTGGCTCCTAACTCCTATACAACACTATTTCACTTCCCTATTAAGCATCGATCAATATTCCCATTTACCCAAAAATAGTTTCGGTCAAGAACACAGATATGAAATACATAAAAAACAGTTTTTCATGGCATCTCAAACGTCCAAGGGGTTCCTAAAACTTACTTGGATGAAAGAGGGGCCTGAAACGAAAGCTTTGAGCATTCGAACGGAGGATCCTTAGAACAGCGATTGAAGCTCCTCAAATTTTTTGGGCTCTGAAAGTCGAGGTTCTTAGGAGTTCTTAACAAGAATATGGCGATGAAAAGTAAAAAGTAAAAATGTGGATTTGGGGTATTATTTATAGTGACTGCGACACGATAAAAGAAGTAATCATGAATTCCTTTTTTCAAAGTGTGGGGAAGTGTAATAGCCAGTAGACAAGTTTTTGGGAAACCGAAAAGACATGATTGGACATGATTGATTACTTTTTTCAAGAAAGCACGGGCGACTCTGACAGATTTGGTGGGGTAAGTGAAGAGTCAGTTTCCTAAGTTTACTTTATGCTTGTCGCAGTAAAATAAACTTCGGGGGCAAATGTTTACCCAAAATGGCAGCGGATGACGTGGCAAGAATTTTGTACACGAGGGTAACACGTGTCAGCATCATTAAGAAGTGGTGTTGTTCATCTGTCGACCAGCTCCTCGATGCTTCATCAAAGTTTAGCTATTAAATACAACCAGGCTGGTCGTATGATTTGGTTTATTTCCTTTAACGGTCATAATCTTGTAATAACTACGTTGATTATTTCTTCTTTATTACCTTGATACGCGGATATTGAGGAGAGTTAAGGCCCATTGGCCCATGTAACCCTCCTTGACCTATAAATATACATAAAATAGCTCAAGGAAGGGACTTTTGATCTCTGAATCTTTTTCTTGAATATTGAGAGAGAGAGCTATAGTGCGATTATCCATCGTTTCATTGTAATTCTCCCAAGGTTTGTGAAACTCAAGAACCCTTGTTCTTTGATCATGGCTTTCAAATTCAATATTAATAATAGCACTAAGTGGACGTAGGTCATCACCATTTTTGGGGCCAAACCACTATAAATCGTTGGTGTTTTCTTCTTTTTCATTAGATTAAACTCTTAATTTTCGTCTCATTTTCTGTCATATATTTGACTCTGTGTCGTTGGCCAAATCAAGGGTCAACACTTTTATTTTAGATGGTGCAGGGAAATAAGCTTGGAAGGCAGAATGGATTCATGGAAACTTTGGCATGTGTATTGGGAGAGGACTGAATGGATGGACTGCTGGAAAAGATCGAGGATAAAATTTATATTTTGAGTTTTTTCTTTTATTTATGTATTTATTTTTCCACATATAGTATCTGAACTATTTATGTTATTTTATGTAATAACAATGGGATCTCGTATTTTGGATTTATGTTAAAGTTATATTATTTTATGTATGTATTCCAAAATAGTAGTTATGCTTAGTAGTTTCTAATGGTCCGGTGTCTTTAAGTTAGTCGGGTCATTACAGCTGGTATCAGAGCCCATAGTTCATATGCATGAGGTTTTCCTTGATACACACACACAAGCTATGGAATTAACCGGCAATGTAGGTGTTTATATTATGATTAGTATGTTTATGTTAATAGCTAACGGTTTAGTTGTTATGCTTTCTGTTAAAAATGAATGGAGCCTTGACCTATCATGATATCCGAGCCATTAAGGCATTGAAAAGGATTAGAGAGCCAAGGAATACAATAGGAGTGCTACTCAAAGATTGATCCTATTTCACAAGGAGATAGTTCACCTTCAAACCACTAAGCAAATTATATGAGAGCCATGGAACAATATGTCTTATTAATTAGGCTTTTTAAGGATTTTCCTTTTGTAGTTTCGAAATTGGAAGAATTATTGGAGAGTATGGATGATGAAGATGATTTACCGGTAGCCATGAGATATTATTTTCTTATACTTAGGTTTACCTCTAAGTTTGAGTTTCAATTCACTAATGAACAAAAGCATAATATCTTAATGAATATTCCCCGAGGTAGTTTTGAGGCTCATAGGAATAATGATTATGAGGAAATAAATGATGATATGTTAGATGAAGGGTCTGATGTAGAAGATCATATTTCATAGAAATTTTACCCTAGATTATTATTAGTATAGTTTCTTTATTTATTTTGAATTTGTGATTGTAATTAGTGAAAATCTTTTGCCAAACGAATAAAGTTGTTATTTTTGAATGACATGTATGATTTTGATCTTTTTTACAATCATAGTAAATTTAGAATAAATTCAATAAATAATGACTAAGTTCGGTGAGGGTGGATACAAATAAATGGACCAGGTTCTGTATTGAGAGTTTAGGGGGCCATAGTACTGGGAACGATTTTACTGATCCCAGCCCTCCCTCAATATGGTTAACTTTGGGACAACGATGAGTTTCAAACTTGAGAATTAGGTCATATAGGTTGTTTAGAAACAGACTTAGAAAATAATAAAGATGCCTTATTGTTCTAAGCATAGAAACACACCCAAATTTATAAATATGACTTACATAATTTTTCATAAGAAATCATAACTGATATAGGTCCGAGTTATGTTTGCTTAGACTGATTTTTTGCCATAGAAGCTATTAGGGTAAGTTCTAGCGTGTTTCTCTCGGTTGTTAGAATTCTGCTGAAGATGTCGCTCCGAAGGTCTACACACACTAATGGCAATGCCCCAACACCACCAACGGGACAGTCGAGACCCCTCCAGTCCGAAGAAGGGGAAGACCTGCTGCCACTGCTACTGCTAATGAAAACGCACCACCTCTAGTTGACTACAACAGTGAAGTTATTCAGTTACGACAACAAGTAGAAGAACTACTGCAACAATAATGACAACCTTAACCGTAGCCTTAGCCAGCAGCTCAAGAACCCCAGCCAGAGATGAACGGAGGATATCCAAATGGAGGCTATCCGAATGGAGGATATCTGTATGGGGGATGGCAAATGGAAAATTTTTCACCATATCCAGCTCAGTACATGAAACCAGTCTACGAGTTTTTTCAGAAGCGACACATTCGTATATCTCGTTGGGAATGCTAGAGAATTATAAAATCCTTGTAAAAGATTTTGAACTAGATTTGTTATGAAATTTCCTTCAGGCGAAGTCGTTCTATCATCACGAATAGTATGAGGAGTACCGATCAAAATCGAGGAGACAGAACTAGAAGGAGACCTAATAGAGCTAGAGATCAAGGACTTTGAGTAATACTGGGCATGGATTGGCTAGCAAGACAGGGCGCGACCATTGATTGTAGACGCAAGCAAGTGACATTCGAAACTCCTGACAGGCAAAAACTATGTTTTTATGGGAAAGGTTTCAGGACTATGAACACTGTTTATCTCGTATCTGAAAGCTCAGAAGATGATAGAGAAAGGATGTCACACATTCTTAGTAAGCGCCATGGATGTGGCACAAGAAACACCATTAAAAAATTGGAGACGTCTGCATTATAAAGGAATTTCTAGAGATATTTGCTAACAACTTACCAGGGTTACCACCTACTCGGGAAATTGACTTCACAATCAAACTAATACTGGGAACCAAGCCTACCTCAAAGGCACCATACCAGATGGCACCTACAGAACTCAAGGAGTTGAAAACTCAGTTGCAAGAACTCTTAGACTTGGGTTTCATTAGACCAAGCCATTCTCCATGGGGAGCACCAGTTATATTTATGAAGAAGAAGGATGGAAGCATGGGGATGTGTATCGATTACCGCGAGATGAACAAGGTGACAATTAAGAACAAGCACCCCCTACCCCAGATCGACGACTTATTTGATAAACTCCGAGGAGCAACTATATTTTCAAAAGATTGATCTACGGTCCAGTTTTCACCAGCTCAAGGTATGGGAAGAGGATATACAAAAGACAACTTTTAGAACTCGATATGGACATTACGAGTTTCTAGTTATATATTTTGGTCTTACCAACGCTCTAGCCGCATTTATGGACTTAATGAATTGGGTCTTCAAGGATTACTTGGAAAAATTTGTCGTAGTGTTCATGTACGATATTTTGGTGTACTCTAAGAATGAAGTCGAGCACGAGGAACATTTAAGATTGACGATGCTGCGACTAAAGGAGCATCAACTCTATGCCAAGTTCAGGAAATGAAAATTTTGGCTATCGCAAGTGGAATTCCTCGGCCATATAGTATCCAAGGATGGAGTCATAGTAGACCCAACTAAAGTAGAGGTTGTGAAGGATTGGCCAAAACCTAAGAATGCGTCAGAAGTTAGAAGTTTTCTCGGGTTAGCAAGCTATTATCAGAGATTTGTAGAAGGCTTTTCTAAGATAGCAACTCTGCTTACCAACCTGTCCCGGAAATAGCAAAAGTTCAACTAGATGGATAATTGTCAAGAGAGCTTCCAGTTTCTTAAAGACAAACTATGCTCAGCACCAGCACTTTGTGTACTGACACCCAACGACAAGGTTGTAGTATATTATTCGTCGAAGCAAGGTTTGGGTTGTGTACTGATGCAACATGACAAAGTGATAGCCTACGCCTTAAGACAGCTGAAGGAATATGAGAAACCCTATCTAACACACAATATAGAGTTGGCAGCAGTGGTCTTCGCATTGAAAATCAAGCGCCACTATCTTTATGGAGAACAGTGTGAAATTTATATGGACCACAAGAGCTTAAAATATTTCTTCACGCAAAATGAGCACAACATGAGGCAGCAAAGGTGGCTAGAATTAGTAAAGGATTATGACTGTAAAATCCTATACTACCCAAGAAAGTAAAATGTAGTTGCATATGCGTTAAGTCGGAAGAGTTATTTAAATCTAGAAGCATTATCTTGAATCAAAAACCTGCTTCAGCATGAGCTGATTAGTGCCGGAATAGAAGTACTCAGGAGTCAACTGGCTAACTTGTCCATCCAGTCAAGTCTATTAGAAGATATACGGATCGAGAAAGGGCATGATGACATGTTAGTATCGCATATGGCGGCAGTCAAAGAAGGCAAGACTATGGATTTCTCCATATCAGGACAGGGGTTCATGAGATATAAAGCATGGTTTTGAGTGCCGAATGATGATGGAATTAAGATGAAGATTTTAGAAGAAGCACAAACTACCCCATACTCTGTTCACCCAGGGTCAAACAAGATGACTCATGACCTTAAGGAACTATATTGGTGGCCGAGAATGAAGAAAGACGTAGCATAATATGCGTACAAATGCCTAGTATGCCAACTAGTGAAAGCAAAACATCAACGAACAAATAAGCAACACAACTCAGCTTGGGTTGTGGAAGATATACTCACCAAGTCAGCTCACTTCCTGCTTGTCAAGACTACGTACATTGTAGACAAGTACGCAGACATTTATGTTCAAGAAATTGTATGTAATGACCCAACTACTCAAGACTTTGGACCATTACTAACTTCTTCACTAATCTTACGAAAAAATTCATTTGAAATAACATATCATTATTTCAGAACTGTAAGGTAAAGGTTTAAAACTATATAAAATTCATAAGTAGGACATTGGGATCCCATTGTTTGAAACAAAACATAACTTTCACATAATGAAAACTTAATACAACCAATTGTGGAAAAATACATAGAAAACCATAATTAAAGAGACTTCATCCTCGAATCGAATGCTCGATCCATTGATTCCATCCCGCCTCAATACACATCCCCAAGCTTCCAAGAATCTTTCCCGCCACCAAAGATATTTTCCTGCACATATAAACATAAAGGAGTGAGCCTAATGCCCAGAAAGGAAAACCTAACACGTAAACCATATACATAAAATTCATATCGCAACATATAATAAAACATATCATAAACATATGTCACACATACTATAATGACCATTATTACTTGGGGCTCGAAAACTAAACAAGTCATATGCCCATTAGATTTGTGGGGCTTGCTAGCTAAGCAAGTCATATGCCCATAAATTTATTGGGGCTTGTTAGTTAAAGAAGTCATATGCCCAAGTCTACAACATACATAACATAACACATAAATCATAAGTTAACATAACACATAAATCATAAGATAACATATAGCATAACATATAATATCCTATCCTATTTTCCTTACCAAAAATACCGGGACATGTGAACAGGTTTAGGACCTTGGGACACTCCTAAAAACCATCAATGGAAGGTTAGTATACTTAAAGAAAAGGGATGAAAATAATGAAAGTACTATTCCTAACCAAGAATAAAGAATAGAGTTAGGATGCTGAGTAGAAAACTATAAGAACTTAAGGATAACAATACCAAAATGAACTAGAGTTTGGAATACCTTGAATGCTTCTATGACTGATCTAAACCTTGAACCAAAATGTGCTATAAACCTTACTTCCCAAGTGCTTGGTAAGCTTATAATCCCCCAACCCAAGTGTTTACACTCTCAAAAATAACCTAGCAGCTTGCAACCTCTGAACTTAGCTCGATGAATGAATAAATGGATGAGTACTAGGTTCTATTTATAGAGTTCAAGAATGAAAATAACTTCATTTAACTTGAATAAAATAATGGCCTTTTAATTGAAAAATATTTTAATTATCGTTCAGCAGAGGCTGAAGACTCGGTCAGAAAGATGCTGGACTTATCAAGAGGTTAAAGATTAAAATGAGAACGTTTTCAAAAACATTCAAAAATCCATCAAAGGAGCCGATATATCACCCCTAGTAGGCGATATATCGCCTGGGCCAGTATGCCCGAGGCTCGCTGAGGTGATCGTGCGAAGTTACGTGTTTTCGTGTCCCTGTACTGCGATATATCGCCCCCTATAGCTGCGATATATCGGCATACGCTGAATATTTAAACACGAAATTGCACATTTTCAGCTTAATTTGAATTGAGTAAATAGTCTTGACTAAATCCTCTAACGATTTCAAAGCTGCTGACAGACCCTAGGACATTCAAATATTTATCTTAATAAACTTATTCCTCGAAAATACTTAATTTTCATTAAACATACATATGACAAGTGTTACTATCTTATTGGGTCTATCTAAACCTTATAATATAATAAATATCACCATCAATATCAGTCATATTAATCAAACCTTAGGTTAAAATTAATATTCTTACACTATAGGTTAATCTTAGAAAATCTACAAGTGTTACTACGAGTGTCCAATTAAATCCCGGTCTGAACCAAAATCCACAGTCATAAAAATACCACAACTATTATTATTGCTACTACTATCTAACTAGCTAAGTAAAGTTCTTGGACTATACAATTTTCCCCTACTAAAAAGAATTTCATCCTCAAAATTTACTTACCAAATAACTCCGGATACCGGCCTTGCAAGTCCTCCTCCAACTCCCACATTGCCTCCCATTCAGAACTATTACTCCATAGGACTTTGACTATAGGAATGCTCTTTGACCGTAACTACTTCACCCCCTATCCAGGATGCTAACCGGTCATCCCTCGTAACTCAAGTCTTTCTCGAGTGCTATCATATCATACTTGAGGACGTGAGATGGGTCTGACACATACTTACGTAGCATCGAGATGTGGAACACGTTGTGACTATCTGCTAGTGCTGGCGGTAGGGCTAGTCTATTAGCAACTGCTCCCACTTTGTCCAATATCTCAAAAGGACCTATGAATCGGGGACTAAGTTTGACTTTCTTCCCAAACCGTTTCACACCTTTCATGGGAGATATCTTCAAGAAGACTTGATCTCCGACTTTGAATTCCACATCGCGTCGCTTGGCATCCGCATAGCTTTTCTGACAGCTTTGAGCAGGAAGCATATGCTGTCTAATAAGCACTACTGCTTCTTGAGCTTGTCTAACTGCTTCAGGACCTAGAAGCTCCCTTTCTCCTACCTCGTCCCATTGTAACGGTGATCGGCACCTCATTCCATATAGCAATTCATAAGGTGCCATCCTGATCGTTGACTGGTAGCTATTGTTGTAGGATAACTCTAACAGCAGCAAGTACTTATTCCATGATCCTCCGAAATCAAGTACACATGCGCGTAGCATATCTTCTAAAATTTGAATCGTACGCTCGGACTGCCCGTCTGTCTGAGGATGAAAAGTTGTACTAAGACTTAACTTAGTACCCATAGCTTGCTGTAAACTTCCCCAAAATCTCGTTGTAAACACCGATCCTCTATCCGACACTATTGTCTTGGGGATTCCATGCTACCATACTATCTCTTGGACGTAGATGTCTGCATATTGGTCTGCCATGTATGAAGTCTTAATAGGCAGGAAATGAGCCGACTTGGTTAGTCTATCTATTACTATCCAAGCAGAATCATGTTGCTTATTCATCCTTGGCAAACCTGTCACGAAGTCCATAGCTATATCGTCCCACTTCCATTCTGGTACGCTAAGCGGTTGCAATAAGCCTGCAGGCCCCTGATGCTCTGCTTTCACTTGCTAGCATACAAGACACTTAGACACAAACTCTGCTATATCCTTCTTCATCCCTGGCCACCAATAGATTGCCTTGATGTCATGAGTCATCTTGGTTGACCCTGGGGGAACTGAGTACGGGGTACTGTGCGCTTCTTCTAGAATCATCTTCTTAATCCTTTGATCATTTGGCACGCATACCCGATCCTTATATCTCAATAAACCTTGACTAGATATTGAGAAATTTGTGGTCTTGCCTTCTCTGACTGCATCCATATGTGCTGCTAGTGTGTCATCATGTCCCTGACCAATCCGTATATCTTGTAGTAGATTCAACTAGATAGACAAGTTAGCCAGCTTGCCGACTACTACTTCTATTCCAGCACTGATCAGCTCCTGCTGTAGCGGCTTTTCTATTTCGGCTAAAGCTGCTAAATTTCCATAACCTTTCCTACTTAGCGCATCGGCAACTACATTTGCCTTCCCCGGGTGGTATAAGATCTTGCAGTCGTAATCCTTTACTAATTCTAACCACCTGCGCTGCCTCATGTTGAGCTCCTTCTGAGTAAAGAAGTACTTTAAACTTTTGTGGTCCGTATAAATCTTGCACCGTTCTCCGTAAAGATAATGGCGCCAGATTTTCAACGCAAAGACCACCGCTGCCAACTCTATATTGTGAGTTGGATAGCGCTGCTCGTACTCCCTCGACTGTCGTGAGGTGTAGGCTATCACCTTATCATTTTGCATCAGTACACAACCTAATCCTTGCTTCGATGCATCGCAGTAAACTATGAACTTTTCATTGGGTGTTGGTACACAGAGTACTGGTGCTGAGCAAAGCTTTTCCTTAAGCAACTGGAAGCTTTCTTCCCACCTATCATTCCAGTTGAATCTTTGTTGTTTCCAGGTCAGGTTGGTGAGTGGAGTGGCTCTCTTAGAAATGCCCACTATGAACCTCCTATAATAACCTGCTAACCCGAGAAAGCTTCTTACTTCAGATGCATTCTTTGGTCTTGGCCAATCCTTCACGGCCTCTAACTTTGATGGGTCTACTGCAACTCCGTCGTTTGATATAATGTGCCCGAGGAACACCACTTGCGAAAGCCAAAACTCGCATTTCTTGAACTTGGTGAAGATTTTATGCTCCTTCAGTCGTGACAAAGTCGACCTCAAATGTTCCTGGTGCTCTATATCATCCTTAGAGTATACTAAGATGTCGTCGATGAACACTACGAAAAATTTATCTAAGTAGTCCTTGAAGACCCTATTCATCAAGTTCATAAATGCGGCTGGTGCTTTAGAAAGACCAAAGGACATAACCAAGAACTCGTAATGTCCATAACGAGTTCTAAAGGCTGTTTTAGGAATATCTTCTCCCTTTACCTTGAGCTGGTGATACCTGGACCGTAAATCAATCTTTGAGAATACAGTCGCACCTCGGAGTTTATCAAACAAGTCGTCGATCTGGGGTAGCGGGTATTTGTTCTTAATTGTTACCTTGTTCAGCTCGTGATAGTCTATGCACATCTGCATGCTCCCGTCCTTTTTCTTCACGAATAGCACTGGTGCTCCCCATGGTGAATGGCTCGGCCTAATAAAACCCAAGTCTAGGAGTTCTTGTAGCTGCGTCTTTAACTCCTTGAGTTCCGTAGGTGCCATTCGATATGGTGCCTTAGAGATAGGCTTGGTGCCCGGTACTAATTCTATCGTGAAGTCAATTTCCCGAGTTGGCAGCAATCCTGGCCAGTCATTGGGAAATACTTCTGGGAATTCTTTTACAATACGGACGTCTCCAACCTTAAGTGGTGTCTCCATTACCACATCCGCGATGCTGGCTAAGAACGCTTGACATCCTTTTTCCATCATTCTTTGAGCTTTGAGAGATGATACTAACGGGGTGCGTAATCCTAAAGCTTGTCCCATGAAGCATAGTTTCTGGCCGTCAGGAGTCTCGAACATCACCTTCTTTCGTTTGCAGTCGATGGTTGCGCCATGCCATGCTAGCCAGTCCATCCCTAGTATTACGTCAAAGTCCTTGATCACCAATTCTATCAGGTCTCCTTCTAATTCTACATCCTCAATCTTGATTGGTACGCCTCGTACTGTCATCTGATAGAATTACTTTGCCCGAAGGCAACTCTGTTACAAACCTAGTTCTAAATCTTTCACAAGGTTTGTCTAGTTTTTCTATCATTCCTAACGAGATATACAAATGAGTGGCTCCCGAATCAAATAATACAGAGCATATGTTATTGAGGATAGAATCCTGACCTGTTACAACCTTATTGCTAGCATCAGCCTCTCCTTGGGTTAAGGAAAAAACCCTAGCAGGAACCATCTTATCGTCTTTCTTCCCTTCTGGCTTGCGCTAAGGACAATCTCTTTTTCGGTGTCCTTCCTGACCACAGTTAAAACATTCCTCGGTGTTTGCGCGGCATTCTCCAGGATGTTTCTTCTGACACTTAGCACATGGCGAGATTTCCACATAACCCGGCCTATTTCCCCCATTATTTGTCCGTGCCCTCTTATCACTGTCAAATTTATTGTTATCAGGATGCCTTCTCTTCTGACCGTTACTGTTGTTGCCGGACTGATTGTTGCTATTATGGTTGTTGTTCCAACTGATCTGAGGTTAACCCTACTGTCTAGGCTCAGACTTACTGGCTTCCTCTTTACTTACATTAGCCTGCAACCTCTCTACTTCTATTCTCGTCTAGATAGTCGGCATACGAAATATTCCCCGGGTTTTCTAACTTAACCCCCATCTCGATCTTCGGTCGAAGTCGTCTAACAAACTTGTTCACCCTCAGAAAATCAGTTGGAACCATCTCAGATGTGAACTTAGCTAAGCGGTCGAACTGACGAGCATACTCTGCCACTGATAAACTTCCTTGCTTCAAGTTGGCGAACTCCTCAAATCTCGAAGCGAGTATAGCCGAATTGTAATACTTCTTATGGAACAGCTCCACAAATCGAGTCCATGTCATGGTGGCAACATCATGCGATTGCTGGACCAAGTCCCACCATATCCTGACATCCTTCTTGAGCAATAATGAGACACAGGATATACGGTCTGCATTACTGAGATTCATGTGCGTCAGAATTGGCTCCACATTCCTTAGCCACTCTTCTGCCTCAAAGGGGTCTGTAGTCCCTTCGAAGTTTGGAGCGTGCTATTTGCAGAACCTCTCATACACTGGCTCCATGTGCTGTACTGGATACGGTGTGTAGTTCGCCACTGGCCATCCCCTATATCGACCAACTTGTTGGGGTGCTGAGGCCATTTGCTGTGGTTGCAGCTGCGGGTGAGGCAGAGGCTGAGTCTGGGGCTGAGCCTGTTGTCTTTGCTGTTGCAAAAGTTCCTCGACTTGTTGTCGCAGTCTAGCAATCTCCGCAGTGTTGTCAACTGGCGGTGCTTGTGCGTTGCAGCTAGCAGTAGCACGCACTCCCTTTTTGTGAACTGGAGGGGCTTCATTGTTCGCTGGAACAGCATTGGAGGCGTTTCTGTTGGTTCGTAAAGATCTTCGAAGCGACATCGCAGCAGAGTTCTAACAGTTGAAACAAACATGTTAGAACTTTTCCTAATAGGCTCTAAGGCAAAAACTTATTCTAAAACGAGCATATCTCGGACCTATTGATTATGACTTCTTATGAAAATTTTATAAGTCTTCTTTATTTTTAGAATGGGTTTCAATACTTAGAAAAACAAGCCATTTTCAGTATTTCTAAGTCTGTTTCTATTCATCCTATATGACTAAATTCTCAGGCTCAAAACTCATCTTTGTTCCAAAGTTAACCATATTGAGGGAGGGCTGGGATAAGTAGAATCGTTCCCACTACTATGGCCCCCTAACTCTCAATATAGAAACTTGGTTCATTGATTTGTGTTAACCCTCACCGAACTTAGTCATTATTTATTTTACTTATTATTTATTATGATTGCGAAAATAAAAATCAAACTCATACATGATAACAAAATAACATGATATTAATTTGGAAAAAAAGGTTTCACTTATTATAACCATAAAACAAACAATAAATAAAACAAACAATGAAACTAACTATTCTAAAAAATCAGGATCTTCTACATCCGATCCTTCATCTAGCATATCATCATCTAATTCTTCATAGTCTTCGTTATCACATACCTCAAAGTGTCCTCGAGGAATGTTCGTAAAAATCCTATGTTTTTGCTCATTTGTAAATTGAAATTTTTATTTTGCAGTGAACCTAACTAAGAGAAAGTAATATCGCATTGCTGCTGGCAGTTCATCTTCATCATCCATTGTTTCCCATATCTCCTCTAAGGCTGCAATTACGGGATGAAAATATCTAAATAGTCTAATTAATAAAACGTATTGTTCCGTTGCTCTTATCATGATTTGCTTAGACTCTTGAAGGTGACCTATTTCTCTGTGGAACAAAAGAAGCCTCCGAGTGATTCTCTCTAGTGTTCGTATGGTGTTGCTCGGTTCTCTTATTCTCTTTAAAGCCTTAATGGCTCGGATATCCTCATAGGTTAATGCTCCGTTCATACTTAACTGAAAACATAAATGCTAAAATCGTTAGCTATACATATAAGCAAAATAACTATAACTTAAATACTTACTTGGCGGTCAGATTCGGAGCTTTGAGTTTGTGTATCGAGGAGGACTTGATGCAAATGAGTCATTTCTCTGATACCAACTGTAATGACCCAACTACTCTAGACTTTGGACCATTACTAACTTCTATACTAATCTTACGAAAACATACATTTGAAATAACATATCTTTATTTTAGAACTGTAAGGTAAAGGTTTAAAACTATATAAAATTCATAAGTAGGACATTGGGATCCCATTGTTTGAAACAAAACATAACTTTGACATAATGAATACTTATTACAACCAATTGCGCAAAAATACATAGAAAACCATAATTAAAGAGACTTCATCCTCGAATCAAACGCTCGATCCATTGATTCCATCCCGCCTCAATACACATCCCCAAGCTTCAAAGAACCTTTCCCGCCACCAAAGCTATTTTCCTGGACATATAAACATAAAGGAGTGAGCCTAATGCCCAGCAAGGAAAACCTAACACGTAAACCATATACATAAAATTCATATCACAACATATAATAAAAAATATCATAAAAATATGTCACACATACAATAATGACAATTATTACTTTGGGCTCGTAAACTGAACAAGTCATATGCCCATTAGATTTGTGGGGCTTGCTAGCTAAGCAAGTCATATGCCCATAAATTTATTGGGGCTTGTTAGTTATAGAAGTCATATGCCCAAGTCTACAACATACATAACATAACAGATAAATCATAAGTTAACATAACACATAAATCATAAGATAACATATAGCATAACATATAATATCCTATCCTATTTTCCTTACCAAAAATACCGGGATATGTGAACAGGTTTGGGACCTTGGGACACTCCTAAAAACCATCAAAGGAAGGTGAGTATACTTAAAGAAAAGGGATGAAAATAATGAAAGTACTATTCCATCGAAAGATACTTACCAAGAACCTTATGCTCAAGATCTTAGATTTCCTAACCAAGAATAAAGAATAGAGTTAGGATGTTGAGTAGAAAACTATAAGAACTTAAGGATAACAATACCAAAATGAACTAGAGTTTGGAATACCTTGAATGCTTCTATGACCAATCTAAACCTTGAAGCGAAATGTGCTATAAACCTTACTTCCCAAGTGTTTGGTAAGCTCATAATGATTAAGCTTATAATCCCCCAACCCAAGTGTTTACACTCTCAAAAATAACCTAGCAGCTTGCAGCCTTTGAACTTAGCTTGATGAATGAATATGTGGCTGGGTACTAGGTTCTATTTATAGAGTTCGAGAATGAAAAGATCTTCATTTAAATTGAATAAAATAATGACCTTTTAATTGAAAAATATTTTAATTATCATTCAGCAGAGGCTGAAGACTCGGCCAGAAAGATGCTGGACTTATCAAGAGGTTAAAGATTAAAATGAGAACGTTTTCAAAAACATTCAAAAATCCATCAAAGGAGCTGATATATCGCCTAGGCCAGTATGCCCGAGGCTCGTTGAGGTGATCGTGCGAAGTTACGTGTTTTTCGTATCCCCATACTGCGATATATCACCCCTTATAGCTGCGATATATCGGCATACGCTGAATATTTAAACACAAAATTGCACATTTTCAACCTAATTTGAATTTAATAAACGGTCTTAACTAAGTCCTCTAACGATTTCAAAGCTGCTGACAAACCCTAGGATATTCAAATATTTATCTTAATAAACTTATTCCTCAAAAATACTTAATTTTCATTAAACATACATATGAAAAGTGTTACTATCTTATTGGTCTATCTAAACCTTATAATATAATAAATATCACCATCAATATCAGTCATATTAATCAAACCTTAGGTTAAAATTAATATTCTTAAACTATAGGTTAAACTTAGAAAAACTACAAGTGTTACTACGAGTGTCCAATTAAATCCCAGTCTGAACCAAAATCCACAGTCATAAAAATACTACAACTATTATTATTGCTACTACTATCTAACTAGCTAACTAATGTTCTTGGACTCTACATTGTACGACTACATGGAGTCTCTAAGACCATAGTATCTGATAGAGGATCAGTGTTTACATTGAGATTTTTTGGAAGCTTGTAGCAAGCCATGGGTACCAAGCTAAGTCTCAGTACGACATTTTATCCAAAGACTGACGGTCTGTCCGAGCGTACCTTATAAATTTTAGAAGATATGTTGCGCACTTGTGTACTAGACTTTAAAGGATCATGGAGTAAGTATTTGCCACTTATAGAGTTCTCCTACAATAATAGCTACACGAAATGATTGGTATGACACCCTATGAGTTACTTTATGGAAGGAAGTGTCAATCACCATTACATTGGGATGAGGTAGGAGTTAGACAACTTCTTGGACCCGAAGCTGTTAGAGAGGCTCAAGATGTAGTGGAGCTGATTATTAAGCGTATGCTCACTAGTCAGAGTCAACAAAAGAGTTATTCTGATGCCAAGTGGTGAGATGTGGAATTCGAAGTCGAAGATCAAGTCTTCTTAAAAATATCTCCTATGAAAGGAGTGAAGTGGTTTGAGAAGAACGGCAAACTTAGTCCCCAATTTATAAGTCCTTTTGAGATATTGGATAATGTGGGAACAGTAGAATATAGATTAGCCCTACCGCCAACTCTAGCAGATGGCCACAATGTGTTTCACATCTCGATGCTTCATAGATATGTGTCAGATCCATCTCACGTTCTCAACTATGATACGTTAGCTCTTCAGAAAGACATGAGTTATGAGAAACGACCAATTAGCATCCTAGAGAAGGGGGTGAAGGAATTACGATCTAAGAGTATTCCAATAGTGAAGGTCTTATGGAGTAATATACATAATAGGAGGCAATGTGGGAGTTAGAGGAAGACATCCGAGCACGATATCTGGAATTGTAAGGTAAGTAAAATTTCGAGGACGAAATTTCTCTTAGGGGGGAAGATTGTAATAATCAAGGTTATTATTTTCTTATAAGCTCCTTTAATATGATCTTAGGTTAGATTTAGTTATGACTTGAGTTGTGGAATAAAGATTGCTTTAAGATTAAATTATTTAAGTTATGATTTTAAGGCTTAGAAATTATTATAGTTTGTGTAATTATAATTATTTTAGCATATGATTAAATTAGTGTGTAATTTTTTTAAGTATTTAAATGCACATGTTATTTGATGTATTAAGAAGTGAACATGTGGCATTAAACTAAGTCCAAGTATTGTAATTAAAATGAAAACCAAAATAGCCTAGTCTTAGGCTTTGCTCAAAAATAGGAAGGATTTGATTTTTTTAAAATTTTTTAAAGATAAGCAAGATTAGATCTATTTATTTGAATTAAGTGACTACGTATCAAGAAAAGAGCCAAGCTTTGAACTATTTATGTTACGATTTTGGAAAAATAGTATTTCTAAAAAGTTGTAGATAATTTAATTAGCTATCTGACGGAATAATAATAGCCTCAATCGAACTTTTACAGCTCCAGTTACATTAATTTTACTAGAGAAGGCTCCAGAGTTACGAGAAATAGGATAGTAGTTTGGACTTTGACTAAAGTTTGAACCAAATGGAGACAATATGGCATACTTGGAGATGATGTAGCAACAAGAAGGGAGTAAGACTAGGCTGGCCAAAACCATATAGTGGAGGGAATGTTTTATTTTTAAAATTTCAGTTGAATAGTGTGGAGAAAATCAAGGAAGGGAGTTGGGGTTTGAAGCCTATAAATAGAGACTCACCCTTCACCATTTTTCTCACACTCAAAAACTCTCAAGAACCTCTCATATCAAAATCCATAGTACCAAAAGCTCTCTTCATTTTTCCATAAACACTTTACATAGCCATAGCCGAAAAGCAAGTCCTTTTAGTGCTCGGGATCTTTTTCTTCTATTTTTTTTTGCCTTAAATACTATTGCCTTTCAGAACCCTATTATAGCCGAAATATTGAACCCCATCTAGCCAATATATAGCCAAAATCTATATTTAAGGTTATAATATAAATATCTTGTATTTAAGGTTGATTGGACGTTTTTATCGCAAGAAATGTCTTCTCTTTCTTTTTCTCTCCACACTCAAGGTAAGGAAAATAGGTTAGATTAAATGTGTTATGATATGTTTATATGTTATGTTATGTTTATGTATATGTATATGTTTTATGTTGTAGTCACTTGGGAAATATAACTGCTTGGATAGCAAATAAATTCCAAGATTTTTATCATTATTGTAGATTAGAGTTATGATTAAACCTACCTCGATTAGTAAACAGAGGACCTAGATGGTTTTATCACATACTATGGTAATGAGTTAATGACCATTAATTTTGTAGTCCTATGTTTATATGATATATGCTTTTACGTTATATGTTTTATAGTATATGGTTTTAGTTTTATGATTTATGTTATGTTTTAGTAGATTTTCATTGCTGGGCATTAGGCTCATTCCTTTTATTTAGATGTTGCAGGAAAATAAGCTTGGAAGGGGGAATGGATTCATGGCAGCTTCGACATATGTATTGGGAGACGACTGAATGGATGGACTGCTGGAAAAGATTGAGGATGAAGTTTATAATTTCAGTCTTTTCTTTTATTTATGTATTTATTTTTCTGCATTTAGTATTTGAACAATTGATTAAATTTTTTGTTTTCTTATGATTTTTTGTAATAACAATGGGATCCTGTATTTTGGATTTTTATAATAAAGTTCTAGTGTTTTATGTATGTATACCAAAATAGTAGTTATGCTTAGTAGTTTTTAATGGTCCGAGGTCTTTAAGTTAGTCGGGTCATTACAAAAGAGGTAATTAGACAGGTAAAATGGTAATCTTGACTAGCCCTAATTTAGGAACCAATAAATGGACGAGATAACTAAATTTATTTATTATATCAATGGACTACTAGAGAAAACTCTGTAAATCTAATTATATATATTCTTATAGTGCAATTAAATATTTATGGTGGAGTAATCATGAAATCAATAAAAAAGATTATTGGATTAAAGAGTTTGATTAATAATGTGGTTTACTGGAGCTTCGTATTATAGGTCCATGGTCCGCAGATCACCTCTGTCCTACACTGTCAAGGGTAAGGATGTTAAAAGAAAAATTTGTAGAGAGAAGGACTTAATTACAAATGAATTAATTTTCTAGCACAATGAAATAATTATGTGATAGTTATGGGTAATTCATTAATTATGAATTAATCAATTATTTAAATATATATTTTTTTATTTAGAAAAACGATAGGCTAAAATAAATATTAATCTTATTTGGATTAATATGTAAAGAGAGATTAATAATTATCTTATTTAGAATAAGATATTTATTTAAAACTAATATTTTAAGATAAAGTTAATTTTGAATTAACTAGTATTTTTTGGGATAAATATATTGTCTTAAAAATTAATTAAATAAACAAATGAGAAAATTAGGGAAAACAATAATGTGGCTCACGACACTCACTATATTGCACATTGAGTGGTGCCATACAGGGAAATTTCCTTTTTCTGGGATTTGAATTATGAATTTCAAATAATTTGTTATATTTAATTATTTATATATAATTATTCTTTTTTAAATATGATTTAAAATAAATAATTAAATAAGATTTTAACTAATCAGTTTTTTTTTTAAATAAAATAAAGAATAATTAAATAAGTTTATTATCTTTGTAAACCTTAAAAAAATTATTGTTTTAGCACGCTGACTCTCTCTCTAAGACAGAAGCGATAATTTTCCTAACTTGAAAACTATTCAATTCATCTTTTATCTATCAAGTCTCTCTAGATCTCATGTGTTGAGTACATACAGAGAGTCATAAATCAACATTTTCAATCCTACGTGCCCACACACGTCCTTGTGTGTTTGAGGATTGGTTTGGAATATCATTGATTTTATACAAAAAGATTTGATGACACTTGTAGGCTACAAGAGGTAATCTCTAATCCTTCGAGTGTGATTTAATATATATATATATGTGTGTGTGTATGATCTTGGCTGGTATTAATAATTAGAAAAAAGGGTCCATCCCTCGCTGCGTATCTCTATTTTCTCTTTTAATCCCAACAGTCATGTCCCCCGACCTCGCGACCCCGCCTCTATTAGGGGCTTCAACCCACAGGGAGCTATCCTTGGGGGATGAATAACATTCGTACAGATTAATGCTTATGCTTTTATGTTCATATTATTTTTTTATGTAGCAAAGGCTGTATACAAACATATATTAAGATTTTATATACTAAGGCACTTTTAGTAAAATGATTACGACATTGTATTATGTATTCAACTATTGATATTTATACATGTTGTCTCATGAAGTTTTATAAGGCGAACCCTAAACCCTAAATTATGATGATCAAGGTGAGATTGACACATTGTACCCTCTTTTCACCTAACTAAATAATTAATACTTAAGTTATAAATTGTCCTAATAAAACTTAAGTTATTTTCTTATACAGTTTTTGTCAATAGGTTATTTGGTTATAAAGTACATGTTGGTTTTTCTAGGGTTATAAAGTTTTCGGCAATAAGATATTTAGTTTTCGCCATTTTTCGTTATTCTGCATAGTTAAATTCTATCCTTACTCAAAGAATATCAAATATAATGAAACCTTCTCGTTACTTTATAAATTAAGGAAAACATGAAATTATCATAACAATACATGTCATTAGAATTTGTGGAAAAAATTAATTACATAATTTGTTCCAATTATCCAATACATATAGTAATAAAAACAAATATCACTAAATAAAATGACAATAAAATTATAGTTTAAAATTTATTTTATTTAATAATGGTTAATGAATTGAACAATTGAAGTATGTCAAAGAGAATACTTCTCCCTTCATTTTCTTTAAAATTAACCAAAAAAATTTGTTTTCAACAAAATTTAAATTTAAAATGAGAAGAAATTATAAAATATTTTGGTTTTCTTATACTATGATTTCGTTCAACAATAAATTGAAAGGGGGAATTAAATTTACAAAAATGCTAAACAAATTTTGTACAACAACCTTTTTTTCCAAAAAATGTCGTGTAAGATGCTATTTTCAAAGAAATAGTTTGCATAATGATATTTTTCACTATCATATTTAGGCAGACTTCATAGCAAACCTAGGGTCCGTTTAAGCCATAAACCCAACCAAATTGCTCTAATCCAATATCTCAACAACCCAAACTCAATATACTATTAATTAACTTAAGTTTTTTTTAAAAAAAAAAATCAGAATCAAATATACCCAAATAATTGAGACATGATGAAGTTGAGAGATTCAAATACATTACATCCATTACTCTCTCAACAAAGAGCGGATTAGACATCTGAATGACACTAGGTGTAGGTGAAGGTACCCGAACTATTCACCTTCTTTGTGTCCAAGCAATGCCTCTCTTCATTTCATTAACATTTTACAGAACTATATGTTTATTATCATCTCTTTCTCTCTCTCTCTCTCTCTCTCAACTTTATGCAGGAATTTTCCCCTTTCTTGAACATAAAAAATGAGGTTCAAAACCTGCACTAACCGCCGATCTCCGAAGACGCCCGAAAAGGCTGACGACGGTGGTGACCGCTCTTCGCCTGGAGAAGCAATTGCTCCAACTTCCAACGTGAAGAAATATAAAAGGCAAGGGAAACAATTGTTGGATGGAAAAATTCATGAGGGCCACCATGCCAAAGATTCTCATTCTAAGAGTAGACCACGGAGGAAACTAGGCGATCTAAACATCTCCTCAAAGTTAATGATAAATTTTTTCTAATTACTTTGAATAATACACTAGAATAACATCCCATTTAAAATTTAAAGAATGTTATTGTTTGATTTTAAATTTTCCATGATCAAGGATCGGTTGGCAACAAAAATGATGATGAAGGTCCTTCTGCACAATAGAACAAACAAATTGATGAACCAATCTCCATATCGGACTTTGACTTCGACTCCGATTCTGTCTCCAAGATCTCCGGCCCGAAGATGTACATGGGTCGTAACACCTTCCAGAATGTAGATCTTAGCATTTTTTTTCAATCTTGAACTGATGTGGTGGAAGAAATTAAGAACAAAGGATGTTGCTATTGTCGTTAAGATGAGGAAGAAGTTTATCCATCTCCACCCCATTGCAACTAAAAAAAAAAGTAAGGCATGTATGTCAAAGCCTTATTTTGTGTGTTCTGCAGTCTCCAAATAGTCTATTTATGTAATTTTGTTGTTTTGTGTTTTAGAGTAGGAGAACTATCAGGTTTGCCATTTTCTAAAAGTGGTATTTTGAACATGCATGTATCATGAACAGAACTATGTGTGATCATGTCATATTGCTGCCCAGCAAACCTTCATTTTGGATAATATGTATTTCATTAGTATCCTATTTTCTACTATTCATGCATTGTCTTGCATGGTTGAAGTATTTGGTTACACAATTATTTTCTTAGAAAATAAGTAAACCGTAATAAAATGTTAATGGAATATATAATATCTGTAATTATCCATAAACACGTCCATAACAAACTTGGTTATAAACTAATAACATTATATAATTCTATTTGGTTTTATAATATCACTTATTTTCCTTTTTAAATTGTGAACAAGTATATGACATCTATAACATGGGGGATAACTTAGACCTGAATTTGTTGTCTAACAAAACAATTGCTTCAATTAAATAATTTGGTTGTGCTAATGGTGCTTCAAATCTATACTTTGGTTTTGCTTCAACTATATTTTCATCACATGAAGTTGTCAAATTTTTTTGATTTAAGATAATAAACTAACAACAAAAGAAAAATACATTCATATTACCAGGTTACTTTAAATTTTTCAAACAACTTTCCGGTTAATAACAAAGTTCACAAATATAATAACTGACTTCAATAAATATAGATACATGCCAATGGTTTTTAAACCCCTTAAAAATAAACAGAGCATGGGGGATGCAAAACTTATCAACACTAATTAACTATTTGAAATTACTATAGTCAGGTAATATCAAATAATAGTTCAATAGTAATCTCACCCAAATAAATTTCCTTGGGACAGTTCACCTAACAAAACCATAAGGACAACACGCAAGTAAAAAAAATAATTCATGCAATAAATTTTGGTTGGTATCTGGTAGTTCAACTTCTACTACTGCCACTTTATTTAAACAAACAAAGTTCTCATATTAAACTTCGACAAAATACATTGGCTCAAAACAACACAAAAGAGCATAGATAACACCCATCATAAAAAATCCTCATTAATATGAATACACCATCTTCTCCGCTAGAGTAGAAGCTAATGTGGTTGAAGATAGAAGAACAAGAACACTCATCTTATGTGGTTGAAACTAGAAGAACTAGAACACTCATATGATGGTCAATCGATTGTGCTAATATTTCAGCCAATGTAACCTACCTCTCTAATAAAAAATTACACATGTTTTTTGTCAAGTGGGCCTCAATTGGGCGGCCCACATAAAACACAATTATAAGAACAGATTAGAGATCTTCCTCATGTTTACAAAAGAAAAAAGGCCCAAGGATCATTTGTTTGTTGAAAACATAATGTTACTCTACAAAAATGGTACAATATTTGTTATATAAAGATCCTACAAATGTTAGATTACTTGAACAACGTTCTTAACTATTTTCTTTTACTTACAATTTTAATGGATCAATAATTGGATCAGCTGATTTAAGGCTCAAACAACAAATATAAAATATGGACCAAAAACCAATTCAAGTATGGGATGACATCAACATAGAGGATTTGGATTACGACCCAATGAGTGATAAGATCCCAACACACCTACTGCGACATGTTTCACTTGCAATGCGACATACCGAGGCATATGCTCTTCCATATCCAAGAGAAAGATACTAAAAAAATTTAGATGGTAATGGAAGACACGAAATTATAGATTTTGATGAAGGTCAATGGGGTATATACGACATTCTTACAAATTCGGTAAGTTATTTAAATGACAATTTTACTTTTACATGCTTCTCCTCCATATTTATTTTACTAAATTAGTGAAGAAATTTTTTTTTTCCATTCTAATATATAGCAAATTAATTGCATCCTTACCATCTTATAAAAGAAAACCTTTGTAAAAGGTACTGCACAGGAAAAATTATTCCCCCGGGCATTTGGAATCGCGTTACGATCACTAACATGGAAGATTCCAATCAAGATAAAATTATAACTATGTACACAAATGGGTTCAACAAATAGGCTGGATTTGCAAGCTAGACAGACCAACTTCCTTCATGCCAGTCCACATATGTACACAAGAAAAATGAGAGCAATTTACAACCTCAACAACAGACCTACCACTGCCACACTCCAAGTCAAAATCTATTGCTCTACAGAAACAATGAAGAAAATTGCATTAAATTGTTTGTCCTGATAAATGGCAATATTAAAATGGACTGTGATGTTGGAATTCCTCTACAATCGCCACTATTTTCCAAACCAATGTGTTGGAGTAGCAATGAAACCATTATAATAGAATCTAGCCGTGGATTTCGACACTGGGACATAGGTCGTGGACATGCAATTCAAAAGCCCTTTGTGCCATCAATGGGGACTACTGTCAAGACATTTACAACCATGAAAGATTTCAACGACAATCAAATTGAGACCAACAATAGGTAATTCTAATGTCTTCAACTTGGAAGATCATATGTCAATTTTTATTGAACATTCTTAAAAAAAACAAGCTTAACTATACTATTTAAAATATTGACCACAGGGTTACATTGAATGGTCTAGATGCAGTATACTGTACAAAAGAATCGTTGTACTTCTTCGACTCCCAAAATCCAACCATTAAGTTATTAAATTATCCCAACACGTTGAAGATGTTTTTAGCATAAGCTTTAACAAGGAATCAGTACTCCTCGGAGTACAAACTTCGTCCTCTTTAAATTATTTTCATCGCCAAGCCAAGATTATCGATATCGACATAAAGGGAGGTAGATCAATGACAACGTACATGCTTCCAGAATTCCCACAACAATTATAATTAGATACAAGAACCAGACAAGTATGGTCAAATGGTGAAAGATTATTAGAGCTAAACCAAATGGGCGTCTTCGTCTTCAATCACCACACCTTAGATTACACTAGTGTAATTGGAGACTTCATACTCCCCCCAATTCGATACACTCGTAATATCAAAACTTCCCAAATGGTTGACCCGGTCTTCCATGCAATCGATGATAAAATAATAATTTCCTCATCTAGTAAGTTGCCAATGTTCTCTCCACTTTAAACCTGTGTATCTTACAAGAAATTTCAACTAAACTTTGCTAAGTATAGTCTTAATATTTCATCAATTATGTATGTTCTACTACTAGCACCAATTATTATTTTTTAACAAAATCCCAAAAGATTAATCATCAAATAAATCCATAATTTCGAAATTCGCCAACAAAAATTGGACAAACAAACTAAAAAACAACTAGGAAATAAACAATTTCCCTAATCCAAAAAGATAAAAAAAAAATTATTACTAATTTACCCTAAAATATTTCACAAACCAGTAAGAAAAAAAATCACCAAATACATCAATCATTTGAATTCGTGGCCACTCTAATACACTATAAACCAACCTTAAAAAAAATTAACGAAAGCAAAAATAAATGCAAATTACTACTAATTTAATTAAAAATGCAAATAATGACTCTTCATCATTCAACAATTTAATTAATATAATCTAATACCATATTCTTCTCATGCTCCACTAATCTATTAGTCAAAGAAATAAACCTTACATTCAAACTTAATAAACAAATTCATATAAAAATAATAAAAATAATTCAAATGTATGAGTTTTTGTTATGTTACACTATAACAGTTTTCTGCAAAATCATGTATTAATTACATAGCAGCGCCCAAGGCATTACGTAGCCAATTTCCTGAATAACTCTAATTCCTACTAATTTCAGTAAAAACAAAAAATAACAGGCAAAAATTAAAAATGCAAATAATGACTCTTGATCATTCAATTGTT
The DNA here is from genome assembly GCF_963169125.1 of Humulus lupulus. NCBI lineage: Eukaryota > Viridiplantae > Streptophyta > Magnoliopsida > Rosales > Cannabaceae > Humulus > Humulus lupulus. Next base: position 214,046,386 of record NC_084795.1, read on the forward strand.
TACTTAATATACTGTAATACTATATTCTGCTCATGTTCCACTAATCCATCAGTGAAAGAAATAAACCTCACCATTGAAACACTTAATAAACAAATTGATATAATAATAATAATAATTCATAAGTATCAGTGTTTGTTACGTTCGACTATAATAGTGTTCCACAAATTGAATTATCAATGACTTAGTAGTGTCCAATCCATTACGTAGCCAATCTCGTAAATAACTACAACTTCTTACCAAAATTATTGTAATATCTTTAATTATACAGTAAAATGCACATTCAATTACCTTAATGCCCTTGTTTTTCACTGCCAGCTACTTACACCTTTTTCAACTAGTTAACATCACCGGTTACAATAGGTGAAAAGAAAATTTTAATATATTAACAACAATTTTTAAAAATTTGACACTTACAAAATCAGTGGGACCTACAGAGTGGACTATGTCCTGTGAAGGACTGTAGAAAAAGCCTTTATAGTTTAATATATGTATATTTGTTTTTATATTATAAACTTCAAAAATAAAATAAGTCCTTACCTAAAAAATTATTGGCTTAAGTTTATTTTTTGAAAATAATAATAATAATTTTGAAGTGTTTCACATTCCTGAGTATCTAAAAACCACCTGTCAGAAGGGTTTCACCTCAACCGAGAATCAGGATAAGTTAAAACCCCTGGAGTATAGTTTCCGAGGTTAGAAAAACTCAAACCCAGTACCAAACATGGGAAAGTTGTTAGATTCTCATTCCCTTATCTAGATTCGTGCATACCAAACATCCCCTCATAGGTGAGGTGAGTTGAGACTTGAGGATTTTGACGTATCTGCTCATAAGATTGCATCACATTGACCATCTTGCTAGGCATTAATTTATTGAAACATATCTAATCCAATTGAATCCTACAATTGGTGGTGAAATTATAACATGTAGTATGGTGCCTGAGGTCTTACTACTACAGGAGAACCACATCAACTTACGTCTATGTCCTCACTTGTGCCCATGTTGTTCACCCAATACTTTTCTAACGATCGCTCTCTGGTCAACGATAGCTGAGGTGTTAGACGAAGAAGACAATTGTTAGGTTTGCATTGTAATAAACATTTTATTTTGTTCCATAAAAAAATAACCTATGTTAGTACCAAAACAAAGACAATATAATAAGAAACTTTTATTTTTAATAATAATCTCTGCTAACTCTTTAGTTTCTATGTGCACTTGAGAAAATTAAAGATAAAAAAATAACGTGAGATAAAAAAAAAGTAATAGAAATCAATTGTAGAATTTTTTTAACTGACTCTCTCATGCTGCAAATGATTTTGAACCCTGAACAAACATGTTTCATCATTTTCATGTTCTCCACATATTTTGTAGCCCACTCCAGAACATTGGGATATGTCCAAAGCTTGACACATCTATCCCAATCTTCAAACTTGACACTCTTTGCAAGGTTCACCAAGGCACGCACAATGTTGCCATTGTTAGGAATTGTGCCCTGAAAGCATATGAAGTAGACATTATTTTAAGAAATAAATAAATAAATAGAATTTGTTATTCTTATATTTTATGGAATATATTATTATGTGATAATATTAAGTAAATATTAGAAAAATTCCTAAGTTCATTTATGTGATCTCAACCACGTATCGGCAAGGGAGGATTGTGTTTGAGATAAAGAAACCTGAATAGTTCGCAATAAAATAAAGTTATGGAAGCTTTAGATTAATTACTGCAAGTACGATCCACTAGTATTATGAATACATGTGATCTAGATCCAGATTACTAGAGTAGTAGGACACTTTAGTGGAGCTACTTTATATATTAGAGAATATATAGAACTGGCCCAGAGATGTTTATTAATACTTAGTTAAATGTTGTTTCGAAGAATTAATTAAATATATCATGTGATGATCATATACAAATACATCTTAATCTTGAAGTTACTATGAACTCCTGTTTATGTTATATGAGTTCTTTGATTCATTCGTTAGGGTGTGTCAGAATGATTAGGCCAGAAACTTTTGTTTTGAGAACTCATTAATGTAAATGGTTGGTGACATAATATACAGATATAGAATCTATACCTTCTCGTAAGAGATTGAATGATGGTTCTCTTAAGGGTTGACTTTTGGGACTGAAAGGTTATTGAGCTCAAATTCATAATTTAGTTATGAATTAACCTTCACTAGTAAAGTCAATGATACTTAACGAAACAAGACATAATTAAAAGGGTAAAATGGTAATTTTATTCCCGGTTAATTGTGAACCATTATTAGAGGGTTAATTTGTATGCAATGATTATATCAATGGACGCTTTATTTTATAAAGTACTCAGTAAATGAATTGTAACGCCCTAGGTAGCCAAGACCGTTACACTGTGTATTTATAAAGGTGCGGGACTTGCTAACCAAGTCAATTAGTTAAAAATGTGTCACCGACATCAATAATGAACAAGGGTTAAAAGGTTTTGGTCATAAAATATACATTTCATATAGTTAAACGTTTTGTACAAGGGATCCCAAAAGAAACAATGTTTAAAAGTCAATTTACAAAATTTCCAGAGTACAAACAACCACTAGCCACTCTAAGGGAAAAACAGACATTTATGGTCCTCCTGTTCCTGATCATGTACATTCTGCCTTCAGAGCTCTCCGATTCAGGGCTAATAGAGCTTACCCTTGCCTTTGCGTGCACCACGTAGCACCCGTGAGCCAAGGCCAATCAAGAAAACTAACCTTGCAGCACAAACAATGATAACAATTGAATAACCCTTAAAGCATGTTCGTACACTAACCATACCACATTAATCACGTAGTCCATAGACGTAACAAGAGAATCAAGAAGCCAACACTCAGCTATTCAGCATAACAAATCCATCAACCAATAATAATAATCAAATCACATGATATTCAGGGTCGACGCCCTTAGGTTTCACCCTCTGTTTACCCCACTGACTCTGGTCCGCTGAAACCGAGCTCAGTGAATAATAAGTTGTCCTCAGCTACGAGTGGTTGCGCCGCGCCCTGTGCGCCAATGCAAACTCCGACACTCTTAGGCCTTTTGCTTGTTACTCACATGGCATAATACCATCCTTCATAAAGCATACAAAATAGGGAACCCTTAGTCCCATCATAAATTCACAACCGGGTGCAATTTTCTTACCTTTAATTTCCAAATGTACTGATTACGAGAGATGTCTCTTGAGCATGATCTGTTTCTCGAGCCCCTAGCTTATTCTTAGTCACAACCAAGATAAAGGATACCATTAATAATTGTTAAAAGATTTACGGATAAGGATCTAGCCACCGGGACATCGAATTCCACCAAACACGGTAGTAGAATTGATCCCGAGCACCCTAGGTTATGTTCCCACACTTAAAAACTCCAAAATGCTATAAATGACCTTAAGGGCCCCCCATGCCGCAGCATGGCCCCAACCAGAGGCTCAGCCTCGCCCAAAAACTGACACGGGTCGCGGCCCTACATACCCCATGCCGCAGCCCGCCCTCCGTCTCCTGCACCCATCAGCCTCAGAGAGCCGCAACACACCAAGAACTATGCCACGGCCCGACCCGTTCGAACCGAAAAAAACCACCATTTTTAAAACTCAAACCTCACTCAAACCACCCATAACCATCCCAATAATAAACTCCAATTATCACAAACATTCTAGCATGATTTCAGTAACATAAGCCAGTAGAAACATAATCTAAAAACTCACCAAAACACCACTTTAATTTATGAAACCCACACACTCAAGAACACAAAAACCAGTCAGAAAAACCCAGAATTCAAACACTATATGATAAATTGGAGCTTACGTTCGCTGAAGAATCAATCCTCCAAGAAATTACTGATCTAACACCCAAGCTTTCTGCCTTAATTCAACCTTGAAGTTAAGAACCTAAGAACTCTTAGAATCCAGCCCCAAAACTTCATAATCAATTGATCAAAAATGTCAATTCTTGATGTTTCCACCGCTTTCTAAGTTTTGTCTATCTATCCTTAAGCCAATTAAGTCAATCCCGAGGCTCAGGGTAACGAAAACGTCCCCGAGGGAAAAATGGTAAAATTCCGCAGTATTCCCACCTAAGCTTCCTAACCTCAAATATATCTCCAATTATTTATTTCCATAACCCGTTAAACCAAATAACCATCTAATACCTAAAATACACCTTGACTTTCCCCAAGTCAAGTATTAGGTCCCATTGTGACTTTCCCGCTAAGTAGCTCCCTAGGATCGCCTCAAGTCGCATGCTACAGATTTACCCACATAATGATGTGGTCCTCACAATTATAACATATAATCACATTTACGCCCTCAACGGACTAAAATTACAAATCTACCCCTTTAAGCTAAACGGGGCCTACATGCATACTAATACTCGTAGACATGCATTTCACATATACATTCATATAATCATACTGTTGCAATATTTTTTCTATGCAAGTGCACACAGTCGCAATTTGTAATAAAATGGTAAAAACCAAGTATCGTCCTCAAGGACTGATTTATCAATTACCAATCAATCAATTTTTTTAATTCTATTTGATTAAACAATTTCAGAGATTTCAAACAAAGAAGAATACTAACGAAGCACAATGAAAATTTAAACAAAATAACAGAGAGAATGAAATTATGACAATTATGATCCTCTATTTTCCACCCTTTTATTTCGTAATGCAAGAATTTTATCCCCTTCTCCCTATTCAAGAACAAGTTGCAAAAACAATTCATAATCTGGTTAAGATTTACAAAATTCAATCTAAATGACAACTTCCTATATTTCTATGGTAAGTTGAATCATGAAGAAGGCATTAAACACGCAACTCAGAAAAATAGGCAAACAATTTAGATACTTTCGTTCTAAATTGAATTTGCATCCAAACAATCAAAGCATATCAAATTTCACTTTTCAGATTTCAATTTGATTCATGAAATAACAATTAGAGGTGATCAATCAATAATTGCACAAGTAACACAGATTGTAAGGAATTGAAAGAGATGAAGAAGAACATGAATTCTGCATTAATCCATAAAAAGGGTTTCCAAAAGATTCACATAATAGCCCTAAAGGAGAAATTAGCCCATAATATTCATTCTAGCAATCATAGAATTCAATTACAAACATGAAAAATTGAAGATAAATGATGAAAAACACAAGAATGGATCCTCCAATGGTATTCTCCACTCTCAGCCGTCGTCTCTCTTCAGACCCCCTTTCAGTCGCACCCTATGTTTCTCAAAAATCCCTCCCAAGTTCCGAGTGAAAGGAACAAATTGTCCATCAAAAAGTTATCAGATATGTGAAAATCGCGTCACCAGTGTTGTAGCGCTGTCATTGTAGCGCTAAAGTCAGAAACAGAATGGAAAGAAATCTGGGCACCAGCGCTGTAGCGCCCTTATCGTAGCGCTGTAGCGCTAAAGTCAGAGCTGAACTTTCTGAAAACTGCGTCCAAGCGTCGTAGCGCTGTTGTTGTAGCGCTATAGCGCTAAAGTTAGGAACCTTAATTCTTCATAAATCCTTCCTAGCGCTACGGCGCTCCCTTAGTAGCGATGTAGCGCTACTTACAGAACCCAAAAGTCCACAAATTCGTCCCGATTTTGTTCCACTTTCACTCCTTTTCACTATTTGTATCACTTTAGCATTAATCACCCTGAAACAAGAACAAACAAACATAATTTCGAAATAAAATAATCCTAACTAACCAAAATTACCCTAAAAACCTAGACCATAAATGAGCCTAAAACTCGTTATCAAACTCCCCCAAACTAAATCTTTACTCACCCTCGAGTAAATAATCTAACAAGACTCAATCCTAACTAACCAAGTTGACGACACTAACCAATTCAAACACTCAAGACTGATATGCATGTATAATTCTCAGGAAAAACAATCATGCAATTTAAACTTTAATCTAGATTTTCAGTCTTAACCACTTCACAATTCACTGCAATTTGTCAACATCAAAGATCATTTACTCATAACTTGCAAATAAGATAATTGAACCACTTTATGCACATCAAAATCTCACCAACTAACCACAAACTCAAGTATTCCATATGCTTGCGTTGCTTACTATTCTCCATTAATATAAACAAATGCACAAATAAGAATCAATAGGACTTTATAAGGGTTGAAATAGAAGGCTTAGGTAAAGGTAGATAAAGAGACAATTTTAGGCTTAGTCATACCACAAGCATTCCACCAAACAAGCTTTCCCAACAATTTCACACCACTCATCCCTTGTTACCCCTTTTTTTTTTCGTGCAATGATTGAGAATATATATATTTTTTTTCAATAAACTCCCCCAAACTATGATTTTTTAATAAATAATTGTTTGGGGGCATAATCATTTTTTCTCACTTTCTTTCCCTTTTCTTTCTTTAATTTCTTTTTTTCTCAATCAAAAGTAATTTTCTGAATAACACATATTACAAACATACCCTTACACATTCACTCCCCTCATATAATGATTTTCATGCCCATGGTATGGTTCAAAAAGAGTAAATGGTATTGTTTTTTTCAGTTAGGCTCAAAAGAGTGTGTTAATCAAGAAAATGGTTATAAGGCTCGAAGGGGTTGACTAAGGAGAAAGTTTAACAGGGTTAGCTTGAAAGGCACAACCAGTCCAAAAATGGCCTATATCATTTTCCTAAATGTGCACTGTTTCAAATTTCATCTCAAATAGTAAGCAAGCAGGTTCTAGAAATTTTCAAACTTTTCAATCCACAATCCAAATTTGACATGCATAAAATAACTCAAGTATAACATTTGCAATGTATGAACAATAGATCTATGATGTCAACAAATCACAATGAAAAACAAAATAGTCTAACCAAGCACACAGATTAATTTAGAAACACAACAATTTTTCCTTTGGCTTATACTACAAAACAGTCAATTAGATTGAAATGGTCATTATTGTCAACTTAATTTATACTCTAAAACAAGACTCCAAACTCAAACAAATAAACAAATTGAAAACTCATCAAAGAAAAACAGAACCTCTCCCCCAAACTTAAAACCAAACATTGTCCCCAATGTGAAGTACATAAAAGAATGGGAAAAAAGACTTACCTGACTAGCCACATCAGTATGGCGGCGGTGGTGGTTGGAACGAAGGTCTTTCAAAAGACTGAGACTGCGGAGGCTGAGGTTCAGGAAAACCAGCAAATGACGGGGGTGGAGGCGGAGGGTAAAATGGAGAGTATGGTGGATAGGGCGGTGGTGGAGCAAAATAAGTGCGATCCGATTCATCTAGCGACCAGCGGCTCACCAAATTGTTTAACTGAGCCACATGATTCACTTCATAATCATATCGATGGCCCAAGTACTGATTCACCATATGCTGCTGTTGAACCACATATTGATTTTGTTGGATTAGATAATCCAACTTATCATTAATTTGTTGCATACTTGAATTGCTACTGCCACCCAACAATACTGGTTCAGCTTCTTCCTCCACATCAGTTTCTACACGGCGCTTTCCCTTTTTCCGTGCCTACGGCACATACAGAGCAGGATCAGGATAATCATTCATCAAATTGATGGACAACAGTTGTTACAGGGACTGATAAATATCAGTAACAAATTCCGGAACACCAGCCTTACAGCACAACATCGTGATGACGGATCCATGGCCCAAATCTCCTGTGGTATGCCCCTTTTCAATAAAATTAATGTTTTCCTTGATCCAAATACCCGGATTAACACTCATGCCCATCATCAACGCGTACATCAATAAGACTCGATCTTTAGTCATATCAGACACATGACTAACTGGCATAAATCGAGCACACACAAAGAACGCCCAAAATCTCACCTCAATGTTAAGCTGGCACGATACTATACTCTTAGGTAGACTGCCAGATAAATTCCAGGGAGCACCTTCAAAGCATAATTTATCAGCTACAGCCGTAAAATCTATAGATCCATTCAAGAACTGAGCATATTCCTCCTCCTCTTGTTTTATGTGCGGGGCTTTGAACACCTTATTAATAGCTTCAGCAGTGAAAGGCACATGTTTACCTCGAACAAAGACTGTATCATTGTGTTTATCTCTTAAGTTCGCATAAAACTCATATACCAATGATACATTAGCCTGTGCCAATTTAGTCACAAAATCTCCCCATTTCCTATTCATAAGATTTGCCTGAACCCGTTCAAAAATTTGATGAGCAAAAGGTTCAGACTGATATTCCACTTCATGCTCAGGAATCAAAGGCTTTCTAACAAATTTCTCATAGCGCTCCTGAGCCTTAAAATTGATAAACCTAGTCTCATCGTACTCATGCTCAGAACTATCCTCCCTTGGTTGAGACGCAGATGCTTGTCCCTTTCCTTTATCCTTTTTTCTACCCGCCCTACTCTTGGGAGCCATTATCCACACTCTCACCAACCCACAAGACAGAATTTTGACAGCACCTCCCCTACAAATGAACCCTTTTCCTCTTCACAAATAGTTACAATATTCACTCTTTCAAACAAATCAACTAAAATCCCCAAACCCAAACCATAGATAGGATCCATCCTCAACAATCAATCAAAGCAATCCAATCCCAAATACCACAAAAATCTGAGGAGAAAGGGGAGAGGAACCACTTACCAAACCTTGCAATGGACTCCTTTATGCTTGAATTAGAACAGCCCCTTGAAAATTTCCATCTTCATCAAGAAATTAAATCAATGAATTTCTAGGGTTTCATAACAGATTTCGGGAAAAATTGAAATGGGTTGGAGAAGAAAGCAAAGAAAAGAGAGAAATAGAAGAAGAAATGAATGAGAAAGGGAGAATGTGTGGTGAGATTTCTGAGAAAGGGGCTGCAAGGGGAGATCTATGGGGGTTATGGAGAGGATGGAAAGGAGGAAAAAAAAACGTAGAGGAAATGAGGGGGAAAATCACAACCCTATAGTTTTTTAAAAAAAAAAAAGCTGGACAGAGCGCTATAGCGCTACTACCCGATCTGGGGTTCTGGCCTCTGGAACCAACGCTGTAGCGCTGGTTTAACAGCGCTACAGCGCTGATAACCCCCGAACTTGTTTTCTTCTCTGAGAATAGCGCCATAGCGCTACGAATATTGCGTTGTTCATACTCCTTCAGCTGCTGCGATGCATAAGCTATAACTTTCTCATTCTGCATCAACACACAGCCTAAACCCATCCTCGATGCATCACAATATTCCACAAACTTTCCTTCCTCCGAAGGAAGACTCAGCACATGTGCAAAAATAAGTCTTCGCTTCAATTCTTGGAAGCTGTTCTCACACTTCTCTGACCAAACAAACTTCTGATTCTTCCTTGTCAGATTTGTCATCAGTGTAGCAATTTTTGAGAATCCTTCTACAAACCGCCTGTAGTAACTTGCTAACCCGAGGAAACTCTGAACCTCCGATGCATTCCTTAGCCTCAGCCATTCTCTTACTGCCTCCACCTTGGACGGATCCACCTTAATCCCCTCTGCGCCAACAATATGCCCAAGAAAAGTCACCTCTGGCAACCAAAACTCACACTTCTTAAACTTGGCATATAAACGATGCTCCCTTGACCTCTGTAAGACCTGTCGAAGATGTCGCTCGTGCTCTGCCTCTGAACTGGAGTACACTAAGACATCGTCGATGAAGACAATGATGATTTGATCCAAGAAGTCCTTGAACACCGTGTTCATTAGATCCATGAAAGCTGTCGGGGCATTGGTCAAACCGAAAGACATGACCAAGAACTCATAGTGCCCATACCGCGTTCAGAAGGCCGTCTTCGGTATGTCCTCCTCCTTGAACCTCAGCTGGTGATAACCAGATCGAAGATCAATCTTTGAGAACACTGTCTTTCCCTACAACTGATCGAACAAGTCATCGATTCTTGGTAGAGGGTACTTATTCTTGATGGTCAACTTGTTCGGTTCTCTATAATCTATACACATCCTCGTAGACCCGTCCTTCTTCTTAAAAAACAAAGCTGGAGCGCCTCATGGAGAGTAGCTAGGCCTAATGAATCCAAAATCCTATATGGTGCCCTTGATACTGGTTTTTTCCTCGGTGCTAACTCAATAACAAATTGAATCTCCCTATGTGGTGGCAATCCTGGTAGTTCCTCAAGAAATACATCCAAGAACTCACAAACCAATCTGGTTTCTCCCGGCCCTGCTGACAAAACCCTAGTAGTATCGACCACACTAGCTAGAAAACCTATACATCCACCCGGTAACAAGTCTCTGGCTCTCAACGCTGATATCATGGGTACGGGGGTTCCACATACCGCACCCACGAAAATGAAAGGATCCTCGCCCTCAGGCTCAAAAGTCACCATCTTCTTCCTGCAGTCAATAGTAGCCCCATACCTGACCAGCCAATCCATCCCTAAGATCATGTCAAAATCCTCCATGTCTAACTTAATCAAGTCTACTGAAAGCTCCCTACTATCAACCATCACTGGCAGTGCCTTAATCCACCTCCTAGAAACTACTAGTTCCCCAATAGGCAATAAAGTCCCAAACCCCGCCGTCCGATACTCACTAGGTCTACACAATCTATCAATCACTTTACTAGAAACAAATGAATGTGTAGCACCAGAGTAAATCAATACAATCAAAGGAGAGCTAGAGCTAGAAAGTTGACCTGTCACTACCGAGGGACTAGCCTCGGCCTCTGCCTATGTCAAAGTGAACACTCGAGCTACAGTCAAGCTGTCCACCTTTCTTGCTTCCCCTTTCTTCATTGTTGGGCAGTCCTTCTAGAGGTGCCCCACTATTCCGCACACATAGCAGGCCTTGGCCCGACACTCGCCCTGATGGCATCTTCTGCACCTCGGGCACTCCGGATAACTCCTCCATACCTCACTACCGCCCTGACAGCCACCCTGACCACCCCAATCCCTCCTATCAGAACCAGTAGTGTTCGAATCGTTAAGGGTCTTCCTCTTCACATCACTGGGGTCTCCACCCCTACCTGACCCAGAAAAAAGAGGCACCACTCTGCGACCCTCGCACCTCACTGCACTTTCCTTCCAAATCTTATTCTCTGCTACTTTTGTGGTAAGAGCCTTCTCAACAGACTGGGCATAAGTTGTTGCCCCAGGTACTGTTGTAATCCTCACATCCTGGGCTATCATAGCATTAAGCCCTCGAATAAACCTGTCTTGCCTAACTACATCTGTATGCACAAGGTCTGGTGCATATTTCGCAAGTCTATCAAAGTTTAGGGCATACTCAGTAACTGTCATACTGCCCTGCACCAACCCCACAAACTCATTAACCTTTGCTGCCCTAATGGAAACATTGTAGTATTTCTGGCTAAACAGATCCTTGAATCCATCCCAACTCAAAGCAGTTACATCCTTGGTCTATGATGCTACTTCCCACCAGATGCGGGCATCCTCTCTCAACATATATGTGGCACAGGCCACTCTATCATATCCCTCTATCCTCATAAAGTCCAGGATAGTAGTAATCATAGTCATCCACTGTTCAGCCTTTAGTGGATCAGGTCCTCCCTCAAAAGTTGGGGGATGCTACTTCTGGAACCGCTCATACAATGGCTCCCATCTGTTTCCAACCTCTACTGGCTGAGTAACTTGTGCCACTACAGGTGCACAATAGGTGCAGCACTCCGGGATGGAGCTTGCTGTCTTAGAAGACGAATCTGCTCATCTTGGCTCTGAATCCGCGCTTGCATCTCTACCATAATCTACTACCAGTTCTCAGGGAATGGCGGAGGAATTTGGCCCTAGTCATCACCTCCAGTCCCAGACCTAGTGCCGACTAGTCGCATAGATTTTCTTTGACGCATAGCAATCCAAGTCAATATGCAATCAACAACTCGGCAATCACACCATCATGAAAAGGTAAAAGCTATTCCGAAATCCACCAATGGAACATAATCAATCACAAGCAATCAAGATATAGGAATTCATCCATACATTCACCCATAAAAACACAATACGTAGTCAATCATTCAGATATTCATTTACATGCACAACAATGCTAATAAGTATGCCTCATTATTATCACACATAAGTCAAGGGCCAAGACATATCAGTATCTCATGCTTCCTATTAATCAAACAGAGAACAAAATTCATAATTCTTTCCAAGCACACAGACATATAAGCACACATACACATTACCAAACCCTGAATCGAGCTTGTCTCTAGCAGCGAATGTACATGTCAAGCCAGTCTTCAAGTACCCTTAAACCTAGGACGCTCCGATACCAAGTTGTAACGCCATGGTTAGCCAAGACCGTTACACTGTGTATTTATAAAGGAGCGGGACTTGCTAACCAAGTAAATTAGTTAAAAACGTGTCACCGACATCTCTAATGAACTAGGGTTAAAAGGTTTTGGTCATAAAATATACATTTCATATAGTTAAACGTTTTGTACAAGGGATCCCAAAAGAAACAATGTTTAAAAGTTAGATTACAAAATTTCCAGAGTACAAACAACCACTAGCCACTCTAAGGGCTAAACAGACATTTATGGTCCTCCTGTTCCTGATCATGTACATTTTGCCTTCAGAGCTCTCCGATTCAGGGCTAATAGAGCTTACCCTTCCCTTTACCTGCACCACGTAGCACCCGTGAGCCAAGGCCCAGCAAGAAAATATAACATTGCAGCACAAACAATGATAACAATTGAATAACCCTTAAAGCATGTTCGTACACTTAGCATACCACACTAATCACATAGCCCATAGACATAACAAGAGAATCAACAAACCAACACTATGCTATTCAGCATAACAAATCCATCAACCAATAATAATAATAATCTAATCACATAATATTCAGGGTCGACGCCCTTAGGTTGCACCCTCTGTTTTCCTCACTGACTCCGGTCGGCTTAAACCTAGCTCAGTGAATAATAAGCTGTCCTAAGCTACCAATGACTGAGTTGTGCCCTGTGCGCCAATGCAAACTCCAGCACTCTTAGGCCATTCCCTAGTTACTCACATGGCATAATACCATCCTTCATAAAGCATACAAAACAAGGAACCCTTCGTCCCATCATAAATTCACAACCGGGTGAAATTTTCTTACCTTTAATTTCCAAATGTACTGATTACGAGAGTTGTAACTTAAGCACGATCTGTTTCCCGAGCCCCTAGCTTATTCCTTGTCACAACCAAGATAAGGGATACCGTTAATAATTGTAATAAGGTTTCTGGATGAGGTTCTAGCCTCCGAGACATCGAATTCCACCAAACACGGTAGTAGAACCGATCCTGAGCACCCTAGGTTATGTTCTCGCGCTTAAAACTCCAAAAGGCTATAAATGACCTTAAGGGCCCCTCATGCCGCGACATGGCCCCAACCAGAGGCTCAGCCTTGCCCAAAAACTGACACGGGTCGCGGCCCTACATATCTCATGCCGCTGCCCGCCCTCCATCTCTAGCACCCATCAGCCTTAGAGGGCCGCAGCACACCAAGAACTATGTCGCGGCCCGACCCATTCAAACTCAAAAAAATCACCATTTTTAACATTCAAACCTCACTCAAACCACCCATAACCATCCCAATAATAAACTCCAACTGTCACAAATATTCTAGCACGATTTCAGTAACATAAGCCAGTAGAAACCTAATTTTAAACCTCACAAAAACACCACTTTAATTTCTGAAACCCACACACTCAAGAACACCAAAACCAGTCAGAAAAACCAAAAATTCAAACACTATATCATAAATTGGAGATTACCTTCACTGAAGAATCAATCCTCCAAGCAATTACTGAGCTAGCACCGAAGTTTTCTGCCTTAATTCAACCTTGAAGTTAAGAACCTAAGAACTCTTAGAATCCAACCCCAAAACTTCATAATCAATTGATAAAAAATGTAATTCAGTGCTTACCTCAGTTCCTAGTTAGATTCTTTAGCTTCCACTGAGTTAATCCTCCAAATCTTCCATTCAATTCTCTATCTTCCAAGTTAATTCCCTTAGTTTTTCTGTAGTTTTCCTTGACAGAGAAGAAAAGGGAGAGGGAAGGGTCGGTTCTTGATGTTTCCACTGCTTTCTAGGTTTTGTCTATCTATCCTTAAGCCAATTAAGTCAATCCCAAGGCTCGGGGTACCAAAAACGTCCCCGAGGGCAAAATGGTAGAATTCTACAGTATACCCACCTAAGCATCCTAACCTCAAATATATTCCAATTATTAATTTCCATAACCCGATAACCCAAATAACCATCTAATACCCGAAATACCCCTTGACTTGCCCCAAGTCAAGTATTAGGTCCCGTTGTGACTTTCCTGCTATCTAGCTCCCTAGGATCGCCTCAAGTCGCATGTTGCAGAGTTACCCACATAATGATGTGGTCCTCACAGTTATAACATATAATCACATTTACGCCCTTAACGGGCTAAAATTACAAATATACCCCTTTAAGCTAAACAGGGCCTACATGCATACTAATACTCGTAGACATGCATTTCACATATACATTCATATAACCATACAAGCATTCTTATCACAGAATCATGCATTAAACTACTTGATTTACAAATAATCCAATCGTGCCCTCCCGGCATAATAATTAAGGCCCTTAAGCCTTATTAGTGATTTTGGGTCGTTACATGTAATGCCTATAATTACAAGATTGCGGTTTCATATTTATGGTGGAGGAATCATGAGATTAATAAATTAAGATTATTTAATTAAAGAGTTTAATTAATAATCTCAAATTTATTGGAGCTTGGAATTATAGGTCCGTAGGTCCCCACAACGGCTCTATCAACACTATTGAAGGCAAGAGTTGATATAAAGGGAAAAATGGTTGAAATACATATTTAAGAAGAAATTTGTTCTTCGGGTAAAATATGAAATTATGTTATAATAGTGATTAATTAATTAATTGCAAATTAGTTGTAATTAACAAAATTAATTATTATGTAATTTTTGAAATTATATTAAATAATTAAATTTATTTTAGAAATTATATTAAATAATTAATTAATTATATTTTTTGAAATTATAATAAATTAAATATTTAATTTCAAAATTATTATATAATTTATACTGGCTTTAATTAATTTGTAGAATTAATTAAATATCCTTATTTGAGTGGGAGATTGTTTACCCAAAAAAGATTTACCTGATGACGTGGCAGATTTAACAAGCACGTGGGATACATGTGACTGTTTAAGTGAGCACGATCTGTTCGACCATCGACCATAAGAGAGTTTACTCAACAGACGGCATATTTTATGAGTGACTAGTCTGGTCGCAGTATTTTAGATATTCTCTATAGACATGTAATTTCGCATTTATGTAATAATTGTGATTCCCACTTTTGTTTAGATACGCCTGTATTAAATGTAATTAAGGCCCACCGACCCATGGAGAACTCCTTGAGCCTATGAATAAGATTCAAAGGGCTCAAGAGAGTGGACTTTTTGGAACTTTTGAGAGAGAGAATTATAGTGTTTTTATCCACTAAATTTGTTTTCATCTCGAAGCTTATGAAACTTGTGAACCCTAGTTCATTGATCATAGTTTTCGGATTCTACATCAATAAGAACACTAAGTGGACGTAGGTTATTTCCATCACTGGGGCCTAACCACTATAAATCTTTGGTGTCATTTATATTTTGATCTTGAATCCATCTTATTTTTTGTTGTTTTATTTGACTCTGTGTCGTTGACCAAATCAAAGGTCAACATTTTGGTGCTTTCATTGAGAGCTGAACTCAAGACCTCCAAGAAGATCAAATGGCAAAAACATCTAGAAAGACTGGACAAACGTCTGGTACTGCACCAACCCAGTCCCCTACGCAAATACGGCTGAGGATGAGCCACAAGTGGAATTTGAAGAGGAGGAAATGGATACTGGGACTATAAGGACGACTGTGATTGTGTTACACGAGGAATTACACAATTTGAGGGATAATCAAGTAGATGTGACTAAAACGATGGCGTTGCAGCAGAGAGAAATTGATAGGCAACGCCAAGAATTGAATGAACTGCAAGCCGAGATGGACTGTCAGTATAGGGACGCCACTGCCGCTCTGGAGGCAGCCATTTAGTTGGCCTGAGGACAACCTACATTGGCTTCCAGACCGGATCAACCACCTAGTACATCATCGCAGCAAGGTCCACATTCAGGTCATCCTCAACATCACCACACTCTGCCTCAATCAACAAACCCTTAGTGATCGGAGCAACCCCCTGCTGCTCAACAAGATTGGGCATTTCAGGATCCTTAGTAGCAACAACCCTCTCACGTTGGTCGAGATAATCCCCTGCAGCAAAGGTACAATAGGGTTGGATAGTCTCCCCGAAGTCCAAGACGCCAAACTATCGAGGATCCAAACCCACCAAGCAGGGGACAGCGTCCTTCTGTAGGGAAAAGGCAGGTTGATTCAGGCTCTGCGATCAGGGGTCCCCCACGACATAATAATTCCCAAGGACCTACTGACCTATGCAGGCCTCAACCTGTTGGTTGGGACATGCCAGCAAGAGGAGGGGGAAACAGTGCGAATAGCAAGTCGCACCGTAGTCTGTCACACTTTAGGGATGGCCATGACTATAATGAGGCGGATTCTGACAGAGGAAACACTAGTCGGTGGCAAGGAGAGATGGGTTGAGAATAGAACCCTCCACCAACAGAGAACCGGCCAACAAGCCAGAATGTAGGGGGCAGCCTAGACAGTCCAACGTCTTTGATCGACTGGGCGCGAACGAACAAAGGCGTAGGGATGAGGATTTGAGGGATGTTCTCAATGACAAAAGAGAAAGATAAGGCGAGTATGCACCTCCAGCAGGTCCAGCTCCATGCTTTGAACCAGGTCGTACAATAATTAGTGGGGAGTCAGATATCCCACATCGAATTTGACCAGAGAAGAGGCACTTCGTTTGTGCAAAGAATAGCAATAGCCAAGACCCCAAGAAAATTTAAGATACCGGTTTTGCCCAACTTTACTGGATTGGAAGACCCTGAATCTGACGTGAATAAATTAAAGATACAAATTAATATCCAAAAGGTGTCAGATGATGCTCGGTGAAGGATCCTTCCAGCTACCTTGTCCGAGACTTCTCAGGAGTGGTTTTTTAAATTCCCTCCAGCTAGCATAGTGTGTTGGGAAATGTTCATGAAAGAATTTTACGGATAGTTTTATGCTGGTCGAGTACATCCGACCGAGGCCAATCAACTGGTCGAGATACGCCATAAGGAGGGAGAAACCTTGAAGGGGTATGTCCAACATTTCATGCGAGCCGCTGCTGGGGCTAAAACACTTGGCGATGAAGGAAAGATGATGGCTCTTACGGCTGAAGTATGATGCCATTCATCCCTCTAGAATAGTTTGCGAAAGAATGGGGTCAAGAGCTCCCAATAAATTTTGGACCGAGCTGACAGAAACATCAAGCTCGAGGTGGCCATTGCCAACGAAGGGAAGTCGCTTTCTAATCTGTTTTTCCAAACTGCTCGCATGTTTTTAGAGTTTACATTAGGATGCTGCTGGTCGTATAAAAGCTTAACTTTTACACGAGCAACGTTATCCCAACGTTTCCTCTTCTTCTATCTATTGGTCGTAGATTCTCATCTCCCCTTTTTTCTTCTCATATATTCATGCACGATCCTTGGGGAGGTTAGAGGCCAATCGACGAAAATCTTCTCGCGCTGCTATTCAAGGATCAAGAACAACCAACACTTCCTTTTTCTAATCTTCCTTCTTCTCAACAAAACCCCACGACCAGCTCACCAGACCGCCAACCCAACATGGGTCGTGTGAAATACACTGCCCGTAGAAAGAAGAAAACAACCAACTCTCCTTCTCACAAGCCTGCCACTCGCGCCGAGGATCCTTCAACTAACCCTCAGCCTGTAAATTTTGCAATGCCCGACATTCAACCTAAATCCAGGCCTCACGACAACACTCGAGCAGAAGACGAAGTCGAGTGGTATCTTACACCTCCTAGTGTCACATCGGATAGGATGGTAACAAAATCTCAGGAAGTACGACCTTTCCGGGGTCAAATTAGTTAAGCCTGCATCCTAACAGCGAGCAAACTTGCTTGGGGATGCCTTCATCACCTAGTCGAGGTTTCATATCGACGTAGGGGCAATCCTGCCCTTGCACGACTACTTCCAAGTGGTAGCAAACTATTTCGAGGTCGCCCCTTTCCAAATAACCCCCAATGGATATAAAGTTCTCTCAACACTCTATATCCTCTACAACCACAAAAAATTTCCTATGCCAACACCCCACAAGATCAATTATCTCTTTGATTTCAAATCTAACCCCAACCATAATAATACGGGGTTATTCCATTTCTGCCACCAGGAAACTGGCCGAGTGTTCCTAAGTGACATTACCCACAAATCTAATGTGGGAAAATACTTCTACGAGTACTTCCTCACAACACTCCTGGTCGCCGACAACCGGCCCTTCACGCAAAGATGTAAATCCCTCAATTTCTGATCTTGTATTTTCCTTTTAGATTTCCCTTCATTATCCTTAGAGCATTAATGTTGTATCTAGGCCCATGGTACTGACCAGAACCCACTCCAGAGATGGAGATCAGGGGTGCAGCACTAGCCATCATGACGCATCGAAAAAAGCATCAAGGAGTTGGCTACCGAAAGCAACCTAAGGCTGGTAGGCCTTTTGGCAGCTCACCAAAATGTGAGGGAGTCCACCGCAGGGAGTGCCACCGGAGAGGGTACTGGACCAGAAATCCCCGAGCAGCAGTAAGATGTGTCACAATCCCAAAGGCAACATCCAATGGGAGTGATCATCCGAGAACCATCAGGAGACACTCGAGCTGCTAATAAGGTTTAGGACCTTGATTAGGAGGCCGGGAGGGCCATAATTGCTTTATTATGCTATTTAATGATAATATGCATGTTTGGGTGTATTAAATATGCATGTGAACTCATTTGTGATTAATTGGGCGATTTTCATATTTTGGCCATTTCGGGCATTTTTGGCATATATGTGAAATGGGCGTGGTGCTTTGTTATTATTTGGTTATGCCAGGGTTACCCAGCACAAGACGATCCTAGGGGGTAAGCTAGTGGGAAAGTCACAATAGGATTTAAGCTTGAGTTGTAGTAATTCAAGGGGTATTTAGAGCATTACTGGGTTATTGGGTAATGGGAATTAATATTTGGTGATAAATTGGGAGTTAGTAAGATCAGAGGGAAATTCTGGAAGTTTTGACTATAATGTCCCCAGGGGTGTTTTTGGGACCCCGAGCACTAGGTTTTGTTGGAAGCTACTTAAGCTCGAAGTAACCTTTTAAGAAATAAAAAGAACGTTCTGTACGTTCTCTCTCCCTAAAAGTTCCCATTTTGTCTCCCGATCGCATTTTCGAAGATAACTTGAGTTCTAGGACTCAGATTCAAGCGAGGATCGAGGCATAGCGATCCTAGGGAAGATTAGAAGCTTATTAGCTGGAGGATTTAGTTGGAAACAACTCAATCGAAGGTAATTCAAGTTTTAAGTTCTAAGTTTTTAAAGTTTTTAAGCTTGAATTGGATTGTGTGTTTTGATGTGTTTTTGGGTGATTTGAGACTTGGGTTTTGTTGGTTTTGGATCATGGGGATGTGTTGGGAACTTTGATTTTTGGGTTTGGAGATGTTTGGATATGTTTATGAAAGGATTTTAGATGAAGAAATGGAGGATTTTTGGCTGGGTTCTTGGTTGAGCCGCGGCTCTGTTCTTGGGCGCTGCGGCTCAAGCTTGAAGAAGCTGGTGGTTTGGTGCTGATGGGCTATTTGAGCTGCAGCTCTATTGGGTAGAGCTGAGGCTCTAATTGCTCTCAGAGAGGATTTTTGGGCCTGACTTGAGTGGGGCTGCAGCTCTAATGGTTGGGGCCGCGGCTCAAAAGAGAAAAAAGTGACCAAAATGGGTTTTTAGTCATGGCAACTCAAACCTTAGGCCACAGGATCATTCCTACTTCTCAGATTGGTGCGGTTTGATGTCTCGAAGGCTTGGTCTTGGTTCTGTGATAGGTTTTAGAACTTGAACTCATTCGATCACCATTTGTGGTTGTGACTAGGTTATCACTAGAGGCTTGGAATCAGGATTGTGCTTGTGGCTCGTTTGTTGGTAACCTGTGCTTGGGCCATAGGTAAGAAAACTGCACCCCATGTGTGACATGCATGGTTGTTATTGATGCATGTTGGATGTTTAAATGTAAACATTGATAGCATAATGAATGCTTAGCAATCTCGCTCATTTGCATATGATTATTTTTTAGGCATCCTGGATGGTTAAATGCGATGCATGGGATGCACGAGAAACATGTGATTAGGGCATGCCATGAATGATGAATATGTGATTGGTCAGAGCGTGAGTCTCTGTGTTTGTGCATGATCATTATTATGCTCACAATTGTTAAGTAAGCATGTTAAATGCCTCATCTTTGGATGTGTGACATATGATATATGTTTGGTAGCAATGCTTACCTGTGCATGGTACTGACTCATTAGTCAGAATTGGCAAAGGTGTTAGTATGAAATGTGAAGCTGTGACTCATTAGTCAGGTTCGGCAGTGGTACTGGACACTGGTCACATAGTGCTGACTCATTAGTCAGGACGACCTTAGCGTGTTTCACGCAAGCCAAAAAAGATTAAATCTAATCGATTTTCTGCATTGAATGACTCAAATGAGCATTAATGCCGGACCGACCTCAAGGTCGATGAATACTAAAAAGCGCTAGTCTAGCCAAGGGCTAGCCATTTAGAGCCAGGGCCAGCGAGCCCCGTGACTGTTATGTTACATGGCTATGGGCACCGACCCCACAATGACGTGCTTGTTAGTCACTCATCTGATAAGAGCCATTGCAGGAAAGCCCAGGTAACGGTGTCGGTACACGGCTATGGGCACTGAGCCCCTAGTGACTTGCTTGTCAGTCACTTAGTATGGTTTACCAGAACCTCAAGTGATATTCACTCATTTGATCAGAGCTATGAGCTTTGTATGATCATTTTGATCATCATATGCATGGCTTTGGGTACTGAGCCCCGTAGCGACTTACTTGTTGGTCACTCAACATGGTTTACCAAAACCTCAAGTGTTGAGACACTCATCTGATTAGGATTGACTTGATAGTCATCCAATTAGAAGGGCAGGATTTCCTTTCCTGGATACCCCAGCATTGGTTTGAATTCATTTGCATGCTTGAATAAAGCTGTGTTTGCTAGGCATGCCAGATATGATTTGATTTCATGATATGACTGTTTATGAGCATATGAGTTTTCTTGCTAGGCTTCGGCTCACGGGTGCTTTGTGGTGCAGGTAAAGGCAAAAGGAAGCTGGACCATCCTTTAGTTGGAGAGCTTAGGTGATGACGTGTACATATGCAGCTGCTCGACCAATACTTGGGCGAGGTTTGAAAGTGGAGCTAGGGTTAAACCCTGTTTTGCTGCTTAGAACGGCATGTTGTAAATATTTCCTTGTAATAGACTCTGAAATTATATTTGTTGGGATCCCAATGTATATAGTAGACGTTCTAATGAAATGTTATATCTTACAAGGAATGTGCACTGTTTATGGCCAAATGACTCGATTAGAGAGTTTAGCACTGTTTGCAATGTGCACTGTAGCGGTCCCTGGAGTTGGGGCGTTATAGCTTGTCCATCCCTTATCATCTATTCGACCAGAAATTTTACTTTTTCAACCAGAAATTTTAATTTAGAATTATTCGAGACAAAGAGTGAGTGTAGCAGTAGTTCCATATATAATATAGCTACCAGTAGTAATTGCTTGGGTATACTACCTAGAATTTCTATTTCTATTATTTTATTGCTTCTTTAACCTCCTTGTCTGATCATTTGTTTCTGTTTCGTAGTCATGCCTTCCAAAGAAGCATTTGACATCTACATCAACATCAATGCCGAAGCTCCTCCGAGCAGGAAGAGAGGAAGTAGACAGCACCTTGGGGAAAGTAGTAGCGACCCCTCCAAGAAAAGGGTTCGAACAAAGGACCCTCCAACACCACCACCCTCCAAGGAAACAACCTGTCCTCCAGCTTCCCTCAACCCAACTCCACTAGCTCTTCGCGACCCACCTCCTCCCGAGCAGTCAGAAAAAACTAAAGCTGATGTTATCTTTAATGCAGCTTACAGCTTGGCTAATGACACGCTAAAGAAACTGTCAAGACACCATCGTAGCCCGGAAGCTTTCAACAACATCCCCTCTTTGAAGACCAACCAAATTCACAGCCACGCGCTAAATGAAATACTCAGTGTAAGTTGTAACCCTTGTTGCGTTTTAGCTGTCTAGCTCGCTCATTTATTTATAATAATATATTTACTTTCTCTCTGATTGCAGGGTGTTCTAACCATGAGCACTGGTTGGCATCATTCTCAGGAGATCGATGCTAAGAATGCTGAGGAGATCAAAGCGTGCGAGGAGAGGGCCAAAGTGGGTGAAGATAAGGCCAAAGCATGCGAGGAGTAAGTCGTCCTTCTGAGCGAAGAGCTGAGAAAAAGCCAAGAAGCGGTGGCCAAGGTTACTGCCAGCAAAAATCAGTTTAAGGAAGCTTCAGAGATCAATTTCAGAGAAGCATCCAAACTTCAGAATGAGCTGGTGGCCAGCCAACAAGAAGTCGCCGAGCTGGAGGGGCGAGTAAAGCAGCTCGAGGAAGCAAATGCTTGGAACTTGGAGAAGTTAAAAGGGGCAAATTTTAACTGCTTCTACCTCTTCTGGAAGAACAATCCAGAGGAAAACTTCGACTGTCTTCCTAAGCATGCGAGGCAACTCGAACTGTCAAGATGCGCTGCTCACCTAGAAGGGTAGAAGGCAAGGCAGTCTCCTTAAATCTCCTTGGCAACAGGCATCGAGGGTGCAAAAGAGGAGGCGGGGACTACTGTCGACCAACAATCCCAACCAGATCCTCTTGCTACTCAATGATTTATCTTTTTATTTTTCATTTATATTATTTTCTTTGTAACTAGGACATACAAACTACTGTTCGTAATGTCAAGACAATTTTTGCTGCATAGGGCAGCATTCTTTTAATTACAAATTACATCCGACCAGTAATTGCTCGCGGTGTAAAACATTTCACTTTGACATTATAATATTTTCTATTTATCATAACATTTGCTCGCAAGATCGAACTTATCATAGCACTTTGTTTCCATTTTACAAAATCCATAAATTTTGAAAAATACTCTAAGTGTTGTAGTATGCTTTCCCTTATTTTGCTCGTGTGTTTACATATGCTTGTTGATATGCTGTGCTCGCTTAGTACCTTATATGCCCCCACAAGTGATTGGGGAGCTTAAGGTCCTCGGTCACTTGCCATGTTGAAGACCTGTTAGAACATTAATGCTCACGCACTTATAAAAAAAATGATAATATAGCGAAACAACACATGTAATGAGCAAATACTTGCAATAAATACAATAATTGACAAGAATAACTGGCTGCGCATAGTTCCTTTTATTTCTTGTAATAAATGGACAAAATCATGTCTATACAAATGATCAAAAATTGATCTTACACTTGTAAGCGACCAGTCATATAATGAACCTGCCCTTATTCATAAACTTGTAAAAAGTGAAATTAATACAAGCCAGTTCTTTAAAAAGAACTGTTTATTGATAATACTTGCGCAGGTGTTCTCCATTCCAATAGCGAGGAATGAGATCTCCATTCAACTGAGCAAGTTTATATGTGCCTGGTTGGAGGACTTCTTCAATCTAATACGGACCCTCCCAGTTAGGTCCAAGCACACCGGCAGCTTAATCACGTGTGTTAAGAAAAACTCTTCTAAGTACTAGATCCCCTACATTAAACTTTCTTTCATGTACTTTAGAGTTAAAATATCGAGCCACCTTTCGCTGATAAGCTGCCACTCGAAGTTGAGCTTGCTCGCGCCTTTCATCAACCAAATCCAAAGATTCCATCAATAACTGATCATTAGTACTCTCATCGTATGCCAACCTTCTATGTGATGGTGGGTCTAACTCAACATGCAACATGGCCTCATATCCATAGGCAAGAGAAAATGGAGTATGGCCTGTTGCTGTTTGATGGGATATTCTACACGACCAAAGGACTTTTGGTAATTGTTCTGGCCATGCCCCCTTTGCTTCTTCAAGCCTTTTCTTTAGGGTGTCCTTAAAGGTCTTGTTGATGGCTTCAACCTGTCCGTTTGCTTGCGGATGAGCTACCGACAAATTTTTTTTGATAATCCCGTGCCTCTCGCAAAAATTAGTGAAAAGATCACTGTCGAATTGTGTGCCATTATCTAAGACAATTTTTCTTGGTAACCCATATCGACACACAATGTTCTTGACCACAAAGCCCAAAACCTTCTTAGTCATTATTGTTGCAAGTGGCTCAACCTCGGCCCACTGCGTAAAATAGTCAACAGTAACCACTGCATACTTAACATTTCCTTTTCCCGTGGGTAAAGACCCGATCAAATCAATCCCCCATACTTCGAATGGCCACGGTCTTTGCATCTTTTTTAGCTCATTTGTGGCAGCTCGAGGTATCTTGGAGAATCTTTGACACTTGTCACATTTTTGAACAAAGTCCATAGAGTCCTCATTCATGGTTGCCTAGAATTATCCTTGCCTTGGGATCTTTTTCGACAAACTCTGCCCCCCAGTGTGATCTCCGCAGAAACTTTCATGAACTTCTTGCATCAGTTCCTTGGCCTTTTCTTTAGAAACACATCTTAACAGTGGCATTGAGTACCCTCTTCTGTATAAAATTCCATCGACCAGAATGAACTCAGTCGACTACCTCTGGAGGGTCCTTACTTTGTTTCTTTCTGCTGGCAACACTCCTTGCTCAAGGTATCCAATGAAGGGTGTCATCCATGTGTCTGTTGCTTGGATCACCAGTGAAGACTCCTCTGTTTGAATGCTTGGTGCTGACAAACAATCAACTGGTACTATGTTCAAGGTGTCAGCGTCCTTCGCACTTGCCAACTTGGCCAAGGCATCACCATTTGAGTTCTGATCACGAGGTACCTGCTGGAGAGTATACTTTTCGAACTGTGCTAGAAAGTCCTTGGCTTTGCTTAAATAAGCAACCATCTTGAGATCACGAGCTTTATATTCTCCTATAATTTTATTAACTACTAGCAGGGAGTCACTGTAGATCTCAATTGACTTTATATCCACGTCCTTGGCTAATCTTAATCCTGCTAGCAGATCATCGTATTTAGCTTAGTTATTGGATGCTATAAAATCAAATCTGATTGCGCAATGGAACCGATGCCCTTCTGGGGTAATCAAGATAAGTCCTACTCAAGCATTGTGCTTGTTGGAAGAGCTGTCTACGTATAGCTTCCAGGAAGGAATGTGACTTTGGAGTCCAATATCCTCCATCGATCTGATATACTGCATTCCAGTGACTGCTAGAGCCTGTCCTTCACAGCTGATCGTGGAAAATTGGAAATATCGAACTGTGCAAGTTCGACTGCCCATTTTAATAATCGACCGACGGCTTCTAGTTTCTGTAGGACTTGCCATAATGGTTGGTCGGTGAATACCACGATGGGGTGAGCTTAAAGTATGGTCGCAGCTTTCTGGAGGACATAATCAAGCAATAGGCTAACTTATCAATGGGCAGATATTGCAACTCTACTCCCACTAACCTCTTGCTTACATAGTACACAACTTTTTGGACATGGTCCTCCTCTCTAATAAGAACTGCGCTAGCAGCATACTCTGTAACTGCCAAGTAGATGAACAAGGTTTCTTTTTCGACCGGTTTGGACAAGATAGGTGGTTGTGACATAAGAGACTTTAGCGCTTGGAAGGCCTGCTCGCACTCTTTTGTCCACTCAAACTTCTTGTTGCCCTGAGTAGATTAAAGAATGGAACGCACTTGTCCGTTGATTTAGAAATGAATCTACTCAAAGTGGCAATCCTCCTGGTTAGGCTTTGAACATCTTTAATCTTGGCGGGTGACTGCATCTTTTTGAGATTTGCTTCAATACCTTGCGAGTTTACTATGAATCACAAAAATTGTCCTGATCCAAGACCAAATGAACACTTGAGGGGATTTAGCTTCATCTAACATTTGTTCAAGTTGTTGAAGCATTCTCGCAGGTCCCCGATATGCTCTTCTGCCTTCTTCAACTTGACCAGAATGTCATCAACATATACTTCCATGTTAACGCTGATTAGCTCTTTGAACATATGATTCATCAGTCGCTGTTAAGTCGCACCAGCGTTTTTCAAACCGAAAGGCATAACTTTGTAACAGTAAAGCCCTGTATCTATTCGGAAGCTAGTGTAACGCCCTACTACCTTAGAGTCGTTACTAAGTGAGTTTAAAACGTGCAATTAACTCATTAAATGTGGTTTTTAGAACAAAAGTGTGATTAAACAAAAAGTCAAGGCTCTAATCTTTAAAAGTACTCTACTCCATTAAAAGTTCCAAGAATTTAACATTTGGGCTCCCAAAATGAGGTTTGTAAAATATTTACAATTCAAAATAGATTTACAGATAACAAATTATCAAAAACATAGTTTAATACAGCCATTTCTCAAAATGCCCCCAACCAAAGCAGTCGGGCAGGCCAAACATGTACGCGCCGCCCCCATGCTCTCTGTACTCATGGCTGGTTGACTTTCTCCTTGCCCTTACCTGCAACACAGAGCACCCGTGAGCCGAAGCCTAGCAAGAAAACTCAAACAGTTCATAACATATGCATATCATACAATCACTATAGCAGATAACTCACAGTTAATCAGACAGTCCATAAGATTTAAACACATATACGGCCATGCCGTCCCAAAAGCGTTACCAAAGCCTGGGTTCTCGGTCCACACCGTAAGAATATCCCATGTATCCATTGGGGTCTCACCCTAACCATAAGCACTCCATGTGCTAAATGATATTCTCGGCCCCACTGTCGTTCTCAGCCTTCGCCGTTCCCGGCCCCTCGTCGTTCTCGGCTTCTTTGATGTTCATTCTACTATATGCACACATATAGCATACTTAAACAGCATTCAAGCATATAGTAATTTAATCAAAGCTACACCCTCACAAGCAATTAAATCTAGGGTCGTGCCCTACAACAACACTATGGGCCTATGCCCTGCACTATGGGCACTACAGTTTTCTTACCTGTTTCCTGAGCTTTCCGATGCACCAAGTCACAAGTACGGTCCTCTATCTCGAGCCTCTCCGAAATCCTAGTCACAACACATATAAAATAATTTTAATACTAACCAATCCCAAAACCACTTCCCGGGACCAATCCCGTACACTCGGGACCTCTAATTCCCTAAAACAATGTATTGTAACCATCCCCCGAGCCCCCAGGGCAAAAGCCCTAAAAATGCAAAATTTGACTGTCAAAAATAGCCTAGGGCCACGGTGCCCAGAAGCATTTCCCTGATCCTGATGCAAGCATGCGCCGCGGCACCAAAGAACAGGGCCGCGGCGCCCCTACGCGAACCCAGATTTCTGGGTTTTCTCCAGCATTTTTCCCGAGCCAAAACACCTCCAATTCAACCCAAACAAATACCTAAACCCCAAAACCAACTTAAAACCACAAATAAACTATCTAACAACCTATAAACACCATCCACAAGTATAAACACATAATCACTTCCATAAATCACACTTTGATTCCAAATCTCAGTAGTTCAAACCAGCAAGTTAGAAACTTTGACCAAAGCCTACAAAAACCTAAACCATGCTTCAAATTCCTTAAACCACAACAGAAATAAACCTCATAATTGCACAGAATCCTTACCTCAAGTGGAGAATTCAACTTTAAGCTCCCTTGATTCCAGCTTCAAGCTACTTCCCCCTTGATTATCCAAACTGAGTTTTCCAAGCCAAACCAGCCATATTTCCTTTAAATTCCCACACTTAATCTCTGAAAATCCAACTTAAATTTAAACAAGAACAGAGCATAACTCTTACCTTTGAATAATCCTAGCTTAAACTTGATTTTGGTTGCCTCAAACCCCTTGAATTTCCTCCTAGGTTTCAAAGTTCAGCCCTCCTTCTTGTTTCCCTTTCCTTCTAGCTTCTCCTTCAAATTTCAGCATAAACCAACTATGACCAAGTGTAATAGATAATTCACCCTTTCCTTCAGCTGAAGATTATCTAACCCTTGCCAATTGACCACTCTACCCTTCCATAAAAATTCTTTCCTAACTAAACCTCAAGGGCACTTTTGTCATTCCATCTCTAATACTATTCTACCATTTTCCCATCACAACTTGTTACTCTTAGTAGTTACTAATGGTTACTTAGGCTACTCAATCACCAATAACCATTAACCACTAATTCTCAACTCAACTTACGAAATTCCCAAAGTAACCCTAGGCTCCTCCTGAGATGGGTATAAAATCCCGTTGTGACTTTTAAGTTAACTAGCTCCCTAGAACCGTCTCGACTCGTGCATCACATTAATATCACCACACTCACGTGGTGCAAATCACATAATACAATTATCACATTTATGCCCTCAGCAGGCTAAAATTACAAATTTACCCCTAACATAGAAACAAGGCCCACATGCATATTTATACCACCTAAACATGCATTCTAATCACATATTCATTCAAATTCATATATTATAATGTTAATTCACTTATTGCCCTCCAGGCACGCTAATCAAGGTCCTAAACCTTATTTGCAACTTGGGGTGTTACAGCTAGTGTGATCCTCATCGGGTGGATGCATACTTATTTGATTGTACCCAGAGTACGCATCCATGAATGATAAAATCTCATGCCCTAATGTAGCATCGACTAGCTGGTCGATCCTAGGGAAAGGGAAACAATCTTTCGTGCAGGCTTTATTGAGGTCTGTGAAATCCACGCACGTCCTCCATTTTCCATTCGGCTTGGGAACCAGTATAGGATTAGAGACCCAAGATGGATAAAATAATACCCTGATGAATTCGTTCTCCATTAGCTTCTCCACTTCATCTTTTAATGCCTTCGATCTATCTTTGTCGAGCAGCCTCCTTTTTTGTTGCACTGGTGGAAATTTTTTTTTCTATATTTCAGACATTGCTGATAACTGCTGGGACAATCCCAACCATATCTTTATGCGACGAAGCAAACACCTCCTGGTTCTCCTCCAAAAATTCCACCAATTTTTTCATAGTTGTTGTCTCTAAGTTTTTACCGACTTTCACAACCCTAGTCGGATCTGCCTCTTCTAGTTGGACCTCCTCAAAGTCCTCCACGGGTCCCACATTTTCTTCAAAATCCTCAAAGCGAGGATCCAAGTCTCTATCCTCACTTTGGGCAACACCCTATTTGGTGACCTGTTCACCTGATTGGGTTTGTAACTCATTTGCCAACAACAACCTTTTCCCGGTATTTTCCCCTGATCTGCCTCTTTTTTCCTTGGTAATCGAGGAAATATAACATTCCCGCACTTCACGTTGGTTTCCCAACACGCATCCTACTCCTGAGTCAGTTGGAAACTTCATGGCTAAGTGCTAGACCGAGGTCACGGCTCGTAGGTCGACTAGAATAGGTCTTCCAATCACAACATTATATGTTGAAGGCAATCAACTATTATGAAAGTAGCGACTAATGTCCTATTCGCAGGTGACACTCCTGCTGTGACTGGAATTCTAAATGGTTTGGTTGCATGGCTCCAAATCTTGCATTGATAACTTCATCGTCTCCAGTGAAGATTCGTACAGGATGTTGATTGAGCTTCTTGTATCCACCAATACCCGCTTGACCATCATATTAGCAATCTGGACATCCACAACTAGAGGATCCAAATGGGGGAATTAAACATGCTGAGCGTCAAGCTCAGAGAAAGGTACTGGTTCTTCATCTGTTCGAGATTTTTTGGGAGTTCTCTCCTCTACGTTCAGCATTTCAATGTCCTGGTCGTGACGTAAGGTTCGGGCATACCTTTCTCTTGCCTTCCCACTATCTCCCGCCAGGTGTGGGTCACCACAAATGGTCAGTAATGTACTAGCAACTAGAGCTAGCTGTAAAGGGGGCGAGCAGTGGCGTACAGGTGCCTGCTTGTTGCCTCCTTGAGCCTCTCGTCGAGAACATCCAGCTGCTCGCACATATCTCCTCATGTGTCCTTGTCTAATAAGGAACTCAATCTCATCCTTGAGCTGGCTACACTCGTTGATGTCATGACCGTAGTCGTTATGAAAATGACAAAACATGGTTGCATCTCTCTTGGCTATGTCTTTCTTGATTGGGGCTGGTCAGCTGAAAGGAATAGTTGTTTGAGTGGCTTGATACACTTCTGCTCTGCTATCGACTAGGGCCGTATAATTGGTGTACCTCAGCTCATATATGTTACTTTTAGGGCGCTTGTTCTCAGATGTTGATGGCTCATGGTTCGCTTTTTCCTCCGTTTTCCCATTATTTTTGCCATTGCCATTGGGTTTCCCAGACTGTGACAGTCAGAATCCCGTGATCCGCAAGGGGAAAGACCGGGTAAGCTGTGCAATCCCACACCACCTGGGGAAGGTCAAGTGTGATGATTCTAAGACTGTGTTGGAATGGGACTGCACAGTTGAAGAGGGCTTAAATGGATTGATGGGTACTACCTATATCAACAAGATGCATCTTCTTTTCGGTAGCCCATCACTTGAGAACTCCAAAGTTAAGCGTGCTTGACCTGGTGTAATCTAGGGATGGGTGACCTCCTGGGAAGTTTTCCTAGGAAGCATGTGAGTGAGGACAAAGCACACTGAAAAGACTCGTGTTGGTTTGTAGGGCCAGTCGTCATTCCAGAAAGCACCCATAGTGACGTAGGGCGTCACACAGACCCACTGGCAGCCTTGGTGGGATTTTCTTTCGGACTCTGGTTGTCTGCGGGCAACTTCCCTTCGTTGGAAATGGCCTCCTCGAGCTTGATGTATTTGTCTGCTCGGTCCAAAATTTCTTGGGTGCTCTTGACCCCATTCTTCCGCAAACTGTTTCAGAGGGATGAATGGTGTCGTACTCCAGCTGTAAGAGCCATCATCTTTCTTTTATCGCCAACCGTCTTAGCCCCAGCAACGGCTCGCATGAAACTTTGGACATACCCGTTCAAGGTTTCTCCCTCCTTCTGGAGTATCTTGACTAGTTGATTTGGCTCGGTCGAATGTTCTCGACCAGCATAAAACTCTCCATAAAATTCTTTCATGAACATTTTGCAACACACTCTGCTGGTTGGAGGGAATTTGAAAAACCACTCCTGAGCAGTCTCGGACAAGGTGGCTGGAAAGATCCTGCACAGAGCATCATCTGACACCTTTTGGATATCCATTTGTATCTCGAATTTATTCACGTGAGATACAAGGTCTGCCAATCCAATATAGTTGAGCAAAATCAGCATCTTAAATTTACTTGGGGTCTCGACCATTGCGATTCTTTGCACAAATGGAGTGCCTCTTCTCTGGTCAAATTCAATGTGGGATGTCTGGCCCCACTAATTGTTGTACGGCCTGGTTCAAAGCATTGACCTGGGCCTGCGAAGCGTCTGGTACTATTGGGGCGACTTGTGCTGGAGGCGCATACTTGTTGTGTCTTTCTCTTCTGTCATTGAGAACATCCCTCAAATCCTCATCCCTACGCCTTTGTTCACTCGCGCCCAGTCGATCAAAGACTTTGGGCTGCCTAGGCTGCCCCCCCAGCAGTCTGGCTTGTCGGTTGGTTCTCTCTTGGTGGAGGGTTCTGTTCTCCACCCCTCTCTCCTTGTCGCCAACCAGTGTTTCCTCTGCCAGAATCCGCCTCATTGTAGTCATGGCCATCCCTAAAGTGTGAGTGACGATGGTGCGACCTACTGTTCGCACTGTTTCCCCATCTACTTGCAGGCATGTCCCGACTGATAGGTGGAGGCCTGCGTTGGTCAGTAGGTCCCCGTGCATTGTTATGTCATGGGGGACCCCTGACCGCAGAGCCTGAATCAACCTACCTTTTGCTTACAGAAGGATGTTGTCCCCTGCTCGGTGGGTTTCGCTCCTCAGCAGTTTGGCGTCTAGGACTTTGGGAATACTATCCACTCCTATTCTAGCTTTGCTGCTGAGGATCGTGGAACGGCCTATCTTGTTAAGCAGCAGGGAGCAACATCGGTATTCCTTAAGGATGATTTTAATGTGGACCTTTCTACGGTGGTGTACTAGGTGGCTGATCCGGTCGGGAAGGCGGTGGAGAGTATTTCACGCGACCCATGTTGGGTTGGCGGTCTAGTGAACTGGTTGTGGGGTTTTGTTGAGAAGAAGGAAGATCAAAAAAAGGAAGTGGCAGTTGTAACACCCCAAACTCCAGGGACCGTTATGGTGTGCCTTGTAAACAGTGCTAAACTCGCTAATCGAGTCATTTGGCCAAAATCGTGAACTAAGTATGATTAGCGGTTTAGGGATTAAACATCTTGGTTAGGGTGTAACGTTTCACTAGAACGTTTAATATATATATTGGGATCCCGAAAATATGAATTTCGGAGTTTATTACAGAAAATATTTACAACAGGCCGTTCTAAGCGGCAAAACAGGGTTCAACCCTAGTTCCACTTTAAACCTCGGCCGTGACGGACGAGCAGCTGCATATGTACACGTCATCACCTAAGCCCTCCAACTCAAGGATGGTCTAGCTTCCTCTTGCCTTTACCTGCACCACATAGCACCCGTGAGCCGAAGCCCAGCAAGAAAACATAACACTATAGATAAACATTATCAAATGATTATCATTATCATCACACTGAGCATAAAACTTTCAAACCAATGAGTAAGCATCACATGATTCAAGAGGGAGAGTGGCTGCTGGGTAAGCCACTAGCCTCCAAGCACTTATTTCATTCATCGACCCTCGAGGACGGTTTGGCATTAATGCTATTTGAGTCATTCAATGCCGATGGTCGATTAGATCTAATCTCCGTTGGCTTGCGTGAACCACGCTAAGACCGTTCTGACTAATAAGTCAGCGCTATGTGACCAGTGCCCAGTATCACTGCCGAACTTGACTAATAAGTCACAGCTTCACAACTGATACTAACACCTTTGCCAATTCTGACTGACGAGTCAGTGCAACGTGACCAGTGCCCAGTACCACTGCCGAACCTGACTAATGAGTCACAGCTTCACAGTTGATACTAGTACCTTTGCCAAATCTGACTAATTAGTCAGTACCATGCACAAGTATGCAATGCTATCAATATGTATCATATGCCAGTTATCCAAGAGTAGGGCATTTAGCATGCTTACTAAACAGTTGCTAGCATAATCATGATCATGCACAAACTCAGAGACTCAAGCTCTGGCCAATCTCATACTCATCATTCATGGCATGCCCTAATCATACGTTTCTCGTGCATCACATGCATCACACTTAATCATCCAGCATGCCTCAATAATAATCATATGCAAATGGGCAAGATTGCCAGGCATTCATTATGCTATCAATGTTTACATTTAAACATCCAACATGCATCAATCATAGCCATGCATGTCACATATGGGGTGCAGTTTTCTTACCTTGGGTTCGAGCGAGAATTAATAAAAGAAACGACCTTTGAGAACGATCAGCTTTTAGTCCTTTAGCGGTCACCTAGTCATAACCAAACATAAGGTAACATCAATAAAAAATGATCAACTTAAGTTCCCAAATCGATATCTAGCCTCCGAGACATCAATCACCACTTAACCGGGAACTTGGTACAACCCCGAGGCCTAAGGCTTGAATCCCTAAGCTACAAACCCCTTCCTTGGCAAAAATGACCTTAAGGGCCGCGGCCCTCCTTGGCCATGCCGCGGCCCGCCCCTCAAACAGAGGCGCCCAAACCCAGCTTACTCCAAGGGCCGCGGCTCTCCCTGACCATGACGCGGCGCAACCTCCAGTTCAGCCAAAATGACAACTCGCACACCAGATTTCTCCCCTACGTTTTCCCTTAGAACCAGCCCCTCAAACCTGTCTCAAATCACAACCTAACACCCAATTCAACCACCAAACATCCTCTACAACTCACCCTCATCAAAACCCAAAGTAAACATCACCCAAACCTCCATTAATTCAAACTTTCTACAAGTGATTCACAAGTCAAAAGCTAAAACTCAAAACAGAGTATGAACCAGAAATTAATGATAGAAACTTACCCCAAACACGATTTGAATCCTTCCCAATGGCTAAACTCAAGCTAAACCTCCCCAAGCTTGACTCCCTAGCTTTCTTCCTCAAGATAGGCTCTCAAAACCTAAAGAAGAGGGTGAAGGAGGACTTGTACAGGAAGAAAGGGAGAAAGATGAAGATAGGCTCTGTTTTATTTCTGTATTTTCTACAGCCTTCATGTCATATATATCCAAAACCCTAAATGACCAAAATACCCTTAAGC